>NC_064642.1:317336172-317966685 GCF_023864345.2 Schistocerca serialis cubense | reverse complement strand
AAATATAGTGCTTCATAGAACGAGTGCAGATATGTGAATGTGTGTCATCTGTAATGCCGACTACGAACGACACACAATCATCTGAGTTTCGACACATGATAATAGTCAAGCAGAAGATACGTGTATCAAATGTATACACTCCATCAAACGCTACGATGTGAACAGAAATTAATTCTACGGTTTCCTCAACGGTGGGTCGTTAGATTAGGTCAATTTGGAATCCAATATCGCTGTCCGGTCTTCCCTAGTCGCTTATCATATTATGTTGATAATTCTTGTTTTAGATCCATCCAATCACATCTGAATAAAACAATCTTTTCTTGCCACACGCGTTTCGCATTTATTAAACTCAAGGCATCTTCAATGGCCTGCAATATATACGTATGTGTTTAAACTATTTTGCTGTACATTATATATTTAGCTTCTCGACGATGTGGTGATAGTATAAATTGCTACTTACAAATTTCAAAAGAAGCTGGTCTACATGCGTTCTTGTCGCTGCTTTACAGCTGCTCTTGCTGTGCTTTCTGCCATATGAAATTTCGTTTCCACAGAACCAGAAAATGAACGTTTGTTTGTTTGATGTAATATTTTGGATGAAATTGCCAACTATGGAACGTTATTACTAACTGTTGAAGGTGTCTGGTAATCTATCGGTCCCTAGAGACTTATTGACAGCACCTTTGTCGAAGGCGTCCCCCATATCCTCAGACGAGACTTCATTAATGCCGTTGCTGTTGCCACGTTAATAGCACTTTTCACATGTTGTAAGGCTTCCACAGTGGCATCGTCGTCTACGGTTCTTTCCTGATAAAGATAACGAAAACATCTTCCGCGACTTTCACTATGGCTGCTTGGGTCGAGCAAGAACGACCTTCTTGCGTCGTAGGGCGTGTGATTGACTGTCGCCGGTGTCGGCGCATGACCGCCACAACGTGGTGCATGCTGGTACCTCTGCGGCCTTTCGGTCGTGTCGTTGCGAGAGGACTATGGCGCCTTCTAATCGCCGCTTTGTCAACGATAATAAGTGAACTTTAATTACATATCGTTCTCTCTGTCTGTCCGGCGATGGGCGTAGAGCGTCGAGGTCCCTGAGCACTGCGTAGTAAAAGTCCAAGGTCTGTCAGTGCTTTGCAGCTGCGTCCTTGATAAACTGTATAAGAGTCTTGCGGATTGCCGGTTTTTGCACAGAGAAGCTACCATGTTAAAGTCCAGTGGTATCTGGAGTAATGTGTTCACAGCTGGCCTACGTTACAGCGACTTGTTCACGGCAGACCGGTACCTGAAAGTACATTCATCTTCCAAAGGCCTTTACTTTGCCAAATTTGCAAATGTATCGTGCAAATGCAGCCACTGTTATCAGAGAAGGCCAGAGGTCATCCTTTCGGCGGCCATCATTCCCTTTGTAAGGCCTGGTGACACGTGACATATGTAAGCGGTCCAGTTGGCTCGCCGAATGACTGGTAAGAAGCGTGTGACCAAATCTATCGCCGTGTATCTTTTTCCAATTGTCGCACAAGTAAAGATCGTGAATCAGGATACCCGGTTCCGGACGAGGCGTGCAGTGCGGGGTTTGGTCCTTAGGATGGAAGACGCAGTTAAAATCAACAGCAAAGATGCTGAGTTCCTTCAGCCCTAGGAAAGTGGGGCAATGTCAAAGCAGTAGAACCTGGCCCGGCCACGACATCTGGTGGTGCCCGACGGTGCATACACATTAATGAATCGTGCGTCGAGTGCCCTTACCGCTAACCCTCGTGCAGAAGGGAGATACGTGATGTCGGTGGCTTCGATAGCGTCACGCACAAAAACCGTCACTCCGATGGCTGTGGGGTTACCAGGCGTTGCATACGTTGTGTAGCCATAAAAGTTTGGGAGTGCGTTCGTTCGCACATCTTGCAAGGGTACAAAGTTGACTACTGTGGCTCGTATTGCTTCTCTCAGGAGCTGGATATTGCCAGGAGAGCTCACCATGCTGATATTCACTGTGGCCAGGCGCTAAGCCTAGCGAAGCTGTCGTTGGGCAGGGTTATCCATGATAATGGTGGAGAGAAGCGGATGTCGCTAGTGACGTCACACGCCGCCGAACGCGGCCCTCTCGGTGTCTTTCAGTCCTCAGAGGGCCCCAGGTCGGGGCCGTGCCTGGTCTCGACGTCCTCGGCCCACGATGTGGGCGCGGGAATCTGTTCATGTTCCATAAGGTCCTGGTTGTTGAGACAAATCTTACAGATTAATTGAAAAAGTAAAAGCTAGCCTTACTAATCTGAACCAGTAGTCTATCGCGATGAAATGTGCAGCACGTATAGACGTAAAGGGACCTAAGTTTATGTCCGACAGTGTTCCGAGTTTTCAGTTAAAAGAACTATGGAATATATTGGCCATGTCTGAGTTTCTTGTCAGTCGCGCAGCGCGACAGAGGAGAGTCGTATTCTCTTTCACAGTTACTACTCTTGCTGTTCGTTGGTCCGGGTTTTATATCTTCGAGATGGCACGCTGGCACTTCAAAATAATCCCAGCATTGGGAGTATTTTTCAAACACGAATACAGATCTAAGAATAGTTGAGTCAATGAATTGAGGAATTCCTATTGTAATAGGATGTGATTTCAACGTCTCTTGTACAGCACAATGCGTGCACGTTTGCAAGCTTGCATTCAACATTCTGGCGGTTCAACCTGTCATCAACGTACCAGCATTTCATATCTGCAGTGGCTAATCGCACGCTTGAATAACCTGTGATGTTGCAATGTTAATCACTTAAATGTTACCTGGACACATGTACTTCCGAAATTTCATTACTCTAGATTAATTATTTTTTGGTTCTGTGATTTTTCCTGTAATTTTATTTTCCTCAAAATGAAAAGCAATCTCACTGATTATTTTCATACTTTCTTTACTTCTAGGTACAAATATGAAGTGTGTGTGTGTGTGTGTGTGTGTGTGTGTGTGTGTGTGTTTGTGTGTGTGTGCCGGCCGGAGTGGCCGAGCGGTTCTAGGCGCTACAGTCTAGAACCGCGCGACCGCTACGGTCGCAGGTTCGAATCCTGCCTCGGGCATGGATGTGTGTGATGTCCTTAGGTTAGTTAGGTTTAAGTAGTTCTAAGTTCTAGGGGACTGATGACCTCAGAAGTTAAGTCCCATAGTGCTCAGAGCCATTTGAATCATTTGTGTGTGTTTGTGTGTGTGTGTGTGTGTGTGTGTGTGTTGGAGGGAGGTGGTAGATGGACGGGGTGGGTGGGCAGCTTCAGGACTCTGACGTGTTGAAAATATAACTCTTTTTTGCGTATGACAACTCTTATACTGTAAACAGTCACCCATGGTCAAATGGGGACACAATTCCACGCTTATCATGGTAGGACCGGAATGTAAATATTCGAGAGTAATTTAAACAGAACCTACCGCATCTTTGGACTGTACTGCAAGACCAAGGTAACACCAGGAACGTAATTACACATTGAGCACCAGTAGTTAGAATATTCTTAGTAAAGATCATACAAGTGAGCAATACAAAAAGATATACACACTCACACTGTGGTCTCAGTCGGTTGACAGGTGCTTGCTTTCATTGAAAAGTAATTAAAAAATTCATGTTGTCTTCCTTTATAATGAAGGCCATTACATTGCTGTCTCTCGACGAAATGTTTGGACATTGTGCCTAGTGTGCTGCACATTCTTTGTGTATGGCTCATGACAGATATGTTGCCATATTTTTTCATTGACGATACGACACTTTTTTAAGGAACATATATAACGTGGTAAGGGATATTTACGATGTTGGGGTATGTCCTGATATTTTGCGGTCTTTGAGATCAACGCCATCGGTAGCCAAGTTGAAATAATACGTTTTTCGAGTCTGCTGCCTCCAGTCTGGGATGCGATGTTTCAGAGTAAAATACGCTTAATGGCAACTGCGCATGGGAATGCACATTATTCTTGTATTGCTCACTTGTATGAGCTTTTCTAAGCATATTGTAAATACTTATACTCAATTTATACTTTCGAGTTTTGGCCACAGTTATCTGATGATGATTACTCGAAACGCGTTATAAATTTTAGTACTCAGTGACCAAGATGTTTACGACAAATAACTATATCTCATGCCTGGGTGTTCGCATGCCTTAAAAATGGATGACTTCATCAGCCACATGGAAGTTACGCAAATTTGACATACAACTCAACCCTCACCTATACCAGCATATGTTACATAATTATGTTAAACAGAATCGTCGCTTGGAACTGTGCGTAATAGGCGACAAAGATTTGATATAATCTGAAGCTTGAGCTCCCATGTCTGCTCTTAAGAAGTAGTTTCTTATGATAGGCTTTCCCAGTACGTCTTCTAAAGCAACGTGAATAATTAGAAACTGAGACAGGTTGCGAAAGCTGACCCGTCACATTTAAGAAATGCGATCATTGTGCGTTTTCTTTTCTTTTGTAATGAAATTAGAAACAGTGTACTTTGCTGAGAATTTTCTCGTGACTATTGAACGCCAACTATTGTAGTATTTGTGTGTAACTCGTTGTTATGTTAAAAGACAATGCATGTCATACTTGCGCAATACAATAAAATTCCGCAAAACATTTAACTGTTTTCGCTATTGTTTAAGCGTTCTTTTGTACGGTATATGAAAAGCTTGTTACGTCCCGAACACTCGCAGTCTGCTGCCTTTCAGCGCGGGAATAGCAGCTATTGTTTACTGTTCGACGCTGCATTGTTCTGCAAAGCTGGTAAGACAGAAATTTCCTTTATCGAGCTGATGATTAAAAGAACGTTTAAGCACAGGTAGAGCAGATCTGTGATCGGCAGCGGAGAACGTATTGGCTAAATAATCTATGTACAGCGTATGAACTTGATCCACAGAGTTTCTGCAGCGTCTGTGAAGAAAAAAAAAATTTTTTTCCTTTAACATGTGAAGTAAAAGGTAGGTAATAAGACAAAGTAAATCCACCGCAAGTAATTCCACTGCAGAACTCCTACAAGATAAATAAAAGTACAACACACCGACTTGAGGTAAAACAACTCAGTGTTTCTTCACCCGTGAAAAGTGAGTGTGCAAAGCGTTCCTTAAGAAGGCTTCACCAGGTAGGCATAATCGTTGATTTGGGAGATTCTGCAAGAATAGCGCGATACCAGTACCCAAGAACTTTTGATATAATAAAAAAAATTATGTCAGATAATTAGAGGACAGATATAAGCAAAATGTATTCTACCTCCTTATGATTCAATTAAAGGATGCCCTCTGTTACTGACTGCCCAAAACGTTCAGGTAACTGGTTCTCCGGCGGGATGTACTTTGCCATATAGCGCGACTTTTTTTGTAACAGCGAGCTTCCAACTGAACAAACAATGCTTAGCATCCTCCAGCTTCTCCTGAATGCCAAGGCATCTGAAATTCCAGAAATTAGGACTGAAAATTAAAAAAAAGGGCAATGGCAATCTAACTACCGGACTGTAGGAAACGAATTTTACTAAATGCTTGCTAGTAACTTTCTGTTACAGGGTGTACATGGGGTTAGCGATCGCAGAAGGAGGGAAGGCGTGCCTCTATGCACACTGAGCAAAAGTGTAACGAACTAAATTGATGTTCAGAGAACATTTGTTTAAAACGTGGAGCGTACTCCTGAACCACTTTAAACATGGAACATGGGTAAAGTCCTAACACTATGGATACACAAGGGTAAACTGTATTAATCATCATTATTCAGCGTGGAGTGGGTCGATACAGTCACGCGACATGGTCATGCATTTGCTAAAGTGCAGGGACTCAGACATTCACAAAATAACCAAACAAAGACAATATTCACAGTTTCCTATCAAAAATTGACTCGGATAAACTGGTTTGTGGCTCGCATTGGGAAGAAATACAAAACACAGTCGAGATTACGATGCAGGGAGTGAACCGCGACCGAATGGGCAACATGTTTGACGCCATTCGAATCTAGTTAAATGCTAGCAAAATTCACTCGTGAGAACCCCATAATGTTCTACCAGATGACTTCAAAATTGCAGACAGTACTTAACTGGAGAAATCTGAACTTACTCCCTTAAAAACGGCAATCTCATTCCACATGGAAGCACCACATCATATCTTCCGGTAATTCTGTAGAAGTCTGTCTCACCTCCGCGCCCAGAGACCGAAATATTTGTTGAAGGCGAACTCACCAAACAACAACACGAATTCGGTAGTGGTATCAGGCGCCTCCTCGAATCAGAAGACAGGAAAGACAACGCCTTTCTACTCCAGCCCAAAATCTCCCATCGATTCAACGTCTAAAATTTAAACAAATGCGTCCTTTACACGTGGGTCTGAAGGAACCTCTGGAGAAGCCGCCCTTTAAGGAAGCCCGTGCAGATAACGTCTCGCCCGAGTGACGAATCAAGACAGCTTTGAAAATTAACATCAGCTGTCATTCTCAGATCTCTGCTGCAATGCTGATCCAAGAAAGTCCATCTCAATCCCTAAGAAGTATGTGTTTGCCGTTACACCCAAATTCGTTCAGTCCATCGATCATTCTTGTTTAGTAAAGGTGTTTACTGATGCATGGTATACTTAATCCAATACGTAATGCATTCAACTTCCTTTTTAAAATTTTATTTCTATGGGAGTCCACCTACTCAAAGTGTTTTGAGAATGAAAACATGCTCCAAGTAGGCTGTAATCTATTATCCACTCAACTTGTCAATTTCAAACGTGTATCATTAAAATACGTCCTTGAAAATGATCCACGGTCGAAAATGGCGATTTGCAACGATAATGGATTGAGTCTACTTGGACCGCTCTTTAATTCTCAAAACGTTCAATTTTGGTTCTCAGCGTAATCTTCCTCCCTCGCATGACAAATGTGAGAAAATACTCTCTGTAAAATTTAATAAAAAACAAAATTAAGTGAAAGGTGGATTGACTGTCGCCTTTCAGTTTGATTCCAACATGTGGGTAATATAATTTGTTTGCGGAAATCGCTGCTTTGAAGTTTTTGCGGTAAAACCTATAAGGGACAGTTAATAAAAACGAGATAGAGGGGAAAAATTGGCCTGGTGTGAGTAGGACTGAGGGTCTGTACAAACGTAATTACATATAGAGGCAGTTGATCCATTCCGGGAATCGACAGTCTCGACGATTTTTGTCTGTTACCGTCACTGATACTGGCAAGATATCGGTTCCACAGATTCCAAGACTTTTGAGAATGTTTGAATTTCAAGTTTGATGTCGGGTAACCGATAGTGTGCGATTAGACCCTGTTGGACCTCGTATACCTTCTTGATTCTTTTTCCTTTTTTTTCCACACTGCTCTCATTCTTTCTACAAGAGCTCTTTTCCTTTCCTTTGTCCATTTTGGCCGGCCGGTATGGCCGAGCGGTTCTAGGTGCTACAGTCTGGAACTGCGCGACCGCTACGGTCGCAGGTTCGAATCCTGTCTCGGGCATGGATGTGTGTGACGTCCTTAGGTTAGTTAGGTTTAAGTAGTTTTAAGTTCTAGGGGACTGATGATCTCAGTCTCACAGTGCTCAGAGCCATTTGAACCATTTGTCCATTTTGTTCCTGCTTCCTTCGGAGCTTCTTTCTCTGACTTAACTTCCCATTCGTCAATTTTCTTCTTAAATACCTTTCTGTCCAAAATATCTGAATAATTTATCTCAGCTTTTTGTAGGTCCTTTTTGACCTCTTGTATCCGGGGTATAGTTTTAAGTCCTTCTATGTATTTAAGAATTTTGTGCGTAAGTCTTGTTTTGTGAAGCCTAGAGACGTTCCCATAAAATTTTAACCGCCTTTTTCTAATGTCTGCTGCAAAGTTGGAGAATTTCTCAGTTGTTTGACTAGATTGAAGTCTGTAGCCCTCTTCTGTTTTCTTTGGCCCTAGTATCTCTCCGATAATTGTACGTTCTTCCTTTAATAAGTTTTCCAGGTCACCTTTTATGTGGGCTGTCAGGGTTTCACTGGCATACAGAACTTCAGGTTTTAATACTGTATTATAATGCCTAATTTTAGTGTTTTTGGACAAGCATCTTTTGTTGTACACTTTGTAGGTTCTTTCATAGGAGGCGATTGTTTTGTGCTACTTTCTCTCGTCCCGTAGGTTCAAGGACTTCACCTAAGTATTTAAAATATGGGATTCTATTGATATAATCGTATTTTGTAGTTACGTTTTGGGTGTCAGTTTTTGTGGCAATGAGCTCAGACTTTAGGAAATGTATTTGCAGACCAACTTTCTCTGCACATTCTTTAAGGGTTTCAACCTGTTAGATTGCTGTTATCTCATCATCCGCTAGTAAGGCTACGTCGTCAGCAAAAACTAAACATGAAATCCGTATGTCATCCTTGACTCGCCCCATATGTATAGGTTTCCAGCAGTTTTCATTCATCAATTCCTTTTCCCATTCGCGGATGACCTTGTCCAGCACAAGGTTGGATAGGAGAGGACGCCACTTTTGATCAGGAAGGGCTCGGATATTTCGCCCATGAATTTCACCTGGGACATAAATCAAAATGGCTCTGAGCACTATGGGACTTAACATCTGAGGTCATCAGTCCCCTAGAACTTAGAACTACTTAAACCTAACTAACCAAAGGACATCACACACATCCATGCCCGAGGCAGGATTCGAATCTGCGACCGTGGCAGTCGCGCGGTTCCAGACTGAAGCGCCTAGAACCTCACGGCCACACCGGCCGGCACCTAGTAGATAGAATCGGTCAATGTTTCTTTGATGAGGTTAAGGGTTTTTGGATCCAACCCTTGTTCTTCAAGGATATCAAAAGGTGCTTGTCGGTCAATTAAGTCGCGTGCCTTTTTAAAGTCAACAAACGTACAAATTATTGGGCTGTTTCTGACTGCTTGGTATTTTAACTCGGTCTCCAGATCGAAAATTTGTTATGTGCATGATCTAGTGGGGCGAAAGCCACCTTGATATTCACCAATTTTGTTTTCCAGTTTCTCTTGTGCTCTTTGAAGAAGACAGGCTGATAGAACTTTGTATGCGACCTATAATAGGGATAGTTTTTTCGTGTGATGTAATTACAAATTAACAGTTTTCTGCGTTTTGCTATTAGTTGTGCTGTGAAAACCTCCTTGTAGCCAAACTGAATGATTCTACGTCAAGGTGAAGTACCTTACAGATTTTAATGAGTGAGTTTGTGAATATCAAAATATGTGACACAAATAGGCGTATTTACAGTCTGAACTAACTTAGAAGATAACGATTATTATGTTGCTAAGGGACCATAGACCTACGTATGTGACGAAGTTCAGTTTGGTACCTCTCCTCGCTCCTGAGAAAAAGTCGTCTTAACAGTCGGATGGACAGACACTCTGATAACAAATGACAAATTATTTTCGTGTGGTGTAGTTAAAAATTAACAATTTTTCGATTTTTTTTCCATTAGGTGTAGCGTGAGCCCTTGCTTCTTGGCAATTTTCATGATGCTAGATCAACGGGAAGTGCCCTGTGGTTTTGATGTCTGAGTTTCGAACCGTCAAAATATATGATATAAACGGCCGTAGCTTTTGAATGCACTGACTCGGAAGCTTCGCTTTTTTCATAGCCAAGGGACAGTTGATCTTAATATGTGACATGAAATTCAACTTATACGTCTACCGTTCCTGAGACAAAGACGGATAACAAAGAGATCCTATAAGGGTTCGTGTTTTACCTATTGAGATACGGGACCGTAAAAAAGTAAGTAAAATAATTATTATTTCAAAAGTAACCGCCATAACTGTAAATATATTTATTTCACTGTGAGACAAGATAGTCAGTGCCTTTATGGAAAGATCATTGCTGTCGCATTTGGAAACATGTTGAGCGCAGACTGTATCTACGTGTCCGAAGCAAATCGACGGCCACGAATGTCTTTCTTCAGAGCTCTAAAAATATGCAAACCACATGGGGAGAGATCGAGACTGTATGGGGGATGTGTAAAGGCTTCCAAGTGAAACTTCTGCAGCGTACTCAAACCAATCCTGGCAACATCTAGGCCTGCCACATATTTAGACTACGCTACAGACGTTTTGCTAGGAAGCTTTTACACATCTTCCGCACAATCACAATCTTTCTCCCTGCGAATCGGTTACTTTTGGAGACTTCGATTTACTTCGGACGAAGAGGTACAATTCTGGATACAATCACGGATTCGTAGGCAATCGCAAACATTTTTCCATCAAGCCATTGACCGTCCAGTCTCGCAGTGGTATTAAGAGTTGCGGCCGTTATTTTTGAAATAATAAACTACTCACTATTTTTATGTGTATCGTTTGCATTTATCTGTCCCTTATTGTTGACAGCGGCAACGGCCTTACCGCAATGGATACACCGGTTCCCGTGAGATCACCGAAGTTAAGCGCTGTCGGGTGTGGTCGGCACTTGGATGGGTGACCATCCAGGCCGCCATGCGCTGTTGCCATTTTTTGGGGTGCACTCAGCCTCGTGATGCCAATTGAGGAGCTACTCGACCTAATAGTAGCGGCGTCGGTCAAGAATACCATCATAACGATAGGGAGAGCAGTGTGCTGACCCCATGCCCCTCCTATCCGCATCCTCCAGTGAGGATGACATGGCGGTCGGATGGTCCCGGTAGGCCACTCGTGGCCTGAAGACGGAGTGCTTTCTATTGTTGACAGCGAAACAGGTGCAAGTCTGAAGGTACAAGATCAGAGAATGTAGGGGATGTGGAATCACCTCTTAGCCAAGCTCGTTAGTGCATAGAGGTGTTGTAACTAGTATTAAATATTTGTAGAACAATTTCTCGTATGTGATACCTCCTGTAACAGACCAGGCGAATAACGTCGTCTTATTTAGTTGGACAGAAATTTTGGTAGCGAGTACTGATCTTTTTAATGCTAAAAAGGCACCAATAACATCTTCAGAAAACAACAGTTGATCGAGGTTACTATCCATTTACTCACGAAGAAGAGGTGACTGTTGAACGTTGATCCACTCGGGTTTCATACATAGGAAAAGATATATGTTGGAACCGAAATTACCAGCAGATTCAAATAATGCATAGCTGCAAATTGAAATTCAGTTTGAAAATGTCGGAACTGTATTTCTAATTAACAGTTCATTTTCTGTGTACCACAAATAGCATAAAAGTCTCTAGAATCTGCAAAATACAAGTCTTATATGCAAGTGGAACACTCCACATAACGAATGCTATGGTATCAGACGAAAACGCTGCGCAGTAATTTTATCAAACTCTTCAGCGTCAAATCCGATGCTCACACTGTGAATTCCGTTACGCATTAATCCGTGCGTCATTGAAATAATGGAAACGTCAAAGCTCATGTTGGCTAAATGAAATAAATTCAAATAAAGTAAATAGGATAAAGCGTCAGATAGTGACTCCATATCAGTCCGCAATGTTGCACTCCGCTCAGATTCAAACCAAGCTGTATCTGGGGTATAACATACGAACAAGGTAGCATTTCCTCATGGAAATGTTTAGCTATCAGTGTGAGAACTTTCTAAACTAGTAAACCAAAATTCTTGTGATATTCAGTCAAAACAAACTACAGGAACGATCGGATCACCAGCTAAGAAATTAAATCACACTATTTTTATCTCATTTTAGCAGCCATTAAATAAATGTAGAGAATAAAATGCCTGCGCGGACGTATCTAAGTTACCTTTGCCAATAGAGAATAAACAAAACTACAACATTTAAAATAAGTCTTTAATGTGCTACTTGGTAAATGATGTTGTTGCTGAAAATCCGTTTGATCATGGATATTATGTGACACCACATGCCAACAGACGTGTGATCAGTGAATGATACTCAGTAGCTGTGTATTATGTCGTTGGCGCCCACTGGCCTTCAGAGAGTACGGTAAGAAACTCGATATTAGTAACTGGAATATGTAGTCGGGATGAATAGAAACTTTTTGTTTATTTGTAGCACTAATCCTAATCTTATATTCTTTTGTCGTGCTTAAATGACGTACAGAATTAAAGAAGAAAATCTTATATACCGCAAACTAGACTCGTTTTTGTCCAAAAGTACTTCGTGCTGCAATCAAAGATGAGCATCTCCACGTAATGTTCATTACATGTCTAGACCCACACTTCGTTCTCTGGCACTAGTTTCTGTCACAGCTGTCTAGTAACCATTTAACTTTAACTTATTTAACGAGACTCTATAGTCTGACCAAAATTCGCACTCTGCTCTGAAGTAGTGAAATAGATAAAGGCTACAGATAGGGTCTAATTTTACAGTAAGCGATATTGATGATCTGGCGATAGCAACACAGTGGTCGAAATTTAGAGCTGTAATAAAGACATTTTTTGTCACTAATTGCTGTACATTTACTCAGCTTTAACATATATTTTAATATTATATACTTGTAAACAGTTTTCCTTGCATAATAGCAGAAGTGAAAAGACAGCATAACATGGTGGAGTGATAATAGTAAAAAAAGGAAAAACTGAAATACTAGAATTTTGTGTGTTTTCATATAAGTCTGTACAAGATTTGTGGTAATGAAATCTATTTTAATGATATTTGAAATGTTTATTTTCTTTCGCAATAATTCCATTCCATTTCTTAATGTCAAAAAAACATTGCTGTCATTGAGGTGACATACTCCTGCGACAGAAAAAGAAATAACATAAGACTGGATCTGAATACGGATCACAAAAACTCGAAACTGTGCTTTCAGCCAATACGCTACCAGCTCTCTTGGTTTATTGTTGCGTGCGCTAACTGATGAATTAGTGGCAAGACTTTGACCGTCTCTTTCTCGGAAACTATTGAGTGTCGGCACTTGAAACAAAATAATTGTCGCTTTATTTTCACCTTTTTTTCAGCAAGGGAAGTTTCAGCTGTGTCACAGAGCGACCTATGGCAGGTTCCTTTTGTAAGGTATAATTTCAGGAAACTGCTGATGTAACTATATAACCACGCAGTATTTCAGTATTTTCACACAAGAAAGATACTTCCGTCAGTCCCTACGAAACCCAAAGGCCTCTCTTAAGAAACTAATATATTATCGAAATTAATCACCACATTCTGTGCCCCTCATGACTGCTAAGATGAGATTAGGCTTGTTAAAATAACATTAAACTCTATTGATTCCGTGGAAAGTTATATGTTTCACTTTCTGTAAACATTTTTTACTCTCTCTGTTCGTCTATCTTCCTGAAACTGTGAGTATGCTGAGCTTGTCGATGAAATTGTGGGGTGCTAGTTGGGCACTGCATCACACCGGGAGGACGATAGTATCGGATGGTCGATATTCCCTACTGCGACCTAGAGTTACGTGTTTAAAGCAACTCAGTGAAAGCCTCAGTTACATGTATTTTGCGTCCGTTAGCTGTGAAGGGTAGATTTCAAAATGGTACCTAATACGGAAAAATTGATTAATGTTTCATTTCGACATGCTTGATTTATTTCATCAACCTCATTTCATCTACATTCGTTGTCTTACCAACGCGTAACTTTTTCACGTTGTTGGAAAGAGTAAGATGTCCGTTCTCCTTGTCTATTTGTCCTTCTGGTTTACTCGGTTTATGTGAAACTCAGTTAAGCCGACGAGCAACTGTTAGCAGGAGACTAGCTGATGTGCACAGGCTCTACTTTAAAAGCGTTATAAAGCCACTCCAGCAGTCTCCAGACTGATATGAAATTATATCTACATCTACATGGATACTCTCCAAATCACATTTCATTGCCTGGTAGAGGGTTCATCGAACCACCTCCACAATTCTCTATTATTCCAATCTCGTATAACGCGCGGAAAGAACGAACACCTATATCTTTCCGTGCTCTGTTTTCGCTTATTTTATCGTGGTGATCGTTTCTCCCGATGCAGATAGGCGTCAAAAAAATATTTTCGCATTTGGAAGAGAAAGTTGGTGAAGTTTGGAAGGTAGGAGACGAGATACTGGCAGAAGTACAGCTGTGAGTACCGAGCGTGAGTCGTGCTTCGGTAGCTCAGATGGTAGAGCACTTGCCTGCGAAAGGCAAAGGTCCCGAGTTCGAGTCTCGGTCGGGCATACAGTTTTAATCTGCCAGGAAGTTTCATATCAGCGCACACTCCGCTGCAGAGTGAAAATCTCATTCTGGAAACATCCCCCAGGCTGTGGCTAAGCCATGTCTCCGCAGTATCCTTTCTTTCAGGAGTGCTAGTCCTGCAAGGTTCGCAGGAGAGCTTCTGTAAAGTTTGGAAGGTAGGAGACGAGATACTGGCAGAAGTACAGCTGTGAGTACCGTGCGTGAGTCGTGCTTCGGTAGCTCAGATGGTAGAGCACTTGCCCGCGAAAGGTAAAGGTCCCGAGTTCGAGTCTCGGTCGGGCACACAGTTTTAATCTGCCAGGAAGTTTCGAGAAAGTTGGTGATTGGAATTTCGTGAAAAAGTTTCGTCGCAACGAAAAACACCTTTGCAAAAACAGACATAATGTCTAATAGGATAGCCGCAATCAGTGATTCTGATAGGACAGCCGCAATCAGTGATTTTACAGTGTTACATATAATCCGTCTTCATTGCAAAATGATTATTCATATGACCGGTTTCGGTTCATAGAGAACCATCTTCAAAGCTGATATTTCGGTTACAGGAGTAACCCCTCCAAATACAGGATCTTTCACATCCTGCGTCACATTAGATTATAAGATGCAAACCTTCACAAACAGTGTTATGTTGTCTTTTATTGTGGATTATTTGTTAGAGGTGGCACCAATGCAAGAATTTGTAAGGAAAACAGTTTTAAAGCATGTATTATTAAAATTTACGTTATTTACTCACTGTTGATAACCGCTGGTGATGCTAAAAGAGAGAATCGCTTCCGTTGAATGAGATTTTAATTTTTCGTTCGCTCTAGGCAGAAACACGAAAAAAACCTAGACACCAACTGAAGAGGAGAAACCTCCAAATAATTTTTCCTAGTTTTTTTCTTTCTTCATTTATGATGTTCAACTTACAGCCATGGCATCTGTACATTTTTCGTAACTACGATTTAGACCTAAACCATGGTTAAGGAAATGCGAATATAGCTCACTGGCCTGTACTGGGCATTTCTGTTCCCAGTCAATGCAGTGACACAGAGCGACGGCGCGTCTTTGAAGGGCAATCTTCCTCAGTGTCAGCTAGCTCAGGAAACACATCGGCTGAGCATACATGTCGGAATGAAACATAAATCAATTTTTCCGTATTAGGTACCATTTTGAAATTGCCCCTTCACAGCTAACGGACGCAAAATACATGTAGTTAGTCTGAGAGAAGAGGCAATGTTGCACAATATGTTCGACGTCTATGTGACTGTCCATTTACTTCCTGGAGAGGTCCAGAAGTATCTTGGTAAATTCCCTCTATATTTTCTTGTCCTTTATGTTGAATATTCTTCATTATCCTCACTTAAGGGATGACAGACAGGTAGCAAATTTATGTTTTTGAGTCCAGCAAGCTCGTCCCAACAGACTGCAGCTTACTTCCATTGACATTGCCAATTCTCCATCTTAGCCGTTATAGGGACGAAAAAGGTGTGCTGTCCTATGCAGTTGCATGCTAGCTTACGGGTAAAGTGGTCGCCCTTCAAGCAGAAGATTTCGGTTCTAATCTCACTGGAGATACGATGTTGACCTATTCTGTGAAAGAGTCACTGGCTGGCAGCCGGATAGTCAGTAAAGAAATCGTAAGACAACTTCTCCACCATACGTTTTGTCGCTACATTTATTTTGCCATCTGCAGATCTAAAGGTGAAAAAGTTGCTGAATTGCACATTTAATTTCTGCTTTTTCTGCTTCTGTCATTCCTGTTGACTTAATTGTGGCACTGAATTACTTCGGAACTGGATTTTTTGCTTCGGAATTGGATTTTCTTATGCATCTCCCCTAGTGCTAAATTTGGCTACTTTCATGGTAGTGCTGTAACGTTAGTTTAGTAAATCTGTGGACTGAACGTAGACACAGGCCATTTCGAAGCCCAAAGTGCGTATTATACTTAAGTTGTAGCTGATTTGCGTTAGTACAGTGCATAGTAAATAGAGCTCTTTTGTTAGTTTATCGAACACAGCAGTTAAACATAGGAAATAAATTAATCAGCAAAAACATAGTGTCTCACATTATCTAAAAGAGTTTGACAATGCTCAGATAGTTCTTCAACTTCACACCTGCAGACAGTATAGTCGTAGCATTTCGTCTCCTTGCATCTTATGCTGTGTTAACAGACAAGAAAGCTAAGCAGTTCAGTATAACGATAAGGCAGGGGGTTTTGTGAATTCTGTCACCGACTGTACATACCCCCACCGACTGCTAGCTGCAGAAAGCTGCATTGTTCGAGAGAGGGTAGATACCACTCATTTCAGAGTCACTGGAACTTTCGGAAGTGGAAGAGCAGCTGGAAGCTATAATAAGTTCCGTAACTCTGCCTTCGAGAAAACCTTCATTATTCCGTGCTTCGTCAATTATTCGCTTCGTATAATCCACAAGAGCCCTCCAGTCCGTTTCGGTGCCATTTTTCAGGCCCTGAATAGTCAGTGTCTCAACTTCACTCACAGAAAAATTTTTATATCTGCTAGCAACACTTCCTTTCACCTGCACCCGAATAATTTCAATTGTGTTAAAGTGGCTGTGATATGGCGATAGTATTATGACTCTGTGTCCGTATTTATAAGCTACCTCGTCGATAACGTACTTTGGAAATTATGATTTACAATGTGTTGCGAGTTCCAAAAGTTCTACTTTATTCAGTTTATAGTAGATAGGAACCTTCTCTCGTCATAATAACTAAATTTTATCATCCTTTCGAGAGGACAGGATTACAGACAGATCTTTGAAGACCGAGTGGTATGAAACCTTCTCGAAAATAATAACTGATAGATTTGATAAACTTGGTAACAATGTATTTCCGAATCAGTTTAACAATGTTTAATGATTGATTTCCTCATGATGCTCTGACGGTTTCTTCGATCTGAAAAGCAGCTGGCAGTCGGGAATAAAGCTGTGGTCGGTATCGGCAAGCAAATGAATTATTCTACCACCTTCACCAGTGGCGTGTGACATACCTTTTCCTTTGTCGTCACTCCAAACTTTCGTTAACAGTATGACCTGCATTTGGGTGTTCTCATTGAGCCAAATAATCTCTCGTAAATTAACGTCTTGCTCCACGCAAAAGTCTGTATCGTCACGTGGCTATGCCTTCTTGTTACATCAACATGTTACGGCCTGATTTTTTTTTTCATTTAAATCTGAGACTTTGCAGGATCAGCTACAACGACGTTTTGATGCTTTCAAGAAGTTCGGCATCAATGTCATAGAAGTTTATCTAAGGTAGGCTGGTCACCGTTATGACAATAACTGTGTATGTGATTGTTACAATGTCTGTGTCTATACAGCTTCACAGTATAATCTCCTTCATCCATATATACTTTACAGGGAGACACGTATTACATTGTCATTTTAGCCCGTCGCGGCATAGTCGCAATGTCTGTATTTCTGCAGTGTCTATAGCTTCACGATCCAACGTCCTTCAGACATGCATGTACGTCAGAAGGAACAGATGGTATCACTGACGATTACAGTTGTGGTAAACGTTACGAAACAGATTCTCGTTGCCTTCGATAAAGCATTGCGTCAGCTGTTTGTAACACAAGGAAATTTGTAACAGGCCGGGACTCGAAACCGGATTTCTCACTTATTACCAGCGGCTGCCCTCACAATTCCAGGTATCCGAGCAGTAACAGTGTCTGTTCCTTCAGACATGTGTGCATGTCTAAAAGACATCTGTTGTGAAGCTACGGACAGTGTATAAACACAGACATTGTAACCATCAATTATGTATCACTGCTTCGATGGGGTAAAATAACGATAAATATTTGCCTCTCCCTTTGGGTGAATTACGAAATGTGCGAGGAAAAGGATTGTGGACATCGTGACATGTGAAAGTCTGGGTCGCTCCTGGAGGAGTTCTCGGTAAACTGAAGTGGTTGAGGCGACTGTTCGTGATAAGTGGGAAATCTGAGCTCGACTCCGTATGTCACAAACAGCTGACATCAATGTATACTCGCAGAATCTGAATCTATTGCGTAATTTATTGTATATGTGACGCCGGATCACTTTTTGTGACAAATAATCTAAATTAGTTGCACGTTTCTGAGTACTTCTTTTTCCCGGCGTGGGAAAACGTTTATAGAAGGTCCTGCTTCACTTCTTTCCTTCTGCACCTTTCTTTATGAATGCGAAGTACGGTCAATTTGCTAACATTAACTTTGTTTGGGGTTCGTGCGACTAATTTGGATATTGGTAAGAGAGGTCTCCCGTTTTCGGCCTTCCTGTAAAAGTGTTCCTGCACATTACACATAAGTTGCCGCGATTGTCCTTTAAACCCAATTCCTTGCCTGCTTTTCTTCACTTGTGTGTTTACGTCTCGAATCCTGGGCTCTCCACTTTTGTTTCTCTTTTCATTGGGCTTAACAGACACATTAAAAACAAAACACGTACAAAAACGGTAACGAAATACGCACGTTTCATAAACAGCACTACTCAAACAATGGAATTGGACTAAGCTTTTGGCCGAGCGAGGTGGCGCAGTGGTTAGCACACTGGACTCGCATTCGGGAGGATGACGGTTCAATCCCGTCTCCAGCCATCCTGATTTAGGTTTTCCGTGATTTCCCTAAATCGTTTCAGGCAAATGCCGGGATGGTTCCTTTGAAAGGGCACGGCCGATTTCCTTCCCAATCCTTCCCTAACCCGAGCTTGCGCTCCGTCTCTAATGACCTCGTTGTCGACGGGACGTTAAACACTAACCACCACCACCACCACTAAGCTTTTGTTGTAGTGGTTTGGCAACGGCGAACATTTCGGGTGTGACGTTGAGCGCTCTGATAGGAGGAAGGCAGCTCTAGTGCGTGTTGAGTTAACTATGAAGTAATTCTGACCAGACTGTAGTTTTCACAGTTAGGGGGCCGGAAAGGATACCTAGAGCCTGGCACCAACTGATTAACACGAGTAAAATTTAATCTTGTCAAGCTAAGGATGAGTGACGTCTTTTCTGATGTCCTCCTTAGACGCTGCTGCCTACCATGTATTCCCGGAATAATGTTTAGTCTAGTAGCTTATCATTTTCTACTTCAAGTGTTTGATATTTGTATTCAGACTCCGGTGATACATCGGCTGTTCACACAAAAACTAAACAACACTTATTCGACACCGAGTCGGCGATTAAAGTCAATTCAGTCAAATGTTACAGACAAGATCAAAAGAAAAAAGAATCAGAATACCGCCATGCTTCACTAGGTACATCATTAATGAAGGTAGCCTTCGATTTACTCCAGCGATTTTGAAATGGATGTCTGCTGAGAAAATTTCATTGCTTAGCATGAATTCCAGACGACTGCATGCATTACACGTTTCTACCAACTCAAATATTTTTCATAATGCATGTACAGTTCGAGATTGGATGGATATTGTAGCACTCACCGGGATTGAAGGAAGTCTCCCAACTCCCTCACTCTCTTTGCCTTTCCCCTTCCTATTCCTCTTCTCTTTCCCATTCCTCAAACTTCATCAATTACAGCTACCACCCCACAAACAATGGCAGTGCTGAAACTATTTCTGAACATAAATTCAGATCCTTAGATACCTAATTTGTTGCCTACAGACACTTCCGCTAGATTAAAAATCGTTTGGTAATGTTTTCAACAGACATACTCTTTAATCTGTTCATCCATTTTTAACGCTGCTTCTGCTTTCTTTTATCAATACTACGCACAGTTGAAAGTAAAATTTATTTAGTGCTCTTTAGTGTTGAGTATTTGATTTACAGTCCAGAAACCGCTTCTCTGGGCCTAGGAAAAGAAAAAAGAATATCGTTCGCAGACCGTGTTCT
Organism: Schistocerca serialis cubense; assembly: GCF_023864345.2. Classification (NCBI taxonomy): domain Eukaryota; kingdom Metazoa; phylum Arthropoda; class Insecta; order Orthoptera; family Acrididae; genus Schistocerca; species Schistocerca serialis. The sequence continues at coordinate 317,946,872 of NC_064642.1, read as the reverse complement.
TGCAACAGTTCTGATAACATTCAGGGTCAGGTGGTGATGTATTTACTCCCTGAAGGTATAGAGGTCGGCCGGGAACTGTTGCAGGCAAAGAAACGGATGTAACCATACATGACAGGATACAGCCTCCTATATCACTCACAAGTGAGAAATGATAACCGACGTATCATGGGTTCCAACTTTCCCTGTCTCCTATGCAGGAACGTGTTGAAATATGTACCGTTTTTGGCTCTTGCAGCAACGATTACTTTATTGTCGTTCAAAGCACCTGACGCGTTGCGGCAACCAGCTGACGTCAAAGGAAAATATTGATCAATGTATGTGACTAAGGAACATGTGGCTGTGTACCCGGTACCGCAATTTGGTGAAATAAGGGTTTAACTTACGTGGTACCGGCGGAGCGTTCCTATGCACTGGTTTTTTACTGGAGTGCGGCATGTTTCCCGAAACTCATAATTAATATTCGTAATTAGAGGAATAAGACGACACACAGGAATTCACTTAAGGGTAAATATCTTATCAATGTAGTCAATAGAATGTAATGAAAATAAAGAGACTATAAAATTTGAAAAATAAGGAAAGTGAATTTGAAAAATAAGAAAAGTTACGAGCAGCCCGAATCACTTCGTGCTTTAATTTAGAGTGCTAACCTTGCTGGCAGCCAGTGAAGATGTACAATCCACGACACAACTGAAACGTCACTTTTTCGAAACCCCCTAGTTGTCTCCCACTGCCGGCCACGGTGGCCGAGCGTTTCTAGGCGCTTCAGTCCGGAACTGCGCGACCGCTACGGTCACAGGTTCGAATCCTGCCTCGGGCATGGATGTGTGTGATGTCCTTAGGTTAGTTAGGTTTAAGTAGTTCTAAGTTCTAGGGGACTGATGACCTCAGATGTTGAGTCCCATAGTGCTCAGAGCCATTTGAACCACTGAGACTCAGAGGTTTTAAATTTGGCTCAAAGGTGCCTACAACCTTCCACTGTAATAATGCAAAAGCGTGGCGCCATGCAAAGTCACTCTCGGGTTAAGCTATGCATGAGACGTGTGGTAGGTTATGACGTCACACTGGCACCAGATTTCACCACAATTGTGGCCGGCGCCACTATGTTCATGTCTCACGATGGGAAGATGGTCGCCTACCTATCACTCTCTCTCTTGACGCCACTGCGATGGTGGTCAGAACCGCGACGCCCAACGTTGAAACCCAGCCGCCTTTTATGCTGGGTGGTAGCACAGGAGACAATTCGACAAAATTTAAAAGTTATCCGAAGCAACAACGGGTCTTTATGGTTTTCCAGTCCTCCTCCTTCACGCCCCCATGCGGTGTTATCGCGGGGTCTGCGACATTGACACATGCACGAATGTAATGGCAGAGTGTCCTTCTAAGGCTCCGCAATTCAGCAACTTCCTCGATGCCACTGGTCAGCTTTGTTGAGCACTTTAAAAATGTCCCGGTATAGAGCCGTTCACTGATTCCTAGGTGGCGGCGTGACAAGCATACCTTTCCACACTCTTCTACTTCACATGCGGTCAGCCGGCTCCAGTTCAGCGGTGTAGTGCCACTCAGCTGAGATGTGTCGAAGTGGTTGCCTGTCTCACAGGCACTTAGGGCTCAGTGAATGACCGTCTTGTACAGTGACATTTTTAAGGTGCGAAACAGGATGTGCAGCTGGTGCCAACGGAGTTGTCTAACTGGGGCCTCTTAGAGGAACCATTTGCCCTTTTCTTCACGTATGTGTCAAAGTCGGACCTCCACGTGATCACGCCACAGGAGGGCGTGAAACAGGAGGACACAATGGGCAGAGCACCCTTCGCTGCTTCGGATCACGTTCTGATTTCGTCGAATAGTTTCGAGCGTTCTCTAGTGCTATCGCGCTGTACATTGTACAGTGGAGCAAAAATTGTGGTCGCACTACACTCCCAAAAGATGCGCTCAAGTTTAGTGGGTTTGGAGGACCACCTTGTCCTTAGAGAAGGATTGTATCTATGTGATGTCAGCAGCGGCAAAGATCGTCATTAATGTCGTCTTGTTCTTCATAGCAGTGCAAATTGTCGTTTTCGACGTGAAATGTGTGGGAATCAATGTCCAACGGAAAGAGTGCTTTCGTTGACGCAGAACTGTGGTGAAATTTGGTGCCTCGCGTCAACTACTGAGCTCTGGCCCTTTTTTTTTCATGTGCCGTACCGTACCGTTTGAAGTGTAGCTGAGACCGCTTTTTCACACTCTCAGAGGGAGGTTGTACACATCTGTGAATAAAATTTCTGCTTTGCAAACGGAAAGAACTACGGTGTTTCGAAAAAATGACCCTTTAATTGTATAAATGGCACTGAACACCGTGGGACTTAACTTCTGAGGTCATCAGTCCCCTAGAACATAGAACTACTTAAACCTAGGACATCACACACACCCATTCCCGAGGCAGAATTCGAACCTGTGACCGTAGCGGTCGCGCGGTTCCAGACTGTAGCGCCTAGAACTACTCGGCCACCCCGGCCGGCCCCTTTAATTATATAGCGCAGTGTATTTCGTGCTGCATGTTTGCGAGCAATGCAGACCTGTTAAGTATTAAGACAATTATTAATTTTTAATTGTACATGAGAAGTATATTTGCAAAAATGTGGTTTATCATGCATGTGAGCACGCGACCTCTTGACAAGTGTGGTTTTGTTATTTCAACCAACTGTAACGCCGTGAATAGGCATGTCTTGAGAAATTTCGACTATGCCTGAATATCGGAGTCACGAATAGCAGCGATCAGTTTTTGCCAAGAGTACATCATAAAGATGCTACGATTCGCCTTTCAATGGACTGCAAAAAACTAAGTGGTATGAAGAGGCTAGGTCAGCAAACTTTACAGAAGTTTGTGATCTTTCCCGTTGAGTTAAGATCTACCTGTGACCCTAACACGGGATGCAGTTCAGTCCAATGAGGCCAGTAATGTGGACAGATTGTTAACATTTTTAGTGGAAACGTTATTATACAAAAATAACAGTTAAATCGTCGTAAAGCGAGAAGTTATGAAAGTGAAAAACTTGGGACAGGTAGAATGTAATAAATGACTCATTATATTTGGCATATAACTGGAGATAAGATTATCTAATTCTCCAGTTTATGTCTTAACGAAGACATTACACAATATAACTTCCAAAAAGAAGAGTGTTCGTATTGTACCCACTGTCCTTCGGCGTTTTGGATTTTAAAGTGACAGGAAGTTTAAGAGAGTTAATTATTTTCCTGATTTCACTGGAAGAAATTGCTGTAACCCCTAAGGAAGGAAGATTAGGTTTTTATGTCCCGTCGACATCGAGATCATCGGATACGGAGTAATCTCGAATTGAATGAATTCTTGTGATACTGACTGTTGAACATGCACTGCTGTTTTTTGGTTCACTGCCACTGCACGCATGCACACACACACAGTTTATCTACTCTGTAGTGATTACGTCAGACTATCGGTATATACGGATACCGTCAAAATTATATACAGTATGTACTACATAAATTTAAGGCGCCACACAAAAAGTCCGCAGGTAAGGCTTCGTGTACAATAACATATGAGATTTCAATTAGATGTAAAATGAGCGAGAGCAGTTTAAAATAAATACTACATTCCATCCGGAAAATAAAATCGACGGAAGCAGGAATCACAGAGGTTTATAGAATCACAGAAATAAAAATATTCGATGACCTTAAACTACAGAGATGCACTTATTTAAGGATGAAATACTAAATTTAGAATGTTACATGGGAAAAATTCAGAAGCCGTTCAAATGGATGAAGAAAATGAAAAGAAGATGAAAACGTACGGGTAATGCAAGAAATTATAAAATGAAACAAGGTAGATGGGGACCTAGTTGGTCACTAGAGACATTAAAAAGCAAAAAGTTGAATTTGTTCGTCTACGGAAAGACATTCTTTAAATTTTCCCTCGTCTTCTGCTGTGGATTAATACCAATAGAATTCTAGCAATGTTCAGTTCGATTTCCTCTACGAAACAAATCAGTTAAAAGAGCAAATTAAATACATTAACTTCTCGTCCTACTTTAATTCCTCTGTTTCGTCTCTCGTGAGCCACCAGGAAACTCGAGTGAGTAGCTTGGTCCTAATTGATTAATGAATGATTTGCCACACAAAACGTGAAAATCCACTTTCACTCGTTTCAGCAACAAAAGATGTACGAAGCAGCTTTAGGTATTAACACTAATGCTTAATAGCTTTTCTGCTGGATTCCATGGTCTCACATGACAAAACCGCGGGCTGAATCCTCTTATAGGCAATGGGCGGATCATCCCACTGCGAAATTGCGGTAGTAATGAAAGGAAATTCATTTCAGACGTGCTGGGGCTTCGTATATTCATACAGCACTTCGTTTTAAAGTTTGATTTGCATCAGTATAAAAAATAGTTTTATTGAAATGATTAATATAAAATGTTGATAATTGAGCTGGTCCACTGAGGAAGATGTTTCGGATAGTAAAATACGAACTGTGTAGATTGTACCTGAAAAGTTTCTCGTGTAGGTAGTGAATACGGAGACAAACGTTACACAATAAACGTGATATCACAAATAGCAAAAGTTACACGTAGCCAAGCTAGTAAAATAGGGCCAGTACTGCAAGGCTGACTACTCGGGAGTCATGACAGTGAACACACTTGATATTCAGGTCTTAGACTACTCTTGGATGCACTGAAGGTCTAGCACTGCAGCCAGGATACTGTGGGATTGCTCACTATGTCGTCGTCACTCACTTCTACAACTTGCGGAAGCACTTTTCATAATTATGTTTAGTTGCGGCGATGCCTGAAACATCTTTGGACTCTTGGAAGAAGAACTGATAGAGCAAAATCCATCATGCTTTCATACATCTTTGACACGCGTGATGAAATATTCGTAAAACTTCACCTTACCTTTTCCTGACTAATTAACTAGTTAGGATGAAGTGTGGAATGTTCCTGCCCTGACGCAGTAACAGCCCATGTTGTTCTTTGCGAATTGTTGCATGTGGAAGGCTACGTTGGGTATTTCGCGAGAACACCCTCTAACATTTTCCACAGATCGACTACTAACGTGACTTCGGAGAGATATTCTTACTTTGTGTTTTCTGTAGCTGTCAGTAGCTACGACAGTGAGAATTCAAAACTCTGGTATGCTACGCGATTTTTTATTACTTCAGTCTCAAAATCAGGAAACGATTTACATGGTGTCCGTGTTAAACTTATAATAATATAAAATGTAATAATTTAGATTGTAAATGAGGCATTTAGTGGCGATTTGCTTCTACAAGTATAGTAATTTGAAATGTTTTTCTTGTGTTTACTTGCGGCAGTTGGTACTGCGTGCTCACGAGCGTAATTGTTGGCTCAGTTGGTACTGCGTGTGCATGAGTGTAATTGTTGGCTCAGTTAGTACTGCGTGTGCATGAGCGTAATTGTTGCCTCACCTAAACGTGCATCAGTAGCCACGTGGACTTCACAGCACGAAGTATTCTGTGTGCTTTCTCTACCGGAGTTAAAGTCTGTTGCAGTTTTAAAAATTAAAATTTTGTGGTAAGTCCTGTGGGACCAAACTGCTGAGATCATCAGTCCCTAAGATTATGCACCACTTAATCTGACTAAACTAACTTACGCTAAGGACAAAACACACACACACACACACACACACACACATGCCCGAGGGAGAACTCGAACCTCCGACAGGAGCAGCCACGCGAAACGTGACAAGTCGCCTTAGACCTCACAGCCAGCTCGCCCTGTGTTACACTGAGAAAACGGTGTTTTCGGGGTGAGTATGGACTACGATCAACTGACGATTTTCCCACTTACTTCAATCAAGAAAGGGGACAAGCAGCCTCGGGAAACCGGGAATTTGCTTTCGATGTCGGGCCACTACGCCGAGCACGCCGTTCCAATGGCTACGGTTGAATTAATCCGTACGTCTTTTGGGGGTTTACCAAGAATCAAGTGTACCACACGTCAATTAGTGACCTACCAGATATGCGCCAACGCATTCGTGCAACAACCGCAAATACTGCCATTGCAGTGGTGCAAAACGCTTGGAGTGGAATACAGGTAAGTTGTCTGTCGCGCCACTAATGATGCGGATATCGACGCGTATTAAGTATGTAAGAAAACATTTTGAGTCACATACTTGTAGAAACGTACCGTCAACAAATAACTCAATTACTTCTCAAGTTGTTGCATTTTACTTACTATATGTTTAATCCGGATACCCCATTCAAAAAAATGGTTCAAATGGCTCTGAGCACTATGCGACTCAACTTCTGAGATAATCAGTCGCCTAGAACTTAGAACTAATTAAACCTAACTAACCTAAGGACATCACACACATCCACGCCCGAGGCAGGATTCGAACCTGCGACCGAAACGGTCGCTCGGCTCCAGACTGTAGCGCCTAGAACCGCACGACCACTCCGGCCGGCCAGGATACCCTGTATTATAATGAAATTTTATAAGAGCCAGCCTAGTATTACGGTTTGCAACAAATATGACGCAATGTAATTACTTACCGAGGACCGTAACAATGTGTAACAGCTGTCATCACACAAGTTTTTTTGCAATACAGAAACAACATATAAATGTTGCCGTGGCATTTTTAATTAACAATTCACTTTTAAGCTAAATTACGTAACATCCTCTACACACATGTACTCTCTCTCTCGGGAAACTAGTCGTAGACTTTGCTTACGAACGTTCCCCGAGGCTGGTTTAAACTTTCATTTAAACTGAGTAAAACACAATGTCCACTCGCATTACGAACATGTTGCTGGTGTGAAAGATAGTTCTAGATTGCCTGGTAAGTTAGCCCGATTGTTTCGCGCATGCCCGCTCAGGGCGCTCTCACGATTTGTCGCTTTAGTCCGCCAGTGGCAAATAACATTAACTGAAATCCTTAACTAAACTTTGAGCTTAAAATTAGAGTTAGTAAAATCACAATAAGAAAGCCATCAAGTTGTTTAACAACAATACAGATGTAACTCTGCACAAACACTTAAACAGTAAATGCAGATGAACAAAGTTACGCGTTTGGCACCAATTCAAACAGGTGCACGCTTTAGTACGACCTCAGCTTCGTTCTCACGCTATGCGGCAGTCTGTCGTTCATGGGGTGCAGTACTACTGTTCTTGTCGGCTCACTAAGCTTCAGCAGCATGACTCTTCGTACGCTGTATGACAAAATATAATAAAACGTGGTCTGAAATTGGGCATAAATGCCACATGTTATTCATGGACAAAGCTAGACCACCTGAGGTGCCCATAACTGCACTGTACTTCTTAACTGGGGTATGTTGCAGTTGACAGAAATTCTTTCCTACGCTTCCTTATGAGCTCGCCTGTCGGGATGGCCTGATGCAAAAAGATACCTCGTAATTTTTTTTGTGCCTGGTGATTAACTGAATAGATGCGGGACAGTGGAAAGCCGCTGACGAGTTAATTACAACTGTCGCGAGAATAAACAGAGGGACGGGCTAACAAGGTAAACAGTGCCAACGTGCTAATGACGTCACTCTGCGCTTGAGAAGCGGAAGATGGGTGTGGGGTAGACGGAGGGGGCGGGGGCACGCCGGCGGGCCATGCTAATTGGGCGTAAAAATAGCTACCATTCTGCGATTTTCTGGAAACGCCGCTCTCCGAGAGGCGTTTCGCGAGCTGCATTGTCTCTCAGACGCGGCGCTTCTGCATCTCTATGCAAGTTCTGAGAGGTGTAGCAGGATTAAAACGAAGCACAGTGAAGCTGTGTGCATGTAATTGGGAGAACGAAAATAATATTATCCTGGGCAAATATTAAGAAAATTATGTCATGTTTAACGCTTCATCTCACCAATCAGGAACTAGATAATACAGGACTATTGAAAAAGAAGGAACATATTTCAATTTATTGTTTCCAAACTACACAAGATAGAAACACAATTCCAATGTTCTTAGAAAGAGAAAAGGTCAAATTTTTCCGCATCTATGAGAGTACCATGTGTTACACGACAAATATAAAAATGGTGGCTTATTTCCAGCCACACACGAAGGAGCTGGTCTCTCGTTATCTTATTCACAGATTCATCAATGCGATGTCGCAGACTTCTAAGAGTGTCAGGTTTTTTTTTGTGGGGATAAAAACGCGGTCTTTTAGGTTATCCTGCAGATAAAAGTCACAAGGTGTGAGGTCTGGAGACCTGGGATGCCACATGCGATGATGTTCATCATCTGCTCCTCCCAGGTCTCCAGACCTCACACCCTGTGACTTTTGTATGTGGGGTTACATAAAAAAAACATGTTTTTATCCCCCCGCTATGTCTGATAATCTTGAAAGTCTGTGACATCACACTGTTGGAGCTGTGAATTCGATAACGAGACATCTACTTCGTTAGTGGCAGTAAATAACCCACCGTTTTTATATCCGTTGTGTAACACATGGTGCTTACATTGAATGTGTAAACATTTGACATTTTCTGTTTCCAGGAACGTTGTAATTGTGGTTCTATCTTCTGTAATTTGGAAGCAATAAATGTTTGAAATCTGTTCCTTCTTAGTCAATAGCCCTGTTCAACGACATGAGGAGACTTGGCACGACTATTAGAAATTAGAGCTGAATTGGACAAAGAACGACGAATCGCTTGTTACATTGTCGAATGTAACGTTTTGGCATTCGCCAGGCATGACCTACGAAACCAACGCCAGTAACAAGGACATAACATGTGTCTAAAACTGCTAAAATTTTGTATGTATTGAACAAGGTTATTCGTAACTTCTACCCACAAGTGCATGCATTTGACGTAAACTAGTATTTCTGCCAATTTATCACATCATCATGCTTTTCTCGTATCTGTATATTTATTTCTTCCATTTTGCCTCGTTTTTCATCTGAATTACCGATGTGAGAGTGTCACGGGAATCCTGATCAAACTAAACTGACAGACGCTGGAAGATTGACGCTATCTCGCGAAGCCTGCTTACGAAGTTTTGACAACGTTTATCAACTAATGAATAAAGGAAGATACTGCAACTACGCACAGGGGCTGGACAAAAATTGGAAACTCCGCGAGAAACGCAGAATTAATCATAAATGCCGATGTTTGCCAGGCCTGCAGGTCGCGCTGTTCTATCTGACCACGAACGGTACATATGCAGAGTTCTCAACACAACAACAAAGTTAGGAAACTACTGCGAAAGCAAAGAGAGCTTCACTCCAAGTTTAAACGCAGCCAAAACCTCTCAGACAAACAGAAGCTAAACGATGTCAAAGTTAGCGTAAGGAGGGCTATGCGTGAAGCGTTCAGTGAATTCGAAAGTAAAATTCTATGTACTGACTTGACAGAAAATCCTAGGAAGTTGTGGTCTTACGTTAAATCAGTAAGTGGCTCGAAACATCATATCCAGACACTCCGGGATGATGATGGCATTGAAACAGAGGATGACACGCGTAAAGCTGAAATACTAAACACCTTTTTCCAAAGCTGTTTCACAGAGGAAGACCGCACTGCAGTTCCTTCTCTAAATCCTCGCACAAACGAAAAAATGGCTGACATCGAAATAAGTGTCCAAGGAATAGAAAAGCAACTGGAATCACTCAATAGAGGAAAGTCCACTGGACCTGACGGGATACCAATTCGATTCTACACAGAGTACGCGAAAGAACTTGCCCCCCTTCTAACAGCCGTGTACCGCAAGTCTCTAGAGGAACGGAGGGTTCCAAATGATTGGAAAAGAGCACAGGTAGTCCCAGTATTCAAGAAGCGTCGTCGAGCAGATGCGCAAAACTATAGACCTATATCTCTGACGTTGATCTGTTGTAGAATTTTAGAACATGTTTTTTGCTCTAGTATCATGCCGTTTTTGGAAACCCAGAATCTACTATGTAGGAATCAACATGGATTCCGGAAACAGCGATCGTGTGAGACCCAACTCGCTTTATTTGTTCATGAGACCCAGAAAATATTAGATACAGGCTCCCAGGTAGATGCTATTTTTCTTGACTTCCGGAAGGCGTTCGATACAGTTCCGCACTGTCGCCTGATAAACAAAGTAAGAGCCTGCGGAATATCAGACCAGCTGTGTGGCTGGATTGAAGAGTTTTTAGCAAACAGAACACAGCGTGTTGTTATCAATGGAGAGACGTCTACAGACGTTAAAGTAACCTCTGGCGTGCCACAGGGGAGTGTTATGGGACCATTGCTTTTCACAATATACATAAATGACCTAGTAGATAGTGTCGGAAGTTCCATGCGGCTTTTCGCGGATGATGCTGTAGTATACAGAGAAGTTGCAGCATTAGAAAATTGTAGCGAAATGCAGGAAGATCTGCAGCGGATAGGCACTTGGTGCAGGGAGTGGCAACTGTCCCTTAACATAGACAAATGTAATGTATTGCGAATACATAGAAAGAAGGATCCTTTGTTGTATGATTATATGATAGCGGAACAAACACTGGTAGCAGTTACTTCTGTAAAATATCTGGGAGTATGCGTGCGGAACGATTTGAAGTGGAATGATCATATAAAATTAATTGTTGGTAAGGCGGGTGCCAGGTTGAGATTCATTGGGAGAGTCCTTAGAAAATGTAGTCCATCAACAAAGGAGGTGGCTTACAAAACACTCGTTCGACCTATACTTGAGTATTGCTCATCAGTGTGGGATCCGTACCAGATCGGTCTGACGGAGGAGATAGAGAAGATCCAAAGAAGAGCGGCGCGTTTCGTCACAGGGTTATTTGGTAACCGTGATAGCGTTACGGAGATGTTTAATAAACTCAAGTGGCAGACTCTGCAAGAGAGGCGCTCTGCATCGCGGTGTAGCTTGCTCGCCAGGTTTCGAGAGGGTGCGTTTCTGGATGAGGTATCGAATATATTGCTTCCCCCTACTTATACCTCCCGAGGAGATCACGAATGTAAAATTAGAGAGATTAGAGCGCGCACGGAGGCTTTCAGACAGTCGTTCTTCCCGCGAACCATACGCGACTGGAACAGGAAAGGGAGGTAATGACAGTGGCACGTAAAGTGCCCTCCGCCACACACCGTTGGGTGGCTTGCGGAGTATAAATGTAGATGTAGATGTAGAACCCAAGTGTCAGTTGTGGTCTGAATACTATTCTGAATAACTGCGACGCATTGTGTCAGAGATAGTGAATTCGATGGTGCACAAACAGTGCTCGTATGGTAGGTGACTTCGTAACCAAGGGAGCCGAAATGTTTTGGTGTTTCAAGAGGCACCATATGAAATATCTATACCGAATACAGAGAAAATGGAAAAATGTCATTCAGTAAGTTTATGTTAAGTGATCGTGACGGATGATCGGTCATTGATGAGGATTGTGACGAAAGCTGCAAAGGTCACTGGAGAGCCGTAACAGGCAAACGTGGTGCCGAAGCCTGGACTACGGAGCACTGGAAGCAAGTCACGTGATCCGACGAGCGTTGTTCCACACTGTGTTCAGTTTATGGCAGAGTCTACGTTCCAGGGCTGAGGGATGGCGGGAGTTCGGTGATGATTTAGACAGTCATGTCTCGATGGGTAAACTGTAAGTTCGCATTACTACCAAGGATTACGTGACTATTCTGGCTGATAATGTCCGTCTTATAGTACAATATTTGTTCCCCAGTGCGGATGCTGTTTTCCAAGACGACAGGCCCCTGTCCACAAAGCACACAGCGTCCAGGAATTGTTTCGTAATGACGAGGATGAATTGTAGCGTCTTGCCTGGCAACCATAGTCTCCGGAGCTCAATACTGTTGAGCCTTTGTGGTCTCTTCGTACTTTACAGGGAATGGTGCGTGATCTTTACCCGAACTTGGTACTGTTTTGCTGGAAGAATGAAATACCTTGAGAGCCATACGGAGTTGATGTCAGGAAGAATTCCCCTCACAGCTGGTAGAATGGTTGTTTATTAAAACTCGACCGGGTACGTGGCTTTTGCCTTGCCCTGCACTGAGCTGCCCAGCTGCCATACTGACGTAGGCAAATTTTAATGAATGGATCAGTTTTCTTCTTTACCTTTCGCTCATCATAACATTGACGACGTTCTCTAAATAGTAACTTTTGACTAGGAGCGGTGGGTGTGCCTGTGATCTTTTAACATTGCTCACCTGATGGTGCGGCTTAAAATCGAATGGTTCAAATGGCTCTGAGCACTATGGGACTTAACATCTGAGGTCACCAGTCCCCTAGAACTTACAACTACCTAACCTAAGGACATCACACACATCCATGCCCGAGGCAGGATTCGAACCTGCGACCGTAGCCGTCGCGCGGTTCCAGACTGAGATGCGGCTTAAAGCCGCGAAACCGATCGTGTTCTAATAAACAACAATTTTACCAGCTGTGAGTGCAATTCTTCCTGACATCAAGCCTTTCAACAGCTGCGGTTCCCCGGAATACAAAATTGTTTGTCATACTGAATTCTGAGACGATTGGAACCTCTTTTGAATGCCATCGACTTTCCTAAACCACATTAGGCGTGGTGGCGTTTTTCTGGTGTTTCCATATGTTTGTCCGGAACCTGTACGCATCGCTCCGGTAGGTACTACGAACGTAAGATCGGACCAACAAAACCGCAAACATGAAAGTTTAAGTTTTCCTTCTTCCTGCGCTCCATACGCGAATGGAACGGAAAGAACCCCTACGACAGTGTCTGATCAAATGTATCCGGACACCCATTAGTGAACATGAATATGAAATGTGTCCACCCTTTAACTCTGCTGGCAACACTTTCACTGAAGTGTCCGAATGTCTGTGGAGAAATGGCAGCCCACTCTGAGCAGGCCAGTCTATTTCAGGAATGTAATTGTCGACGAACGAATGACTCACATATGATGGTTTATGGTTGGGAGAATCGTCATGCAGCTACAGTCATCGTCTCCGAACTGTTCATCTGCTGTTCGCAACACACAATGCTGCAAGTTGGGTTCAGATCCTTCCGCAAATAGCATTCTCTTAAGCACAATAAGGGGACCACACCCTAACAACGAAACAACTCCATATTGCAACACCATCTCCTCCGTACTTCAGTGTTGGCTCTGTACATGATGGCGGGTAACGATCTCCAAGCATTCGCCAAACTCAAACTTTTCCGTCGGGTTGTCACAGGGTGGAGCTTAACTCATTACTCCAAATAACTCATTTTCAGTCATCTACTATACAGAGGCGTTGCTTTTTACACCACCTCAATTGCCACTTAGCATTGACTCCGAAAATTTGTGAACTATGCGGAGCTGCTCGACCATCGCACCGCATTATTTGACTCCCAAAGCACAGCCAGTGTGATAGTTGGACTACTAATAGTACTTTGGAACTCACGAATGATACTTTTCGCTGATTTCAAGCGATTTTATACAACCGTCCACCGCAATGTTGGGCGGCTCTTATCCGTCAAACAGGGGATCTGCCGGGTGTTCGTTTAAGTGAGGTTCTTCGTTTGCGAATTTCCACTTCACAATCACATAATTAACAGTTAGCTTGGGCAGCTATAGATGGTCCCTGATGGTTTTGTTACTCAGGTGACATAAAATGAGTAGTTAACGCTCTAAGTCGTGAATTCTCCTGACCGACCCATCTTGTTCTTACTGCTGCTGTACTGACAACACAACACTCTCTGCCTTTTATCTTGGCAGGCAGACCTCTCGTGACATATAGTGGCCAATTCCGCGTTACGTAGCGGTGTGTGAATGCTTTTGAGCATAGGTACGTCGTACAACAATGGGAAGTACTGTCTTCTATACACTTCGTAGAATGTTTACAGAGCATGGATGTAGGTGTACGTATTTCTCAGCATTCTCCGAACCAGTCAACTTATACTCCGATTTGATTCCTTCTGTGCTGCTGTCACACATTCGTGTTAGATGTCATTATTCTAAATTACTATGTATTCATGCTGTTTCTTTAATAATCCGCTGTCGCGTTCTCTCTTCCCGAGCACGGGGTCCCGGGTTCGATTCCCGGCGGGGTCAGGAATTTTCACCTGCCTCGAGATGACTGACTGTTTGTGTTGTCCTCATCACTTGATCGTTATTCATGCAAGTGGCGAGATTGGACTGAGTAAGGGTTGGGAATTCGTCCGGGCGCTGATAAACGTGCAGTTGAGCACCCCACAATCCACACATCATCATCATCTTTAATAAACTGTGTTATCGCTATTTTCTTTATTTTTCACCTCAAAAATTACATTGTTGGCTGGCTCAAATGGGACTGAGCACTGTGGGACTCAATTTCTGAGGTCATTAGTTCCATACAGCTTAGAACTAGTTAAACCTAACTAACCTAAGGACATCACACACATCCGTGCCCGGGGCAGGATTCGAACCTGCGACCGTAGCGGTCTCGCGGTTCCAGACTGCAGCGCCTAGAACCACACGGTCTACATTGTTGGGTACAGTCAGTTCAACTACGGGTTACTTCCGACTTATTATTATTTTTATTATTATTATATAGTGTTCATGTGCTCTGCAAATTGTTACGTTAACTCGCTAAGTATGTTGGTATAGACGTCAGAGATAGCCTGAAGTTCAAAATTTTATCAGGTTGGTTCAAATGGTTCAAATGGCTCTGAGCACTATGGGACAACATCTGTGGTCATCAGTCCCCTAGAACTCAGAACTACTTAAACCTAACTAACCTAAGGACACCACACTCATCCATGCCCGAGGCAGGATTCGAACCTGCGACTGGAACTGAATACAGTCTTTCTTTCTTTCCTTTTACAATTTTTTTCTTTTGTTTTGACTGTTGGTTGACAATTTTGTAAGTGCCTTAACATGAATAACAGTGAAAAAAGGGCGCCATTTCGGAAATTATCGAAGGAAAGGCGAGAACGTGAAGCCAGTGTTCTAAAAACGCTTGGCAGAGAAGATAAATTTTTCGCAAAAAATGTTGCTGGTTCGACTTCGAGTTCAAGTAGTACGGATGATATTTCTAGCACTGCAGCTGTTGTAAAAGAAGTAAATACCGAAGAAACAAAAGTTAAATATGAAGAAAAGCAAATTGTTCCTGATTTCGAGTTTCACGAAAAACTAACTGTCGAGTCAGACATTACAAGAAGAAATAACCTCGGTAGTGATGATCCTGCAGAATGGTGTGTCAATGAATCAAACAATCAACATTCTCTTACAACGTGGCATTAATCAAAATTGTAACGGTGATTTTTCTAATTCAAGAAGATCAATAGGCGATAAAACTAGATATTTGAACAAAAATGTATTTTACCATAAACTTTTAAACAGTGAATCAACTTTGCGTGATTTTCTAGTATACTCCTCTAGCACTGGTGCTGTTTTTTGTGCACCATGTAAATTGATCCGAGGTAAGGCCGCAATTGCTACTAATGGTATTGCAGACTGAAAAAATATTTCTAGTAATTTATCTCCTAATGAGAATTCACTAGAACACAAATATTCTGAGTTATCATTCTTAACAAGAAAAAAGTCACTTGGAACAATAGATAACCATTTCGAGTCATATGTTAAGACAGAAAAAATGTACTGGCGCAGTGTGTTGAAAAGGGTGTTTCCAGTAGCGAAGAAGCTAACAAGTCGTGGACTTCCCCTACGTGCACACACTGAATGATTCCATTCATTACATAATGGTCAATTTATGATGTTTCGAAGTTACAGCCGAGTTTTATCCTTTTCTCACAAAGCACATTGAACGATATGGAAATCCAGGGCAATGATATACAAGTTATCTTTTTTCAACAATCTGTGATGAAATAATAGAGCTTCTTTCTGAACGAATAAAAACAATTATCATAAGTGAAATAAAACAGGCCAAATATTCCTCTATAATAGTAGAATCTACTGCAGACATTTCACATATTGCTCAATTATCTTTCATATTAAGATATGTGAACGAGAATTGTGAACCTGTTGTTAAACGTTACCTTCTGTTTTCACCAAACCCGATACACAAGTCCGAAAACTTAGCTGAGGCCGTACTAAAAGTCCTGTCTACAAATTCCATTGATATTACTGACTGTAGAAGCCAGTCATACGACAGCGCAAGCAATATGTCAGAACCTACACTGGTTCGCAGGCATGCATTAAAGAACGAAATCCGAAAGCGCATTATGTGCATTGTGCAGCACATTCTTCGAATTTAGTCGGCACTAGCGCTGCAAGCTGTTGTTGGGTAGCTTGTTCATTTTTCAATGTAGTGCAAAACCGTTATAAGTTTTCTCTGTTTCTACACAGCGCTGCGGTAAACTTCTTTCTTTCATGAATCCGGGAAGCAAAACTGTAAAAAATTTATCGAAAACACGTTGATTGGCAAGAGAGGAAGCGTGTATAAGTCTATATGAAAACTGGGAGGGCTGCTCACACATACTACCAATAACACGTTTGAAAAACTACTTGTGCGAAATGAGGCTTCAGCTTTATTGGAACAGTATTCGTGATGACAGATGGGAAGGAAAAACTCCAGTGACTTGATAGTGTAAATCTGAAATTGCGAAGTGTAAATATTGGTACTAAAATAGTACATGAATTATATGAGTCACTTGTAGGATTCATTTCATCTATTGGTGGCATGTTAGACTATTACTAAAATAAATCCATGGAGATTGTGACTGATATAGACTATGAATGCACCTCTAAAAGATCACGAAAACGCAAACTTAATGATGACGAAGAAGCGGACTCTGAAGAAGTTTTTCTGACTGGAAGGCAAAAATTTAGAGTCGAAACATTTCTCCCAGTACTCGACAACTTGTACGCCGAATTAGTGAAGAGGAAGGATAGCTATAGAACACTGTTGGACTCCTTCACAGTTTTCAGTAATCTTATTAACAGTTCACCTGACGATACTGCTGAACGTGCAGAAAAACTCCAAGCGTCATATGACACAGGTTTAGAGCCTTCCTTCCCTAGTGAATTTCACGAAACTTTTGGAGTCTTCTGAGATTAGTGATATACCTCTCGAAATGAGTACATTTTTACGAAAAGAGAGATTATACGAGTAGTTCGTGTTTCAGAATGTTGACATAGCTCTTAGAATATTTCTATGTATGGCACTTACAAATTGTTCAGCAGAACGCTCGTCTTTGGCTCTTAAAAGACTGAAACCGTGTGTAAGTTCTACGTTGTCTGTGGAGAGATTGAACGCCTTGTCCATTCTTCGCACTGAAGATGATCGCCTAACTGATAACCGTCTGAACTATGAAGATGTGATCAACGAGTTTTCTGCCGCCAAAGCCAGACGCAAACATTGCTGACTGGTGAGTTTGTTTATTTATTCGTAATAGTTTTATATATTTAAGATTATAATGCGATTTTCATTATAACTTGGAGCACATTCATTGGATTTACAAACTACGTATTACCTGTTTATTTTACATTTGCCGATGGCAGAACGCGGAACTAAACCTCGTTTACGTGCAGACGTGACCGAAGGTGCCCGACAATAGTAAGCAATACCCGAATGGCCCAGGGTCGCTCAGCGCTTTACAGTCAAGTCATTCTGATACTGTAGTATATTACAGCTGATGCGTATTCTTGGCGGCTGCTGAAATGCATAGTTATCGCCGAAATATTCGTTATCGGAGAGTACGTTCATATGAAAAAGTGTTAATAAATAACGTAGTTCAGTTCTGTCGATAAATACGTAAAAGCTTTGCTAATACCGTTAGAAAGAGCTGTGGTGAGAGCAGTAGCTGCAATACAAAACTGTTCAGCCCTTACATGGATTAAAGGTATTGTGTACACTTATTATGCAGCATCTAGCTACACAGGCTGATCCCGGCGGAGGTTTGAGTCCTCCCTCGGGCATGTGTGTGTGTGTGTGTGTGTGTGTGTGTGTGTGTGTGTGTGTGTATGTGTTTGTCCTTCGGGTAATTTAGGTTAAGTAGTGTGTAAGCTTAGGGACTGATGACGTTAGCAGTTAAGTCCCATAAGAGTTCACACACATTTGAACATTTTTTTCTAGCTACACAGACCCTAACGCTTTACACGTTAACTATTAGATTACAAAACAAATTCGATTTTTCCGCATTACCCTGTAAAATTACGTAAATGCAAATCCAGTCCTGTGTTTGTTCGTCTGTATTTAATTATTTGTCCGTGCACCAAAATCTCTAATTCATTTTAATTTCTTACGCTTTTCTATAGATTGACGTATTAATACTGAACGTGTTTTTTTTATTTGCTACACATTCAAGTTATTAGATCGTAAAACGACAGTTTATTTTAATTTTGAACGCATCTCTGTAAACGTACGTATTAATTTCTAATGTATGACACCTTCGCTTCAATTTTTAGATCGTAACACAACTTTTTTATTTTCATTTTCAACGGTTTCTGTAAAAAAATATATTAAAAGTGAATGTGTAACAAAAGTGGCTGTATGACAAAAACCCGTTGTCTCGTACACAATCTGCTGAATTTTTAGGCCATAAAAGAAAAGTTATTTTCCTTGTGTTCGTTTCTGTTGTCTTTCGACACAGAAGAATGTGTTAACACAGTGCAGTTTTAAGTTGGTTGTATCCGCTACCGTACACCAAGTACAGTTCAGGAACCATATTACATTTTGATTGAGCGCGACTAGACCGCTGACGCGTCCTTCAGAACAACAAAAACGGCAATTTTGAAGTGATGGGGTAACAGTTATTACTTAAAATATGTTGATTTTTTTGGGGAGGGGCGGAGGAGGGGCATATAATATGGTGTGCCTAGGGGAGCAAAATTTTTAAATCCGCCACTGCGCCGAAAATTTCATTAGAAGAGGATGAATGATTTGCCTGTTTGATACTTCGTGTGACTTTGCTGCGTACAAAGCTGGTTCCGGTGTTCTCGGCGCAAACGTGAGAAATTAGCGAAACGCCGAGCAGCGCAGAGATGCGGTGCGCCGCGCTGTTGAGAGTTGCCGCGGTACACTCTTCCCCCACCCGGGGAGACGACGCGAGCATCGCGCTCCTGGTAGCTGGCTGCATGCTAATGACACCGCAAATTCCGGCCGCTTTAATTAGTTGACGCAAAGTGTTAAGACTTACTTCATTGTAATCACAGTTCAGTTACCCGCCACCAATTTCTCGTCTCGAAACTTCCCTTTGAGAGCAATATTCCTCCACAAGTTTCATCCGGCTTCGCGGAGAAAAAGATTTTCAAGGGAGTCCTTGAACTTTATGTTTGATAATCTCCGCCTCATGCATATTTCAGCAGCTGTTTCGCATACCTCGCAAGCTTCCTTTATGTATACACGTGGACAAATAATTTACCTACAAAGTTCAAATGGTTCAAATGGCTCTGAGCACTATGGGACTTAACAGCTGTGGTCATCAGTCCCCTAGAACTTAGAACTACTTAAACCTAACTAACCTAAGGACATCACACACATCCATGCCCGAGGCAGGATTCGAACCTGCGACCGTAGCGGTCTTGCGGTTCCAGACTGCAGCGCCTTTAACCGCACGGCCACTTCGGCCGGCACCTACAAAGTATTGTTCGTGGTAAGTAATAAATATGCAAGTCAAATATGTCTGCTTAAAAAAGTATTTTCCCCAAAAGTTGCAGATAAAACTATTATGACGATCATTTTATAACTTTTTATTTCTCATATGATTACTAACCTTGCTACTTTCGCCATGATGTGTGAACGGTGAACGTGCTCTTTTTGACGTTGCTTCTAGCTGTTCATTGGATCATTTTCGATAACCTATAAATCGGTAGTACAAGTTTACATGCCAGATAGCTCCGCCGATAACGAAGAGATTGAAGAAATGTATGATGAGATAAAAGAAATTATTCAGATAGTGAAGGGAGACGAAAATTTAATAATAATGGAGGACTGGAATTCGACAGTAGGAAAATGAAGAGAAGAAACGTAATAGGTGAATATGGAATGTGGGTAAGGAATGAAAGAGGAAGCCGCCTGGTAGAATTCTGCACAGTGCAAAACTTAATCATAGCTAAAACTTGGTTTAAGAATCTTGAAAGATGGTTGCATACGTGGAAGAGGCCTGGAGACACTGGAAGGTTTCAGATATATTATTTAACGGTAAGACAGAGATTTAGGAACCAGTTTTTAAATTGTAAAACTTTCCAGGGGCAGAAGTGGACGCTGACAACAATCTATTGGTTGTGAATAGTAGATTAAAACTGAAGAAACAGTGAAAAGGTTGGAATTTAAGGGGATGGAACCTGGATAACTGAGAGAACCAGAAGTTGTAGAGAGTTTAAGAGGAAGCATTAGGGAACGATTGACCAGAACGGCGGAAAGAAATACAGTAGAAGAAGAATGGGTAGCGTTCAGAGATGAAATAGTGAAGGCAGCAGAGCATCAAGAAGGTAAAAAAAGACGAGGGCTAGTAGAAATCTAACAGAAGGGGGATTGATTTGAACTGATGAAAGAAGAAAATATAAAAATGCAGTAAATGAAGCAGGCAATAAGGAATACCAACGTCTCAAAAATGAGATTGACAGGAAGTGCAAAATGGCTAAGCAGGGATAGCTAAAGGGCAAATGGAAGGATCTAGAGGCTTATATCACTAGGGCCTACAGGAGAATTAAAGAGACCTTTTGAGAAGAGAGAATGTAAATAAATTACATAAAGCTGCAACGAGTCACTTTTTTGAATAATTATGTTTCATTCTATGAGCCGGTTTTCGAACCTTTTCAGGTTCATCTTCATATGGTTTCTGGAAGTTATATCATTATTTCTATTTTAATTCTGGGTGGTGGCTGCTGTAATTTGAGACAACGCTCAATGCTATAACGACAACGCTTTTTGCTGTAAAAAAAGCATCTAGGTTTTCTTGTAATTGTTGGAAATAAGTAATGCCGATTGGACATTGTGTTTTTTTGAGGTCAGATAATTTTGCATATAGAAGTAATTGGAAGTACAGAGGTCAACATGTAATCGCGATTATCAAGAATAAAAATTGAAATTGAGGAAAAAAGAAGGTAAATATCATACACGAACCGTCGATATTGGATCCTCGGACCTTCATAAAAGCTATTAGTGTGCTAAGAAATACAGTGCATAGTGATTTCTTCGCGAATTAACAGTACTGGGTGAATCTGCTTCTACCACGATCCGAACGACGTGCAATATTTCGCCGTCAGCTTTTATGTTCATTATGTTCCCTAAGCGACCAGTTTGTTAGTGAGAAGATTTCATACTGCCACTGTTGTACAACCTTATCATTATGAAAGTGTTTCAAGACAAGAAAATCTTATGGCGACTGTGAATGTTGTAGCTGCTAATGAAGACGGCGTCTTCATCGCAAACTGTAGCAGTTTTCTCCGACTTTGCCTGGCGTTCTCTGAGGACCGGAGAAGCATAAACCTCCGAACGCCAACTCGTCCTGTACCTAACCAGTTCTCTCCTTACAGCAGCCACGAAGAAAACACATTCATGTATAGTCAAATTTTTTTACAGATTGTTTGTATCAGACAGGTAAAAATTTTATAATGTTTGTGTGGTGTCGCCACTGTGTGATCGCAGACCGAGCGCCACCACAAGGCAGGTCTCGAGATACGGACGAGCACTCGCCCCAGTTGTACGGACGACGTAGCTAGCGACTACACTGACGAAGCCTCGCTCAATTGCAGAGCAGATAGTTAGAATAGCCTTCAGCTAAGTCAATGGCTACGACCTAGCAAGGCGCCATTAGTAACATTGCATGTATCTAAAGAGTCTCACTTGTATCGCCACAATCTCCAGATGTACCAAAAGGATGGATTAAAGTTAAGTATTCCAGAAGCTACGTACTTTTCTTTATAGCATTCATTACGTATCCTGTTTCAGACCTCACGCCATCCTGCTTTGGCTTAGCGCGTGCCTTTCGGCTTCCTCTCATTGTGTCTAGGCTGTCTTGTCTAGACACAACAGTTTGCATTAAGGCAAATAATTCAAAAGAGTTTTTTTAATGCAGTACCTGTCTTATGTTTATCAAAGACAAAAGTCAAACAGCAAGTTAATGAACAATGTTTGTTTTTACATAGCAGTTTCATTTTACATTTCATTTTTCTATCTCAGTTAGCTGCTCTGTACAAAACAGCAAAAAAAGATTTAGAGGTTTTACAAATCACTGAGACAGTAATTGAATTTGGTATATTTTTCTAGCAGTTGTTAAATGTGAAGTTCCGTATTAGGATGGAGGATCCCTCCAAACATCACTGAGCAAGCTGAAGTTAGTGGTTTTCAGGGGCTTCACTCATGTAGTGCTAACGGATTATGCTCGTAGGGGGTAACCCGTTATAGCGGCATAGTACAGAAACCTCCTGTCGCTGATACAGGAGGCCGCCAGGAAGGCAATGAAGTCGAGGTGATTTTCGAAACGATGCGTTTCTTGAGCAACCAGAATACAAACTTGTGTTAGGAAGGTCCCCACTAAGTTGCCCACCGATGGGAAAAAATGAGCTGCAAACTGCATTGGAGATGTAATACTAAAATTAATGATCGTAATTTGAATTTTTAAAGGTGATAATATTTCAACTCTGTGACGACTGTAGAGTGTCATACAGCAATAACACGACAGGATGTTTAGTAACAGCGTAAACTTCGCTACCCGTTGGAATATGATTCTGTGACACTGCATTTTTCTGAAACAGACTGCGTTTGCAGCGATTCTTATTTATTACCTTTTGATGAGTTATTCACCCTTTCATCTATGCTAAAAGAAGAAAGTTCTTCAGGATTTGAAAAGAGTTTCTTATTAACCACGTGCTCAGGTACAATTCGAGGGGATACATAAAATGTGATACTGTATGGGTATCACATAACAACTTCGCTGTAATACAAACTCGTTATTTCGGTGTTATTTGGTGCAATGTATATGCAGAATGAAAGCAGACTCGCTGTGCAAAAATTATTCTAAAGGGACCGTAATTACAGGGCGTGAGTGAGATATGATAATCCGAATACGACAGTGGAGTGACAGGAGGGAGACGAACATTTCTGTGACACAAATTGCGTTGTCAGTTGCTGTGATACTCTGCGCAACATAATGGACAACAGTGTTCCACAGAAACATTTTGTGAGGTGTTTCCTGCACGAAAGGACATAAACTAGCTAACTATAGCTACACGGTGGAATTCCGATTCGATGACGTTTGGCACGTTAACTAATGTTTCTTGACATAGCAAAACTTCAAATCGGTACCGGGATTGGAAAGAAATTGGAAATACGAAAAGCACAAAACATTATTATGCCTAACAGGGCATAGGAGACCTGTTGGCATTCAAAATAGCTTCCAATCGTATCCGAACGGACACATACAGATTCTGTATGGTTTTTAAAGAATTGTTATCCCATTTTTCCTGCAAAGTAGTGGCAAGTTCAGGTAACGATGATGTAGGCGGATAGCGAAGACGCACCGTCCTCTCGGAAGTTGACCACAAAGGCTCATGCTCAATAGTGACTGGTGGCCAGGGGATGCGTGACCATTCATCCTTGTGTTCACAAAACCAGTCCTCGACGATGCGAGCTATATGAACAGCGGGCATGTCGTCTTGGAAAACAGCATCAGCATGTGGGAACAAATATTGTACTATGGGGTGAACCTCGTCATCCAAACTGATCACCTAATCCTACGATTTTCTTCCACTGCTCCACATCCAAGGTTTTATCACTTGGACATGACGTTTTAGTTTTACTGTTGCATTGTATGTTAATCGGGGGCCTAGAAACGACGGAGGGGCTCCGTCCTCGCCGCAGCTGCAGTGGTCCACAACCCCAAGACGAGTATCGTAGTCCTCTTCATCCCTCCACCCCCCCCCCCCCCCCACACACACACACAGAACCCAGAGTTATTGTCCGATTCGGCCCCCGGTGGACCCCCCCAGGAAACGTCTCACACCAGAAGAGTGTAGCTCCTATGTTTGCGTGGTAGAGAAATGGTGGTCTACGCGTACGTGGAGAACTTGTTTGCGAAGCAATCGCCGACATAGTGTAGATGAGGCGGAATAGGGGGAACCAGCCCGCATTCGCCGTGGCAGATGGAAAACCGCCTAAAAACCATCCACAAACTGGCCGGTTCACCGGACCTCGACACAAGTCCGGCGGGCGGATTCGTGCCGGGGACCAGGCGCTCCTTCCCGGCCGGAAAGCCGTGTGTTAGACCGCACGGCACATTTTACTGTTACTGGTATTTGCATCACGGATGAGTGCTTTTGGAATTCCAGTTCGTCGTGCAATTCCCTGCTTATGGAGCTCCCTTCGTGTTTTGATGCTGAAAGGGTTTACGAGTGCTACATTCAGTTCTGCAGTGACTTTTGCAACTGTCCTCCTCTTGTTTTTCGTGGCAATTGTCTTGAATGAATGTCTGTCGCGGCCACTCGACGCACACACTTTCGTCCGTTTCATGACTTGGCGGGTAATGTTTCCTGTTTTCCCTGTATGCTGTAAAAATCATCGATACGGAGCCTCTTGAAACTGCAAACACTTCGGCATCTTTGGTTTCAGAAGCACTCACCATACGACCACTAGCAATTTGCCCACGTTTGAATTCTATTAGCTTCGATATAATGCACTCGCAACTAGACGAAACACTGTTTTGACCACAAGTGATACCTGCAACGCATTGAGGACACGGCACAAGTGAGATAAAACAGCCCAACCTTCAGGCTTCACCAGCACTTGCATTTGTTTTTAAGCATGCACGCGCGATGTTTCCAAATCATTGTCCGACTCCTGCACTTCATTCCGTGCCGTATCAGGGCACCATCGTCTTCAGTTATTGAGTATGCAGAAGCACCAACAAGTGTTTACGTTCTAGAAAGAAAACAGTCTTTGACTGCACGAAAAATTTTATCATTGCATTGTCGTGTACATATAATTCACATTGTCGTCGTCTAGTTACCACAGTAGCCACAGAAAAGGAGCCAAACCTTGACTCTGCTGCGCGAGTGGTTTTTCGTTTAAGGTCAAACTTCTAGATCAAAAAACGCGATCACTTTCTGACGTACATGAAACAAAAATCTAGTTTTGATGAAGCTGGGGTTGGGTTTGTGGAACGTCAGTGTGAATGTACCAGTTACAATACATTATTCAAAGAAAAAGGGTCAATTGCACGTCCTATCCTCTGTGATACTTTCATATGAAAAAGTCAGGCGAGTGTGTTGAGTCTACCACAGTTCTACAATGTTTCGCTTGACGTTACCCAGTAGATGAATGCTACGCATGGAATAAAAATAAAATAAAATACGAAAAAGTTAAAAACGAAATGAGTGTAGGAATTTCAGTGTCAGACAGAATGATCGCTCAGGAGTTTGACTGGTTGTTTGTAGCAATCGAATTTTTGATCTCATTATTTGTACTCCTCAGTGTGCCACGTTGTTGTGGTGGGATGTACTGCATAAGTCTTACTGTCGTTCAAGCAATAAATTTATGGGAAATCAGAGCAAGTACCTCGCCTAATTAACTGATGGTTTCAGCTGATGCTAGACAGATGTTCGGATGAGAGTAGGGTGGGGTGACAATGAATAGGAAGTAACTTTACAATACTTACTAACTAATGGACTAATGCCTCTCCGCCTTGGGAAATGTTTCCGTAAATGATCGATGAGCGTAGATAGCTGTTACGCAGGTGAAGTGAGTTCGATACCAGTCTGACAAGCATTTTTCCTGGGTGGGAGGGTTGGCGCGGGGTGCATTCAGCCTCGTGATGCCATCTGAGGAACTACCTGAATGAGAAACAGCGGCTCCTAGGTCTTTAAAGTCGGCAAAACGGCCGGAAGAACGGTGTGCTGACCACATGCGACCTTGTACCGCATCCGCATGACACCAATTGACAGTGGATGACATGGCGGTCAGTCGACGCCCTAGACGAGGAGCTCTTTTAAATGGTGACCAGGAGGTGATTCAACAAAAAACAACACGAAACTGCAACTTCATTTATCATCGAGAGGCATTAACATTTTTAATAGCAGTCTCTTACTTCTCAACATTAGCAGGTCTCTACGAAATAAACTCAGAATATGACCCTTTTGTACTTATACCGAGAAATTACGGAGAAAAAAAAATGCTCCTCTTGTGTATGTTCGAATGTCCGCTTGGACGTTTACGCCGCTCTAGCAGGAATCTATGCTTAGATGTCAGATTTTACAAAACTTTAAACAGTGTTATTGCAGCGTATCTCTTTTGTAAACGACGCAGGTTTCCACCGAGAGCGGCTTAGACATCATGTACCGCTTAGCAGCGCTAGTATCCGTGGAGAGCGAAGTAAACTTTCGGGCGGCGTACAATTGGAACGGTCACTATAGCAACACAAAAGTTATAAATTCAAAGTTTTTTTTTATTTCGTAATTTCTTCTCAGACTTAATACTTGTGTGCTCTTCTTGTGCATAAAAGTGTATACTTTGATTCTGCATAGAAAAGTTAATAACTGCATCTCAGCCCCTTTCAGAGTTTGTATAGGTGCGATTCAAACATTTGAGGAGGAAAAGATTGGCACCTCACCTTTGTGCTGACTCAAAAGTCGCTCCTGTTGCGATGCATTTGAACTCTCGCGCGCACCTTTGCCGCTGTTGGGTGGCTCCTAACCGAAGTCCGCGAAGTGACAACACGAGTTCTCTTCGGAAACCTGCAGCGACCACCGGTCGAGTCCTCCCCGCTGGAGTCCTAGTTGGACATGTTTGTTTTTGCAGGATCAGTATCTGCAATGGTGGCGCCTAGCATTGGGTGATCCAGCGTGCTTATGGTCGCCTGCTCGGTGTTGTGAAACCTGGTGTTCCTCGATACATGCACAAAGGTACTGGGTGGCTTGTTAGTTATCCAGAAAAGCTCTGGTCATGATTCAGGAAACCTTTGTTGCGGCAGACCAAAGGCAAGCTGGCTGTCTTAAGTTTATGGCTGTGGTGGTCCCAGGCTTATCGGTTACTGTATTTAATAGGTCAGTTTGAGGACAAGTGATCACAAATTTTATTGACTGTGCTCATAGAGCGAATGATTGTTTCTGTAATGAAAAATATTTTAAAGTTTTTATCGTCATTCATACCACAACAGTATTTTACCATGGGTGGATAACTGGGGATTTATAAATTCATTTACTGAAATTGTTCGCAAATTATTGCACCTGCATTTTGTAACTGCTGAGGAACTTCATGTAGTACATCCATTTCACTGTTTTAAAATTATGTTATTTTAAAATTTAATGAAGGTTTGAATATTACTTTCTTTTAACGGGAGTTTTGGAAACAAAATGATAATGTATCTGGAATAGAGCTGTAAGCCTGCTGTAGGGTTACTGTAGACTTTTATAAGTTATCGTTGACTACGTTAGTTTTCCTAGTAGCTTTGGTCAGTTAAGGTCGTACCGCATTATCTGTACTTTAGGTGTGTTGCATACCTATCGAGCATTACCACTTAACGATCGGTTTCTTTACGTGTGCAATCAGTGTCGTATTAGATTCCCCTAGAAACCGCCTAAAAACTGAATGAGAATGTATTAAGGGCTGGGTAACCTAAGGAACATTTGGGTTCTACATCGTTATTTTCCTGTCTGTTACTCAAAAGTAAACAGTATTTATAGAAAAATTGAAATTGTCGATATTTAATTCAGGTTTTATTCGAAAGTTGTTGATTTGGACGTTAAACAGAAAACAAAGATTTATCATGTAGCGTTAGAAAACGCGAGTTTCTCAACAAAAAGGTAAAATAAAAAAATGCAAAACAAAAATATATCAGACATCGCTTCAATATTTCGTAGGACATACATAAAATATGTTTCTGTTATTCATAAACAACTTTCGTTTTCATCAATAATCACATGAGACTTTTGCCTTTGATCATGGTGAAGAACGTTCTATTGGGTACAAAACAACAACCATAATTAAATGTTTCATTATGTTTGTGCATGTAAACTGTACTTGTATAAAAAAAAGTAAATAGAAACTCAAAAGTTACGCGATCAAATAATTTTTATTACATATTCACTGAAGAGCAAAAGAAACTGGTACTTCTGTCTGATATCGTGTAGGGCCCCCGCGAACATGCAGAAGTGCCGCAACAGGACGTGGCATGGACTCGACTAATGTCTGAAGTAGTGCTGGAGGGAATTAACACTATGAATCCTGCAGGGCTGTCCTTGAATCAGCAAGAGTACGAGAGTGAGGTAATCTCTTCTGAACAGCACGTTGCAAGGCATCCGAAATATGCTCAATAACGTTCAAGTCTGGGGAGTTTGCTGGCCAGCGAAAGTGTTTAAACTCAGAAGAGTGTTACTGGAGCCACTCTGCAGCAATTCTGGACGTGTGGGGTATCGCATTGTCCTGCTGGAATTTACCGAGTCCGTCGTAATGCACAATGGACATGAAGGGATGCAGCTGATCAGACAGGATGATTACGTACCTGTCACCTGTCAGAGTCGTATCTAGACATATCGGGGGTCCCATTCACTCCAAGTGCCCCACACCATTACAGACCCTCCACCAGCTTGAACAGTCCGCTGCTGACATGCAGGAACCATGGATTCATGAGGGTGTCTCCATACCCGTACACGTCCATCGGCTCGATACAATTTGAAACGAGATTCGTCCGACCAGGCAAGATGTTTCCAGTTATCAACAGTCCAATGTCAGTGTTGACGGCCCCAGGCGAAGCGTAAAGCTTTGCGTCATGCATCGTAGGTATACGAGTGGGCCTTCGGCTCCGAAAGCTCATATCGACGATGTTTCGTTGAATGGTTCGCACGCTGAAACTTGTAGCAATTTGCGGCAGGGTTGCACTTCTGTAACGTTGAACGAACGTCTTCAGTCGTCGTCGGCCCCGTTCTTGCAAGATCTTTTACTGGCCGCAGCGATGACAGAGATTCGAGTTTTACCGGATTCCTGATATTCACGTTACATTCGTGAAACTGTCGTACGACAAAATCCCCACTTCATCGCTACCTCGGAGGTGCTGTGTGTCATCGCAGCACCGACTATAACACCACGTACAGGCTCACTTAAATCTTAATAATCTGCCATTGTAGCAGCAGTAACCGATCTAACAATTGCGCCAGCAACTTGTTGTCTTATATAGGCGTTGCCGACCGCAGCGCCGTACTCGGCCTATTTACATATCTCTGTGTTTGAATACGCATGCCTATACTAGTTTCTTTGGAGCTTCAGTTTAAAAAGTAATTTGTATTATATAAAGCTACATAATACACAATGGACTGTCACTGAATGATGTGCAGTGATACGTATGTACAAAACAAACAACCATACAAACAAGAAACGAGGAGAAGTATTTCTCTCCCAGTTTCTCTCTTACACATTGATTATGTTTCTTCCCCTGCCACCTTAGAATACTACGGGTAATTCTACCATTTACTACGTCAGTTATGTAGTGTAGTTTGGTAGAGTGGAGCTCTACTTTTGAAGAAAACTACCACGCTCGCCCCGACTAGCCCTTCCATTCATTTATTTCGTAGCAACCTTGTTTGTCTGTACTACTAATCAATTGCATGGTGCTCACCATATGCATACAGTTAGGAAATACCTAATACATTTTAAGCGCATTTATGGAAATTAATTTCTAATTTGGTGCAAAATAATGTCAGTGTGGCCAGTAGAACGGATGCTACAGCTACACTGAAGTGCCAGAAGTCATGAGATGGCGACGTGCCCATATTCAGATGGCCGTAGTGTCGTGTATGCACGGTATGAAAGGGCAGTGCATTGGCAGAGGGCGAAGTTGTCATTTGTACTCAGGTGATCCATGTGAAAAAGTTTCCGACGTGGTTATGGCCCCACAAGGGGAGTTAAGACTTTGAATGCGGAATATTAGTTGGAGTTAGATGCTTTCCACTTCGGAAATCGTTATGGAATTCAGTAGTCCGCGATCCAAAGTGTCAAAACTGTGCCGAGAATACCAGATTTCAGGCATTTCCTCTCAAAATGGACAGCCCAGTGGACGACGACCTTCGATTAACGACCGAGAGCAGCATCGTTTGCTTAAAGTCTTCAGTGCTAATAGGCAAGCAACATTGCGTGAAATAACCGCAGAAAAAAGGCGCGACGTACGACGAACGTATCCGTTACGATAGTGTGGCGAAATTTGGCAGCATGACCAATGAGAGTGCCTTCGCTAACACCGCGACATTGCCTGTAGCTCTTCTCTTGAACTCGTGATAATATCGGTTGGACTCTAGACGACTGGAATACCGTGGCCTGGTCAGACGAATGGCGATTTCAGTTGGTAAGAGGTGATGGTAGTGTTCGTGTGTGGCGCAGCCTCCACGAAGCCAAGGACCCAAGTTGTAAAGAAGACACTGTGCAAGCTGGTGGTGGCTCCATAGCAGTGTCGGCTGAGTCTAATGGAATGGACTGGACGCTCAGATATGTTGGGCTACTTAGAGACCATCTGCAGCCATTCATGGACTTCATCCTCTCAAGCAACGATGGAGCTTTTATGGATGACAATGCGTAGTGTCACCGGGCCGCAATTATTCGCTATTGGTTTGAAGAAAATTCTGGACAATTCGAGCGAATGTTTTGACCTGCCAGATTGTCCGACACGAGACCCATCGAACATTTATGGGACAAAATCGAGAGATCAGTTGGTGCACAAAATCCTGTGCCAGCAACACTTTCGCAGTTACGGACGGCTATAGGGGCAGCTTGGCTCATCATTTCTGCAGGGGGCTTCCAACGACTTGTTGAGTCCACGCCACTTCCGAGTTCCTGGATTACGCCAGGCAAAAGGGAGTCTGACACAATACTGGGAGGTATCCAATGGCTTTTGTCACCTCGGTGTAATGTGTAACAGAGTTAGCGAAGGAGAAAGTGGAAATGAGTAGCGATTGTTTTCGTCGCCCGGTGATGAGAACGGAACAGGCTGCGTCCAGCCAGTCGCGACAGACGTAGCAGACTTGCTTTGCCTCGTGGTCCTTCGTGCTGGTGGCATGCGAAGCAGGAGCAGCAGCAGCTGAGGGAAGGGGCGGGAAGAGGGCGCGGTGAGGAGTGCTTTGTACACAGGCCGCACGCCTCCTCCGCTAATGGGACCAGCGCAGCGCAGCACAGCCCCTCTGGAAGGATTACCGACGCGATCGGCCGCCAATTACAGCCGGACGGGCAGCGCCGAGTGCCACGTCACAGCGTCCGAGGGGACGGCTCGCAGGCCCAGTCGCTGCTGCTGCCACCGACACACTCGATTAACGTTACAAACTTTTACTGCTGCGTTTACAGCACGTAAGTATTAGAGGGAATCGTGCCACTCCGTGATACATTCAGGATGTAAAGTGGAAAGAGAAGTATTGGCAGTACAAGATACCGCCACAGCCCAACATAACAGTCGCGACACTCTGTTCAAATGGCTCTGAGCACTATGGGACTTAACATCTGAGGTCATCAATCCCCTAGACTTAAAACTACTTAAACCTAACTAACGTAAGGACATGACACACATCCATGCCAAAGGCAGGATTCGAAACTGCGACCGTAGCAGCAGCGCGGTTCCGGACGGAAGTGCCTAGAACCGCTCGGCCACAGCGGTCGGCTATTACCAACCGTAACGAAAGAGAAAAAGAATAAAAATGGTCAGCAAAGAAACAAGATAGCTCCAAAAGAAGATACAGTACAACACTTACTGCGGTAGCAGCACGCAGCGCGGACGGCAAGCTTCTGAATGCTATATCTGTTGAGTTCTTGATCTTCGTTTCTTATTTTTGCGAAGCATTGATTCCCGAGCAAAACTATTTAAAAACCCTTCATTCTTTTTCCAAATGGTAAATCACACTCGCTCTAGAGGAATGCAGCAGTTGATGCCGCTCCATCAAAGGTTTCCCGGTCCTTCCCCTCCGATGACTGGGCGTATGCCGGTGTGAAAACGAACAGTCATCGACCCACGGTCTGACTGTTAGCTGAATGCATTATCGATGAATTACGACTGTCGCATAAATCTGACTAGTACACAGATGTTATGAGCAAAACGAAGTAAATCTCTTCATGACCAATAACGGAAACTAGCTCTCTAATTCAATGTCTTTAAAAAAGCAAAGAATTGAAGAAAGTGAACTTCCCCGGAAATCTCTTACACTCAATGTGTAACTGATGCAAATGAAATTTCTCTTGTGCATTTGCTTCTTTTCAGCTAGTTAAAAGTTGAAATGCAAAAACCCAGTAACTAAAGTACGCTTGCACAACACTTTTAAAAATAACATTGTTATATTGTATATAGTCTTAAAAGCTACAGTACAATAAATGTAATTCGTAAAAAGACGGAAGAAAGAAATTTACCGATTAGCTCCTGCCGGCGTTGGGGATATTATGACTTATAGATCTCCCGCATCAGTGACAGAAGTCATTCTGCTTAGTTTCGCTGCTGATTATGCTGTCCCTTGATGATATTTTCTGGGGTATCCTGTCTTAGAGCAGAAGTATCGCTACTCCCGTTTTCTTTTTACGTATGATGGAGGCGAGGTAGTCGTCTTTGTTTTCTGGGTGCCATAAAAGAAGAGCGCGTTATATACATTTACAGAATGTCAGAAACAGTCTGAAAAATTTGTAAGAGTATTGCAGGGGATGTTGACCTGGTAAATAATTGTTAAGAAGAAAGCTCATTACGTTGCGCCACTACCGAGTGATTTTGCATAGAAGTTAGCCAATCAGGTCACTGGGCGCGCAAATTCGAGCAGCTTGACAGAGACAGTGTCTCCAAAGTTGTTCTTCATTCGGTCTCCTCAAACCGAGCTTTTTCTCACCTAGTTTAAATTTATCAGCTCCGAAATAGGCACATTTTAAGTGGTAATGAGCATTTGATTTGAAGAATTAGTAACTCACTGGCTTCCGCTCAGGTCGTTCATGTACAGAACAAATTCTAATCTGAAAACAGTTATAAAATGCAAGGCAATCAGGAATAGTCAAATCATTTTCATAGATTTCAAGAAAGCATACGATTCTGTTGAACGACAATCTTTGTTCGGCATTTTAGAAGAACAGGTTGTTGTTGTGGTTAGTGTTTAATGTCCCGTCGACAACGAGGTCATTAGAGACGGAGCGCAAGCTCGGGTTAGGGAAGGATTGGGAAGGAAATCGGCCGTGCCCTTTCAAAGGAACCATCCCGGCATTTGCCTGAAATGATTTTTAGGGAAATCACGGAAAACCTAAATCAGGATGGCTGGAGACGGGATTGAACCGTCGTCCTCCCGAATGCGAGTCCAGTGTGCTAACCACTGCGCCACCTCGCTCGGTTCAGAAGAAAAGGGACTCGACCCAAAACCACTGCGACTAAACAGACAGATATTGGTTGGCACAACGTCGAAAGTTATATTCATGGTTAAAATCTTTGATCACTTCATGATCAAAACTGGAGTACGCCAAGATGATGGATTGTTCTCACTACTGCTCAGTCTAATCCTAGACAAAGCAAAGAGGGAATGGAAAACGGAACTGAAAATCCAAGGACACTGGAAACCAATATCTCAAATGTAACTTTCGCAAACGACCTGGCCATACCCTCGGCTTACTAAAGCAATAGGTTCCAAACAAATATAAATACTACAAGACAGGAAGTACAGGAAAAGTTGTCCTGTGAATCTGTCCATAAGTCTGACTTATTGCGTAAAAAATTAAACATCCAAGAATACGGTAAGATAAACAGAGTTGCACATTTCAAATATCTAGGTGAAATGCTCGAAAGTACAGGTGGAGAAAAGGTCTCACAGAAGAGTTGACTACAAAAAAATGAAGAGAGCGTGTAGCAAAACACAAGATATATATAATCAGAAATGTATGCCCACTGACACAAAGATCAGATACTACAACACAATAATAAAGACTGAAATACTGTATGCAAGTGAGACACTAACACTCTATACGAAAAGCGACATACAAAGCTTTCTGATGGAAAAACGCAAAGTCATGGGAATAAATGTTGGCCCAAAGCTGACAGAAGAGGAATATAGATTACTCTGTGGGGAAACTACAGACAAGATGTCAAATCTAGCAGCAGATGTTACAAAAAGAAGGTTAAAGTTCTACGGGCACATTGGCAAACTACCACCAACAAAACTCACCAATAGGATTCTGACATACATACAGGTCAACAATATCATGAACCACACAAGTCAAACTTGACCCAGAAAAAGTACGAATCGATCCAATAAAAATCGCAGACAGAAACGTGTACAGAGACAAGATACACAAGTGGAATGTCAGATCAGCGAATGAAATCCCAAAGAAACCAATGAAAAAGTGACTGCTGACAGAGAGTGCACGGAAAAAAATGAGAGAATCGCTGAAGATCAGAAAGAAAGTTCAAATGGGGGAGAACTCTTTGCACGCTCCTACAGGGTCTCGACGCAAATAATAGTAATAATAGTAAGTTATAATAGTAGTAGTGGTAAGTAATAATAATAATATATCGAAGCGCTACTACGCCATATTCTGGACAGTAACTTTCTCTCTGAATAAATAATCGAGCTCTCAATATAAATACCTCCTTCCACATTCTGTTTTAGTGTTAGTCAACTCTCGCTCATTTTACGGTTTCTGAAAAATATTACGAATGTATAGTTAGCATTTGTTTCACGATATCGCCATTTCCTTGGAGCAAAGCTAACATAATTTGGGGACGCCGTTTCAAAGTACAAGAAAATGTTAAAATTTGAAAGATAGAGAAGACAAATAAACAGAGATATTATAATCAGAAACTCCCTATCGGGTAATGCTCAATTTTCGACAACCAGTAATGGATTGTAAAAAAAATGGTGAACGCTGTTGATAGGTCATAGACGATTACGTGCTGTTTTGGAAGGCAGCTGCAAAAGCGTCAACACTGCAGACAACTGTTCGTTTTGAAATTTCGGGAGATCTTTCAAGACCATGCGCGATCAGAAATATTACTTAGCTCAAAGTATTCAGTTTTGGATCGTTTTCTGCCAGTAAAATTTTAACCATAAATGTTTAGATTTAGGACCTGAAACAGCGACTACGCTAATCCAGTCACTACGCTTCTTGATGGATGATAGAGTTGTTTGTAGGGTCGGGGGGAAATGGGGGGGGGGGAGACCTGGGGTATGGAGTATTTCTAATATTTTGGAAGACAAGTGACCACTTGTAAATAGCCATAAAAAATTCCAGTTCCGTACCTGTTAAAAAACTGCTTAGTACAGACTTTTAAATCATTTCCTTCAAAGCAAAACACATGACTGTACTACATTTTTTACTTTACCTTCGGGTGGGGAAGGGGGGCGGGGAGGCGGTCCCGCCTTGTCCCTGGGTATGGGCGCCCTTGGCTGAGATCCTATATGGCACTGAGTATGGGCCTGCTCTGAACTCAGTGATACCATATTCGCAGTTCCCCGTTTCGATGAACTGCAATCTCCACAGATCACAGTCCTGTCACTGCGGCGCTTAATTTCTAAAGTATTAAGCGCCAGAACGCACATCTTCGAGCATTTGAAAACTTGTGATAAAACTTACAGTGAGAGAGCAGTTTTTACAAAATACTGTTCTTAAATTCAGATTTTAAAAAGATATTTCTTGTAATCAAAACGAAAAATCCTCAAGATTTGATATAAACAACATGTGCTACCTTCTGTTCCCACAGCAGTATCACTTTACTCCCTAGTTCTGCTTCACACATATCACTATAAGTCATTTGTCTTCGTGACTACGAAGTCATATTTGCAACTGCTACTAGCGGCGACGTTCAAACAGTTTCATTGTAGTTGCTCGGTGAACGTGCGTGCAGCATTAGCATTTTGGGATGAATGATGATGAAAACATTCTTGACCCATCAGAGTCATGTACATTGCTGACTTCGCTAGAGTTAGGGAAAACAAAACATGATGTGGCACGAGGCGCTGAGTTAGTCACTGAGTTGTGTTACAACTGCTCTGATTTAATTTCGTATTTTTTACTACAAGCAAGCAAAGCATTAGAACACGAATGTCCGTACAATACGTCTTCACAGCACCTCGCCCTGCACCCCTGCCCACGACATCACATTGATCACCCCATTGTCAGGTCAATGGTGCCACCACAGCGGCAAATTATAGTTACAATGCGATTTTATACACTTGTACTACTTTAAATCTCCGGTGCCGACTCGAGCTCGGAAAAAAAGCATCCTTGGAAATTGCCAGAACGTCGCTCCGACGTGTTTCGCCTGAAATTAAACCTGTGTGGTTGTAGAATCTCAACACATGCTCGATGACCTTTCCTTCTTAATTACGATTTTCTCACACACAAACAAAACACAGTAGCGAGTGAAGAATGATAACTCCGCTACGTATTCTTATATACGAAGGTTAGTTGGCGTGACTCCTACCTTTTCTGTGCTGTTGCGGCGAAATGTTAATTTGCATATTCAAGCACTTAGTAACTTTATGTCAATT
The DNA here is from genome assembly GCF_023864345.2 of Schistocerca serialis cubense. NCBI lineage: Eukaryota > Metazoa > Arthropoda > Insecta > Orthoptera > Acrididae > Schistocerca > Schistocerca serialis. The sequence goes on along the minus strand of NC_064642.1, from coordinate 317,910,622 downwards.
TGCAGTTTTAATTGCCAGCAGTGTGCAGTTAAACAAACTTTCAGTCTGTTCAGGTTCACGACACGTGTGGCCATTTTATAATGTCACTATGTTCTGCAAAAACAACAACACAGTATCTCTGGAATTCCAACTGGGCTACGAACTGTTCCTTTCAGTGGGGGATAAGCAAACGTGTTCACTGATTCTTTTATGAGGGAGGGGTTGGGAATGGGAGGGGAAGCAAACCTATTCACTGTTGTAGTTGATCTGAATTAGGTGAACATCTTCCAGCAAAACAGTTAAGCAAATACGTATATCGGTGTTTGGCAGTTAGTGATATATTATACCACAAAGACAAATAATTTATAATATTAAAGGTCATTTGCGGACAGTAGTCCAAATTTGTTGTAGACCGCAATAAGAGTTGGCTATTGTTAAACCACTTATAACAACAACAGCAATAATAATAGTAGTAATAATATTTTTTTTTCTAAAATTCCAAAACTTGTCAGATGGCGCTCGGACTGGAGCTCACCACTGCTCCAATGCTCTGTGAATTACCACTGACAGCCATCGTGCAAGTCACTCGCTTATTCGATGCTATGCTGACCAGAAAAAAAATCTTCAGATTTGGAAGAAAGCCGTCGTTGTTGCAGTGCCCAAATAGGGAAAGAATCGCGCAGAACCAACGAGGTATTGGCCTACCAGCCTTCTCTCAACATTTGACAGAGCCATGCTGCTCCGACTAACAGCACACCTCACTACTGGGCAGTGTTGCCATATGAACAATTTGGGTTTCGTGCAGGCCGTTACAGCCATCTCCAACTCTTACGGGTGGTCAAGTACGTCATCTAGGCATACGACAATAGGGAGAGCTTTCCACATATGGGTTGTCGTGCCACTTGACGCACCTACTTGCTGTTTATCTGGAGGGCTGGACCTTCGTCGTGCGAGTTGGAGACGCCACCTCTACGATTCGCCGTGTCCTTGTTGAAGTCCCGCAGGACTCGGTGTTGGGCCCTGTCCTGTACTGTGTTTACAAAAAAAAAGTGCCTCTGAGCACTATGGGACTTAACAGCTGACGTCATCAGCCCCTAGAACTTAGAACTACTTAAACCTAACCAACCTAAGGACATCACACACATCCATGCCCGAGGCAGGATTCGAACCTGCACCGTAGCGGTCGCGTGGCTCCAGACTGAAGCGACTAGAACTGCAGGGCCACAGCGGCCGGCGTACTGTGTTTACACTGCGGAGTTGAAAAATATGTACACGCTGACAGCACTGCCCTAATCTATCGTCACCAAAGTACGGCGGCGGTTCATCGCCGTCTCCGGGCTTCCAGCCGTAACGTCGAGCAATGAGCTTTCAACTGAATCCTTCAGTTTAATACTGCTAAGAAACTGGCACAACTACTTAAGAGATTACGACGCGTGGAGTGGACACCATCACGTTATGTGACGCCCCCATTCCTTGGAAGACACCTTCGACCGGCAGCTGACCTGGAAGCATCTTGTCGATGACACCTCGAAGAATGTGTCAGCTGCGCTACGAACTCTTTGTGCCTTGCTGAATGAGCAGTCCACATTGACGTGCAGTGTGGCCTTTGAATATACAGAGCCTCTGTCCGGACTATCATAGGCTATGCTTACCCAGTGTGGCGAACAGCCGCTAAAACACGTATGTGGAATTACAGCGCCTCTGGAATAAGGCGCTTCGGCGGATTTTGAATGTACCGCATAATTTTCCAGCTTGTTACCTTCACGATGCAGCGATGGAACTAAATGTACTCGCACGATTTGCAGGAACACACAGTGAAGCTGTATCAGAAGACACATTCATCACCAAATGCCCTCGTAAGAATATTAAGGCGGCGTAATGAAGCAACTGACCGCTTTAAGCGGCCCGTGGCCCTACTTGACAGGCAGCATACCCATATGAGTTTAGTATTACTATTAATATCTCTTTAAGACAACTGCAAAGAAAATCAGTATTCCTAGAAGTCAATACTACTTACAATCGTAGAACTGATACGGCTGGCAATACCTTCGGGAAATACACTGCAGTCAAACGACCAATAGGAGCAAGCTATTCAGAAGAAACCTTCGAGCAGCCCAAACTCTTACATACACTTGCTATACATAGTTTTCTTTTCCACCGTTCGGGAAAGAAATTTTTTCATGACATCCATAAAATCCATTTTCTCATGACTATCTGTATAAACATGGACTGGGAATGTATAAATGAGTCTCGACTTTGTCATTGCCGATTTGAGACAAGTTTTCAGTCATCGCAAGGTGCTGGGTGACCACACAGGACGCTGACGATGAAAAAACCGTCATAATCAGAATGATCAGACGAAAACTTTGTCATACAGTTCTTTAACCCTGCCACGTTCAGCATCGTCTTCAGATAGTGAATAAATAACATTGTAGTACACCATTCTTAATGGTTCACAGCATTTAGACCTGTGCATGAAGCCTGTCCAAGTTAAAGTCTGCTGTATTTACTCCAAGCAACTCATCTGACCGTCGTATAGTCGAAAACTTGGCGTGGGAGGAGGTAACAAGTATCTTTTCAAGATGATATAGTCGCTTCAGATTCTCTTGCTTGAACCTTCGATCAGACTAATTCACATGAGATTAAGAATTTAATGCACACCTTTCTTAAAATTCGTTCAGGAGACAATTCTTCAGGAACAGGTGATGTTTCCATGGGTTTCATTCTCGCTGGTATTTTTGTTAGCTGTGAGATATCTGGATATTTGAAATACAGGCTATTGGAATAATCTTCGACTTTGTCTAATAGTATATAAAATACTTCCAGAGTCGTAAGATTCGCAAGAGCTGCTTCTGGAACGTCTAAAAAAATTTTAACTTCCTTTACAACAAAATTTGAACAAAAATTCGGCTTAGTTCACAGGGGTGGTCACCCTCTTAGCTACGATCTGTTGGAACAGTCCAAGGCAGTGTAGAACAGAAAGGAAAAGTAGTCCATCATAAAATTACATACTGTCAGAGCTAGGCGGTAGAGGAAATCCCACATATCATTCTGAGAGTGTATCCATTGGAGCAATATTACACAAAGGACTAATATTCCTAAAGCGAATCGTCTGTCTACAATGCAGCCCCTAAAGTTTAGCAGTTGGGACGAGAAACCACTTTTCAGGGAGGACTCGATGGTGTTCAAAGAGCTTGTATGCCATACTAAGCTTTGTTTTTGCATAGGTGGAGTTACGATGCTTAATCAAGTTCAGTCGCGTAGACAGTGATTTTTTGGTTGGTACTGATAAAAAAACATTTTATTGTGACAACCTGCAAAGACTTAGACGACGATAAATAATAAACAAAGCTTACCCCATGGAATATGCCACTCCTCCAACAAATGTCGTTAAGTGGGACGATGTGGCCTATGTAGCTGTTTACTGCCTCAATGTTGTTTGTATCTCCCCCTCCTCCCGCCGCCCCCCCCCCCCCCACCCTCCCATCCCAGACAGTGGAGCGGGACGGGTACTGTGCCATCCTTTCCCCTAGGTCGATAAGTCGTAGAATTCCAACACTGCGATGTTAAAAGGACCACAGACTTCATTAAGTTTTACTATTCCATTAGTTTCCTGCTGCGAACGTAACTAAGAAAGAAAACTAAGGAAATAATAAAAACATATAGTTTAAGTTCTCATTGAAATACCAACACAAAAATTTCCTCTCTGAGACGGAATGAAAATATAACTCCTGAAATCGTTATAGGAACAGAAAGCTGGCTAAAGCTGGAGATAAATTCTGCCGAAATTTTTGCAGAGGCGCAAACCGTGTTCAGAAAGGATGGATTAAATAAAGTAGGTGGTGGTGTGTTTGTGTGTGTCTGTTGGTAGTAGTTTATCTTGTTGTGAAGTTGAAATAGGTAGTTCCTGCGAATTACTATGGGTAGAGGTTATATTCAACAGCCGTAGCAAAATAATAATTGGCTCCGTCTACCAACCCCCCGACTCAGATGATATAATAGCTGAATGCTTCAAATTACAAATAAGACTTCAATCTGCCCTCGATTTGTCGGCGAAAATACATGCTCAAAGCCGGTGGTAGACAGAAAACATCTTCCTAACTTGTACTAAATGCTTTCTCTGAGAATTACTTTGAACAATTAGTTCATGAGCCCACACGAATTGTAAATGGCTGCGAAAACACACTTGAACTCTTAGCCACAAATAATCCTAATCTAATAGAGAGCGTCATGACGGATACAGGGATTAGTGAATACAAGGCCATTATTTCGAGGCTCAAAACCATATCAACCAAAACCACTAAAAATAAACGCAAAATATATCTATTTAAAAAAGCAGATAAAAATTCGCTTGATGCCTTCCTAAGAGAGAGTCTCCATTCCTTCCAAGCTAATTATGTAGGGATAGACCAGATACGGCTCAAATTGAAAGATACAGTATCGTCAGCAATAGATAGATTCATACCGCATAAGTTAATAAAAGACGAGACTGATTCAACAAGGTACACAAAACACATCAGAATACAGTTGCAGAAGCAACGAAAAAAACATGCCAAATTCAGAAGAACGAAAAACCCCAAGACTTGCTAAGTTTCACGGAAGCTCGAAATTTAGTGCGGACGTCAATGCGAGATGCTTTTAATAGTTTCCACAATGAAATATTGTCTCAAAATATGGTATAAAACCCAAAGAGATTCTGTTCGTACGTAAAGTACACCAGTGGCAAAAAACAGTCAATAAAGCGATAGCGATGGAAATGTTACCGATGATAGTGCCGCTAAAGTGGAGTTACTAAATACAGTTTTCGGTAATTCCTTCACGAAAGAAGACGCAGTAAATATTCCAGAATTCGAAACCAGAACAGCTGTTAGAATGAGGTACATAAAAGTAGATATCTTAGGTGTTGCGGAACAACTCGAATCACTTAAGAAAGGCAAGTCTTCCGGTCAAGATGGTGTATCAATCAGGTTCCTCTCAGAGTATGCAGACACAATAGCGCCTTTCTTAGCAATCATATACAACCGCTCACTTGACGAAAGGTCTGTTCATAAAGACTGGAAAGTAGCACAGGTCACACCAATATTCAAGAAAGGAAATTGGAGTAACCCATTGAACTACAGAACCATATCACTGACCTCAATTTGCAGTAGGATTTTGGAACATATAGTGTACTCGAACATTATGAATCACCTTGAAGGAAATGACTTATTGTTACATAACCAACACGGATTCCGAAAATATCGTTCTCGTGCAACACAGCAGGTTCTTCATTCCCACGAAGTAATGAGTGCTGTCGACAAGGGACATCAGATCGATTCCATATTCCTAGATTTCCAGAAGACTTTTGATACCGTTCCTCACAAGCGACTATTAATCAAATTGCGTGCATATTGAATATCGTCTCAATTGTGTACTGGATTCTTGATTTCCTCGCAGAGAGGTCACAGTTCGTAGTAATAGACGGTAAATCATCATGAAGAACACAAGTGATATCTGCCGTTCCGCAAGGTAGTGTCATAGGCCTTCTGCTGTTCCTGATTTACATAAATGACCTAGGTGATATTCTAGCAGCCCCCTTAGATTGTTTGCAGGTGACACTGTAATTTACCGTCTAGTAAAATCATCAGACGATCAATTCCAATTACAAAATGATCTAGAGAGAATTTCTGTGTGGTGCGAAAAGTGGCAATTAGCACCAAACCAAGAAAAGTGCGAGGTCATCCACATGGGTACTAAAAGAAATCAGATACATTTTGCGTACACGATAAATCGCAGAAATCTAAGGGCTGTCAATTCGACTAAATACTTAGGAATTACAATTACGAGCAACTTAAATTGGAAAGACCACACAGATAATATTGTGGGGAAGGCGAAACAAAGACTGCTCTTTGTCGGCAGAACACTTAGAATGTGCGACAAACCCACTAAAGAGAGAGTCTACATTACACTTGTCCGTCCTCTGCTGGAATATTCTTGCGCGGTATGGGATCCTTACCAGGTAGGATTGAGGGACATCGAAAAAGTGCAAAGAAGGCTCAAAATGGTTCAAGTGGCTCTGAGCACTATGGGACTCAGCTTCTGAGGTCATTAGTCCCCTAGAACTTAGAACTACTTAAACCTAACTAACCTAAGGACATCACACACATCCATGCAGCGCCTAGACCCGCACGGTGCAAAGAAGGGCAGATCGTTTCGTGTTATCGCGCAATAGGGGTGAGAGTGTCACTGATATGATACGCGAGTTGGGGTGGCAGTCACTGAAACAAAGGCGGTTTTCTTTGCGGCGAGATCTATTTACGAAATTTCAATCACCTACTTTCTCTTCCGCCGGCCGAAGTGGCCGTGCGGTTAAAGGCGCTGCAGTCTGGAACCGCAAGACCGCGACGGTCGCAGGTTCGAATCCTGCCTCGGGCATGGATGTTTGTGATGCCCTTAGGTTAGTTAGGTTTAACTAGTTCTAAGTTCTAGGGGACTAATGACCTCAGCAGTTGAGTCCCATAGTGCTCAGAGCCATTTGAACCATTTGAACTTTCTCTTCCGAATGCGTAAATATTTTGTTGACACCCGCCTACATAGGGACAAACGATCATCATAATAAAATAAGAGAAATCCGAGCTCTAACGGAAAGATTTTGGTGTTCCTTTTTCCCACGCGCCATTGGAGAGTGGAATGGTAGAGAAGTAGTATGAAAATGGTTCGATGAACCCTCTGCCAGGCACTTACGTGCGAATTTCAGAGAAACCATGTAGATGTAGATATAGAAATATTATTTTCTTTAATCAGTCTACATATTTGCTTTGACCGAACGTCTGCTGCTGACGATCTCTTAACAATTCTTTTCATTCACTTATTCGTAAATTACGTAACTATTTGTGAAGGAAGTTTACACTGGAAGAAAACTCGCCAGTGAGGCCAGTGAAATGCGAGGCGAAACGAATAAAGCAGTTATTGAACACCAAGATATTTTCCAGCTATGTAGGGCAAGTAACATTTAACACTGAAGATAAGAAGTTTCGAGCGGAGTATACTTTCAGTGTAGCCTCGTTACATCACTACGAACCTTTTATAATATTTTATCGTCGGAACATCGAAGCCAAAAATATATTCTCAAAGAATATTTTAATGTGGAGCTTTCTGAAGGGTTAATTCTTTGCTCAGCCAATTGAGAGTCAAACCGTCAGCTTTTAAGTATGTGGGAATTCTCCAGTTACTCTATCACGATATTTTACTTTCGGATCTCGAGTAGTTTTAACAGTGAATTCGCTCCAGCTGACGATTTGATAATTTGTGCTAGATTAAGAAACCACTTCTCTAGGTTCGTTTGCCTTCCATACGCCGCCCGGGATTATCCGAGCAGTCTGAGGCGCTGCAGTCATGGACTGTGCGGATGGTCCTGGCGGAGGTTCGAGTCCTCCTTCGGGCAAGGGTGTGTGTGTTTGTCCTTAGGATAATTTAGGTTAACTAGTGTGTAAGCTTATGGACTGATAACCTTAGCAGTTAAGTCCCATAAGATTTCACACACATTTGAACATTTTTTTGCCTTCTATAAGACTTTTACAGATATAACATTTCAGAGAAATATACACATCTGAGCACCATACAGTTTGTCTGTTCTAGCTACGACAGCCTTAAAAAGTCATAAGCGCTTCAACACAACAAAACAAGCTTTCTGATAAGCGATATACCCAAAATCAACAAAAAGTTCCTGCACAGATTATTATATAACTTTATCGTGATACTGCAATGTAGAGCTATTTGGACTATCAGTCCGGCGATATACACCGTGTTCAGAAACAGAGATATGTAAACAGGGAAAATACGGCGCTGTGGTCGGCAACGCCTATATAGGACAACAAGTGTCTGGCGCAGTTGTTAGATCTGTTACTGCTGCTACAAAGGCTGGTTATCAAGGTTTAAGTGAGTTTGAACGTGGTGCTATAGCCAGCACACGATCGATGGGGCACAGCATATCCGAGGTAGCGATGAAGTGGGGATTTTCCCGCACGACCATTTCGCGACTGTAACGTGAATGTCAGGAATCCGGTATAACTCAAATCCCCGACATCGCTTCGGCCAGAAAAAGATCCTCCCAGAACGGGACCAGCGACAATTGAACAGAATCGTTCAACGTTACAGAATTGCAACCCTTTCGCAAACTGCTGCAGACTTCAGTGCTGGGCCATCAACAACAAGTGTCAGCGCGCCAACCATTCAACGAAACATCAACGATGAGGGCTTTTGGAGCCGAAGGCCCACTCGTGTACCCTTGATGACTGCACGACACAAAGCTTTACGCTTCGCCTGGTCCAGCCAGCACCGACATTGGACTGTTGACGACGGGTTTCAAATCGTATCGAGCGGATGGGCGTGTACGGGTGTGGAGACAACCTCCTAAATCCATAGACCCTTCATGTCAGTCGGGGACTGTTCATGCTGGTGGCGTCTCTGTAATGGTGTGGGGCTTGTGCAGTTGGAGTGATACGGGACTTCTGATAAGTCTAGATACTACTCTGAGAGGTGACACGTACGTAACCAACCTGTCTGATCACCGGCATTCATTCGTGTCCATTCTGCATTCCTACGGACTTGAGCAATTCCAGCAGGCCAATGCGATATCCCATACGTCCAGAATTGCTACAGAGTAGCTCCAGGAACACTCTTCTGAGTTTAAACACTTCCGCCAAACTCCCCAAAGATGCACATTAACGATCCTATCTGGGATGCCTTGGAACGTGCTGTTCAGAAGATATCACTGTCCTCTCGTAATCTTACGGTTTTAAGGACAGCCCTGCAGGATTCATGATCTTAATTCCCTCCAGGACTACTTCAGACATTCATCGAGTCCATCGCAAGTGTTGCGTCACTTCTGCGTGCTTGCCGTGGCTCTACACGATATTATGCAGGCGTATCAGTTTCTGTGGCTCTACAGCGTAAAATTTCCCAGTTTATAAGTTGAAATTTTAATTAAATAACCGTGTCATACGATGAACGAATGCCCTAGGTTTTCGTCAGGATACAGTTTTTTCTCAATTAGTACGAAAACATCGAACAATAGCGATGAAACGGCGCTGTCCCTGTAGGCTTCTGCTTGCTAATGACCATACTTAGGTGCCCATAATTCTTCACTTTAAAATCTTAGCAAACGTTGAGACTTTGTGCGCCATCTCATTTCTACAGCTATCGAATAAAACGTTGTATATGGGAAAAAGAACACTGTTGCATCAATATTTGTAAATAATGAAGTTCTGAATCTTTCTAGCAGATAAAAATTGTGTGGCAAACCGAAACTCGAACACGATGTCTTAGCCTTTCGCGAGATAATGCGCAACCGAGCTACCTGAGCATCACCCACTACCTGACCTCACAGCTTTCCTTCTACCAGTTCGTCATCTCCTACCTTCCAAACTTCACAGAAGTTCTCTTGCATACCTTTCAAGACTAGCATTCTTGGAAGAAAGAATATTGCCGAGACGTGGCTTAGCCACAGTCTAGGGGGGTAGTTTGAAAGGTAGGAGATTGAGTACTATCGGAAACAAGGCTGTGAAGAAGGATGGTGTGTCGTGATTGGATAGCTCAGTTGGCAGAGCACTTGTCCACGAAAAGCAAAGGTCCCAGAATCGATTTCCGGCGCGGCACACAGTTTTAGCGTGCTAGTAAGTTTCAGATCAGCGCACACTCCGCTGCAGAGTGAAAATTCATTCTGGGAATAATATTCTAATAATGGACATAATGAAATGATTGGGTACTTTATTTGCCAAAATCCTTACCTCTAACAGATGACGAAATAGCAGTTACGTTCTCATCACAGGGGCGCCCTGCGTATTAAATTGGTGACAATGCAAGTTGTTGAATATTGGTGCCTCCCTTTAGGAGGAAGGAAAAACAACAATTGAACATCCTGTGGTGACCTGGCATCCGGTAAAACACGTGTAAAAGGACGACGAAGTAATTAAGAAGAAAAAAAATATTCTTTTCCCTTTAGCCTCCTGATGTGAATGGGTCCGCTAAATGTCTAAATATAACACGGCGTTACAACATTTTGTACCTCGTCCAATCTGTGATGGATGGGGCAGGTCTGTAAACATCTGCAGATGCGTCATCCCTGCGGTTGAGGCTATAACGAAAGTGGGGCAGAATGTTACGCAGTCCTAAGATCCTCCTCACCACCTCTTGTACGTGCGGTATATAAAATGTCTTCAGTGGCAGATTAAATAAAGAAATGGAACCAGAATTTGTGACTATTTTTATAGTTTTGATATATTTTAAGGTTCTTACTTTCCGAGAAATCTAGTAGGGAACAGATGGTAGCTATATTTGGGAATGTAGGTTTTCTTGGTGGGTTTCACTGTTGAGGTCTTCTTATCTTTTAAGCTCAATGTCGGCATCGCTCTTAAGGCACCTTTCAACAATACTTCTACTCCTCATTCTTGCTAGAAAGTGAGTATGAAACGCGCTGAGTGCGATATCAAAATCGGGCGGATACCGGGCCCAAAACAGAAAAGATTTATTTTGTCCGAACTGTATATTACTATCTCAGTATGATGACAGTATTTGAAATTTAACTGTTTAATAGCTATGACAGTGCGTGAAATACCAAGTGTAACCGATATAATGCAGATATTTCTATTGGTGACTGAAGTTGGTGTACTGAACAACATTAAATAAGTATTTAATTAATTTTCATACTAATAATTATAGCTATTAGGAGAAGTACGTTTTAGGTTGTGTAGTACTTCCAAGTACATGTGGCAAGAGCAAGCTGTTAATACTTGTTTTCCATTTGTCAGCAGGTCAGGCGTTAAGGTGCAGACACGTGGACACAAAACGGTTAGTCTATACCGAAAGGAGTAGTTCACTTGGCGCTACAGTCAAAGCCATGCAGAACACACCAGGTCGTAATGTTTTTTTGTTTGTTTTGGTCAGAACAGCTCAGTGTCGGTTAGACCGTCAGTAACAATCCGCTCGAGTTGCTGCTGCTAATAAGGCGAGTACACCTTTCGGTTATCACATATTTTTACGAGCTTCAAACAGAAGCGACTTATTTTCAGTTATCTGTCCAGTTACTACTTTATTTTTGTAATTTCTCACGTGTTTGAGTGCTTACTAGACACAATCTTGTATTTTAAAAACAGTGTAGCGTACTGTACCGCCGTTGCTACCGACTCTTGCATTGACCAATGTATCGTACAGGCTTTTGTTTCATTCAGTAAGTATAGCTCAGTGTCGGTTAGACCGTCAGTGAGAGAGCACCTCGTGTTCCTGCTGCTAATAAGGCGAGAACACCGTTCGTTTGCTACATATTTTTACGAGCTTCAAACAGGAGCGACTTCAGTAATAGATAGGAACTGTGATTGCTGTGTACAGATGCTAGGTGAGTTGGTGACCCTTCACTAATAGCTCCAGGTGGTGTTGGCTTCTGTCACACAGTTTGATGCTGCTGCCAAGGGGAATCACTGTGGGGGATCGGACGCGGGGATTAGGGTGACGTCGAACACCTCTCACGTATCCCCTGATCGGTCCACTGCTGTGGCCGCCCCGGGTACTGCCTTCACTGAGGTTGACCCCTCACTCATGATAGAGTGGGAGATCATTCCAAAGTCTGGCAGGCACCAAGAGATTCTCTGAGGGGCCGACTGTAGAGCCTTCCCAGTTCGTTTGGCGAACAGGTTTCGGGCGGTATCTGTGGCTGACGAAGTCTCTAAGACGGATGCAGTCGTCCACCCTGTTCCAGAGGAAGCTTCTCGGCCCTCGAGGTCTGAGCATTCACAGAGGGTGGGTTTGCTGGTAGCTGGGAGCTCCAGCGTTAGCCACGTAATGGGGCCCCTTAGGAGCATGGCTGCCAAGGAGGGGAAGGAAGCCAGTGTGCACACCGGGGGGAAGTCATTCCTGATGTGGAAAGGGTGCTACCGGATGCCATGAACAGTACAGGTTGCAGCGAATTGCAGGTGGTGGCTCATGTCGATACCAATGACGTGTGTCGCTTTGGATCGGAGGAGATTCTCTCTGGTTTCGGGCGGCTAGCGGAAATGATGAAGACTGCCAGTCTTGCTTGCGAAGTTAAGGTGGCGCTCACCATCTGCAGCATCGTCGACTGAACCGAATGTGGTCCTATGGTGCAGAGCCGAGTGGAGGTTCTCAATCAGAGGCTCAGGCGCTTCTCTGACCGTGTAGGCTGCAGACTCCTTGCATTGCGCCATCGGGTGGTGGGTTTCCAGGTTCCGCTTAATAGATCAGGAGTCCACTACACACAGGAAGCGGCTACACGGGTAGCGGGGGCTGTGTGGAAGTTAGTGGGCGGTTCTTTAGGTTAGAAGTTCTCAGGAAACCACAGAAAGGGCGTCCGTCTAAAAGAGGCAGGTATAACACAGTATAGTAGTTTTAGTAACAATCTGTATTGTAGTCGTAAATTGTCATAGCTGTGTTGGAAAAGAACCAGAGCTCCAAGCCCTAATAGAAAGCACTGAAGCTCAAATAGTTATAGGTACGGAAACCCACCTAAAGCCGGAAATAAGTTCAGCCGAATTTCTTTTCAAACGACCTAACGGTGTTCAGAAAGGATGGATTAAATACAATTCGTGGTACAGTATTTATTTCTGTCAGAAGGAGTTTACCTTGTAGTGAAATATAAGTAGATAGTCCCTGCAAAACAGTATGGGTAGAGGTTATACTCGACAATCGGACTAAACTATTAATTGCATCGTTTTACCGACCCCCCTACTCAGAAGATATAGTTGCTGAACAGTTCAGAGAAAACTTGACTCTTATTTCAAAACGTCATCCTAAACTGTACTGAATGCTTTCTCAGAAAACTGTTTTGAACAATTAGTTCATGAGCCCACTCGAAGCGTAAATGGTTGCGAAAGCATACTTGACCTCTTAGCAACAAATAATCCTGGACAAATGAGTATCATGACGAATACAGGGATTAGCGACCACAAGGCAGTTGCTGCAAGGTTAAATACCACCCACAACCATCAAAAGGAAACGCAAAGTACCTCTATTTAAAAAAGCTGATAAAAATGCTCTTAACGCCTTTTTAAGAGACAGTCTCGACTCCTTCCGATCTGATCACGTAAGCGTAAAAACATGTGAAATGATTTCAAAGAGACAATTTCAACGGCAATTGAGAGATATATACCACATAAATTAATAAGTGATGGTACTGATCCCCCATGGTACCCAAAACGGGCCAGATCGCTGTTGCAGAAGCAACGAGAAAAGCATGCTAAATTTAAAATAACTCAAAATCCCTAAGATTGAAAAAGTTTTGCAGAAGTTCGAAATATAGCGTGTACTTCAATGCGAGATGCTTTTAATAATTTTCGCAAAGAAACTCTGTCTCGGAATCTGGCAGAAAAGCCAAAGAGATTCTGGTCATATATGAAGCACATCAGTGGCAAGACGTAATCAATACCTTCACTGCGCGATAACAACTGTGAAGTTACTGATGACAGTGCCACTAAAGCAGAGTTATTAAACACGGTTTTCCGAAACACCTTCACCAAAGAAGACGAATTAAATATACCTGAATTCCAATTAAGAACAACTGCCAAGATGAGAAACATAGAAGTAGATATCCTCGGTGTAGCAAAGCAGCTTAAATCACTTAATAAAGGCAAGTCCTCCGGTCCAGATTGTATACCAGTCAGGTTCCTTTCAGAGTACGCTGATACAATAACTCCATATTTAGCACTTATATACAACCGTTCGCTCACAGGAAGATCCGTACCTAAGGACTGAAAAATTGCTCAAGTCACACCAATACCCAAAAAGGGAGTATTCCGCTGAATTACATGCCCATATCACTAACGTCGAACTGCAGTAGCGTTTTGGAACACATACTGCGTTCGAACATTATGAATTACCTCGAAGAAAACGATTTATTGACACATAATCACCATGGATTCAAAAAACACAACTAGCTCTTTATACTCATGAACATAACTAGCTCTTTATACTCATGAAGTAATGAATGCTGTCGACAGGGGATGTCAAATTGGTTCCATATTTTTAGATTTCCAGAAAACTTTCGACACCGTTCCTCTTAAGCGTCTTCTAACCAAACTGCATGCCTATGGAATATCGCCTCAATTGAGTGACTGGATTCGTGATTTCCTGTCAGAAACGTCACAGTTCGTAGTAGTACACAGAAAGTCATCCAGTAAAACAGAAGTAATATCCGGCATTCCCCAAGGAAGTGTTATATGCCCTCTATTGTTCCTGATCTATATTAACGACGTAGGAGATAATCTGAGTTGCTCTCTTAGATTATTTGCAGATGGTGCTGTCATTTACCGTCTTGTAAAGTCACCAGATAACCAAAACGAATTGCAAAACGGTTTAGGTAAGATATATGTATGGTGCGAAGAGTGGCAATTGACCATGATCATAGAAAAGTGTGAAATTCTTCACGTGACTACTAAAAGGAATCCCCTAAATTTCGATAACGCGTTAAGTCACACAAATCTGGAAGCTGTAAATTCAACAAAATACTTAGGGATTACAATTGCAAATACCCTAAATTGGAACGATCACATGGATAATGTTGTGGGTAGAGTAAACCAAAGACTGCCATTGAATGGCAGAACGCTTAAAAGGTGCAACCGATATACTAAAGGGACTGCTTACACCACACTTGTCCGTCCTATTCTGGAGTATTGCTGTGCGGTGTGGGATCCGCATCAGGTGGGACTGACGAATGTCATCGAAAAAGTTCAAAGAAGGGCGGCCTGTTTTGTATTATCGCGAAATAGGGGGGATAGTGTCACAGACATGATACGTGAATTGGAGTGGCAATCATTAAAACAAAGACGTTTTTCGTTGTGACGGGATCTTCTCATGAAATTTCAATCACCAGTTTTCTCCTCCGATTGCGAAAACATTCTGTTGGCACCCATCTGCATAAGGAGAAATGATCATCACGAAGAAATAAGAGAAATGAGGGCTCGCACGGAAAAATTTAAGTGCTCGTTTTTCCCGCGCGCCGTTCGAGAGTGGAACGGAGGAGAAGCATCTTGAAGGTGGTTCACTTAACCCTCTGCCAGGCATTTTATTATGAATAGCAGAGTAATCACGTAGATGTTGATGTAGATGAAAGGTATGATGTGTTTGTGGGAAGAGTCTTTGACACAGAGAAAGAGTAGCCAACATACTGATGTGTGCACATGTTAAGCTAGCATATATAAAATATCTGCACTTACGTTTGTTACACTTTGTATAATATTACCGCAGGAGTAAATTATTCACTGGCCCAGTCCGTGATGCCATCAAAATGAAGTCTACTTTTTTTTAGACATACATCTACTTTAAGTATCTGTATCGGTCTTTCCCAACTTTGAACAGCCCTGCTTCAAATACTTCTTGATTTTGCTGTTATACATGGGAGATGAGTGGTATAAGGTCCCTTGCTGAGCGCAGCCGTGACTTACCTGTTAAACCAGTCGTCGGTGTACCGCGGGTACGGGTAGGGGTCGTTGCTGCTGAAGTCGTAGCTGGCGCGAGCGTTCTGTAACACAAAAAGGAAAACATCAGTCAAATCTGGACTATTCCTCATTGGAGACTGTCGATTAGTGCTTGAAAAGCAGATCGCATATCTAAACTCTCAAATACATACAGTAAAAAATCTTATATTAGGGTGCTAAAATTTCTTGTAACACTCGAAAGATGCGTTCTCTATATTCGGCATATCATTTACGGACAACACAACAAACTGATACAAGTTACAGAAGCAGAACACTGCGTCGTATTCTATAGGTTTATAACGAGAAATAGTACAAGTCAACGGAGGTTTTTGTACGCGCATCACAATTAGCTTTCAGGTCACTAACATTCGATGGACTGAAATAACTTAAATATGGCAATATAAACATCATTCCACAAAGTACTGACGTTGGGATAGTTCCCATCACAAAAGCACTTCAACATTTTATGATTTTTCTTCTTAATTTTGTTTCAAGCAAAGACAGATTTCAATATGCAATACAGAGACTTGTAAATTACGGTTTGTGAGCTGGGATGCAGTTAAGAAGCATCAACAGGCCGTTCCCGCAGATGCAACAAGCGCTCATGTAGCCGGGAGTAATGAGGAGTTCTGACCAGGATCGTGAGAAAACAGATTCCTGAGTATTTGTGCAGTGTGTGGCGCTGTTTACGCGCCAAAATAAAACGGTAACTATGTTAGGCAATTGCCACAAACTGCGTGGAAAGAATAACTATACTTACATACGTTCTAAAACAGAAGAACAAACGACAACCACTAAGGATCATAGATTGATGTCCATACCGTATTTGATGGAAAATCAAAATTGTGAGCTTCGGCGGCCGGTTTATGAAAGTGTGACACTGTAGCTCAATTTCACCGCGCAGCTGGAAGGGATTAGTAATCTGGAGACGTGTCGATACCAGGCCAGAAAATCTTTGGGAATTTAATTCCATTTACTCATTTGTGCAATAACTGTGCCTCGCAGACAGGTGGGTGAACAGTACATACTGATGTCAACATTTGAGAGAGGACGTGTAGTTGGGCTCAGAGAAACATACGGATCGCTGGACATCTCAATAGGAGTCATGCCACTTTTCTGTTGTGTTGGCAGGGATGGGTGACTCATGGCCGAACACAGCGCCAAGGCGTAGTCAGTCGACCTAGAGAGGCCACAGAATGAGAGGACGGAGTAATCGTCAGAGAGGCATTCAGAGCCCCTTATTCATCATTATTATCGATCCGAAGTGCAACTGGTGCCTCAGTGACCACAAGAACCATTAATAGGTGGCTCACAGAAATGGGACTCACCTCACGCCGCCCTGTACAACTCGTCCGTTTGCAACTGTGTCCGACATATTAGGCATGGTATGGAACTCTCTTCAGTGATGTGACCCGTTTGGAATTGGGCCCTGATGATCAGCATAACCATGTCTGGAGACGCATCGGCTAACTGAACGATACCATTTTCACTGTTGCCCGCCATACTGTCCGACAGCTAGCAGTGATGGTCTGGGGTGCCGTTTCATTTCATAGCACAACTCCTTTGTCATCCGCGGCACGCTTGCAGCACGTCGTTATGTCGACGGTATTCCATGACCCGTTTTGTTGCTCTTCATGGCAAACCATCTTGGGCTTATAGTTCAGCAAGATAATATCCTCCCGCAAACGGCGAGAGTTGTCTTTGCGCTTGCCAAACCATACCTTTGCCATCAACGTCACCTGATCTCTCCCCGGTTTAAAGCGTTTTGAGCGTTACAGATAGAACCCTACAACCACCTCGGGATTTCGACGACCTAACGCATCAATTGGACAGAATTTGGCACGATATGAGACGGACATCCAACAACTATATCACTCCCGAATGAGGTTTTCACTGTGCAGCGGAGTGTGCGCTGATATGAAACTTTGCTGCAGATTAAAACTGTGTGCCGGACCGAGACTCGAACTCAGCGCACACTCCGCTGCAGAGCGAAAATCTCACTATGGAAACATCCCCCAGGCTTTGGGTAAGCCGCGTCTCCGCAACATCCTTTCTTCAAGGACTACTAGTTCTCGCGGACGTTGTGGCCGAGCGGTTCTAGGCGCTTCAGCCCGGAACCGCGCTGCTGCTATGCTCGCAGGTTCGAATCCTGCCTCGGACATGGGTGTGTGTGATGTCCTTAGGTTCATTAGGTATAAGTAGTTCTAAGTCTAGGGGACTGATAACCTCCGATGTTAAGTCCCATAGTGGTCAGAGCCATTTGAACCAGTACTAGTTCTCCAAGTTAGCGCAAGAGCTTCTGTGAAGTCTGGAAGGTAGGAGACGAGGTACTGGCTGAATTAAAGCTGTGAGGACGGGGCGTGAGTCGTGCTTGGGTAGCTCAGTCGTTAGCTGCTCTCTGTAAGAGGGGAAAAAAAAACTGAGTGAACGGATCAACGACGAACCTGAACAGGCGTCATGCATGGGACGTCCACCCTGAACAAATGCAACAAACTATAACGAACAAAATGAGATAAAAAAAGAGAGCACTTGTATGCGAAAGGCAAAGGTCCCGAGTTCGAGTTTCGGTCCGGCACACAGTTTTAATCTGCCAGGAAAGTTTCAGCTGTATCAAGCCAAGCCGAATAACTGCTTATATAAGGGCCAGAGGTGTACCAACGCGTTACTGAGTTGCCCAATATGTGAAGTTCTTCCTCTCAAATAAATAATCCAGTTTTTCTGAAAATGTAATAATTTGTTTGTCTGCACATGTATATCACATCTACCGATTTCCGTCCATTTCGGATTTTTATTTGTTTGCTGGCACGGCGCCAACGGGATAAAAACGAAATGACTCAACCCATTCATAAACGAGATTCGTGCCGTAATTCGTTTCTGCCTTTGAAAGCAGAAAACACAACAACAATCCACAATAAGCTGTTGAAAGAGTACGGAACTGATGAGCAATCATATCACAGTGGTTGGATAGAAGGCAATCTCTCTGTGAAGACTCGGGAATGGCAAATGAAGTGGAAGCCCTGAGGCTCGAAGACCAGAAATTTGCAATCCTAGCGACAGTGACAAAACTACTAATGTTTCCAATTACTTTGAAATTAATAGTTTACGAAACATTTGCCAATGTTATTTTAAAAGGAACCAAAGGCCTCAAGAATGCTTTCTAAAATGTAGTACTGAAATTTAGCCCAGCAAAATCAGTCGGCGCAAATGTGTCGCAGAGGTAAGACTTGGGATGAAGCTGTTTCACGACCAAATACTTAGAGTGCGTTCAGCACTTAGACCCAATTGTTGCAACGTCATGCGTGACTGAACACGACATTTGTCCATAAATTAAACAGTTGTATTACGAATAGTATAGTACGAGGAATAGATATTTGTTCAGTGCTGAAGTTCTGGGGAAAATCCTTTTGATTGCCACCAATAAATGGCACTCAAATCGCATCCCGCTATTATTTTTAAAACGACTGCACCAGAACCCATACGTCAATCAATGGCCACCTTGTGGGCCCTTGCAGATGAAGTACTCATTCGATGTAATAGAAGCTGCTGGAGCAACAAAGTTTCCATGACAATTGTCGTCGTCGGATATAGCGGATTGTTGCCGCGGAGATAAGCGGCAATTATGAGGAAACCACTCACCAATTCATTGTCTGAGAAAATATACGGTGAGCAGCCGTGTCTTCCACAGCTATCGTCCCGTTATGGCTTCAAAGTATTGACTGTCCATGCGCGTAAACTGCCGAACTCATGGCACAGGCTATAAGGATTAGAACGCATGAAGTCTCCGGTTATCAGCCGAGTTATTTAGTCATCCGAGAGGTGGGTTCTTAGAAGAGTTAATCAGTATACTCCTAATACGACCTGCTACGTATATTTCGCGAAAAGATCATGAATTGGAAGAATATGAGCTCTCACAGAGGCCTACCAAGAGTCGCTCTTCCCGTAAAAAATGGTTCAAATGGCTCTGAGCACTATGGGACTTAACATCTGTGGTCATCAGTCCCCTAGAACTTAGAACTACTTAAACCTAACTAACCTAAGGACATAACACACATCCATGCCCGAGGCAGGATTCGAACCTGCGACCGTAGCAGTCGCGCGGTTCCGGACTGAGCGCCTTAACCGCTAGACCACCGCGGCCGGCTTCCCGTAAAAGATTCACGACTGAGTCACTAAAGAGTGAAGTGATACACAAACTATCCCCCCACGTACCACTAGGTGGCTTTCTGAGTATGGATGTTTATATAACTCCATCGTCAGTGGGTAAAGAATAGAGAGAGGCGCTAATTATGACACATGATACAGCGCTACTTGAGTAACCACGAAGTCGTCGTCTTCCAGTATCCCGCAGAAGCTGGTCTGCTGGTTTATCTCTAGAGTCGAATCGATATTACCTCCTGGTACAATGACGTTAGTCACTAGAGGTCGAATCTACGACTTACTGGTAAAAACTACCAGAGGGGGAATAACACTTTCGAGAAGGCATGTATTTTTAGATTCGGGGCTGTCATTAAAATGCGTGCTCGTACTCATATGATCAAACTGCGATTAAAAGCAATGTTATTTCAGTTTCTTCAGCTGCACATCAGGAATCAGAATTAACTGGTGTATAAGAAATGGTTAGTAACATTCGTCAGTTACCCTAAAAGTTTTGATCCTGGAGTATTTCACAGTAATAATAATGTAATAATAATAACAACAACAATAATAATACTATTTCACAGTTATAGTAATATAAAAATAATAATAATAACAATAATAATAATCATCGTCATCAGCCACTGATGGATAAAGACCACCTCCTCTTGACTTCTCCATGTTGCTCCTGCATATTTTCTAATGTCATGTGACCACTTGCCGTTAGGTCGGCGTCTCGGTCTTCAATTATGTTCTGGAAATGTACAAAGAATTTCCTTGGTTCACCTACCATCTATTGCCCAGACTACATCTCCGGCCCATCTCCATTTTATTTTCACTTCGGTCATAATGACGTGTTCCTTTTCACTCTGTTCCATGTGATTTCTTTCCTCTCGAACTAATTCTCAACATGGCTCTTTTCCTTATTTAGTGAGAAACTCCCTGATTTTCAAACATTTTCCCTTGAAAGGCTATATAGCATTACCATGAGTGATACACACTCATAGTATACAGGTGATCATAATTAAACTTTCAAAACGCTGTAGAAATAACACCACTGGTCACGATGACGTCAAATTGCAACGGAATATTATCGGAGAAGGAGAAATACGTATGGCGGAAGAAAAAAAAATAGCATGAAAATTGATCAATAGATAGCGCTGTATGTGTCAGAGCATGTAAAAGAAAACACCTGTCATGCGCAAGGCCCATTGAAGTACACGGCTTTTCCTCTTTTTCGCGTCTGCGACGTTCACCATGACCGTCTCAATGCAGGATCGCACCCTGCTTGTAAGGCTGTGTTACAAGAATGATGACTGTGCACACGTCGCTCTGCAGACGTTTCGGACACTGTTGGGTTTTTTTGGTGTGCAAGCTGGTAGAGGGAGGAAACGAATTGACTCAACGTCAGAGGAAGCAGTGGCCACAGAAATGCAGGAGGAGAAAGAGTGGTGGTGTGCAAACGTGTAGTGCACGGAGAATTGTCTGAACGTTGGATATACTCGTGAGCACGGTGTGTAAACTCCTACGAAACATCCTTCTTTGGTATCCATTGAAAATTATCCACGCACACGAGTTGCTTCCTGTTGACCTGCCAGCAAGAGAGACCATTGCTTTAGAATTTCTTGCTCGCATGGAAGCGGACAGTGATTGGCCGTGCCGGTCGGAGTGGCCGAGCGGTTCTAAGTGCTACAATCTGGAACCGCACGACCGCTACGATCGCAGGTTCGAATCCTGCCTCGGGCATGGATGTGTGTGATGTCCTTAGGTTGGTTAGGTTTAAGTAGTTCTAAGTTCTAGGGGACTGATGACCTCAGAAGTTAAGTCCCATAGTGTTCAGAGTCATTTGAGCCATTTTGATTGGCCGAGGAATATTTTGTGGACAGACGAAGCCCACTTCCATCTGATAGGATATGTCAATACACAGAATTGTCGAATATGAGCAACGGAAAATCCACACGCAAATCAACCAGTACCACGTCATCGTGAAAAGGTTACTACGTGGTGCGGATTTACGGCATCATTTATCACAGGGCCATATTTATTCGAAGAGAAAGGTGTTTCCGGTCCTGTTACCTGTACGTGCATTGAATGTCTTTCGCGCAACCACGACGTTCCAGCTCTCCAACAGCGTGTATGTGTGGATGGTATCACTTTTATGCAAGATGGCGCACCTCCGTACATTGCAAATCCAGTTAAACAGCTTCTGAAGCGCTATTTCGGAAATGGTAGAATTATCAGCCGGCATTTAACTATATCCTGGCCATCCCGATCACCTGATCTTAATCCGTGTGACTTCTGGCTGCGGGGCTATCTGAAAGATGATGTCTTCAGTGTTCCGATTGAAAACTTAGCTGTATTCAAGGCGTACATTGAGCAACACATTCAGAACGTTACCCCGGAAACACTTCAACCAGTTCTGGAACATGCTGTTTCTCGATTTCAGCTTGTTGCAGAAAACAGTGCACAGCATATTGAACATGTTTTCCGATTTGATTCTGATTGCTGCTTTTTATGCGGTTTTTGGCCTCAGGACAATTAAAAACCGATGTGAGTAATGCTTTTTATGTGGTATTTGGCCTCAGGACACTTAAAAACCGATTTTTCCAATCCAATGTGATATGGTGGTGGATGGGCTCACGTAACTAACAATATCACACTTGTACACCCATGCACACTGAGTAGTACAACTTATGTAAAGTCAAACGTACACCTTAGGCATTTTTGTAGGATTCAAATGGCTCTGAGCACTATGCGACTTAACTTCTGAGGTCATCAGTCGCCTAGAACGTAGAACTAATTAAACCTAACTAACCTAAGGACATCACACACATCCATGACCGAGGCAGGATTCGAACCTGCGACCGCAGCGGTCACGCGGTTCCAGAATGAAGCGCCTTTAACCGCACGGCCACACCGGCCGGCTTGTAGGATTCATTTGTCATTTGTAGTCAACCACTATTAAATTATGATAATTACAGCGCCATCTATAGTTACAATTTGTAACTATTTTTCTTTCCCTCTTCTCCGATAATACTCTGTTGCAATATGACGTCATACTGACCAATGGTGTTATTTCTACAGTGGTTTAAAAGTACTTCCCATTTCAGATACACTGCAATATACGGTTTGAAAGCTCTTTTGAGTTTACGAAAATCAGTTCGGATCATTTTTACTCTTTTGTTTATTTCTTTAGATGTACATCCAGCAATTTTCATCTAGGGCCCGAAGCACAAAAACTCAAATGGTTCCTCGCCTTCATTGTTAATGCGGCCAATCTGCCATTCCATATGTTTGTTATGTATTATTTTAGTCTTATTAAATTTGATTTTCATGCCAACTATCAAACATACTCAATTAAGTTAGACCATTCGTCGCAGAAGTTTATTTGCACTCAGTAGAATATCACCAAAACGGACGTGGTGCAGATGTTTCTTTACCATATATTCCTTCTTCAGTCCAGGTTGAAGTTCTGAAGAAGTATTATAGAACTGCAAATAGTAGTTTTCAGGATGTGGTATCTCCTTGCCTCGCTCTTTTTCTAATTTTGAAATTCTAACTCGACGAAGTTTAAGGGTAGCTGTGTAAATGACATATACGCTGATGAACTTATTCTATATGCGTGGATTTTCAGAAGGCTTGCGACACTGTAGCTCCCAAGTGGCTTCTAACCAAACTGCTTGCCTATGGAGTCTCATCTAGCTGTGCTGTTTTCTATCAGAAAGGTCACAGTTTGTAGTAACTGATGGGAAATCGTCTAGTAAACCAAAGTGATATATGGGGTTTACCAAGGAAGTTTTACAGGCCCTCTGCTGTTCCTGATTTGCATAAATGATTAGGAGACAATACGAGCAATCCTAGATTATTTACAGATGATTCTGGCGTTTACGGTCTATAACTGCGTAGTGTGAAAGGTGGCAATCAACATTAACAATAAGTAGTGTGGGATCTTCTATATGATTACTAAAAAAATATGTTAAATTTCGGTTACTCATAAAATCATATAAATTGAAATTTAAAATTTGTTTAAATACCTAGGGATTACAACTGCGTACGAGTTAAATTGGAACCACAACACAGAAATGGTTCTAATTTAACTTGTTGGCAGTTGTAATCCCTAGGTATTTAGATGAATGAGAACCATACCGTAGAATCCATCCACTATGAACTATGGACTTTGCCGTTGGTGGGGAGGCTTGCGTGCCTCAGCGACAAAGGTATCTGTTGAGATGTCAGACAAACGTGTTGTCCCTCAGGATTTGCAGTAATTGCAGGGGGAACAGTATGGGTGACTAACTGATGCGGCCTTGCTATGCAGGTACTGGGAACGGATGAACGCACAGGGCAGCTACAGCCGTAATTATTCCTGAGGGCATGCAGCCCTACTGTGTGCTTAAATTATGATGGCATCCTCTTGCCTAAAATATTCCGGACGTAAAACTTTTCCCCATTCGGATCTCCTCGCGGTGGGTTTAATAATCAATAAGAAAATAGGAATGCGGGTAAACTATTATGGATGGTTGATTTGGTCACCGCTCCCATCGGATTAGGGAAGGATGGGGAAGGAAGTCGGCCGTGCCCTTTCAGAGGAACCATCCCCGCATTTGCCTGAAGCGATTTAGGGAAATCACGGAAAACCGTCGTCCTCTCGGATGCGAGACATGCCACAACTTTGAAGCAGTAAACAGCTAAATAGGACACATCGTTACAATTAATTTCTTTAGTGTGTCCGGCTGTTGTAGGATTCTCCATTTTTCTTCCTTCTGCTAATTGAGAGCAACATTGAGGAGGAGCGCAGATGATTGTGTAGGAGAGGATTAACATTTCCGAAATTGGCTACTAACCAGGGAAATCTGTTGGAAACCTTGGTCGGCAATGACGGATTAAAACTATTTCAGGTTATATCCTGGATAATACTTTTCCAGACAAAAATTGGATGATGTTATCCCTGTGTGTGTGTGTGTGTGTGTGTGTGTGTGTGTGTGTGATGTAATGGCGGTTTGGTGTCATCATTCATACAGCAACACGATTCGCAGTACCCGCTACGCCCTTCGATGTACTTTTGTTTTCCAGCGCTCGTGAGGTTATTGCGTGCAACGTAGAACGATATTTTCCGCCTCTGACGAACAAGGTCGTTAAATGCCACGCGAGAATTCATAAAATGAGAAGTTTAATGAGGTATCACTTGTTACGGTGTGAAGTGTCAATTTTTCGGTTTCTGCGAACAATGCGTTAAACGTTAAAAGCGAGGTAGTGGAAAATTTTGGTTTTCCACATAACTGTTTGACAATGGACCACAGGTGCGTCGTACGACCAGATTTAGATTTCACAGTGATTATCAACTTATGTGACCCACTTTGCCGGCCGAAGTGGCGGTGCGGTTCTGGGTGCTGCAGTCCGGAACCGCGAGACCGCTACGGTCGCAGGTTCGAATCCTGCCTCGGGCATGGATGTGTGTGATGTCCTTAGGTTCGTTAGGTTTAACTAGTTCTAAGTTCTAGGGGACTAATGACCTAAGCAGTTGAGTCCCATAGTGCTCAGAGCCATTTGAACCATTTTTTGACCCAATTTGTTTGTAACTATACCCGGATTAACATTATTCCTCTGATACACGACACCTCTCCATTCGAAGAGAGATAACCCCGTTCGAGGGTTTGGTGCACTGTACTTTAATGTGCATTCACAACGCCTGGTTACTGTGTCCCTTCGTAGTTCTTTTAGTTTTTTCAAGCTGCAATTACAGCAGAACTGTACTCTGCTTTGGACACACATCGATCTTTCCATCTTTGCCACGATAACGTTGTGTTTCCATCTGTTGTGAAGTGTGCCGGTGCGAGGAAGGAAAGACGCGCATACTCAACGAATTAGGTCGCGGTCAGGTTATGGGAGGCCGACGCACACAATACCTGCCGATCTCTGAGGCCGCACGAGTGTAGGGACAAGTGTCACCGTTTGAAAGGTTATACCACCAGAACCCTGAACAGGGAAAACTGTAGCCGCCAGTTAGCTGGTAAGGACAACATTGATGACGTTATGAGCTGTTGTTATACAATGAAACCGAGCTCATCAACTGGTAGACAAAATTATATTATTTAGAACCACTATGAGATACAAACTCGTTGCGACACATTTGTATACAGGGTGAACATTAATAAAACCGACAAACTGCAGGGGCGGATTCCTGACTGGAAATGGAGGAAAAAACCTCCCATGAACGTGTGTCCGGAAATGCATCGTTGCCACGGTAGATGGCGCTGACGAATAACAGTTCCACTGACTGCGTGTAGTGTGTTCCTTGTGTGTTGCAAGCTATGTGACTGACGCAGCGTACTGTCAGCAGCAGAATGGTCCGGTATTTCTGTCGTGAGCAAGCCGAGATGGTGTCCGCGTACGGCGAAGCAGATGGAAACAGCCGAGGGGCAGGACTGCTCAAAAATGGCTCAGAGCACTATGGGACTTAACATCTGAGGTCATCAGTCCCCTAGAACTTAGAACTACTTAAACCTAACTAACCTAAGGACATCACACACATCCATGCCCGAGGCTGGATTCGAACCTGCGACCGTAGCGGTCGCGTGGTTCCAGACTGAAGTGCCTAGACCCGAGCGGCCACAACGGCCGGCAGGCAGCTCTGCCATACCAAAACAAGTATCCTCACGGACACCAACCACATCGCACAACATTCAAGCCCCTTTTGGGCGTTTTGTGTGATCATCGGTCCTTTCACACAGACGAACGTGCTGGAAGGCGGAGGATTTTGCATACACCAGATTTGGAGGACTGGGTTCTACAGGATATTGAGACGAACCCTCGCACAACCTCCATGCCAGTGACCCGCTTACATGGTGTAAGCCAAAGTACAATTATGCGTATCCTGAGTGACAACCGGTACTACCCCTATCACCTGCATTCCCATGGAGGACACTTTGAACATCTGTTATGACTTGAATGAGGTGCACATCTGTACTGTATTCCGGGACGATTTGTTGTCGTTGCACGCACACCGTCCATTTCCGGACACATATTCATAGGACATTTTTTCTTACATTTCCGGTCAGGAATCTGTCCCAGCAGTTTATCGGTTTTACTAATGTTCGACCTGCGTATGTTTACTATAGGTCACTACACTAATCAGCAAAAGTTGGATGGTGATTACCGTGTCCCCTGATATGACAGCGATGTTCACTCCTGGCCACTACAGTTGCAACACTAGGAAGGATAAATAATGAAATTTTACTTTCTGTGTGTATGTAGTATAGTAGGATGCTGATTTAAATGGGTAGGTTATTTGGAGGTACGCATGGTGAAAGATGTAGTACACAGAGCTGCCAGCACTGGCGGCTACAATGGCTTTAACAAGGTTGGGCATCGCGACGAACTGAACTTGGATGTCAGATACGGGTATATTTTATAATGCTTCAATTCTGTGCCGAAGTCCACCAATCGTAGAGACTGGCGAGTGGTGGCATACCAGTTTCTCGGCATGCAGAGGACAGATATTGAAAGGGAGGTTCCGATACTGTATTTGACAACGAATGACACCCATGCATTGCCCTCAATACGTTGCAAGTGTCGGTCTGGGTCAGAACAGTGATATGTGTAGTTGTGAGTGCATTATACAGGAGAAAAGTGAATTAGAATGCGGGCAAGTCGTTAAGTCGTTGCTGCTCTTTGGGGGAGTGCTTCCGTAACCAAGGCAGCCGATGTGTTTGGTGTTTCACGACGCTCCGTATTGAAGATTTATACCGCATTCACATGAAAACCGAAACACATCATCCGTTAAGTCACAAAGCGGACGTTAATGTGCGTTGAGTGCTCGTGACGGACGATTATTGAAGAGGACTGTGTCGAAAAATAAGAGAACGACAGGTGCAAAAGTCACTTCAGAGCAGGGTGCCGCAATCGCGGACCCTGTCAGTGCCAGTGCTAATAGAATGTCACTTGGTTGGATGAGTCTTATTTTGACATTGTTTCAAACTTTTGACCAACTTTACGTCCCAAAAGTGAAACATGACACGGATCCTGTGATGATTTGGGCAGCCGTATCGTGGTGTTCCACGGGGCCCAGTGTTATTCTGCAATGTCGCGGTACTGCCAGGGATTATGTCAACATTTTGGCTGATCTGGTGCACACCACGGCACTGCGCATGTGATGATGTGTTCCTAGACGACAGGACTCCTGGCTACACACCTCGAGTGGTCCAGGACTGGTTTTGTAAACACTAAGATGAATCATCACAACTCTCCAAGCCACCATTTTCACTAGGTATCAATATTATTGAGCATTTGTGGTCTATTTTTGAGATAACGGTCGCTAACGCTATACCTCCATCCTCATTACATGAACTTGCCAATATGTTGCAGGAAAAATGCTACAAGACTCCCTTTAAAACTGTAGAGGACCTGTATTTATCCATTTCGAGTTGACTGGAAGCAATTCTAAATGCCAGGGCTTTTGGACATTGTAATGTCTTGTGTTTGTGGTGTTTCCATATTTTTCTTCTCCACCTGTATTTTCAGAGTGTGAGGTATCTGGGGTCACTGATTGCCGTGCCGTGCCGTGGGTCAAACTGAAAAGCCAGATGGTGATTTGTATTGAGGTAGGTCAGGCTAGCATAGATAACATGCGGCATTATCTTGCGCAAAGACAACGTTAAGGAAATCACTGCGATGTGTAAAACTGATGGTAAGCTCAGCGGACAATGTTAGTTAGCTCGCTGCGCACGTACAAAGGAATCGTCAGGCATATACAGTGGTGCAGCGATTGTGTCACGTGATCAACCGAACGCGCACTGAATCTAGAGTTTAGTTTAGTTATGTCATGTTTCGTAGATCGTTTTCACGATTATTTTATCGATATGATGTGGAACAAGTCAGATGACAAGATATATATACACACATGAATAGTGCTAATATTAATATTACTGAAATTTTTAGTTATACACATGCAACTACATTTAGAGGTACATTTTTTTACCAGTTATGTTGTTGGGCAAATGATCAAAGATTTTTGTTGCTGAATAATGTATTCCTTTTTGAACAACTAATAACTTCCATAACGGTTAAGAAAGGTAATTTTTTCCTCTAGTGTTGTACGTACGAACATCACTGTTTTTCGCGAATTGAGATGGATTATTTATAACGAATTTCATTAGCGAATATATGTACTCTGATGGTGCAGTTAAAATACCTAACTCCTTGAATAGTTGCCCATATGACGTCCTTCGATGAACACCACTAATTATTCTCACTGCTCTCTTTGGTGCAATCAATAATTTATGTGTAAGTGGTGAATTACCCCAGAATACTATTCCATAAGACATTACTGAGTGGAAATATGCAAAGTTAGGAGCCTGATCTGTTTATTAGCAAGACTAGCGATTATACGAAGAGCGAAAGAAGCTGAACTTAATTATTTGAGAAGCTCAGTAATATGCTTCTTCCTTTTCAAGTTGTCATTGATGTGAATACCCAAAAATTTGAAGAAATCTACCCTGTTAACTGAGCCCTGTTCATATGTTACATCAATTGTCGGTATGACTCTATTCGATGTACAAAACTGGATATAGTGAGTTGTTTCAAAATTAAGGGAGAGTCCATTTTCTGAGAACCACTTAATAATTCTTTGAAAGACATCCTTAACAATATCTTCAGCTACTTTTTCTGGAGTGGGATTTATTATAACACTCGTGTCATCTGCAAAAATTACTAGTTCTGCTTGCTGAGCGTTAAGTGAGAGGTCATTTACATGAATAAGGAGCAGCTGAGGACCCAAAATTAAACCCTGTGGGACTCCCTTTGTGATAACTCCCCATTCACTAGAATTTAGCACCCTCCCAACGTTATTTGTGTCATTCAGCATAATTTTTTGCTTTCTGTTCGTTAACTATGATTCGAACCAGCTGTGTGTATAGCCTTTAATTCCATAAAACCTGAGTTTTTCTAAGAGCATCGAATTAAGGTTCATCCCCACCTGTCAGCTAGGTAACACCATGCCTGTAATGAACATTTGGAGTCGGTCACCTCGCAAGAAACCACCTCACAGCAGCAAATAAAGACGAGAACAGCGAAGTCCTTCGGTCTGGTAGAATTATTGACTGGTTTTCTGAACACTCTCTCATCCTATACATGTGATCTGATTTGGCTTGACCTGACTTGACTCCCATAGAAAATTCTTGGGACGTTTTGGAAGAGCGGGTAAGACGCCGACATCAGCATCACCACAATTTGGTGGAACTGAGCGATCAAATCCTCAGCTAGTTACTTAACCTGAAAGCGACGTACCTCCACGGCCTTATGAACTCACTTCCTACCGAATCCAGCTGATTATCAAGTCCAGGGGCCAATTACACGTCATTAAATTATGTTTATAATGATTTCTCTAGAGGTGACTAATTGCCCGTTGAACTTATTAAGCAGTTTGCAACTTTGACATTTAGCACACTGCCCCCAGAATCTACAACAAACGGTACCTTAGTATACTTGTCGTTTCATGATCTATCGAGTAGCTTTCAATGTACCGATCCTTCAGAACTGGAAAATATCGCTGTATGCTGCACGCAATAACTTCACAAGTGCTGGAAAACAAAAGTGTATCAAAGGGCGTGGTGTGTAAAAGGAAACAAGTTGTGGTATGGGCAAGATCAAGGTACCGCCATTACGACACACACACACACACACACACACACACACACACACACACACACTCACTCACTCACTCACTCACTCACACACTCACACACCCACACACACATCCACACACACACACACACACACACACAGGATGCCTTCAAATTTTTGTCTGGGGTTATATTATACAAGAAATAATTTGAAAATGTTGAAAATCTCCAGTTGCCTTCCAACGTTTTCAGCAGATTTTCCATGATTAGCAGGAAAATTGCGGAAATCTTAATGCTGTCGCAGACATTCATCTATGTCTCTTTCCAACATCACTTGAGTTCGCTGAAAAGGACGGAGAGGTCTCCAGCTGCCCGGCATACCAATACCAACTAGAGAGATTAGGAAGAGGTATGTCCATTGGCGTCTGGCACAGTAAGTCCATAGAGTCGAGTCCGCCATTACTGAAATTCGTGTTTTATGGAAGTGAATGTGTTGTGGAATATGGTGAGAATGCTGCATCCTCGGAGCATCCACAAACGGATACGGCCCTCCTGATAATGGTATACACAACCGGGACTCATATGTGGCAAAATAACTGGTGCCTTTCCTGTGTGCAGTCTTGCCTGTGTGTGCACTACTACTAGTGTGCGTCTCTTTGATGCAGCATCAAGGGAAGCCGCAATAATAATCATCGTGCTGACGTGCAGTGGTGCACCAGCCGTTACCGCTTGTCTCCCTGAACATTTGCCTCTATACAATGAAAAACATATCCTCACCAAGGGTGCGAACCTCCAGTGCCGAACGTACAATGTATCTTCCCATTTGAGTGCTAGCCGAAATGGGCCACCTCCCAACGTGAGCACGAATCGCGGAATGATAAACCACAGTCTCCATTGGCTGCGATCCTGTTGCCACCGAAGTACGAAAGGTGCTGGTAGACATTTCTGTATATTACACGAGGCGTAACGCGACCTTCTCGCAAACAATGAACATTAAAATGCAAAATTAGATTGTGAACTACGCTGCGTAATCTTTCTGAAGTGCCTGGGCTAGCGGGTCAGAGCGGATTAGAGTGTGGAAAGGCGCCAAAATAAGTTGCTGTCAGTTGCACTCATACATACAAACTTTATTTATCAACACACAATACTACAACAAGGATGCAAAACACTCAAAACTTTGCTCGACCTCCCTTGATTAACTTTAGATCGGCTGAAGCCCACACTTAAAATCCAAGCTCAAAATCCAAGAAACAAGGCCTCAGCAAGAAATTGAAGTACAAGGTTCTTCTGGAGATTTCACCCAAAAATATTTTCTAAATCTTCAATGTAAACAGGCTGAAGGCCTTAGGAATTTAATTTTAATGGAACTTGGCCGGAGGCCGCATATTAAGCAATAAGAAGAGTTACAATCAAAAGGCAGAAGGCCTTATCTTAAAAAATTTCATGCAAAATTCGGCTGAAGGTCCCAATCAAAAGCACAGCGATGTTATGCCTTAAGGGCAAGACAAGAACGTTAATTTAAGAGATATTAATACTCGGCTGAAGGCCACATATCAACAAAATATGTCTAACGGCTGAAGGCCTAGAAAAAGAGTTTCAATTTAAAAGGAAGAAGGCCTTATCTTAAAACATTTCATGTAAAATTCGGCTGAAGGCCCCTTATAAAGGAATGACAATCCCATGCCTTAAGGGCAAGACAAGAACATTATTTAAGAATTATTGATACTCGGCTGAAGGCCACACATCAACCAAATAACTAAAACCTAAACAGGGAAATTACTATGTAACACACAAGGAACGGCGCTCAGAAGCTTCCAAGGGTCGGCCTGAGATTGTAACACTAACGCCCGTTTAGGTGAGACAGGCAGCCTGTCCAACGACTTCTTAATCTGAAGGCAACCCAACCGACAGACAGCCGACCGACCAATCAACAAAATCAGTTCCGCTCCACGCAAGCAGCAAGACGACCACAAGATTTCAATACAACGACACACAGAATATTGGCGCCCACAACGACCAACAACACTTCACACTTTAGCTGTCGAACTACACGCAGCGCTGGACAGCAACAACACGACAAGGAAAATACACTGCCGAAATATTACGTCTGCGACCAGGGCAGGTAACCGGAACGTCAACGGCCACAAGGCAGAAGATACTGCTGGTCAACTTCAATCACAGGGAATAAATTAAGTTAAACTCCACGGCTGGAATCTTAGCCGACTTGAATACACACACGTTGTTGCTCGCGGGAATGTCCCAAAAGTGACAACCAGGATCAAACGAAGAAATGTAAACAGTTGAGACTCGATAGTAGGTTAAGTGTGGACTCAGCTTTCATGTCCAAGATAGGTGGGTGACGAACTTCATAGCACTCGCAAGCAGCACCTCACACTCCAACCGCACTTGCATACCGCCAGTGGCCCCAGCCAGAGTACGCGCGAAGTGGACTTCCTTGCTGCTCCACGCCAACCGACCGACTGGTCACACACCGCCGAGTCAGAAACTATATGCATCACACCAAAGATAGTGCAGCAGTACTAGTATCGATACACGCTACTGCTGCCACTCACGGGGAGGACAGCGGCATTATCGCGATAACTGCAGTAGAAATAAAACCATAGGACTGCAACCAAGGTTTAATCCAAGACAAGCATGTTTCGAGCCACGGCTCACTTTCTTTACACACAAAACTGAGACTGTGTCTGTTCCTACGTATTTTGAGCACTTACTGTGTAAATACATGTGTAATTTGTCGTTTATACCTACATCAGAATATTTTATGATCGGAAGATGGCAGTAGCCGGACTGATAACAGTGATGTAAACAGACCGGGACTCCACCGTCCGTCAATTGATTCGAACGTGGGTTCTCTGCATGGCGTTAGGAAGAGGATGGTGAGGATGCGTCCACAGAAGGCTCCTGAAGACAGAATAACATTTATTGCTCAACTGCAATGCATTCTTTGTTGCTTCCGCTCGTAATATTCTAGGTGGTGACGAAGGTGGTTCATATGTGCGCCCACTGCTGCGACTGTTGCAGGGCTGGCGTTAACTGGCCTTGATGGGTCGTATCACGGTGGCTGGACTGAAGCGCATCAGGCCTCTGTTGTGATCGTGGCTGGGGTGCGCAGCGGCGACAGCAGTAGGACGGGTCAATGCCCTATCTCAGTGACCTTCCCCGGGCGGCTGTCTGGTGTTGGCGGGCCTTGGTCTCCTTCCCCTGTCACGGTGTTTGTGGAGGCAGCGCCCCAGGACAACGGCGACAGTGCGTAACCACAACCTACCCAAGGCGATGACTCCCATTACAGGGGCCTGCCTGCTCATCGGCGTCCGACGAAAGCGACTACAGCGACGGCGTCACTCTGGCGCCCCCTGGGCAACGACCTGCATTACGACGGTGACTGTTATGGTGACTGCGATGACAGTGACGAGTCCAAACTGATGGTGGCTCTGAGTGAGACAGGCTCTACGCCACGCCAACGCCTCACAACGGATCGATGATGATGACCTGGCTGCCGGTCCGTAAGTACGGCTTTCTGTTGCCGATTTTTGCGTTTCCTCATGCCCAGTAGTCGATGGAATATTCTGGTGTTGCTTTGCTGGCGTAATTGTGTCAATTACTGACATAGATGTTGACACCCTGACGTGTGGCGAGCTGTTTCTTGTCGCGTCCTTTGTTGGTCAGTGAAACAGTGTTCTCCTTCGTGTCCTTAACTCGGCGCTGTGCCAACCCACTTTCGTCATGGTACCATTCCACTGAGCTGCGCAACATAATGTAACACACGTACGACCTCTGGTTCTCAATATTCCTTCACATTTTAACTAAATTCGTTACAGTAAATCTCCCACCTTTAGCTAACTTAATCTCTCTAATCATTCGACCTACAGTGAAGTGTAAAAGTTTGTTTTGAATATGGATCTTTAATATATAGTGCCACAATTTGATCACGAACTCATTTTCAGACTTCATGTCAGCAGCTGAAAAGGAATCTTAATCATTTGTGTATGCAAGCGTGTCGAACACTTATCGCAATTGGACGTTTGTTGTGCTGACTTCAGTGTTGCAATTTTTAGCGGTCAGTACAATACATCCACTCGTTCATCCACAGCATCGCCGGAAGCACTTATTTCTTCAGGAAGACAATGTATCACTCCACCACTACAGAACAGTTTTAGGAACATTCCACGGATTTAATGGTGCTTGTACGCTATCTTACTGAGCACCTCTGAGGCACCGAGCGAGATCTATGTACATGATTTGTTGATGACGGGTCGTGACTCAGGATCTCCAACACTTTAGGTGTCGTGTGTAATCGATGGTAAAACAGAATCGACACCATTGTCTGTTCATTAGCGTGTGCTACTCTCAGATTTGTAGGATTCAATTGCTAATGATGTTGCAACGATACGTCGAATGGAAAAACAGAGGAGAAGGTGCTAGGAGAATGTCTATGTGTAGCACTAAGGAAGAGCATTTGTAAATTGAAGCGAAACTCTGCGCGCTTTCAAAATAATCGAAAGCGCAATGTAACCTCTTTGACGGTCGCCAAACAACGTCCTCTCCGGAGGCCTGCGAGAGCGGACGCGTGCCCTGGTACGGTAATATCTCTGTGGTTCAGCTCGCGCTTAGTTGTTGCTCGTTAGTAAGACGTTGAAGGCCACTCAGCACTTGCAGCTGCCGATTATGTGAGATATGAAGCACCTGCCGGAAGCAGGTCGTATCCTGGATGGAAGTCGGATTGTCAAATTCATTTGGCTGGGGAACACTGCATTCCAATATGCCCCTGACGTTGGTTATCCGTGGATACACAGGCAGAACGGTGCGCCGAAAGCATATGAATTTGTGTGATGAGCATCTTATTCTGTGTTGCTGGTTGCCTTTACTCCGTGCTTCACTTATCCCATTTCCAAAGAAGTGTATACCTGTAGCTACGTTCGTCAAATTGATTACATCGTACGCTTATGGACGTCTGTGGCCTTTGCGCCTTCTGCATTGCGAGTAATTGACAATTATGGCTATTTGTGCATCAATGTGCAGGCAAGTTTAATTTTCTTGTCTTAGTGGAGCTCACTGGGGCGTTCAAATTCCAAGTGTATTTTGACTGCTTTTATTTGAAATGTCAAGAGTGCAAGTGGTGTATTTTATTAAGAGTTTTTATCCGTTTGTGTTATAAATATTTTTAATACTTGGTGTCTCCACCCAGTATGT
Source organism: Schistocerca serialis cubense (assembly GCF_023864345.2). NCBI lineage: Eukaryota > Metazoa > Arthropoda > Insecta > Orthoptera > Acrididae > Schistocerca > Schistocerca serialis. The sequence goes on along the minus strand of NC_064642.1, from coordinate 317,875,218 downwards.
AATTTGGAGTGTTACTTGTGCTGAATGGGTTAAAAACACTGTCACTGGAAACCAACTGAGCGCTTCGTTCTTTTAAATTTATAGACCGGTTACATCTTTCATCGTTGCACATTGTTTTAATGGTTATCTCCTTTTTTTACTGGAACTGTGTGGGTGTAATAGTTTAACCTTTTATTGTCCACTGTTTGCTGTTGCGATCAGTTGGCCGTTGTTACTTCAATCCTTTTCTTGCATGCGAGTTATTATAGTGATATTTTCTTATACTGCGTGCCTCTTGGCTCAGGGTGGCTCAGTCTAATAATTAGTGCCCAGTATTTTTTGTTGAAATCAGTTCAGTTTCGTTCCTTGGAGTTTTCTTGTAGCAGTTGTTATTTGCTCTTGTATTATGTAACTGTGAGTCACTGTCTGATTTCAGCTGAGAATCAAACGTCCGTTTGTGTTCATTTTATTGGCATGTAATTTTCCTAATCAAAATATTTTCTGCTGTTTTAGAATGTATGTTCTTTCCTGGTGCAAGTGGGGACGAAGCCTTTGGTGACCTTAAAGCCAACCGATCTTAAATTGTACAATTCCAAATCGTAAGAACTCTCTTATTTGATTACTTGTAGGTATTAAGGGTCTCATGTTTGGTAAAGCAACGATAAAGAATAAATTACTTTTTTAGATTGCTCTTTGGTTTATGAATGAATGTATTTTCTGGTAGAGAAGTTGATATTGTTACCCAGCACCGTACCACTACCAGCTCCTCCCTAGCTGCACTGTTTCAAAAGCCCTGGCACACGACCCCACAGCCAGCGAACAATTCTTTACTCCGTGCACGATATACGTTGTACAGTGGACTTCTGTTCGCCAGAAACATGTATTTCCTGATGCACTTGAAGCGGAAAAGGCATCACTATTTGACGATCAGGCATGAATAGGAAGGCCTAGAGTTAGCTGAGCTGCATATTGCCTGAAAGGAAGTCTGCAGGAATGTCACAATCGTATGCAAGTACAAAATTCGAAATTGGCACGCTGGGCGGCCAAACTATTAGTCAACCGCTCTTTTCCCTCATAGAATGAGTGCAGCGCTATATGTGCTACAGAACTGCTACCGAATGCTGACGTAAGTCACTTCACCGAACTGGTACTTATCTGCCAGTCGCTGTCGCCTTGCGAGTATGGTAGAAAGTAGCTATTATGTGTGGAGGTACTCTTCAATACAACGTAGGAGAAGTTGCCCGATTTGCTGAGGTATCAATGCGGTCTCAACAAGGAATGTGCAAGTAAAACCCTACCGCAGCCAGTCATGTAACTCGGCGTAGAAACAGTGACAGAATAAAGATCCTAAGTGACATATATTGGAGACGAGTGTGACGTCTTATCGTTGGTAATGGGTACTAACCTGACTGACAAACCTGTCAGTGAATACAGTTGCATCTCAACCAGTTTCAGACCGAAAACTGCAATATATATTTGGAACGCGGTACACGGCAAAAAGCCATTGCTATCGGCAGCACATAAAACTGCACGTCTTCAACGGACCAAAGAATACAAACAAGGCAGCACCTGGCTGGAGGCCCATAGTGTGGCGCGAAGAGTCGCCATTTTTTCTGCTTTCAAGTGACTCAATCTGTTGTATGCACCGACTGACCAATGAGGAGCATAAGCCTCGGTGTCTACAAGGACAGAGTTTGGGGGTATTTTTCGAACCATGACTTGGGCTCACTAATTCTAGTTGTCATCAGCATGAAACAGTATGTTTATTTAAAGATCCTCAGTGAATAAGTGTTGGCATGTCTTCTACATAGTCATGAGGAATATTGTGTGGAAATTCCTGTCCTCCAAGATGACAATAACCGTGTTATCAGGGCTGCACACACACGCTCCTGATTTGACGAACATTTAGGTACCCTACGACGTCTCGACTGGTTCACTGAATCACGCATTGTTAATCCGCTAGGAAAGTCTCAGGGCCGCGTGGGGGTAGCCGAGCGGTCTTAGGCGCCTTGTCATGGTTCGCGCGGCTACCCCCGTCGGAGTTTCGAGTCGTTCCTCGGGCATGGGTGTGTGTGTGTGTGTGTGTGTGTGTGTGTGTGTGTGTGTGTGTGTGTGTGTGTGCTGTCCTTAGTGTAAGTTAGTTTAAGTTAGATTAAATAGTGTGTAAGCTTAGGGACCGATGACCTCAGCAGTTTGGTCCCATGAGATCTTACCATAAATTTCCAAAAGTCTGAGGATGTACAGAAAAGCAGGTGAAACGATGCAGATAACATCCCCGAAATCTGGTAGCTCTATTAAATCTAATCATCAATCAGTGGCTTCAGCTGGACATGAAGTAAATGAAGAAACTTATGGAGCTGCTAATTCCCCAAATTAAGGCCATTGTGATGGCTAGAGGAAGCGATGACTCCTGGAGGGTGCCTATTTCTTTTTCTGGTAAGCTTTTGATTTTATTGCTATGATCTGCAGACACAAGATAAGTCATTTCCAAAGTTTCTACTGGGAGGCCACTTTGCGACCACTTCAGGTATATTGATTTACCAGGCATTGTTTAATCTAGTGTTCATCATAAGTTGCAAAAAGGTCTCTTGATACCAGAAACAGTATGACGACCATTTCTTAACATCTTCTCCACACATTGCGATCAAGATACGACAAGGTAATTCGGGGAATGTACAAATTTACGTGAATATGTTACACATACACAACATTTATTTATTAATACGGAGTTGGGCCAACATTGTCTTTTACAGCAGCTGAAATTTTTCACGGAATAGATTCACAGTGCGTCTGAATAGTTTCCAATGTAACATTCCCCAATCTTAGACCAAAACGTCAACAAATTGCTTCAACAACGTTGCAGATAGAACTTGTTCTTCACTCTCTGCCCTAAAACTCTACATAACGGTTCGACGAGGATGAGGTCTGGTGCTTCTTCTTATCAGGGCAGATGTTTGATGATATGCTGATGCTCCACAAACCACGCCTGAGGCTTTTTGGCTGTGTATGGGTGCATTGTCTTTTGGAATATCGTTTTTTTAGCAATATGGTAATTATAGTAAGCACTTCATTGTAAAGGATGTCGAGATATTCATTCGGAGTAATCTGGACAGTGACAATAATGTTAAGACCAACTGAATACCACGATATAGCTACCCAAATAATAACGGAACCTCCATCACATTTGACTGTAGGAAGCAGGTTGATCAGATCGTTGGCTTCCTCTGGGTTCCTCAAAACATAAATATGGCTACTTGAAGGAAACAGTGTAAACGATGGTTCATCGGACCATACCACAGTCTTCCAGTCATCAAGAGTCCAGGTTTCATGATCGTGGCGCCACTTCTTTCACAGTTTTTCTTTCGTTTCCGTCATTACGGGTTTCGCAATTGCAGCCCTTCAATGATTGTTAGCCTTGTGAATCTCCAGGTGTACTGTTTTTGTTGACACAGTACTTCTATAGTGACCGTTGAATTTTGCAGTCACTTTTGTAGCGGCAGTTTTATGTTGTCTGGTCACAACCCTTTTTAATGCTCATCGGTCTCTGCCAGTTAACTTCAGTTTTCGCCCACTATTATTCTTCATCGATGATGTTTTACCATATTTTGTGCACGATGCCATCACCGCGGATACTGTCGCTCTTGAAATGTTATACAGTTCAGACGTTTTCGTCACAGGTGTTCCTGCTAAGCGTAAACCATCGAGTTGTCATTTTCGGAGTCTGAGAAAACACACATTTTCCCAATAGCCTTGAAAGATAACCTCTAAGACTCGATACATCAACTGCGCACCGCAGCCGCATCACATTATTTACACGTGAACAGTGGTGCCAGCTTGTAACAAGATGTTCTATATTGCATTGGTGATCATATTACTTAGTGTACTTCCTGTACACACCGACAGCTCCGAAATGGAGTAATTTATTCAGGAGGAGGATTGTATATTAGAACAAAGAGAAAATAAATTTTTATCACTAATTTCTCAAAGGAATAAGTGATGTAATAACAATAAGTTTAGAGTTTCAGATAAATGTTACCTCTTAATTAATGCACTCAGGCATATTAAAGAGTATTCTGCCAACTCAGAGCTGATATGCCTAAATCATAATAAAATCATTACAACTCCTGTCATTGTCCGACAAACTCTGTGTAATGATCCTTAGCGAAAGATCTTAGGCTCAAAATAATTCTTCATATAAAGATGCTAGCTCATTCACTCAAATCAATGTGAAAGCACGGAGGAAGAAGTGAGAATATCGCAGTGAAACTCTTGTCGATGGGAAGGGAGAGTGTTTGTCATGCGTGCAGCGCGGGTGTTGTTTGCAGTTGTCTTGAGATGACGTATGAGTCAGCAGTATCCCGTTAGTTCTGGCAGTGTCACTTAGCTTGCTCATAAGTAAATCTATTGGACACAGTGTTGTACATACCGTCGAACTAGATCTTTACGCAATAACATAAATATTTGTACATCTGAGATAGTTAATATTTAATTACGTTTTACCTTTGTATAATGATGACAGAGATTAAAATACTGTCTTAGTTGAGGAGGTTTTTGTGATGGAATGAAAGAGAGATAAAAGGTCATAAAAATAAAACCGTTATTATAGCTACTTTTACTAATAGTTCTCTAAGCTCCTATTTAGAAACTGAGATTTACGAAACAGTTTATGACAATGGGAAGGAATACTGCAACTGAATAGCTTTTTGAATATATTATTTTAGCAGGGACACCACCAGATTGTCCGCTTTCAAAAACACTGGAATCATTTGCAGAGTGGAAATGTCAAACGTTCTAAGTGCCATTTATTTACAAAACGCGTTTTCAATGCTAATGTGTTCTTGGAACTCTGCTGCATGTTCCAGACTTGCTCCATGTTGTGAAGAAAAGGTTTCTAACACTTATTACTAGATAGCACGTTGTCTTCGTGGCGAGCAGTGCTCGCCTCTAGAGTTCCAAGTGCCGTGCCTCAAAGTCTTGGTTCTGCATTATTTACAGAAGGCTGCTGAGTCAGTTACAGCTATGAATTTATTCCATATTATGCCAATGCATGCTTCTGACCTTTGAATTTGCTGGCCGAAGTGGCCGTGCGGTTAAAGGCGCTGCAGTCTGGAACCGCAAGACCGCTACGGTCGCAGGTTCGAATCCTGCCTCGGGCATGGATGTTTGTGATGTCCTTAGGTTAGTTAGGTTTAAATAGTTCTAAGTTCTAGGGGACTAATGACCTCAGCAGTTGAGTCCCATAGTGCTCCGAGCCATTTGACCTTTGAATTTAAGGATGCTGATGAAACATTATTGTCAACGCTGGTGTGTAATATTTAGAAATGCACTGCGATCAAAGTTTCTCATACTCATTCATCTGAAATAGCTATTAAAAATTCCTGCACTCAAACAGAAGAATGGAAAAATGTCTGTGTATTCAAACAGGAAAGACTTTGGCTTATGTATGTCATGCTATACTTCATCTGAAAGACCAGCTATATTGATCAGTTACAAGAAAGAAATACCTGTTGACGATTTTGACATTCCTTCATCAACAACACAGGGAGTCCTACAGTAAACTTTGCAGCATCTGTTCCCAATAACAGAGCCAAGTAAGAAACAGAAGTCAGTACTGAGCGATTATTTTCTTGGATTTAATTTTGTCAAGTCTTGTAAAAAATTAAAAAAGATATGAGAAATGGGTTTTTTCACTGCAGTTCTATCAGATAAAACATCAATTGTATTTTTTTTTGCATTTGTACTATCGCGGATTAAACGAAGTGCCCCAGTATTAAAGGCTTTTAAAATAAATCTTCTTGTTGGGATTTACAAACAGTCAGGACATATCGAGAACGTTCTTAATAAATTATTTGCTTTATAATTTATCTCACCATTTTTCAGTTTTTTGAGGCTGTAATACCTATTTTCGACTTATTTTGTATTTGTATCGATATTTCTATGTCAGTATGTAGTGTTGCTTAAGTAGAGTGTCATGGAAATTCTTTGACTATGTTTACACATTTCAGTTATGTGAACTTTTTGAACGATGTTGTTTAAACTGTGCTTCTGTATCTAAATAAATACTGGAATGATTTTTATATAATGTACTGTAAATGACCCCCCCCCCCCCTCATGAACCATGGACCTTGCTGTTGGTGGGGAGGCTTGCGTGCCTCAGCGATACAGATAGCCGTACCGTAGGTGCAACCACAACGGAGGGGTATCTGTTGAGAGGCCAGACAAACGTGTGGTTCCTGAAGAGGGGCAGCAGCCTTTTCAGTAGTTGCAAGGGCAACAGTCTGGATGATTGACTGATCTGGCCTTGTAACAGTAACCAAATCGGCCTTGCTACTCTATCCTGTACAAGCCTCTTTATCTCCCAGTACCTACCGCAACCTACATCCTTCTGAATCTGCTTAGTGTATTCATCTCTTGGTCTCCTTCTACGATTTTTACCCTCCACGCTGCCCTCCAATACTAAATTGGTGATTCCTTGATGCCTCAGAACATGTCCTACCAATCGATCCCTTCTTCTAGTCAAGTTGTGCTACAAACTTCTCTTCTCCCCAATCTTATTCAATACTTCCTCATTAGTTATGTGATCTACCCATCTAATCTTCAGCATTCTTCTGTAGCACCACATTTCAAAAGCTTCTATTCTCTTCTTGTCCAAACTATTTATCGTCCATGTTTCACTTCCATACATGGCTACACTCCATACAAATACTTTCAGAGATGACTTCCTCACACTTAAATCTATACTCGATGTTAACAAATTTCTCTTCTTCAGAAACGCTTTCCTTGTCATTGCAAGTCTACATTTTATGTCCTCTCTACTTCGACCATCATCAGTCATTTTGCTCCCCAAATAGCAAAACTCATTTACTACTTTAAGTGTCTCACTTCCTAATCTAATTCTCTCAGCATCACCCGACTTAATTCGACTACATTCCATTATCCTCGTTTCGCTTTTGTTGATGATCATCTTATATCCTCCTTTCAAGACACTATCCATTCCGTTTAACTGCTCTTCCAAGTCCTTTGCTGTCTCTGACAGAATTACAATGTCATCGGCGAACATCAAAGTTTTTATTTCTTCTCCATGGATTTTAATACCTACTCCGAATTTTTCTTTTGTTTCCGTCACTGCTTGCTCAATATACAGATTGAATAACATCGGGGATTGGCTATAACCCTGTCTCACTCCCTTCCCAACCACTGCTTCCCTTTCACGCCCCTAGACTCTTATAACTGCCATCTGGTTTCTGTACAAATTGTAAATAGCCTTTCGCTCTCTGTATTTTACCCCTGTCACCTTCAGAATTTGAAAGAGAGTATTCCAGTCAACATTGCCAAAAGCTTTCTCTAAGTCTACAAATGCTAGAAACGTAGGTTTGCCCTTCCTTAATCTAGCTTCTAAGATCAGTCGTAGGATCAGTATTGCCTCACGTGTTCCAACATTTCTACGGAACCCAAACTGATCTTCCCCGAGGTCGGCTTCTACTAGTTTTTCCATTCTTCTGTAAAGAATTCGCGATAGTATTTTGCAGCTGTGACTTATTAAACTGATAGTTCGGTAATTTTCACATCTGTCAACACCTGCTTTCTTTGGGATTGGAATTATTATATTCTTCTTGAAGTCTGAGGGTACTTCGCCTGTCTCATACATCTTCCTCACCAGATGGTAGAGTATTGTTAGGCCTGGCTCTCCCAAGGCCGTCAGTAGTTCTGATGGAATGTTGCCTACTCCCGGGGCCTTGTTTCTGCTCAGGTCTTTCAGTGCTCTGTCAAACTCTTCACGCAGTATCGTATCTCCCGTTTGATCTTCATCTACATCCTGTTCCATTTCCATAATATTGTCCTCAAGTACATCGCCCTGCTTCTATATACTCCTTCCACCTTTCTGCTTTCCCTTCTTTGCTTAGAACTAGGTTTCCATCTGAGCTCTTGATATTCATACAAGTGGTTCTCTGTTCTCCAAAGGTCTCTTTAATTTTCCTGTAGGCAGTATCTATCTTACCCCTAGTGAGATAAGCCTCTACATCCTTACATTTGTCCTCTCGCCATCCCTGCTTAGGCCGAAGTGACCGTGCGGTTAAAGGCGCTGCAGTCTGGAACCGCAAGACCGCTACGGTCGCAGGTTCGAATCCTGCCTCGGGCATGGATGTTTGTGATGTCCTTAGGTTAGTTAGGTTTAACTAGTTCTAAGTTCTAGGGGACTAATGACCTCAGAAGTTGAGTCCCATAGTGCTCAGAGCCATTTGAACCATCCCTGCTTAGCCATTTTGCACTTCCTGTCGATCTCATTTTTGAGACGTTTGTATTCCTTTTTGCCTGCTTCATTTACTGCATTTTTATATTTTCTCCTTTCATCAATTAAATTCAATGTATCTTTTGTTACCCAAGGATTTCTACTAGCCCTCGTCTTTTTACCTACTTGATCCTCTGCAGCCTTCACTACTTCATCCCTCAAAGCTACCAATTCTTCTTCTACTGTATTTCTTTCCCTCATTCCTGTCAATTGTTCCCTTATGCTCTCCCTGAAACTCTGTACAACCTCTGGTTTAGTCAGATTATCCAGGTCCCATCTCCTTAAATTCCCACCTTTTTGCAGTTTCTTCAGTTTTAATCTACAGTTCATAACCAATAGATTGTGGTCAGAGTCCACAACTGCTCCTGGAAATGTCTTACACTTTAAAACCTGGTTCCTAAATCTCTGTCTTACCACTAGATAATCTATCTGAAACCTGTCAGTATCTCCTGGCTTCTTCCATGTATACAGCCTTCTTTGGCCCTATAAAAATATAATTCCGACGCCAAGAAGTTGTGTGACAGGGAGAGGCAAACAGTACTGTCATGACTGCGTCGCCGGTATGTCAACAGCCAATGCAAATTACGCCACCGGTTCCACCAGTCTTCCACAAAATTGTTTGTATTTGGCACTCAGTAAATGGACCAGATATTTGTGATATTTGGGTGATATTAATAACAATCGTAGTGTTGCTAAAAACTCTATCTTACACCCGTGATTATGCCAAATCACAAACCTGGACATGAATCCTATCCTATGGAATTTGATTTCGAGTGTCCTAATTTATAATGGAAAGACTCATTTGGCAGCTGTAAAATAATTGTGATTGCTTTGTAATGTATGGAGTTATAGTATTTAAAGTTTAGTTTTATTGTTTCAGAAATTCTCCGCTTCCAGTGCATTTTTAAATCACTCTGCTGTCATTTTCTCAAATAATTTGGCTTGCCTGAAAATAGTAAAGCTGACCTGAAGTGAAAAACATTATTAATTGTTGCTTTCATGCCTTTTATGCACTTTGATCAAAATTAGAATGTTTTATCAGTGTTCCGTTTATGAGAAAGTGTTTGAACTTGAATTTAATGTTGTGTTGGCATTTACGCAAACTATATTTTTAGTAGGTTAAAAGACTGCCTACAAAGCACATTAGTTATTTAAAGAGTTATAGTTTGTTGTGCTTTACTTAATTAATAATTTATGAGAATGCTTACCATTTCTCATACATACTTGTGTAGTTTTGGTAGTGAGCATGGTTCTTCAAACCATGACAGTTTAAGAGCCCTCATGTACTAGGCTAGTTAGTTAATGAAGAAAAGCAAAGGCTCCTTAAGACTCAGTGTAGTTAGATTTGCATTCTATTTAATTGCTTCAAACCGAACTTAAGAAAGAAATACTTATTGTGTTAGCTATTCTATTGCAAGCTGTTTAATTCACAGGCACAGAGACCCTGTACTAAGCAATGATGTCACAGAGTATGATCATTAATAGACCCCTGATTTAACTCAGAATAATTTCATGCTCCTCCCTGTTGAGTATTGCTACTTGTTTCATGTGTGTTGGTGACTGGTTCCGTAAACTGCTGCATCTAGTTCATTTAAGGTACGCGTTGTTACTGTCTGCTGTCTCATTGGCCGTTTGTTTGTCTGACTTTCAAGTTAGTAGTACATTTATCTGCAAGGTTAGGTTACTTTGTTGTGTGAACAGATATATAGAAAGGGTTCAGTGTGTGCGTGTGTCAAGGAATGTTAGGTTAGCCTTAGCACTGCCTTCTGCTTTATTATTTTACTTGACACAAGAATGCCTAATTAGGCTGGCGACCGATATTAACACGTAGTGTTACAACTTTCTGGGAGAACGTCTGTTCCTGACCCACCTGTTTACTGTTGGTTATACTCTGCTGGAGTGTTTCGGAAACGAATCTCAGTTTGATTGTTCTGTTCCCATTAGGTTATCTCACGGTCGCAACTTTCGAAAAAATTCCTCATCGGTTTAATGTTAGCATCGGTTGCCGTTTAAGGTGATCGGTGTTACCGTTACAAAGGGAGGAGCATGATTCTGTGCTATCTGAATAGCTCCTCAATTTTTTGGATACATGTCGGCTACGTACAAAACGAGATACATTGTTTTTTCAATCTTCTAACAAATGTAAGATCTGGCACTTAGAACGTTTGACATTTTCTCTCTTCGTTTGTTGGTTTCAGCACTCAGAGGCACATCTGTTTGAAAGATCAGCTTCTTCGTAAGAGTAACGGCTTTGTGTGTATTTTCACTGTAAGTAATTAATTTTGTATTTTGTTTAAAACAATTTGAGGAGGAAGACTAACTATTTTTTTGCTGGCTGTAATTATCATTTGGAAGGAGGTCATATTTTGCAACAGACATTGCCATCCTTAAAAGAAGGTGACAGAAAGTGAACAAGTTTGAGTTATATAATACATTGTTTGTGTACTTACATAATTATGTTTGAGATCTGGATGCATATAGTCCACACCTGCAACAAAAACAAAGACATAAGTATTTCTTTAATATCAGAAGCCCCTGAAAACAGTGCATCGAGACATGAGACAATGTAACAGTCTTGCCAAATAACAGCAATGGCGTCATTACAGGTCTCGTCTGGTGTATATTAAGCTACTTGATACAAAACTGCTTATAACGCTAACTCTCTCATCCATATTTAATTATAGCTGGAATTGCTCGATTTCTATGATTATATTGATTCGAACATATATGCTGCAAATTTTCTCTGAGATTCTATTTACATCCGCTTTAACTGTTTCAATATTTTAGGTGACAGCATGCGGTAAAACTTATAAGTCGCTTCATCTGTAAGAATATGGTGCAAATGCTACTGTTACCCTCCAGGAGACTTGATGTTAAAGACACTGTTTATTCAACATATCTATTGCTCTACAGTATACGGAATGCTAACTTGTACATGCGCAGTGTGAGGAATGGTATGGCTCAACGATGTAAACTGTACAAGAATCGCAGTTCAAATAGCCTAGTCATTACTTCACGCCACGTCACCCACAACCATTCACGTCATACGAGTTAACTGTTACCCTGCAATAAATTTGTTTCGTTAGCCTCACTGTATCTTATGGCCCAAGTGCCGATGAAGTGACTCAATGTTTATCATTTGCAATGCACTGTATATAAAATGGAGAGTCGTGGTGCACTTATACAATGAGAGAAATTTACATGTTAGTTTAGTTTTCTTCGTCAACTGTAAATTAAGTGTTGAGGCAGGCTGCCACCACCACAATAAAGAAAAGTTGAAATATGGAATACAAAATACCGTCAAATTTGGTATATCATACGATTCCTATCAAACTTTAACTATACACGGTGTATTATATTTAATGACAAAAGCTGCCACGGGTCGAAGTACACGATGACAGAAGACGCATGTGAAATGACTGCATATTTATAGTTACTAACAGTTATCGACTTCAGAATTAAATATTGTGCTCGTTGGTAGAAATATATTTCGAATATAGGATATATAATAGAAAATTTCACATTTTAAAAACATTTTTACTGACTCAGACAAAATTTCGAAGTGAAATCAGTGGACGCTGTTCGCCAAGAAATCATAATACTCTCGAAAAGGATTTATGTTTACTAGAATGTTTTTGACCCTATTATCATATCAGCTTTCGCTGTAAATTAAGTATACTTGTATATTTTGTACATATTGTTTCTTTTTTAAATCTAATGACGGCAGCTTGTCGGAAAGTGTATATCCAGAATGTTTCGGGTAAAGGTACAGATATTGTGATATTGGTTCCTTGACCCACTAATTGTCTTCACGCCAACACATCACATAATTTAGTACCTGATGTTTTCTGCACGGACGTAATTGTGCCTCGAAGTTGACTACACCTATCAGTACAGAATATCCCTTTTGCGTTAAAGTGTCCGCACTTCAATAGTTGACCTGCAGCATAGGGGAAAATAAACATTAATGGCTTGCTTCTACCATGCATACTTGGAGGTACTAAGCTGGTATGATGTTGTTCAGTACACCGCCCTCAGTCATCAATGGAAATATCTTCAAAGGCACTCCTGACATCCTGTATAGTTGATGCGTGTAAATAAATTTCTATTTAGATTGTTCTTTCGTTGTAAATGTGTCACCAGGTCGTAGAAACAGCAATGTTGTTAACTCCTGATGAGGTGAAGTACTCTAAACAGCAATTTTCCAAATCCCTACGTTTTAATGCCTTGAGAATATCCTCGAAGTCCTGTCCAATCTTTCATACACACGTCATTACTTGAGAAGCGAGAGGTTACGTCTATGGTGTTATATTTCACTACACTACTGTGTAGCTCGTTGGGTAATTTTTTAGCTGTATCACGGATACTCCTCCCTAATGGCAGACTATAGCTCAGATCAGAAGAAAGAAAATGACTGTATCTGATTTCGACAATACCCATCTCACAACAGGGTTACTCTGTAAATCTCTAAATCAGGCAAGCTGGACACGGCTTTCAACCAATGTCAGTCGATAGGAGTATAGGAATTTGTCTCCTTTAGTCCAGCCTTGCTAAAACATATTTTCCGAGAGTTCGTTGACACATGCGGTAACGAATATCATGTCACTACTTGTGGAAAGATATTGTACCATTTGCGCAAAAAGCGATCTTCCCGTCAGTGCCTATCGACAGGTACGGGATGGTGTTTATTTTTTATCTTGTTTTTAGGTTACTTTTATTATTTCTTACAGTTTTCCTTATACTCCTTATTTTCTTTCATTATTTTATTCTGGTTATTTCTTGTAATTCTAGCCTTTTTAGTTAAAACACCTATGATTTTGGTTCACTTTTGATTCAGAAATCTCGAAGAGACTCTTTAGTAACTGTACGAACATTAGTCGTCTGTGCTGAACGTTGTTATATCTACAGGACAATGTTGCAAACATTTTCGTGTTCTAGACAGCAGTGCAATCTGACACGTATGCATTTGTAGGTAGGTTGTAAGTAGAGGATTATTATTTGTCGCCAAGCTGCACGTCTTTCAGAAGTTCCGCGAGCGGACTGAATTATGTGATAGATTTCAACGTCGCTTGCAGGTTTCGTATCAGGCAGATTAACCAGAAACAGGCGGGCGGATAGATAAACTAAACAGCTTGCACCATTTCATGGGACTATGAGTCATTATCGAGCACACACTAAGCATATCATGGCCAGCTGGGCCTGTATCACATCTCCAAACGACTCAAACACGAGACCGATAGTAATTATCGTTAGTCTCTCCCATTGGTCCCTATCGACTGTCAGCGTTATGCAGAATGGAAATCAAATAATACTCCAAATGACGGCCGCCTTTGTCATTCGTGTGAACAGACAACACAGGACTGCGGGCAGGACATAAATGAGTTGTTATTGCAGGGCACATTAACTTGACCAGCTGGGCAGTATGTTAGTACGCATAATGCGATACGGAAATTAAACAATACAACACGACATCCCTGTATTCTCTCAAATTTTACTAAGTTGTTCATATTATCGTTTGTCGTCTTTTACGAGTCAAAACAGCGCATGTACTGCTACTGTAGAGGAAATGTACTTCAATGAGAAAAGATGGTAAAATCATTGTTTATACCTGTAAATAGCTCTCTTCAACGTTTAGCAGTTAAGTCCTATAAGATTTCACACACATTTGAACATTTTTTCACCCACTATTTTATCCCCATAGAGTTAAATTCCAAAAATGCTGAAACACGTATTTCTCTGCTTCTGACCGAGAAACGAAATATAAATTTTCAAAGGTGAAGCGTCAAAATCGCCTCAATAGTGACAGTTTTCAAAAAGCGCTCCATCCCCTGTTCCCCTATTTCGAAAAATCCCTTCTTAAACCACGCCTACAATACAGGGTGTTACAAAAAGGTACGGCCAAACTTTCAAGAAACATTCCTCACACACAAATAAAGAAAAGATGTTATGTGGACATGTGTCCGGAAACGCTTAATTTCCATGTTAGAGCTTATTTTAGTTTCCTCAGTATGTACCGTTCTTCCTCGATTCACCGCCATGATTTCATACGGGATACTCTACCTGTGCTGCTACAACATGTGTCTTTACAAGTATGACACAACATGTGGTTCATGCACGATGAGGCTCCTGCACATTTCAGTCGAAGTGTTCGTACGCTTATCAACAACAGATTCGGTGACCGATGGATTGGTAGAGGCGGACCAATTCCATGGCCTCCACGCTCTCCTGACCTCAGCCCTCTTGACTTTCATTTATGGGGCCATTTGGAAGCTCTTGTCTACGCAACCCCGGTACCAAATGTAGAGACTCTTCGTGCTCGTATTGTGGACGGCTGTGGTACAATACGCCATTCTCCAGGGCTGCATCAGTGCATCAGGGATTCCATGCGGCGGAGGGTGGATGCATGTATCCTCGCTAACGGAGGACATTTTGAACATTTCCTGTAAAAAAGTGTTTGAAGTCACGCTGGTACGTTCTGTTGCTGTGTGTTTCCATTCCATGATTAATGTGATGTGAAGAGAAGTAATAAAATGAGCTCTGCATGGAAAGTAAGCGTTTGCGGACCATGTCTACATAACATATTTTCTTTCTTTGTGTGTGAGGAATGTTTCCTGAAAGTTTGGCCGTACCTTTTTGTAACACCCTGTATAAGATTGGCACTTTCCAAATTTCAAGTTTCTTCCCATAGCGATTTGATCTGGGTGATAATGGGCCAGTCATAACATTGCCTCTTACGTTTTGAGATAGTTCAAAATAGCTCACTCTCTAACCTGCCTTCGGAATCCTATTCCGCTTGCACCATTTCCCGCTGATGCTGATGTTACGCCACATTCACATGATCAGAGATCCTTATCTTCTTCAATTCAATGACTCCCACTCAAAATAGACAGAGTCTTTGCATTTCTCTTTTATGATTGTCTAACTTCGCTGCCACATTTAGGCTTCCGAAATTCCACCACCTGACACGTAGAATGTTATCCTTTCGTTGGCTATTTAGTTTTTGTCTCGTTGTCAGCTCTCTTAGCAGTCCCGTTCCAGAGACCTGAATGGGGGACTCTTTCGGAATCTTTTGGCAACGGAGAAATCATCATGATTATTTTCCAATTACAGACCACTGGTGTCTTTGATACAGTAGTTTCCATTTGACTTCTGAATCGCCATGCTATAGATCATTACTGATTATTTCATCTTTTAGGGCAGTTTCTCACCATGTGGGCGAGAAAGTGCCCTGTCTCTTTCGGCTCCTCCACCCTCTTTGACGAGGCCGTTAACAGAACGCGTGTGACTCCTTAGGCTGAAAGTCTTGGGTCAACATTGCTGATGATTTTTATTTAAAATTTAAGTAGTGGCGTAGTGGCTGGCGTCAAACAAGGGACCCAGGATGCTTTCTCTCCAAATCAGTGCTTACAACAAACGCTACGTTATTCCGTGCTGCTTGAAGGCGTGATGGCACGTGGGTGGTGGCAGCCCATGAACAAATGTTTACAGTGAATGAGAACATGCCATGGCAACTGTCGAACAGATCTACAACGGCACTGGAAACACGAGGTATTGAGTTATCTTGATGACAGATGACGTCACAGAGATCTCGAAGTTATAGTGCACATGAGATATGTAACGCCTGCTGCGCAAATTACCTGCTATGCCAACCGGAAGTAATCGTATTATGTGCCTGGCTACGGAGAAACGACGGCTGATGATTGTAGCGTTTCCTCTGCAGCAGGTGCTTCACCTCTATCCTTATGACGACGCCTCCTTATGCTCATAACGTCCAACGTGGTGCTTGTTTGTTCAGTGTTGTTCGTAGCTCGCACCTTTGTCGGCGTGCCTCTCTGCTACCGCCAGCCGGAAGTTGTGACCGAGCGGTTCTAGGCGCTTCGGTCCAGAACCGCGCTGCTGCTACGGTCGCAGGTTCGAATCCTACCTCGGGCATTGATGAGTGTGATGTTATAGGTTAGTTAGGTTTAAGAAGTTCTATGTCTAGAGGACTGATGACATCAGATGTTAAGTCCCATAATGCTTGGAGCCATTTGAATCATTTGAACCATATTTTTGCTACCGTCAAAAAAGCTCCAACGGATGTCGCCGTGGTGGCAGTTTATGTTGGTCGAGATGTCCATGTGTGTACGTGTGTTGCTACAAACAAGGTCACTCTTGACCCGAGGTAAATAACGTGGCTGTACGAAGTTGCACGGCCGGACGAACAAGGCATCTGACTTGGGCGGTAATCACTTGAGATTGCTGGGACCCTGGAAGGTTTTGAGTGTGGCCCTCCTAAACCCATCGATTCCATTTTCGGACGTCTGCCGTGGAATCCCTAGTAAAGAGAATAGTGATGTCGCGTAACGAAAATTGTAGTCTTGATAAGATAGTATTATGCTGGCTTCAAATGTCTATATATGTTTTTAGACGTTTTCCCTCCTCAGACGGAGCCCTACACGATGTTTTCACAACCAGTCAGCATTTAAACGTGATTTATGAATGAGGAAAGCGCTGTATAAGCTTTCATTGTGTACGTACACAACGTAACAGGTGTTACTCATACATTCTAAGCTAAAATGCTTCTCATTTTTGTATCCAATTATGTACCGGGTGTTTATAATCAAACGGTCGGTATTCCTATTGTTGCAGTGCCGGCAGTGTACTTTGCAGGAGGCTGAAACATCGTAGGTATGTTTGTTAATCGGTGCGCTCGCGGAGTATGACGAAAAAAAAAAAGCTACTTTGTGCCACTAGGTGAACGTGTGGCACTTTAAGCAGTCAGAATGTGATGATGATGATGTGTGGCTTGTGGGGCGCTCAACTGCGCGGCCATCAGCACCTGTACAAAGCCCCAATTTTTTCACAATCCAAGCTAGCCACTGTCACGAATGATGATGATGAAATGATGAGGACAACACAAACACCCAGTCCCCGGGCAGCGAAAATCCCCAACCTGGCCGGGAATCGAACCCGGGACCAGTCAGAATGTGGTGTGGGTGCAGGAAAATGCGAGGAACTATCAAATACATGATAACGGTGGTTCTAGCACGTTTATTACGATACGGTCACGAGTTACAACATATGTTCAGAATTGTCCACCTACTTTTCAGCATGCTGGCTACGTAACACAGCATGGCCGGCAGTTTCTCAGAGCATATCCAATGTAATCAGAGATAGATGTTATCTTATGCCATCCTTCTGCTTAGCAACATTCCGGATACACCCCTGATAGACACGATCTTTCGGATATGCCAACAACCAGAAGTCAAATGGATTTGGGTCAGTGAACCTGGAAGGCCACACATCTCGCTATTTCCTAGAGATGAAGCGGCCGTTACCGCAGGTTTCACGAAGCAGATCTTTCAACTGGCAAGCGATATGTGGTGTCGCCCCATCTTGTATGAAGATAGTGATGTGGGCACAATTACACTCTTGCGAAGCTAGAATCACATGTTGCACAAGAAAGTCCTTATAATGTGCAGATATTACTTACACCTAAAAGGCCCACGACGTGTCATATCCTCGAAGGAAAAAGGGACCGAGAATGGAGGAATTTCTGAAACAACACACACTCACATAAGCAGAGAGCAGCGACGGATGCCGGAGTAGAATCTAACGTGCCTCAGGTCTCTGCATTCACGGCACCATGCAGAGTAAATTGTGCCTTGTCTGTCCGAAGAATATTCCCTGGCCTCCTGTCATCCACTACCATGCGTCCCAAAAAACAAAGGGCAAAGACATGGCGTTATAGCCTATCTGGGGCTTCATTGGGTGCACATTCTCAATCTTGGTTGGATACCAGTGTAAAATGCGCCGCAAATCTTTTGAACTGTTGAAGAAAGGAGAGAGAATTCCTGTGAGACAGCTCGAGCGCTGGCTGCAGAATCTGAGGCTTTTGCTGTCTGTTACAGATACAGCAACTTCATCAGCAACTACCATGGGAATGGGCCGCCTCTCTGTACCTGCTAGACCATTTAATTCACCTGTTTCTTCAAATTTATTTATTGACATGGTCCTGTTCACAGCTGTTTCTGTCGGCGATATCCTCACAGTGCTGCGCTGCTTTTGCTGCCGTTCAGACAAAACAACTTTACCAGCAATATTCTTAACTCATATTATCAACAATCACTTCCCAAAAGAAATAAATCCCTGGCGCCCAGAAACAAATAGCATACCGTCGGAATCCAGGAAACATTTCACAATCTGACTGCTTACAGGACCCTATTTTCAGCTAGTGGTAGAAAATGGAACTAATTTTTTTTTTCAGAACACTCTACGAGCGGAACAATTAATGAACATAAATACGATTTTTCAGCGTCTTGCGATGTATACACCACTCAGCACTTCAGCACTCAGAACCACTTATAATCGCCTGGAGTACACTTCATGAAAATTTTAGTTTTTTTGCAGGCAGTCTCCACGATGTCGCTATTTTTGTGGATTATAGTGTATTGCTTTCTTCTTCTTTTCTTTTGCGTGATATTCACGAGGGAAAAATTTAGAGAAATGGCATCTGATATATAGTGGTGCGAACAGTACATTCCGTATTCTAGCACTAAATGGATCATAAACGGATATCATCGTTTTGTCACGCAGACCGTACAGTCAAACGCAAAGGACAGACGTCAATATGCAGAGGATGGACAAAAATATGGAAACACTATGAGAAATGTATGCTTAATCATAAATGCATGAGCTAGCCAAGCCTGCAGGTTGTGTTTTTGTATTTCACTGTGCAATGTCATCAATGCGGTGTGTTAGTCATGGTCAGAGCTGAGTGTATGTAGTTACAAGCGAATTACTTCCAGGCTAAACGGATTCGAAGCCAACGGCCTTTCTGCAGTGGTAACACCGGTTCCCGTCAGATCGCCGAAGTTAAGCTCTGTCGGACTGGGCTAGCATTTGGATGGGTGACCATCCGCTCTGCCGAGCGCTGTTGGCAAGCAGGATGCACTCAGCCCTTGTGAAGCAAACTGAGGAGCTACTTGATTGAGAAGTAGCAGCTCCGGTCTCGTAAACTGACATGCGGCTAGGAGAGCGGTGTGCTGGAGTTTAGTTTTCAGTTTTAAATGAATTTGAATGTGAGCAAATTGTTGGTGCTGATATGGTCGGTGCTTCCGCGACCAACGTAGCCAAAGTGTTTGGTGTTTCGAGAGACACTGTATTGAAGTTTTATACTGAATAAAGGTAAGGCGGAAAACATCATCTGCTGTCACAACGCGGATAAAGGTTTGTGTTGAGTTATCGTGTCAGACTGCCATTGAAGAGGATTACGACCAAAAACTGTAGACTGTAGAACTGAATGTCGCACTCGAGAACCCTGTCAGAACTATATATATATCCCACGAAAGGAGCTCTATAAGCACAGCATTACAGAGCGAGCTGGAATTTCAAAACCACTCAACAGCGATGCAGATACTCGTAATAGTAAAACATGGTGCTGAAGCCATAAAACCTGGAGTATGGACCAATGGAAGAATGTCATTTGGTCACATGACTCTTGTTTCATACTGCTTTCAACTTCTTGGCGAGTTTACGTCCTAAGAGTGAAACATAGCGAGGTGTTCGGTGATAATTTTGGAAGCCATATCGTGCTATTCATGGGCCGCACAGTTACAGTCTTTGTCATCCAATGGTGACGCCATGTTTCAAGACGACAGCACGCATGTTCACACGGCTCGCGTAGTTCAGGGATGGTTTTGTGAGCACGAGGATGAATTTTCGCATGTTCCATGACCACCACAATCATCAAATCTCAATATTAATCAGTGTTTGTCGTCTACTTTGTAGAGAAGAGTGTGTGATCGCTATCCACCTCCATCATCGTTACCTGAATTTTCTACTGCTTTGCAGGAAGAGAGATACCGTTGAAAACCATGTAAAGCATGTGGTTATCCATTCCGCGACAACTGAAATCTGTTATGAACGCCAAAGTTTTCTTGCACCGTTTTAGACATAGTAATGTATTGTGTTTGTGGTGTTTCCATAATCTTAGTCCCATTCAAAAAGCAGTCACATACGTTTACTGTCCCGATAGAATGGCTTTGCGTCTAACGTTAAACATAAAAAATACAGACACTCTACTAACTCCATGATCTCTGAGCAACAGTCCACACTTTGCAAAGAGTTGTTCTACTTCACGTAGTTCTAGGTCACCACTTGTAGGTATCTGAAATTATTGTTAATATCATCAGGAGTGATTACGAACTTCCATTTGCAACAGAAAAGTTGACGATCTCAATCTTCTCGGCTCACTGTACGGCGTGAAAACTGCACTGCAAACTAAGCTTGAATAATACACCCTATTTAGTAAATTTTTGAATTATAACTGTGTCTGCATTGTCTATACCTTCCTTTCCCTTTATTTACGTTCCACCTAGCAACGCTTGGAGGATGACTCAGTATTTCAGTTCTCGGGCGCCTTCAGAGAGCTTCATACTTGCGGTTAGGTTCATACACTTCTTTGATAATCGTTTTTAAAGGCGTGAGGAGTTAATTAAAACCTGTTGAGAAGCCGCAGGATTTTGTTTCACTCACATCAAAGCTGCCTGAGTCTTTCACCCACAGCCTGTGTCACCCGCCAAAGCAGTCCTCTACGGGAGAGGACACTTTACGTTCAGCAGGTCTTTCTGACTGATGCTGTCACTCTTTTTGAGGAGCAACACCTGTTTCATAAACAGCAACGTTGCTATTGACTTCCGAGTGGATGTACGAGATACATCGAGGAACAGTCTCCGCACAGAATGGAACGGTAATCATAATACAAGTTGCTTGTCACAGTCTTAGCTTTCAAATTTTTTTTTTCTTCTACAAACAATGGTTCATAATCATACCTATAATATGAAATTTCCTGGCAGATTAAAACTGTGTGCCGGAACGAGACTCGAACTCACGATGTTTGCCTTTGACGGGCAAGTGCTCTACCAACTGAGCTACCCAAGCACAGCTCACGACCTCTCCTCGCAGCTGTAATTCCGCCAGTACCTCGTCTCCTACCTTCCAAACTTTACAGAAGCTCTCCAGGGAACCCTGCAGAACTAGCACTCCTGGAAGAAAGGATATTGCGGAAGTATGGCTTAGCCAGAATGAAATTTTCACTCTGCAGCGGAGCGCGCGCTGATAAGAACCTTCTTGGCAGATTAAAACTGTGTACTGGACCGAGACTCAAACTCGGGACCGCAGATGGTAGAGCACTTGCCCGCGAAAGGCAAAGGTCCCAACTTCGAGTCTCTGTCCGGCACACAGTTTTAATCTGCTAGGAAGTTTCATATCAGCGCAAACTCCACTGCAGAGTGAAAATTTCATTCTGGGTACTTCAAAGATGTTCCGTACCAAGAGATCGATTGCTGAAGGTATCACAGTCTTTCACTAGCTGAGAAGGGATGTCTTAAGTGATTTACCTTGGTGAAATGAAGCGGTGGTCAACAGCAGGTGAGAGCGATCATTTGTTCCCTGTGTGCATGCGCATTTGAATCTCAGAAAGCAGTATAGTGGAGTTTGTTATAGTCATTTGCTGTCGGAGTTTCCAAGTAGGGACCTGTTGCAGCTGCGCTAGAGAGAGCGATGTATTAACTTGCTTTCAAGGTGCTTTCTGATGCGACGACTAAAAAGTGCCGAGCGGTTCTAAGCGCTTCAGTCTGGAACCGCGCGACCGCTACGGTCGCAGGTTCGAATCCTGCCTCGGATATGGATGTATGTGATGTCCTTAGGTTAGTTAGATTTAAGTAGTTCTAAGTTCTAGGGGACTGATGACCCCAGATGTTAAGTCCCATAGTGCTCAGAGCCATTTGAACCATTTGAGTAACAAGTGTAAGCTAGCAAAAAAAAATAAGGCAAATGGCTCTGAGCACTATGGGACTCAACTGCTGTGGTCATCAGTCCCCTAGAACTTAGAACTACTTAAACCTAACTAACCTAAGGACATCACACACATCTATGCCCGAGGCAGGATTCGAACCTGCGACCGTAGCGGTCACGCGGATCCAGACTGTAGCGCCTAGAACCGCTCGGCCACTCCGGCCGGCTGTAAGCTAGCACCCTGCACCTTGGTGTTATATTGTTAGCAGCATTGTTAGGTCTTTAATGTGCATTTACTTATGTTCAGACTTTTCGTTCGTTGTTCAGTGAGGTGGGTATTTCGAGGAACATAGCACAAAATCGGTTTTTCATTGATTCAATCGAATAATAGCCTTGCTGAATTCATCACACACTCATTTGGATAAATTTTTACATCATTTTTCATTCCGTATAGAATTTCTAGTTGTTTTGTTCTTTGCTTTGTTAAATGATTTTTTTGGTGCCTTTAACTGACGTTTTCCTTATTTAATGTACGATCCTACAATTTCGGTCTTAGGTTATTTTCAAGTTTCTTACACGGAACCGCTATACACTGAATAAATTTGTGTCACTTACGAATGTAACATGTGAACAAATCATAGCCCAAGATATACTGGGAGGGTTATGACTTCTTTATAGAAGATTAGTTAATGGTTCATTATGCCATACACATCTTCGTTCCTGTTTTATAATTATGACTGCATGTGATTGTTATAAAATTAATTGGAAATTTTGTTAGTTAATATGAGAACACGTTACTTTTGCGCAGTTGATGCATAGTTCTTATATAGAAGTCGATGTTTCCAGCGTGGAAATGCGAGGAAGAGAATAACTTATTCCACAGATAATTCGTTAATGATTATGGTCTTCGCTCTTATGCATATTTACTTACTGTTCGTTGTCGTTGTGAATATGACTGCATGTAATTTTCACAAAAGTAGTCTGAAATATATTATGGGAGCACGTCTGTTATGAACAGTTGTTATAAGGATGTTTTATGTAAAGTCGATGTATTCAGTACATATAGACTGTGGTTGACGGTTGTTATTACTTCATGTGAATGTAAAATATTGAGATACATTCAGTTAAATTGAAGCTATGGCGTATAGTTTACAATTCGGGCATATACTTGTTTATAGGTTTGCTCTCACAGTAGTACGCATACTTTCATGTACTCAGAACAGCAGACAAAAGGGTTCTTCCCCTTACAAGGTATTTACCATTCGTTAAAAAATGCTGTTGTCACTATTTTACTCTGATTAAAAGGCAAGTGCGTGAACGCAAACACCGAGAACCGCACGAAAATGTTCTTAGAACGTAAGTCGCTCGTCCCAAGAACAGTAAAATGAGTCATTCGCATGCTAAACACAGCTGTTTTCCGCTATCGCTATCCAGCGGAGGAATGTTGTACCTACACTAACAACTACTTTGGTTGTATGATTAGTATATCTGCAGTATGAGATCGTCTTTTGGAGTGCTCTACTGTAGGTTAAATTGTAAAGAGTATACATCGGTGTCAAGAGGCAAACTGATATTATGCATGTCGCCATAATTTCAGACAAAATTACAACTAGCTAAGTGTGGAAATGTAATCGAAGCCAAGGATGTGGAGTTCACGAATATGTTATAGAGCATAATAATTCGTAAGTAAAATGGCCATGATGAATAAATGCAAAAAGATATGTTGGATAAGTAACCTGAAGTTGGCTCGTCCAACAATATAAGACCACAGGCAACAGGAGACCTCAAGTGGGGGTGAGTAGGAACCATCTGTACCAAAAATGTCAGGGACCAGTAAGTTACAAAATACTGATTACAACATACTGAACTATTACAATCATGGCTTCAGCTCCCTTAGCAAACTTACAAGCGTTATTATGTGCATTAGAAGTAAATCAAACTACAAGGTAAAATAAGATTAATTTAGTAGCGAGATCGAGCTCACTTCAAGGGAAATAGACTTCCACAATTAAAAGCTTTAAAAGACTAAGTAATGTCACAATTTGATAGGGCGAGGGTGTTTCGATCTGCTGTGAACTACTGTCATCTGCAAATGTAGGCGTCTCAAGCGACTGGCCTGGATAATTTCACGGCTTAGATTATTTTTATCAACAGAGTTAATAGTGAATACGACACTTCTTCCAGGCATATTGCTACTTTAGTCAAACGTAACAACATACAAGGAGATCATAGTATTCGTGAGAAGGCGCAAGAGTTTGTCGAAGCAGTGGATGAGTATGTAACAGACTGGAGTACGGCAAAGAAAATATTTGGAACAGTGGCCAGCTCAATTATGAAATGTCTTCATTTTGAACACTATGTGTTATAATCTGTGCATAGCTCAGATGTCCAACTGATGGGGGTCTATCAATGAGTGGTAGAGTAGCTAATAGGTCCGTATCTGTTTTCAAGAGCCACAAGGCACTTTTTGGCAATATTATAAAGAAACATGAAACAATATGTGAACCGGAGGTCAGCAAAAAAATGACGAAAGAGAATATGAAAATTTTTCTAACTACAGTCCTTGTCGCACGTCTGTGTGACGATGCGAAGAACCTAATGTTGCATAATTTCCGGTTAGAGTATGAAGATCGTACTATGCTGGATGAAAGTTTCCTGAAGAAGGATGATAGGCTCAACCTACTTTCGGTAAGGATAACAACGTTTTGCCAACCTCTTGCTAGGCAATATAAGCTCCACAAGAGAAGAATAATTGATTTTGTAACTCTAGAATGTGATAAACCGCAAGTAAAGTTACACCATCATCACGTCATCTTCTGACTTCACTTTGAACTATGTCCACCCCTGGTAGCTGAGTAGTCAGCGCGACAGAATGTCATACCTAACGGCCCGAGTTCGATTCCCACCTAGGTTGGAGATATTCTCCGCTCAGGACCTGGGCGTTGTGTTGTCCTTATCATCATCATTTCATCCTCATCGACACGCAAGTCGCCGAAGTGGCGTCAACTCGAAAGACTTGCACCAGGCGAACGGTTTACCCGACGGGAGGCCCTAGCCACACAGCATTTCACTTTGTGCTATACAATCAACTTTCGGCCCCGAAGTACATTTGAAAGCACAAACAATGGTCGTTGCTGAAATCTGAATTATCTTCCGTATTACGAAGGCGCCAATCACATTACGGGGCGTTCGGATCCACTCATAAAAGTAAAGGCACTTGTAACGATAAGTGTAGTAGATGGTATAACACATTTTTGACACTTATCACCAGGTGAACCCTTTAAAAGTATACAAGTTAACCTGCCCTGAGTCATTCGTAGCATCCTAGACCTAGTAAAGACACATCATTTCATGATGTACAGTCAAGAGTTGTAGAAATATCTAAATACTGGGAACTGTAGCATAATACATTCGTAGCTCGTAGTATAGTTGACCGTCTAGTACCTAACAGCCTAGCGACAAATTTGATTCGACTCTGCTTAGTACAATTTTTTGCGTAACTCGGTTAGTTTGTTTTATCATTATAAATGAGGAAATTAATAGAACGAACAGTTCATGGTTCTTATTCAGATATATGGCTTCTTTACCACTTAATAGCACGTACAAAGGACTTCAAATTGAGTGACTGTTTGCCGTCTGCGAGGAAGGAAGTCTGGGGTAATAAATCTCTCATTTTCTGTCACGTTCTTCCCAGGGAGCTAGGGAGACGTTCCATAGGTCACTATTGTTTCTTAGCGATGGGTCAGGCCAATTTCCTCACAAAGTCCTTTTCGTCTTTGCAAACATATTTTCAAAAGCGCTTAGGTCTGATGAAGAATGTAGCCAATTGAGACGAGCAATCTTGTTCTGTTCTGCAAACCACTCTTGCTGCAAGCAGCGATGAGACCATGATGTTACTTATGAGATCGCTATACTGGTCGGAATCCAGCCGATTATCTATGCTGTGAAGCATTCCAAACCACTAGAACACGTCCAGACCCAAACAACTATGACACACGGTCACTGCGGGATGATTCAGGGATGTATTTGAAGTCGAAATGGGTTCCTGCGGCCTATACACTTCTCCTAGACCATTACTCGTTGCGGACAGTAACGATTCGTCAGTAAATATCACGTTCTGCCTGTCGCGACCGACATTGTCCATGTCAGATCCTAACAGGTGGAGTCGATGATTACCATGGAGCCTCTCCATGATGACCGCACTTTTGCTAAGTAGTCCGGCTTCCCAAAGTCAACGCAGAACCATATACACCGATCTGGGAAACGCATTGGTACGTTTCAACTTCACCGCTTTTAATAAAAGGTTTTGCTGTGTCTTGTTGAGGATCACTGTCGTGGTCAGGTACTGTTTCATGTCAATCTCCAGTTCCCACATGCCTGATGCATTCTTCAGTATCTCGATAACGTTTTAGCCGTCGATGCGCATTGCGCTCAGGAATGCCTTACCATGCCCAGCCTGTGACGCTGTCAAATGCCCTTCCCACAGAGGAGCAATGACGCGGTCACGAACAGCCTGCTGACGATGAGGCATGGCGTACAAATAATAACTCGAATGATAGCGATGTGGTGCATAAATCTGACCTTGTTCGTGTACTGTCATTGGCTATTACAGAGCTATTGGCGTGTTTACAGATCTACAGGGTGACAGTTATTGAACTGGGAATTAGCATGCGCTGTATGGCTTGTCTTAGCGACGAAGCCCCCTTTCATTTGGATGGGTCCGTTAACAAGCAAAAGTGGCGCATTTGGGGGGCTGAGAATCCGCATTTGGCGATCGAGAAGTCTGTTCACCCTCAGCAGGTGATTGTTTGGTGTGCAGTGTCCAGTCACAGAATAATCGGTGCTGTATTACTTGGTGGTGGTGCTGGTTAGTGTTTAACGTCCCGTCGACAACGAGGTCATTAGAGACGGAGCACAAGCTCGGGTTAGGGAAGGATTGGGAAGGAAATCGGCGTGCCCTTTCAAAGGAACCATCCTGGCATTTGCCTGAAACGATTTGGGGAAATCACGGAAAATCCCGAATGCGAGTCCAGTGTGCTAACCACTGCGCCACCTCGCTCGGTGTGTATTACTTGTGGCACGGTGACTACCGGACGGTACGTGAAGGTTTTGGAAGATGATTTCATCCCCATTATACAAAGTGACGCTTATTTCGACAAGATGTGGTTCATGCAAGACGGAGTTCGATCCCATCGAAGCAGCAGAGTGTTTGGTGTCCTGGAGGAGCGCTTTGGGGACCGCATTCTGGCTATGGGGTACCCAGAGGCCACTGGCATGGGTCTCAATTGGTCGCCTTATTCTCCAGATCTGAACACATGCGACTCATTTCTGTGGGGCTATATTAAAGACATGGTTTACAGCAATAACCCCAAAATCATTGCTGACCTGAAAACAGCCATTCGGGAAGTCATCGACAGAATCGATGTTCCACACTTCAGCGGGTCATGCAGAATTTCGCTATTCATCTGCGTCATATCATCGCCAATGATGGCAGGCGCATTGCACATGGATCTGAGCACTATGGGACTTAACTTCTGAGGTCATCAGTCCCCTAGAACTTAGAACTACTTAAACCTAACTAACCTAAGGACAACATACACGTCCATGCCCGAGGCAGGATTCGAACCTGCGATCGTAGCGGTCGCGCGGTTCCAGACTGAAGCGCCTAGAACCGCTCGGCCACCCCGGCCGGCGCATTGCATATGTCATAACCTAAATCCGAGTATATGTAGAGACGTTTACATGTTAAATATAGTGTGTATACGCCGTGGTTTGTAAGTAATTTACAATTTTTTCATACAGTTCAATAATTGTCACCCTGTAATGAAACAGGCAGTCTATTCCCGTGTAGTATAAATGAAACTGTGTCTCACGCATTGTGTCAAATGAGGTAGTAAATTTTTCGACTCCTGGCAGCCCATTTCCTAACAGAAGTGAGTGTCAATGCTCTATAGCCAAAATTCCGTCACATCTGTGGGAAGTCAGCTGCACATCATCGAAATGTGTTTCATGCAGTATGACTGACGGCTTTATGGACAACGACTTGTTGAACAACAAGAATGTGTCCCTTGTAGAAAAACACCACACACGATGAGCCGTGCGTGGCTTGCGCACATGCCATCTCTTATTTTACATCCTGGTTTTTTCGTGTTGGCGCCTGGTTATGTTAGTTTCAATTTCTGTTGTCACTGAGTCCCTTCTTTGTCTGCCTGTCAGCGGCAGAAGCAGCGCCTATTGATATAACCCTCACATGTTTTCTTTGCTGCACTGTTATTACTTCCCGGTTGTCGTCTGTCGTGGAGTCAGTTGGAATGTGTCAGGTGGACAGTTGGGACCTGCCAGTCATGGAGTTGGAACGCGGCACTAGTTCAATCGGGTTGGAGCAGCAGTGAGGCGTGGATGTCCATGACCGTCCGACCGTTGTCGCCACGCAACGCTTGAGTCGGGGACGGTCTTCGTGGATCGTCGGTCGGTCGTCCTACTAAACGACGTGAATTGGCTCGCCGATCGCTTATGGGTTGGCTGTGTGTGTGTATCGATTCCCAGTTTGTCTTCGTGATTGTACAGCCACTGCTGAGTGTCGTTCAAATCTTCGTGCAAGTGTTTGTGAAACTGTGTGTGTAGTTGGTGTCATTTCCACTGACAACTTGTTTTAAATGTTGTCGGCGTACTGGCAGCGAGTCGGTTGATTGGAGCGGATCAGTAAGCAAGTATCCGTGCGGCGCAGTCGGCCGGGCCCGCTGGGGGTCTCTATACAGTGTCGGAGTGTGTGAGGGCTGTTCCGAGTGTTACGAGGTTCGTGGCTCACCGACCCAGGACACGAAAGTTGAGTGGTGATTTAATTACTGAAGCCACGTCTGTTCACGTTGTCCCCTTGGGTGGTGGTTCGCTGTTGGTGGTATTCCTGGGAGCAACAGCAAGTGTTCGAGTGGGTGAAGATTTAGCCACCGTGTGGTGGAATGAACTAAATTTGTCGGTTTGAAATTCAAGTGCACCAGCGGAATTTTCTGCCTTGTGGCCGTTAGTGTTCCGGTTATCTTCCCTGGTCAGGACTCTACAGCACGTGTTTAATGTAAGCACTGCAAATTCAGCCATAATGCAGACCGAACACATAATAAGGCAGCAGCACGGTGTAAACATTCACATTACCTACCTTAACAGGAAACATTATACCATGAACAACTCGACGGAACGCTGCCAAACTCATCGTCCCGTATTTCTGTGACTGGTGTGCAGGGTGGTCAGAGACAGTCTGAAAAGCTTGTAGGGGTGTTGTAGGGTAGGTTGTGCTGAGAAGTAATTGTTAAAAAGAATCCCAATGTTGCGCTTTTTCCGATTTAATTAGCACTAAAGTTAGCCATTTAGATCGTTACACACACAAACCCAAGCAGCCAAATAGAGACGGTGTTGCCAAATGTGTTCTTAGTTTGCTTAGCTAAAAATAATAATAAAAAAAATTTAAAAAAATAAATATTGGACGGTACCCATTCCTACAGACGTTTGCAGATGGTTACGTACGATACTGCAGTTCCCGTGTTATTCCGAATTACCTTGTTATGTTGCTTCGGTCATGCGTGCATGTCCGGCGGAACATTAGATCGCAGTTCGGAATAACACAGGCACTGCAATATCGTACTTACCCGCCGACACCGGGCAAGCGGCTTTCAAGTCGAATGTCTTCCCTGCACGGGAATAGTACGAGTAGAGGTTGCATACGTAGTTGGCGACACATGGAAGTTTGGGTCCGACCGTGAGTCGTGCTCGGGTAGCCAAATGATAAGGCGACCGCTCGCGGTAATTTGGAAATCTGGGTTTGAGTCCCTGGAATTAGTGCCCCAGGGCCCCAGCAGTGAAGAAACTCCATAACATTTTTTTTTTCAGGAAGGTGTTTTACGGCCTGTTCAAGATACTTGAGCTCTCACTGCATATGGGTGCTTCGCAAAAGCTTCGCTCTGTAACCTAGGACAAGAAAATGTGACTCATCACTGGAAAATACACATTTCTGTCATTGGAGGTCCAAGAGTTTTATATTGTGGCCGATGCCAATTTTATTCTTCTTTTTAGATTCATGGCACATGTTAACAGTTGTTTCTTTATCGGCTTTCGTCCCTTCCGCCCACAATCAAGGAGTCTACTCCGTACCGTTGAAGAGTCAGTTCGACCCCAGTAGCGAATAAATCTCTGTGAAGGTCCTTAATTGTCTTATGAGGATGAATTCTGCTGCTTATAAGTACAGTTTTGTCTGTTATAGGAGTGGGATTTTTCTTTTCGTCAGCATGTGCCTCTTCTGTTCGGAGACAATGATGTAGTATTACTACCTTCCCTAATAAGTCTTGAAACACTAGATCTTCAGCCGGCCGGGGTGGCTGAGGGGTTCTAGGAGCTTCAGTCTGGAACCGCGCGACCGCTACGGTTGCAGGTTCGAATCATGCCTCGGACATGGATGTGTGTGATGTCCTTAGGTTAGTTAGGTTTAAGTAGTTCTAACTTCTAGGGGACTGATGACCTCCGATGTTGTCCCATAGTGCTCAGAACCATTTGAACCACTAGATATTCCCACACCAACAACAGAGACAATGTTTCTTGCAATCATGTATGTATGTTCATGAAGAGCAGCTATTTCTGTCCACTTCTTAGATGAAATGTTCATTTTAACACAATCATCAAGTTCACCTGTCTAGAATACAGAAATGACACACGCTTTGACCTCACTTACAAGCACTCAACGGAACTGGAGCTGACTTACAATCGTTGTTCATAGTGAAGACAACAACAGTCGGCCAAGAGTGCAACAGTTGGCGGATAAAATTGGTAGCAGCTAACTAACTTCAGTTCCTTGCATAATATGAAATCTCCGTCCGAACAGGCCTCGGAAGGCTCAGCGGTGCTGACGGACCGCCGTGTCATCCTCAGCCTATTGGCGTCACTGGATGCGGATATGGAGGGGTATGTTGTCGGTTTTTCGTGACCGGAGCCGCCGCTCTTCAGTCAAATAGCTCCTCAATTTGCCTCATAAGAGCTGAGTGTACCCCGCTTGCGATCATCGTTCGGCGGACTGGACGGCACCCATCCAGCACTAGCCAAGCCCAAAAGGGCTTAACGTCGGTTCTCTGACGGGTACCAGTTTGACCACCGCGGCAAGGCCGTTGGCTTGTACAATACGAGCTTCTCCCTATTAATTTACATACTACTGTAGATTCAGGACAACATTTGAAACACGGGAATACACAGACAAAGCGTCATCCGAACCGTCGGGAAAACACTACGGGAAGCTGGGTTGACATTTCGAGATTGTCATGTGTCGTTAACCCCTGACACCACACCACAGACAACAGACGTTTTTTTTGTGTGGAGCCTGAGTTGACTGTGACAATGAGTGTGAGGTGTTCAGGCGGCACTTTATTCTTTTGTGGCGGTAATATCGGCACCAACGTGTCCCTAGACGGCGTGGTGAAAGGTCACGGGAAGCAGAGCTTCTCGAAATCCATATTGCGTATGACAATAGGATTTAGAAGTTAATACACTATGTGATCAAAAGTATCCAGACGCCCCCAAAAAACATATGTTTTCATTATTAGGTGCATTGTGCTACCACATACTGCCAGGTACTCCGTATCAGCGACCTCAGTAGTCATTGGATATCGTCAGAGAGCAGAATGGGGCGCTCCGCGGAACTCACGGACTTCGAAAGTGGTCACGTGATTAGGTGTCACTTGAGTCATACGTCTGTACGCGAGATTTACACACTCCTAAACATCCCTAGGTCCACTGTTTCCGATGTGATAATGAGGTGGAAACGTGAAGGGACACATACAGCACAAAAGCGTACAGGACGACCTCGTCTGTTGACCGACAGAGGCCACCGACAGTTGAAGAGGGTCGTAATGTGTAATAGGCAGACATCTATCCAGAACATCACACAGGAATTCGAAACTACATCAGGATCCAATGCAAGTACTATGATATTTAGGCGGGAAGTGAGAAAACTTGGATTTCATGGTCGAGCGGCTGCTCATGAGCCATACATCAGATCGGTAAATGCCAAACACGGCCTCTCTTGGTATAAGGAACGTAAACATTGGACGACTGAATAGTGGAAAAACGTTGTGTGGATTGACGAATCACGGTACACAATGTGGCGATCCGATGACAGGGTGTGGATATGGCGAATGCCCGGTGAACGTCATCTGCCAGCGTGTGTAGTGTCAACAGTAAAATTCGAAGGCGTTGGTGTTGTGGTGTGGTCGCATTTTTACGGATGGGGCTTGCACCCATTGTTGTTTTGCGTGTCACTATCACAGCACAGGCCTGAATTCATGTTTTAAGCACCTTCTTGCTTCCTACTGTTGAAGAGCAATTCGGGGATGGCGACTGCATCTTTCAACACGATCGAGCACCTGTTCATAATGCACGGCCTGTGGTGGAGTGGTTACACGACAATAACACCCCTGTAATCGACTTGTCTGCACATAGTCCTGACCTGAATCCTATAGAACACCTTTGCGATGTTTTCGAACGTCGACTTTGAGCGAGGCCTCACCGCCCTACGTCGATACTTCTCCTCCTTGCAGCACTCCGTGAAGAATGGGCTGCCATTCCCCAAGAAACCTTCCAGCACCTGATTGAACGTATGCCTGCGCTGGAGGAAGCTGTCATCAAGGCAAAGGGTGGACCAACACCATATTGAATTCCAGCATTACCGATGGAGTGCGCCACGAACATGTAAGTCATTTTCAGCCAGGTGTCCGGATACTTTTTATCACATAGTGTAGTTGAAAGAATGATGAATGCTTGTAGTGCGCCCTAAACCTTTTCTCATATCTTTAATGAACAAATATCAAATGGCATATTCCAGTAGCGTAATGCAAGAGCCCACACTGCAGTTCAAACCACAAACACCTCGGGGCATGTAGTGTCCTTTAGTATTGTCATACCCTTCTGAAACAGAATACCAAACGAGATATTACACTAGGGTGATGCAATACATCACACTGCTGTTCACATAATAAACACCTTGCAGGATGTACGAGTCTTGATAGAATATTCGGATGTACATCACCAACATCAGTTAAAGATACGACCTCCACGAGCATGAATACACTCTTGTATTCATTATGGAATGGTAGCAAACAGCCACCGAATGTCATCTTCTGGAATTTTTTTGCTACAGTTGTGTTCGTGACAAATTAGTACGGAAGATGGATTGTAAAATATTCTAAGTTCAAACAGCTGACGTTACTCAGTCACGCGCTAGTATCAACAGCCACCACCAAGGAAGTGTTAACATTTCCACACCCTTACTCGGTCAGGAAGACAGCAACCTCGAATTTCGTGTGTGCGACAGCGAGCGAGTTTTGCAGGGAATGGTTAGTAGAATGCAGATCTAACTGCTTTCGTAACGTTATGTAAGAGACACTAGGTAGAACGCAGCATCGCCTGGGAGGGGTTTGATTAAGGCTTAAGGACACTGTAACAAACTCGTTAAACAAATGTAGTTCAACTGAAGACGCTGACAACTCGTGTAGAGCAGATACTATTCGGGCTTTAAAAATGACATCGTAGGGCGGAGCTTTCCTTGATGACATAAATACTCCACCACCACTAGCCTAGAACACTCGATCAGTAGACTCGATGGCGTTCACGTTATTCGCAGTCGATTCTCTGATTATGTTGTGGCAACATCTTATGTGTGGGACTTTTCTAGTGTTTGTCTTACACTTTCTGCCTTACGAGAAGATCAGCTATCTGCAGCCACAGATAATGAAGTCCAGCGTCCAGTATTGAAGTCAGCACAGCAGCCAGCACTGATGGGTAGCCCAGGGGTCTACCAATATGTTTCCGGTCCAGGGCAGAAGCTGCTATAACTCCAGCGTCGCACGAGTCTGACGGCCTACCGTACCGGTGGGCCAGGTTCAGCATTCACCGTGATATCATGGCATCCGACATCGCGGTCCGTCTGATGGGACAATACGAGCAATGATCTGAGAGAGACTGAGCACTCCGCGGTACGGCGTGTGAATCAAACACACACGTTGCGGTCACCGCAGGGCTACCCAAGGGGCGAACCTACCTCGCCAGCGGGCGGTAAGCAGCCACACAGCGACGTCCACTCCGAGCTGATTCAGCGTCCTCGGCGGCATTGAGCCTGCTGTTGCACCCAGCGGATTCCTCTCCGGATTATGTAGCCACCAGCCATCGCATAAGACGCAGCATCGATTTTTATTCTGGGGAATAAATGGAATAATCTTGAATGCTGTCTTACTGTGTCGAACGATGCCACATAGGTGCTCGGTCTCCATCCTGACAGAACAGTAAAGGTTTCAAGACCGGCAGTGGGCAACCACTACAGCTGAAACACACGTTTTGCCAATTCGTGACGATTACTGGCTGCAGGCTGGGATGAAAGTACTGGTCTTCACATCACATCGCACACAAGCTCTATTGGCGATAAATCAGCAAAACACGTAGTAAGGCACATGTATATGAAGTTTAGTTAAATTTTCTCCAGACATATCGAAGCTATGCTTATTTCTATATCTCACCTCTTTTCACTTTCACGAAAACTCCTAGGAAGTTTAGTGTTTTCTGAGTCCCACTGTATTCTTTTGCTAGATGGTGCATCATGTCTGTGTCAAGTGTTGTTCAAATAGATCAAGGCATTTCGGAAATGGTACAGACGGTAATAGAATTGGCGGAGAAGAAAAACATACACATCCTTAACACGTTATTCCTGACTAAAGAAAGCAGAAACTGCATTCACAATGACAAAATTAAACTAAAAGTGTAATTACTACATTTAAGCAAATAACAAACCAACCCAAAGCGTATTACGATCCTAACCACTTTAGTACTGCAAGTGAACGTTGAATTGTTGGAAACAAAGCTAGAAAGGAAAAGAGTAATCAGAGAGGAAATCAGAAATATATGCAATGCGAATTTATCTATGAATGTAGACGCATTAAATTAAGCGACAAATTCAGGATATTAGAAAAGTTTTGTTATAAACAGATAAAAGTAGCGATTATTTAACAAAGTAGATGTAAAAAATGCAAGTGATATTGCATAAAATAAGAAAAGAAAAGAAAAAATATGGAACAAGACGGCTGTGAAATACAAAGTGAGAGACATGAGCAAACGTTAACGACAACGTGGTTGTATCTGCTGGGTTGAATTTGGAAATCGTGAAGACAGGAGAAAATAGAATGAACGTTTGAAGAGAAACAACTGAGAACAATAACAGTCTGAAGAGAAAAGAATAGGAATTTATGTTGGGTTGACACCATATTTGCCGGCCGGTGCGGCCGAGCAGTTCTAGGCACTAAAGTCTGGAAGCGCGCGACCGCTCCGGTCGCAGGTTCGAATCCTGCCTCGGGCATGGATGTGTGTGATGTCCTTAGGTTAGTTAGGTTTAATTAGTTCTAAGTTCTAGGGGACTGATGACCTCAGATGTTAAGTCCCATAGTGCTCAGAGCCATTTGAACCATTTTGAATACCATATTTCGTTACTTAAGTGGGGGTTCTGGTCGAGATCCACGAAAAATGGGTGAAGTTTAGAATTTATTTCATACAAGTAATGTTATTGTTAAAATGGAAGTTTTACCATCGCTTTGTTATACATATATTTGCGTATGAAAACAATGTTCTTATATCGTAACAAATTAAAAATGGCAGCTGCAGCCCTTGTCAAAGAATGGGCCTCGAGGCACTTACTAGTTTGCGAGAAGATTAGTACAGATTCGTGGCTATTTTTGAATTCCATAAAAATAGAATGTTCTAAAATTATTTGGGGGGATGTCGGGATGGGGTTTTGAAAAAAAAACTAAAAAATGGCAGCTGTTTGAAAACATGTCCATTTCTTGGCATGTTTCTCTAAGTTCAAATGTTTACAATTCATATTTAAAATTCGAATAAACAAACAAGTTCTAGTTGAGGTCCCCTAAATTCAATCATCTTTCAATTAAAAAAAAAACTCAAATGATTCGGTTAATTTGTTGATGCTCTAGAGCGCGTCGCACGCCGAAAAATGTTGTTTCGAGAAAAATTCGTTTAAAGTTTGGAGTAAAAAAGGTTATTTTAAAACTAACTGCTAATCTGCGGTCCCAAGACCGTAGAGTCATCCGTCCTCTACCAGAGAACTGCGCTGGTTCTGAACTTGGTGCTGCATTTATTCATTGTGATCTCTCTTAACGAACTGACACATTGCTTGCTCCACGGTGGTCACGCGCTTCATGTGAGATAACTCAGCGAAATTTTTGCTGTTCGTCCCAATACACATTCCTAACACGTTCATGGTCTTCAGAACCGATAAATAACTTCCACGGAATATGCTTGCAGCTATTTACGCTGATATTTCAACAATTTTTGACCCACAATGATGTTTCGGCACCAGTTTACAATTGCACACGTCAAAGCTCTCGTTGTCTCTTTGTGTATAGGCACCGGTGCATCTCTTAAGCAAATAGTCATTGGACAGAAATTCATATATTGGTCGAATCGTTCCTTCAATTAATCCGTGGAGCGCCTCCAGTTGCATATAGGTCGGTCGGCACACGGTTCCACTCAGCACGCTGTCATTTCTAAAATAGTTACATAATTAAAAATCCTTTTGCAGGCGTAATCTATGTGTTTAAAGGATACATATTATATAAAAAATTAATTTTTTATCGGTCTCGACCAGAATCTCCACCTAGGATGGTAGACTGCTTAGTAGCTAACAACAGAGAAAAAATTATATGTTCCCGATATAATCTCGGCTGGAACAGCTATTAACATAATTACAAAATATTATTTCAGTCTATAGTCGCACTTACGAAGCGCGCTTGACGAATGCAGGACAAGGAATGACCTGATCATGCTACTTGGTACCGACACCGGTAGTCAGCAGGTAAAATAAAAGTGCGAATATATATTGAAGAAAATAATTTTATGCAGAGAAACAATTCTACAACCATTCCAAGATTTCTTTAAACGTGGTGAGATTTCGGATGTAATCACAGATGTTATCAAGTCAACCAAGCTGTGAATAAAAAGTAGCAGCCAAGCGACAACGTTCCAATAGAAATACTGAAAACTGCAGCAGAAGTTATACTAAAGGAACTAGCCAGATTGTTTGTGAAAGAGTCCGCGTCCATAGCTGGGTGGTCAGCACGGCTGATTGTCTTTCAGAAGGTCCTGGATTCAGTCCCCGCTACTAGCAAGGATTTTTCCTTGGCGGGAGGATGGGAACGGGACGCACATGGCCTCGCGACTCCTACTGAGAAGCTACTTGACCGAATAGCAGCGGCTCCAGCTCAATGAAAACAGACGACGGGTGAGAGAGCAGTGTGTTAACCTCACGCCCCTCCATACCGCATACCGCGTGCCCATTGGAAAAGATAAGATGATCGGTCGGTATCAATGGGCCCGCCAGGGCCTATCGGCGGTGATTGCGTTTACGAAAGAAGAGGAAAACCGCTGTAACTATTTCCCTTCGAAAGACTACGTAGGAATAGATTTATTATTTGTAATGCCGTTACATGTAATTCACTAAAATTACCAACCGTAACGAAAAAAAAAACTGCTCAGATAAAGAAACAAGCTAGCTTTAAAAGAAGATACAGCACAATTTGAGAAATAAATTGATAGAAAGGATCAATGAGCATGAGTTAACAATTTTCAGAAACAAGGCATTGATGCAATCTATCTTCATACACTGGAGAATATATGTCGTACACCCAAGATAAAGCTCCGGTTACAAGTCTTAGGATGATAAGGAAAAAAAATTCTGAGGGAAATCAGCTAAAGAGATAACGTATTACCAAGACCCTTCTCAGCACTCCTAGAGGAAATTCTTCTATCCTTATACAAGGAAAATAAATGAGGAATAAAAAAATGGCTCTGAGCACTATGGGACTTAACTTCTGATGTCATCAGTCCCCTAGAACTTAGAACTACCTAAACCTAACTAACGTAAGGACATCACACACATCCATGCCCGAGGCAGGATTCGAAACTGCGACCGTAGCAGTCGCGCGGTTCCGGACTGAAGCGCCTAGAACCGCTCGGCCACTCCGGCCGGCAATGAGGAATACTTCGTATTGTTTGCCACTAGTTCTGGTAAACTTTAACTACAAGTGGAGAACGTAAGCGTGAAGGTTTGAGAATCAGTTACAATATAATAAAATAAAATAATTTATGACACACTGAAAATGAAACAGTACAAATTAACAATGAAATTATTTAACCAGTGGAAGAATCAAAGGTCATCAAAATCAGTAAAAAAGATGAATGAAAACGACCTGCAGTACTTTCGGTAAACTAAATAACGTTTCCAAAACCCAGCTCGTGAAGTTATTGAAAAGTAAAGCTTATAATCTGCACATAACTTACAGGTATTTCCAGTTTTAACTTACGATTACTGTTAACAGAAATTTAGAAAACGACATCACGAAAACACCACAAGTAATTTTAACATGTATTTATTTATCGACAACAATCTCAAGTCACCTATACAACAGAAATGTACGCGAAATACTGTATGCCAGAATTATTAAGATGAACTATTGTATATAGAAGACACTCACGGATATCATTGGATGACGTTAAAGGAATGTTCCTACGGCCAAGTACAGAACTACAACCAGTAATGACAGATTGGTGTGAATATTGCGGTAGTTCAAGTATTTAAACTGAACGACACTTCAGCGACCTGCAGTTTCCTAATCTATCCCACCTATCCAAATGGGGAATGGGAATATTCAGTTCAACGTGGAACCCAAACTCTTCACATCGTTGAAAGGTGAAGGCTAGATTAAAAGGGGACTGGAAATTTCCGTCGTCCCATTGGGACTCGATCCCGCGACCTCTCGGTTTCCAGGCGCTCGCTTCATTGCTACGCAGCTTGGCTCGACGATATCAGTTACAGCGTCTAAATGAAAATTAGAAATATACAAATCGATGAGAACATTATGACCATCTACCTATCAGCCAGTATGTCCACCTCTGGCGCAGAAAACAGCGGCGACGCGTCGTAGCATGGAAGCATGAGGCCTTGTTAGGTCGCTGGAGAGAGTTGGCACCACATCTGCACACACACACAAGTCAGCTAATTCCTGTAAATTCCGGGAAGAGGTGCGATGTGTTCGATCAGGTTCATATCTGGTGAGCTGGGCGGGCCAGCACATCGAATGTGCTGTGTTCCTCGAACCACCCCATCACACTCCTGACCACGTGACATGGAGCATTATCTTGATTAAGAATGCCCCCGCCGTTGAGAAACGTGATTGTCATGAACGGGTGTACGTGGTCTGCAACTAGTGTAAGATATCCCTTGGCCGCCCTGGTGCCTTTACACATGCTCCACTGGGCCCATGGATGTCCACGTGGATGTCCCTCAGACCATAATGGAGCCGCTGCCATTTTGTCTCTGTCCCGCAATATAGGTGCAAAAGAGCCTTTCCACATAAAGACGACGGATTCTCGCCCTCCCATCGGCA
Organism: Schistocerca serialis cubense; assembly: GCF_023864345.2. Lineage (NCBI taxonomy): Eukaryota > Metazoa > Arthropoda > Insecta > Orthoptera > Acrididae > Schistocerca > Schistocerca serialis. The sequence goes on along the minus strand of NC_064642.1, from coordinate 317,835,696 downwards.
CGATGAAGAAGGTATCGGGATTCAACAGACCATGCAACGCTCTGCCACTTCGCCAACGTCCTGTGCCGACGGTCATGTGCCCATTTCAGTCGTAGTTGCCGATGCCGTGGTCTTCACATTGGGACATGGATAGGTCGACAGCTGCGGACGCCCATCATTCGGAGTGTTCGGTGCACTGTGTGTTCAGACACACTTGTGGTCTGCCTACATTAAAGACTGATGTCAGTTCTGCCACAGTTCGCCGCCGGTCCTATTTTACGAGTCTGCCCAACATACGAAGTCAGACATTTGTAATGAGAGGTGGCTGCCCTACCCCATGACGTCTGGACGTGGATTCACCTTGATTTCCCCACCTGCTGAAGACACTTAATACATCGCTCCTCGAACACCCGACAAGTCGTGCAGTTTCTGAAACGTACGTGCCGAGCCTCTGGGCCATCACAATCTGCCTTCGGTCAAACTCAGATAGATCGCGCGCCTTCCCCATTCTGCACACAGACAACACACTCACTGACAGCACATTCACCAGGTGACAAAGCTTCTGGCTGATCAGTGTACAATATTCGTAAAGACATTAAGGAAAAATAGTATATGTATGTATATACGTTTTATAGATATGGACAAATGTAAGATGACTACCTGCCACTTATATGTGCATCCGTTGTCTTAGACATTTCTCTTTCACTCACGTAAGTACAAAGACTGACAGTGCATTACACTGTTCCCAATATTGTCATGCCATAGTCGTATCATTAATGGCGCATGATTCAGCTGATGTAAGAAAAATATCAAGTAATAGTTTTCATAGAGTATCTGCGACACAAATAGTTCACCTTAATTATTGTGACATAAAAGACTGTCACAGAACTGATCTTTGTTAATGAACAGGAGGGCTGGCCACGGTGGCCGAGCAGTTCTAGGCGCTTCAATCTGGAACCGCGCGACAGCTACGGTCGCAGGTTCGAATCCTGCCTCGGGCACGGATGTGTGTGATGTCCTTAGGTTAGTTAGGTTTAAGTAGTTCTAAGTTCTAGGGGACTGATGACGTCAGATGTTAAGTCCCATAGTGCTGGAAACTGTGATTTCGATGTACCACTCGGTTACTGTCACATCTCTGCGCATATTTTCTTTTTTCCATCCTTTATATATGTATTCTCCAATCAAAATTCTGAACAATAAGGTACATGAAAGAAATTTTCACCACCAATAATTATCTCAGTAAGTGTATTTTGGTTTGATTGGTTGTGCGTCAATTTCTAAGGAACCAAACTGCTGCGGTCATCGGTCCCTAGATTTACACACTACTTAAACTAGCTTATGCTAAGAACAACACACACACCCATGCCCGAGGGAGAACTCGAACCTCCGGCGGGAGGGACTGCACAATACGTGACATGGCCACGCCGCGCGGCAAGTGTATTTTTTCTCAATATTTGCGTCAACAAATAAATACAACGGACATTCGTATTCCTGAAATGATAATGATTTCTCAAATATAGAATTGTATCTTCGAAATCCAGATTCCAAGCGGGACAGCTTACAATCCATCTTTTTACGGCCAGGAATTGTCTCCATAAGTGTACTTCTGTCAGTTTTTGACAGCAATTAAATAGATTACCTTGATGCACTTTCGTATTCTGAAAACTCACGTTAAACTGGAGTAGGACTTCTAATTACTTGCTTTTCACTTTTTTAGAAACACCCTTGACTTATGTAATACAAATTATTAGAGAAAACTGCGAAACTGATACAAAGTATTTACAGGGTGACAATTATTGAGCTATATGGAAAAAATCTTCATAACTTCTGAACGGTTTGCGTTAGGACATTCAAACTGCACCGGTGGTCGCGGGGCATGATGGGAATTAGTAAGCGCACGCGCACGCGGCTTCTTGTTCTCGGCAATTTGCACGAGAAAACGTCACGGAACAGCGTCCTTAGCGTACAGCGCTTGTGAGGGATTACTATGCGATCAACAACAGCCAAACTGCGGCTCAGAGGAAGTTTACGACAGAGCTAAAGCTGAAGACAACAGGTCCAAGTGTGCTAACGATCAAGAATTTGATTCTCAACTTTGAGAGAACGGGTAGCGATGATGACAGTGTTGGCAATGTCGGTCGTCCAAAAGGGGTAAAAACACTTGAAAAAATCGTGAAGACACGCGTTCTGTTTTAAATCAGCCACAGGAAATTGATCAGACGAGCTGCACAACAGGTGGGAATCAACTGGGGGACATTGCGACAAATTGTTGTTGAAGGCTTGCATCTCTTCCCACACAAAATTCAAACGTCTCAGCCGTTAAGCCCCAGGTCCATGGAACGGTGGTTGTGCTCCGCCAGCACTATTGTTCACGGCATTGACGAACATGACTTTGATGTGGATATGCTTTGGTTTAGCGTCGAAGCCCACTTTCATTTGGATGGGTTGGTCAATAAGCAAAATTGGCGCATTTGGGAGACTGAGAATCCGCATTTCGCAATCGAGAAGCCGCTTCATCTTCAATGGCTGACTGTGTGGTGTGCAATGTCCAGTCACGGAATAATTCGAGCGATATTCCTTGATGGCAAGGTAACAACCGAACGGTACGTGAAGGTTTTGGAAGATGATTTCATCCCCACTATCCAAAGTGACGCTGAATTCGACAAGATGTGTTTCATGCAACACGGAACTCCACACCATCGAAGCAGGAGAGTGTTTGATGTCCTGGAGGAGCACTTTGGGGACCGCATTCTGGCTCTGGGGTATCCAGAGGCCACTTTCATGGGCCTCGATTGGCCGCCATATTCTTGGGATCTGAACACATGCAACTCCTTTTTGTGGGGCTATGTTAAAGATAGGATGTACCGCAATAACCCCAAAATCATTGCTGATCTGAAAACAGCATTTCACGAGGTCATCGACAGCATCGACGTTCCGAAACATGCAGAATTTCGCTATTCGTTCGCGCCACATCATCGCCAATGATGGCAGGCATATCGAACATGTCATAACCTAAATCAGAATATCTGTAATGACGTTTGCATGTTCAATAAAGTGTGTGCATGCCGTAGTTTGTAACTAATTTCCGGTTTCTTTCCATGTAGTTCAATAATTGGCACCCTGAATACATCCATCATTTGTACACTGACGCGATATGCACAAATACAGATGACGGCAGTATCGCATATACAAGGTGTAAAAGGGCCATGCATTGGCGGAGCTGTCATTTGTATCTAGGTGATTCAGGTGAAAAGGCTTCCGACGTAATTATGACGACACGACGAGCATTAAAGGGTTCTGAACGCGGAATGGTAGTTAGACGTAGATGCATGGGACATTCCTTTTGGGAAATTTAATACTCCGTATTCTCGGTGTCAAGAGTGTGCCGAGAATACGAATTTCAGACATCACTTCTCACCACAGACAGCGCAGTGGCCGAATGCCTTCACGAAACGACTGAGAGCCGCGGCGTTTGCTTAGAGTTGTCAGTGCTAACAGACAAGCAACAATGCGTGAAATAACCGCACAAATTAATGTGGGACTTGCGTATCCGTTAGGAAAGTGAGGGGAAATTTATTGGGATGTGGCAGCAGACGACCGACGCGAGAGCCTTTGCTAACAGCGCGACATCACCTGCGGCTCCTCTCCTGAGCTCGTGAGCGTAATGGTTGGGCCGTAGACTACTGATCACGTGAATCCCAATTTCAGTTGGTAAGAGCTGATGGTGGGGTTGGAGTATGGCGCATACCCCACGAAGCCATAGACCCAAGTGGTTAATAAGGTTCTGCGCAAGCTGGTGGTGGCCCCATATTGGTTGCTGTTGTGTTTACATGGAGCGGGCTGGATCCTCTGGTCGAACTGAACCGATATTTGACTGGAAATTGTTGTGTTCGACTACCTGGAGACCATTTTTAGGCATTCATGGGCTCCCTGTTCCCAGACAACGGTGGAATTTTTATGAATGACAGTGCCCAGTGTCACCAGGCCACAACTGTTAGCGATTGGTTTGAAGAATATTCTGGAGAATTCAAGCGAATGATTTGGCCGGATGACAGGTATCCCTTGGAAAGCCTATGGGACATAATCGAGAGGTCAGTTCGTGTACAAAATCCTGCCCCGGCAACACTTTCACAGTTATGAACGGCTATAAAGGCAGGGAGGCTCAGCGTTACTGCAGGTTACTTCGAACGACTTATTGAGTGCATGCCACGTCGAGTTGCTGCACTACGCCGGACAAAAGGAAGTCAGGCACGATATCAGGATGCATCCCATGATTTTTGTCACCTCGGTATATATGCTAATTATGGCTTTGACACAAATTTCCTATGTATAGAGTGTTACGAAGCGAAACCGATGAACTTCAAAGGGTTGTATAAGTTGTATTGAGGACAGGAACTCGTGTCCAGAAACGTCGTCCAACGATGCTACGGCTAGTCGATGTTACAGGCACCAGCGCCTGTCACTGGACCACTTCTTAGGGAGCAAACGCGACGCTGTACACTGACGGACAGCAGCCGAAATGTGTTGAAAGAGCCATGTTTTATTTGACATCAACTGATATTGACTCACTGGCACAGTCGCTAGTGCAGGAGAGGCAGCTTGCTGCTGCAAAGACAGGCCGCGCCTCCTGTGAATCTGATGCCCTCCTGCCTTGGTGGATGACGGTTTTGAGTATGGTTTACCATCCGCAGTCTGTTTTTCTCACGGAATCCTCTAAAGTTTTCGCTGTTTTTCGATATGCAGGAAAAAAGCTGTGGATGGAAACCCGTGTCCGAAACTGTCACCGAGCGAGGTGACGCAGTGGTTAGACATTGGACTCGCATTCGGGAGGACGACGGTTCAATCCCGCGTCCGGCCATCCTGATTTAGGTTTTCCGTGATTTCCCTAAATCACTCCAGGTAAATGCCGGGATGGTTCCTCTGAAAGGGCACGGTCGACTTCCTTCCCCATCCTTCCCTAATCCGATGAGACCGATGACCTCGCTGTCTGGTCTGCTTCCCCAAAACAACCAACCAACCACCAACCAACCGAAACTGTCACCCACCAAGTGACAGAGAATCTTTTTCATAGGAGATAAGGTAAATCTACGAAGCAGTTATCTCCATCTTCTCCGCTGGCGATCGTGGCAATCAGTCGCGATCGCTTAGTAACATACATCACTGCGTGACGTTCCGCCTACAGTCCGTCAGCGTTCAAGGTCACGTTTGCTGCCGAAGGGGTGGCCTCGCAGCAGGCGCCGTCGCCGTCCCCTATAACTTCGACGCTCTGTAGCTTCGTCGGGCGGCGTTTCCAGATATGGGCTCCTATTCTCAATTTATTCCTCAAGACAAGCCCTGCAATCCACTGAAGAATGTCAGTATCGTTTTGTATATACCCTTTCAATTGATTCCTCATTTACTATTATAAAAAGATAAGAAATTCATGTACAACATCAATCTGTGAATTATGGAAATTTTTATTTTTATATTTCCATGTTCCAACATCTGTGTTTCAGAGGTAGAGTAGGAAAGTTTTCACCACTTGACTAGAAGGTAGTGGGGCTGCAGCTAAATGTACGAGGGTTATTCGGAAAGTAAGAAACGATCGGTCACGAAATGAAAATCACAGTGAAAATCCGATGAACTTTTGCGCAGGTGTATTAGGCAGTGTCTCTAGTATGCACGTCGATCGAGTTACGTCGTTCTTTCTAGTTCTGAGCACACAGGGTGCACATAAAGATACCTACAACAATAGTATCTCCCGCCAAGTACGAGGGCCTGGTGAGAAATTTCACCTGAAGCTATGCAGCCAACAGTATATAACTGTCGTCCGTTTTCTTCTTCAAGACGATTCTCAGCCGCATTCTGCAGGGGAAATGAAGATGCTCCTGCATCGTTTTCAATTGTAAATGTTTGATTACCCACAACACAGCTTGTAATTGTCTCCCTCTGAGTTTCATCTCTGCTCACATGAATCGCTGGCTATGAAGGCAACATTTTGGCACAGAGAACGAGCTGTAGGCAAGCGTAGAGAATTTCCAGAAAGCGCTGGTGGCTGCCTTCTATAACGAGGGTATCGAAAAGTTGGTACATCTCTACGACAAACGTCTATGTCAGACCAGCGACTATGGAGATAAGTAACTGGAAGTTGTTGCTAACTGTTGCAAATAGAACACTTTTGATTTTCACAGTGGTTTCCGTTTCACGACCTATCGATCCTTAGTTTACGAATAGCCCTCGTACATCCACACTACCCAGTGTGACATCGCTGCGGTCGATAAGTGACTTAAAGCCTGTGGTACAAGTATATGACCTGGTTATTGATCGGATTATAGGTAGAGTGCAGCCTCTCTTCGCCACAGCATTACAAGGGACAGGTTGAGTGGATGTGGGTCCGTCCTGAAAGGATACGAGCAAAGGAAAATCCCTGCTCCTCTCCGGGATTTAACCCAGAAAGTCCCCAGCTGAAGTCTACTGCTCAACCTGGTATACCATCGCGGTCGACGACACTAAGAAATTATTTGTTTGGCTCTGGTCCATGTCCGTACCTAGCAAAGTAAGATAGATTACTGGAGTACAGCTGTTTCACAATAGTAAGCTGACACTTATGCAGCTTTGCTCAGAAACGTTTAGTGACAAAAAAAGATCTGGGTCCCAATACAGGCATTGTAAGGTGAGTTGATAGTGTGGGATAGGCTGCTCCGGCAGATATAGAGTAAAATCTTCGGGATTGTTAGGCAGCGTACTGATATCATCTTGAGGACATTTTTCGAAGACAAGACACATTATCTGCGCGAAGCCTGCCAGCATAGTGCGCCGAAAGAGAAGATGCGGTTGCTGCTTATGCGAACCAACACTCGCCGGTCTCAAGGAAAGGTTTGCATCACCACTGTGCCGCCCTCCAGCAGAGAGAGGTACCTGCCTACTGCGATGGCCGGGTTCGCGTTTCGGCAGTGGAGGGTCGGCTCGGCTCTCGCGTTTCATGTGGCACGCCGGGCACGTCGCGCGCGCTGATTGGTGGGGCCTCGGGCGCCACTGTGTCAGCCGATACGCCGCGCCGCGCCGCGCCGGCTGCTGCCGGAACGGAACGGCTCTATCTGCACGCCGCCCCCGCCGGCTCTGGCCCACAACGAGTCGTGCTTGTCTGTGGCTCCTGTTACAGCCGACTCACTGTGCGTGGCCTCCCGCTCCCAGCCAGCATGTGATCGCCGCCGACGCTTGACGTACAGTGTCGTTTTTCCTCAGTTCTTGTAACTAACACGTTGGAAACATTCGTAGACACATTTCACACGATCAGGGGCTTGGCCACACATTCACAAAACGAGGGATGTTCTAGTATCTGAAATGCGATGTACTGTCTCATGTTATGCGGCTGGGCGCTAAAACCGCACTACCACGAGGGATAGAAACTTACAATATTTTATTTACACTACTGGCCATAAAAATTGCTACACCAAGAAGAAATGCAGATGATAAACGGGTATTCATTGGACAAATTTATTATATTAGAATTGACATGTGATTACAAAAAAATGGTTCAGATGGCTCTGAGCACTATGGGACTTAACATCTTAGGTCATCAGTCCCCTAGAACTTAGAACTACTTAAACCTAACTAACCAAAGGACATCACACACATCCATGCCCGAGGCAGGATTCGAACCTGCGACCGTAGCGGTCGCGCGGTTCCAGACTGAAGCGCCTAGAACTGCTCGGCTACACCGGCCGGCTATGTGACTACATTTTCACACAATTTGGGTGCATATATCCAGAGAAGTCAGTATCGAGAACAACCAACTCTGGCCGTAATAACGGCCTTGATACGCCTGGGCATTGAGTCAAACAGAGCTTGGATGGCGTGTACAGGCAAAGCTGCTCATGCAGCTTCAACACGATACCAACAGTTCATCAAGAGTAGTGACTGGCGTATTGTAACTTGCCAGTTGTTCGGTCGCCATTGACCAGACATTTTCAGTTTGTGAGAGATCTGCAGAATGTGCTGACCAGGGCAGCAGTCGAACATTTTCTGTATCCAGAAAGGCCCGTACAGGACCTGCAACATGCGGTCGTGCGTTGTCCTGCTGAAATGCAGGGTTTCGCAAGGATCGAATGAGGGGTAGAGCAACGGGTCGTAACACATCTGAAATGTAACGTCCGCTGTTCAAAATGCCGTCAATGCGAACAAGAGGTGACCGAGACGTGTAACCAATGGCACCCCGTTCCATCACGCTGGCTGATACGCCAGTATGGCGATGACGAATTCACGTTTCCATTGTGCGTTCACCGGGATGTCGCCAAACACTGATGCGACCATCATGATGCTGTATGCAGAACCTGGATTCATCCGAAAAAATTACGTTTTGCCATTCGTGCACCCAGGTTCGTCGTTGAGTGTACCATCGTAGGCGCTCCTGTCTGTGATGTAGCGTCAAGGGTAACCGCAGCCATGGTCTCCGAGCTGATAGTCCATTCTGCTGCAAACGTCGTCGAACTGTTCGTGCAGATGGTTGTTGTCTTGCAAACGTCCCCATCTGTTGACTCAGGGATCGAGACGTGGCTGCACGATCCGTTACAGCCATGCGAATAAGATGCCTGTCATCTCGACTGCTAGTGATACGAGGCCGTTGGGATCCAGAACGGCGTTCCGTATTACTCTCCTGAACCCACCGATTCCATATTCTGCTAACAGTCATTGGATCTCGACCAACGCGAGCAGCGATGTCGCGATGCGATAAACCTCAATCACGACAGGCTACAATTCGACCTTCATCAAAGTCGGAAACGTGATGGTACGCATTTCTCCTCCTTACACGAGCCATCACAACAACGTTTCACCAGGCAACGCCGGTCAACTGCTGTTTGTGTATGAGAAATCGGTTGGAAACTTTCCTCGTGTCAGCACGTTATAGGTGTCACAACTGGCGCCAACCTTGTGTGAATGCTCTGAAAAGCTAATCATTTGCATATCAGAGCATCTTCTTCCTGTAAGTTAAACTTTGCGTCTGTAGCAATTTTGATGGCCAGTAGTGTACTATGGGTACAGTTTATTACTGCATTATACCTAATACATATACAGCTTGAGGAGAAAATGTCTGGAACTCTTGAGGGAATGTTGCAGAGCAGGTTGTACTGAGACATGAACGTTAGAAAAAAAGACTCTATACGTTGCTACGTTTCCGAGTTATTTAGCATTGAAATTAGCCAATCGGGGCGTCGCGTGTTTACTTTTAAGCGGCATGGCGGGCACGATTTTGTCAACGAGTACTTTGTTTGGTTAACTGATACTTGAAATTGCGCGAGCGACGACCTGATCGGCTAACTTCAATGGTAAATAACTTGGAAACGGCGCGATGTATCGAGTTTTTTCTTAATACTCATGTCTCAGTACAAGCGTTTCAGATTCTTTCTGACCACCCTCTATACACCATCATATTATAAAAATGTATGTGTGTGTGGCCGGCCGCGGTGGTCTCGCGGTTCTAGGCGCTCAGTCCGGAACCGCGCAACTGCTACGGTCGCAGGTTCGAATCCTGCCTCGGGCATGGATGTGTGTGATGTCCTTAGGTTAGTTAGGTTTAAGTAGTTCTAAGTTCTAGGGGACTGATGACCATAGATAGTGCTCAGAGCCATTTGAACCATTTTGTGTGTGTGATCCCCATCTCGTCCTAAGCCACTCGACCGATTTCAGTCAAACTTGGTATAAATATCCCTTACTGCCTGGTAACAATCACTATTGGGATTAGAACCACCGACCTATCATAGTTTAGGAGATGTGACGTCATAAACAATTAGATGCGTGAAAAATGCCGCATCAGGCATGAAGTTTTAATACATTTATTCCTTACCACTAAGACACTCCTACAGCAGAATCAACTTAAGGAAATCGCTGTCATCGGGCAGCGCTTTTTACAGCGTTCAACTGCTAAGCGCAAAGGGCTGTAGGTCGAAACAGCCGCCGCCTATAGACCTAGATGTTGCCATAGCCTTGTTCATAAAATCACTTTGTTGACAGAGGCACTCAGCTTACAGAAACTGTCCGGGATATTACACTGCAAACACTTAACTTTTTGTTTCGTTTCTAATAAAATTTGGCAGAATGAACACCCAGGAAATGCCGCGTTTGTCAGCTAATAATTCATATAATATACAGGAGTTGGACAAAAGTATGGAAACATCGCGAAAAGTGGTTGATTGAACATAAATGCAATTGCTATCCTAGCCTGCAGGTGGCGCTGTTGTATTTGACTGCGAGCTGGACCTGTGCAACGCCCTCTATACGCTGGAAGTGACAGTCGTGGTCAGAATAGCGTTGTGAGTGCGTCATGTCGCAGCTAAGTGAATTCGAAGGTGGGAAAACTATTGATGCTCTTATGGTAGGTGTCTCCACAACCAAGGTAACCGAAGTGTTTGGTGTTTCGGGAGGCACCGTATCGAAGATTTGTACCGTGGACAGCGGAAGCGGAAAAACATCGCCACAGCGCGGATAAAAGTGATAAGTGATCGTGTCGGGCAGTTATTGAAGAAGATTGCTTTAAGTAGTAATGTGTAAAGTTTTCCTGTACAATATGACATTTATTTATGTACATACATGCTATGTGTGCGTTTCGTCGGTTTTATTACGTGTCATATGAGGAACAGTCGGTGTAGCTTCTTTCGTATAACGCCTTATCTTTCCTAGCTATTTAGCAATTCATGATAGGTACCAGTCGGTACTACACCGCAGCTCCGTGAACCGGCTCCTCATGTCATCTGGGTGAAACACCTTTTGATTTTATGTCATAACCATTGTCCTACATCGACATCTACATTTACATGGATAATCTGCAAACCACATTTAAGTGCCTGGCAGAGGGTTCATCGAACCACTTTCACAATTCTCTATTATTCCAATTTCGTACAGCGCGCGGAAAGAACTAACGCCTATATCTTTCCGTAAGAGCTCTGATTTCCCTTATTTTATCGTGGTGATAGTTTCTCCCTATGTACGTCGGTGTCAACTAAAGATTTTCGCATTCGGAGGAGAAAGTTGGTGATTGGAATTTCGTGAGAAGATTCCGTCGCAACGAGAAACGCCTTTCTTTTAGTGATGTCCAGCCCAAATCCTGTATAATTTCTATGACACTCTCTCCCATATTTCGCGATAATACAAAATGTGCTACCCTTCTTTGAACTTTTTAGATGTACTCCGTCAGTCCTATCTGGTAAGGATCCCACACTGCACAACAGTATTCTAAAAGGGGACGGACAAGCGTAGTGTAGGCAGTCTCCTTAGTGGATCTGTTACATTTTCTAAATGTCCTGCCAATAAAACGCAGTATTTGGTTACCCTTCACCACAACATATTCTATGTGTTCCTTCCAATTTAAGTTGTTCGTGATTGTAATACCTGGGTATTTAGTTGTATTTACTACTTTTATATTTGACTGATTTATCGTGTTAGTTTTTCAGGTGGATGAGTTCTGTCATGCATGACTCATTACTTTCTTATTCTTTTACTTGGCGTTTATCCCATATCTTCATGGGTTTCGGTATGTTAATTACAGGATTTGGTAATATATAGAGTGTGGCCGGATGCCCCTTCTGTTTCCACTACTACAACTTTGCTGCCTCCAGCACCACGGATAGAGTTTGTGTACCTCAGCTGTCTGCTTCTAGTGTTATCTGATGTGAAAGTTTGCGTTCTCCAAATATTTGCGAATCGTGTAACTGAGGTGGGACCTGGGTAGCAGCCCGATAATCCCCTAGTTGGATGCGGGCGGACCGCCTACAACCACGTCGACCCTGGCCAGTACACCGGACCTCGTCGTTAATCTGCTGAGCGGGATCCATCTAGAGTTGGTGCACCGTCCAGAACTCCGGAAGTGGCGAGTCAATGCACGCCGCTATCCAGGCGGGTCAATACCTAACCCATTATAAATCTTATTTCAGGGCCTTTGGTGTGAATATGGTCATATAGAATTAAAAATAAATAATTTATTACGATTTGAACTGTTTTTTATTAAAAAATGCAAAAGATCCGGGGCATACAGAACGCGAATTTTAATAAACAGTGCTGCCGCCTCCAGAAGTAAGAGTTGCTCCAACAACCCAACTGTTGTAATGAGTGGAACTGGTCTACGGTCACAGAAACGGGTATGGGAATCCATGCTGTACATAATCGTAATTGTGACGGTGGGCCATTCTCTTGCTAGGCAATGACAGGGTGTTTTCATTGGATGAGAGATGTGGAGAGCTTGCTGTCCAGGTTAACATTCGAACACCCTCTCTATCGAAGTAGATAAGGACAAACGTGCAACATGTGGTCTTGCGTTATCTCGTTGAGAGATACCCTACAGACCATCCGTAATATAGAGCATAGCCACCGGATTTATTTTGTTCACTTCCGCGTGAATATTAAACTTTGACTGTTTCAACATTACGGCCTTAAGCCTAAATCAGGACTAGTCTAAATTCAACTATAATCGTAAAATTTCGCAGAACATTGTTGGAACTGATTTTTCTACAAAGGAGGAGTATTTTGGTTTATTTAAGTTTCAATAAATCTTGTGTATATATTTTACCGGGGCTGCGTTCTCTTTGCGCCTCAACAAGCTCAACATTTAGGAAATAGACTGTAGGATCCCGCTCCAGTACCTGACAGCCCTCGCATTACTGTCGACAGAAATGCATCCAACTTCCTTACACATTATCAGCTGGAAACAGGACAACCTATCTCTCTACTAAACCAATGGGACTACTTGCCTGAGAATTGCATTGCTACCAGGCCGCCTTCACCCTCTCGTAAGGAGACTAGGCAACAGATAATTTCTGCACTCCAGTAAAAGAAACCTCATATAACTTATTCGTGTTGCATTTAAGATGTTCCCTTGTCCACCTGCTTCATAAATCTTTGTGGGAGGTTTGTCCTATTGTTAGTAATGAACATCTAGAGACCAAGCTGATCTTTTCGAGATGATTGTGTACTGTCTGCGTCTGCACAGCCGTCTCAGTTTCCCCACCCACGAAAACGCAGATCGCAGTTGCATTCTAATCGGGCTGCCGTAACTTGTAGGTTGTTGTTATTGGTTTGTGTTGTTAGCCAAGGGTGACCGAGGCACATATTCAATGTTCTGTGTTCCATGATAGTGACGATGTTAGAATGATATTGTTGTAGTGTACGCTGATTCAGAGGGTAGCTTGATGTACTGACAAAACTTCTTCTCATAAAAAAAATTTTGTTTTTAAAATTCAGTCTTGATCGCACCACGTATGCTACAAGAACATATGCATGCCTGTATTCGTCTTGGCATACTATCAACAAGTTCACCAAGGCACTGTTGGTCCAGATTGTCCCACTACTCAACGGCGATTCGGCGTATATCTTTCAGAGTGGATGGTGGGTCACGTCGTCCATAGCCCTTTTCAATCTATTCCAGGCATGTCGATAGGGTTCATGTCTGGAGAACATACAGGCCGTTCTAGTTCTGAAGGAAGTCATTCACAAGATGTGCACGATGGGGGCGCGAATCGCATAGAACCTATGTTCCTGTAGCATACGTGGTGCGATCAAGACTGAACTTTAAAAAGAAAAATTTCTTAAAAAATTTTTGATCGCTTCTTCTCATAAACTGACAACGTGTACACGTAGCTTAAAATGTCAACTCACTGAACAGTGCAGTGTTAGGTTAATAACTGGAGTGACAGTCCAATCTTCTGGACTGCACTGAGAATGCAGGTGACTGTCAGTAGTAATTTCCTAGAGTGAAAAGTATATTTAGGAATACGTCTTCGACCAACTGCAGTAAACTATGCAAGTCATGAAGGCACTGTTAAACGTTTTAGAGCAGTTAGTTTCTGCTACGTATTGCAAAATGTGGTGTCGATTAGCTTTCCTCTTTTTCCACAGTTCAACCAGTTCCGCAAACTTATTATTATTTATTAAATATTGTGACAAGTGTCACATTAAATATTGAGACATGTGACATTAGCACTCAGTTCAAAAACCTTTCATGAACTTTTCTAAATAATAGATCAGTTATTGTTATTGTTATTGTTTATAATCCCTAAAACTGATTTCGTCATCACTTGATTTCATTTAAATCAAAGATCGCCTCCGTAGTCGATTAGTTTAGTACCTCCTCGAATTTTTCTGAGTTAGGGAGGTCTGGAACGGGGACTACTCAGCCTCGTGAGGCCCAACGAGGACCTGCTTGAATATAGAAGCTGTGGCATCGCTGGGACTCATATACTGGCAATAATGTCTGGACAGATTGGCGACACACTGATCATGTGTCCAAAAATCGTAGATAACTCCTCATATTATCCTCTAGACAGTAGTCGACCAATCGGAACAGAACCGAGACGTAATCTGTGCGTCGTGTTTCTGTCACGTTTAAATAAAATAAGTAGCCACCTTGACTTAATTTTATTCTACACTGCCAAATCGCAAATAAGTGCACGTTACAGCTATCTTCTTGTTAATAGTGCCTATATCCCGAATCTATGGGCCCTACTACAGCAGCCATTATTTCTTGCAAAGATGAGCCTATACCAGCAAGAGCCAACGCAGATAGTGACAATATAGCTAATATACCCGGTTGTTTCCTTACAAGAACTGAAGAATCACTTGTGCACAGGGTATCATTGGAGGACTTGTGTCCGTGCATTCTTGCAGTAGCATAAATCTGCTATATAGGGTAGTCAGGAACAGTCTGAAAAGTTTGTAAGAGTATTGCAAGGGAGGGTGGGAAATGACTTAAAAAATTCAATATGTAGTTCGTTCTCCGAGGTACTTAACATCGAAATAAGCCAATTACGTAGTCGAGCAAACAAATTGAAGCACCTCCACCCGCTAAAATGCGGTAATGCACAGGCATTACGACTTGTTCAATGCTTATTACCAGTTAATAAAGTCCCTTTGACTGTTCGTAGATGTTACTATACCCGCCCAAAGGTGTAAACAACCATGCATGAGCAGCGCCTATTAGACGGAGGGGGTCCGACAGCCGATCAGTTTCAGTCAGTCTACCAGGAAGGAGGTACACGGCTCGTGTTGCCTGTAGTTCAACCATGCCTAGACGGTCAATACCGCGGTTCAATCGCGTCCACGTTGTTATTTTATGTCAGGAAGGGTTCTCAACAAGGGAAGTGTCCAGGAGTCTCGGAGTGAACCAAAGCGATGTTGTTCTGACATGGAGGAGATGCAGAGAGACAGGAACTGTCGATGACATGCCTCTTTTTTCCGCCCAAGGGCTACTACTGCAGTGGATGACCGCTACCTACGGATTATGACTCGGAGGAACCCTGACAGCAACGCTACCATGTTGAATAATTCTTTGCGTGCAGCCACAGGACGTCGTGTTACGACTAAAACTGTACACAATAGCCTGCGTGATGCGCAACTTCACTCCTGACTTCCATGGCGAGGTCCATCTTTGCAACTACACCATGTGCCGCAGTACAGATGGGCCCAACAACATGCTGAATAGACCGCTCAGGATTGGCATCACGTTGTTTTCACCGATGAGTGTCGCATATGCCTTCAACCAGACAATCGTTGTGTTTGGAGGCAATCCGTTCAGGCTGAACGCCTTAGACACACTGTACAGCGAGTGCAGCAAGGACAAGGTTCCCTGCTGTTTTGGGCTGGCATTATGTGGGGCCGACGTACGCCGCTGGTGGTCATGGAAGGCGCCGTAAGGGCTGTACGATACATGAATGGCATCCTCCGAACGATAGTGCAACCATATCGGTAGCATATTGGCGAGGCATTCGTCTTCATGGACCACAATTCGCGCTCCCACCGTCCTGTGAATGACTTCCTTCAGGTAACGACATCGCTCGACTAGAGCGGCCAGTATGTTCTACAGACATGAGCTCTATCGAACATGCCTGGTATAGATTGAAAAGGGCTACGGACGACATGACCCACGATCGATTCTGAAGGATCTACGCCGAATCGCCATTGAGTAGTGGGGCAATCTGGACCAACAGTGCCTAGGTGAACTTGTTGATAGTATGCCAAGATGAATACAGGTATGCATCAATGCAAGAGGGAGTGCTACTGGGTATTAGAGGTATCGGTGCGTACAGCAGGATGGACCAACACCTTTGAAGGTCTCGCTCTATGGTGGTACAATATGCAATGTGTGGTTTTCATGAGCAATAAAAAAGGCGAAAATGATGTTTTTGTTGATCTCTATTCCAATTTTCTGTACAGGTTCCGGAAGTCTCGGAGCCGAGGTGATGAAAATTTTTTTTTTATGTGTGTATGTGCCTTTGTGGGATAAACTTCAGGAAAGTGAGAAAAAGGTACGTTCTTTCGGTTTGAGGAAACGAAGAACAGGTTTGACGACACTGTCTCTGGAAATCTGCTTGGATCTGCGTGCATGACGATGTGATTGGCTAACTTCAATGATAAATAAGTGAGAAGCGGCAAAACATATAGATTGTTTCCTTGACAGTTATTTCTCATCACAACCTCGTCTGCAACACACTTACAAGCTTTTCAGGCTATTTCGAACCACGCTGTATATCCTACAAATACAGGAAATACGCGGAGGATTTGGGAAGAAACAGAACAGCGGAAAATACAAATATTACTCGTAAAAATGACTCCGCAATTACCTTAATAATTTTAATGGTGATTAACAGGACAAAATAAGAAGCGCTGATTCTCACGGAAGGTTAGATTTTTAAATGTCACATTCAATTCAACTGCTCAGGGATTATGGCGGAGTCACGACGCTAACACAACAAAAGCCGAATACTAAATTCCGTTATCCCGATTTCATCGAGAAATATGGTACCATAGTTCCACCTTCAAATCACCTCAAGATCGCCGAAATGTACTGAGACATGTAATAGTGAAATTAAAAATTAAGTACAATCAACGGCTGGACCTGGTGCGATACGTGTTTGATCCTATGTAGACTTTATTGAAGAATTTGTTTGCCTTCTAGCAACACTTCATTGTAATTCACCACAGCAACAAAGCGTTACATTCATTTAGAAAAAGGCATAGGTCATTTCAGTTTTCAAGATGGACATATACACTGAAGAGCCAAAGAAACTGGTTGTAGGCATGCTTATTCAGATACTTAGATATGTAAACAGGCAAAATGCGGCACTGCGGTTGGCAACGTCTATAAAAGACAAATGTCTGGCGCAGTTCTTAGATCGTTTACTGCTGCTGGAATGGAAGGTTATCAAGATTTAAGTGAGTTTGAACGTGGTGTTACAGTCGGCGCACGAGCGGTGAGAGACGGCATTTCCGAGGTAGCAATGAAGTGGGGATTTTCCAGTACGACCATTTCACGAGTGTACCGTGAATATCAGGAATCCGGTAAAACTCTAAATCTCCGACATCGCTACGGCCGGAAAAAGATCCAGCAAGAACGGGATCAACGACGACTGAAGAGAATTGTTCAACTTGACAGAATTGCAACCCTTCCGCAAATTGCTCCAAATTTCAATACTGTGTCAGCATGCGAACTATTCACCGGAACACCATCAATATGGGCTTTCGGATCCGCAGGCACTCGTATACCCTTGATGACTGCACGACACAAAGATTTACGCCTCGCCTGGTTCCGTCAACACCGACATTGGACTGTTGTTGACTTGAAACACGTTTCCTTGTCGGACCAGTCACATTTCAAATTGTATCGAGCGGATAGGCATGTTTGGATATGGAGACAAACTCATGAATCCATGAACCCTGCATGTCAGCAATGGACTGTTGAAGGTGTTGGAGGTTCTATAATGGTGTGGGGCGTGTGCCGTTGTAGTGATATGGGACCCCTGAAACGCCTATATGCGGCTCTGACAGGTGACACGTACTTAAGCATCCTGTCTGATCACCTGCATCCCTTCATGTCCATTGTGCTTTCCGACGTACTCGGGCAATTTCAACAGGACAATGCGACACCACACACGTCCAGAATTGCTGCAGGGTGGCTCTAGGAACACTCTCCTGAGTTAAAACACTTACGCTGGCCGCCAACTCCCCCAGACATGAACATTATTGAGCGTATCTAGGATGCCTTGCAACGTGCTGTTCAGAAGAGATCTCCACCTCCTCGTTCTCTTACGGATTTATGGACAGCCCTGCAGGATTCATTGCTTCAGTTCCCTCCAGCACTACTTCAGACATTAGCCGGGTCCATGCCAAGTCGTGCTGCGGCACTTACGAGTGCTCCCGGGGGCCCTACACGACATTAGGCAGGTTTACCAGTTTGTTTGGCCCATCAGTGTATGTAGTCGCCGGCCGCGGTGGTCTAGCGGTTCTAGGCGCTCAGTCCGGAACCGCGCGATTGCTACGATCGCAGGTTCGAATCCTGCCTCGGGCATGGATGTGTGTGATGTCCTTAGGTTAGTTAGGTTTAAGTAGTTCTAAGTTCTAGGGGACTGATGACCACAGATGTTAAGTCCCATAGTGCTCAGAGCCATTTGAACCATTTTGTATGTAGTCCTATAGCGCTCACGTCAGTTTCTCGTGCATTTATGGACTACGTTTTATGAGAATGTCCTGTAATCTTTTGCGAGACTGGATTCTCCTCTGTAAGAATCAACATGGGTTCTACTAACAACGGCCTTCTGAAACTGAGCCCGCTCTATTCCTCCGCGAGATTCATAAGGCGGAATAAAGCGGCGTCTACATTGACGCCGTGTTGAGTGATACGCAAAACTCGTCTCATACAGTTTCGCACTGTTGGCTTGTAAACAAAATATGAGCTTACAGAATATGGGACCAGCTTAGTAATTTGACAGAGTACTTACTACCAGGTAACAAACCAGTTAGTTCTTAAATGGGTGATTACATCAGAAAGGAGTATTCAGTAGTATTCAGCATACTCCAAAGAAGTGTTATAAGGGAAGTTTCTGGGCTTCATTTACGAGGGTCGCTGAATTGATAATGTCCCAATTTTTTTTTACAGTCGTTAATATATAGAAGCTGTTATGGTATAGGTAGACAAAGTGTGTTCATAGGTATCTTAAAATGCACCCATTACAGTGTGCTAGTTGTTACTTCTCTGCGTCTACTAGTCTTCCTGCAAACACATCACATAATTTACTGCCTGATTTTTTCTGAACGGTTGTAACTGCGCTGTGGAGTGGACTACACTTTTTGGTGTAGTCCTTCCGTTTTGGGCCCATACGTCCACACTTTAATACCTGATCTGCTGCCCAGGAGAAAAAAAAGAAAAAAAAACAATAATGACCTACTTGTGCCACGCGTACTTGGATGTACTAACATTCTATGAATATAATACATGAAACACCTATAATTATTAGTCTGCAGATTAAGTAAATGCTGATGTAATGTTTCTCACTACAATCTGCTCTGTCATTAATAGAAATATCTGCACTTACACCCCTGACACCCTGTATAGGAAAACGTCCTTTTAGGTGCTTCAAATATGACGTCCCTTCTCCACGTATGTGAAGTGTGAACGATTGCGGTAGATGGCACAGGCTTACAAAACCATCTAAACGAGTCTGCACCAGACCTTCAGTATAAGCGTTGTGCAGCCATTGAATTATTGATCGCGGAAAAAGAAATCATGACGAATTCATAAACGTTTCTGTGCAGTTCACTTTAATGATGCAGGGCGATGGCTGAAGAGAGTTTAAAGCGTCAGGAAGTGTAGAAACTGAGCTCCATGGTCGGTAACTTTCTGGACATCCGGCATGGTTAATCACGTGGATGCAATTATTCGTGCAGACCGGCTCATCACAATTCGACAAATGGCTCTAAAGGTATTGGTGAGCATTGGAAGTGCGTATCCAAAGGCTGAGACCCTCGGATATCAAATGGATGGATGGATATGGTGTTATGGGCGCTCAACAGTGTAGTCTTTAGCGCCCGAACGGAAACAACAACGGACGAGTGTCGGATATCAAAGGTGTGCTCAAGAGGGTTGCCACGGATGCTCACAGCAGACGTCAAGATAGAAATAAAAGCTATTTCATATAACTGTTGGAGAAGTTTTACGCAAATGGAGACCTCTCTGCCATGGATCATTACAGGTGACGAATACTGGTTGTGCGACTTCGAGACAGAAACACAAAAAGGCAGTCACTGGAGTGGCACCATTCACAATCAGAAAAGGCAGAAATTCAAGGCAGCCCCCTCCGCTGGCAAAGTCATGATGACAGTCTATTGTCGCGTTGACAGAACCTACCAGATAGAATTTGAAAGGGGTGTCATTATAGGTCTCCATTTGGCCGCCGTGTCGAATCGTGGAACATCCAGTTACGTCGGATGCGACACTAGTGAGATGGACCTCATGGAAGTATGAAGATATAGATCTTCGTATCATGCATCAGGAGCACCAGCTTCACATTTACGCCTGAAATCCGAGAACAAGACGTAATGAACTCCCTGTGACATGCCGCACCAATGTCTGGACCTGCAGCCAGACTAGGGAATTTCCGTTCCACGCATAAATGAGGTGACAAAAGTCGTGGGATACCTAATAATATCGTGTCGGGCATCCTTTTGCCCGTCGTAATGCAGCAGCTCGACGTAGCATCGACTCAACAAGTCGTTGGAAGCCCCCCCCCCCCCCCCCCCCCCTATGGCCGTCCTAATTGCGAAAGTGTTGCTGATGCAGGATTTTGTGCGCAGATTGACGTCTCGCTTATGTCGCGTAAATGTTCGGTGGGATTCATGTCGGGCGATCTGGGTGGCAAAACCATTCGCTCGATCTGCCCAGAATGTTCTTCAAATCAACCGCGAAATATTGTCGTCCGATGACATTGTGCATTGTCATCCATAAAAATTCCATCTTGCTTTCTCTCCAGGTGACCGAACATATCCATTTACAGCCAATAATCAGTTCAGTTGGACAAGAAGATCCAATCCATTCCATGTAAACACATTCCACACCATTAGAGAACCACCATCAACTGGCACAGTGACTTGTTGACGACTTGAGTCTATGACATGGTGGGGTTTGTGTCATACTCTAACCGTACCATCGCCGGCCGCGGTGGTCTAGCGGTTCTAGGCGCTCAGTCCGGAACCGCGCGACTGCTACGGTCGCAGGTTCGAATCCTGCCTCGGGCATGGATGTGTGTGATGTCCTTAGGTTAGTTAGGTTTAAGTAGTTCTAAGTTCTACGGGACTGATGACCACAGATGTTAAGACCCATAGTGCTCAGAGCCATTTGAACCATTTAACCGTACCATCAGCACTTAGAACTGAAATCGGGACTCATCTGGCCGGGCCAGAGTTTGCCAGTCGTCTAGGGTCCAACCGACATGGTCGCGAGCCCAGGAGAAGTGGTGCGCTGCAGGCGATGTCGTGCTGTTAGCAGAGATATTCGCATCCGTCGTCTGCTGTCATGACCAATCAACGACAAATTTCGCCCCTCTTTCCTAACGGTTACGTTCCTTTTACGTCCCTCGTTGATTTTTGCTGTTATCTCAAGCACTGTTGCTTGTCTATTAACACTGACAACTCTTCATGAAGCCGCTGCTCTCAATCGTTAAGTGGAGGCCGTCGGCCATTGCGTTGTACTTGGTGAGAG
This sequence comes from Schistocerca serialis cubense, assembly GCF_023864345.2. Classification (NCBI taxonomy): domain Eukaryota; kingdom Metazoa; phylum Arthropoda; class Insecta; order Orthoptera; family Acrididae; genus Schistocerca; species Schistocerca serialis. Next base: position 317,814,224 of record NC_064642.1, on the reverse strand, counting down.
GTAATGCCCGAAATGTGGTATTCTCGCCACACTCTTCACACTATGGATCTCCGAATATTGAATTTCCTAACGAGTTCCGAAATGGTATGTCACATGCGTTTAGCTCCAACTACGTTCAAAGTCCGGTAATTCGCGTCGTGCGGTCATAATCACGTCGGCCACATTTTCACATGAGTCACTTGAGTACAAATAACACCTCCACCGATGCACTGCCCTTTTATACCTTGTGTACGCGATACTATCGCCATCTGTATGAGTACATATCGGCACCCCATGAATTTTTCTCATCTGAGTGTAAGCTGTCGTTAACACCACAACTCTAAACGGCTGTCGTTGGAGTAGTGTCGTAACCGGGTTTCCATTGACTGCTAATGAAAAGTGTCAGCTTGCGTTCAGCGATGAATCGTAGTTCTGCGCTATCCCGAATGCCCATTGTCATATGGAAACGATATGGGGAGAGGCCCCATCCTTCCTTTTGGAGAGGCACAGCTGTGTTGCTCCTGACGTCATAATGTGGGGAGACGTTGGGTATGCCTTCATGTCAAGGACGTGACTCGAACCCGGAACCATGCTGGTCGCTATCAATGCTCTTAACGACTGAACTCTCCGGGCGAGAGTCACGACCCACTCACACAGTTTTACTAGCTCCCGCAGCTCTCTTCTTCTTTAGTGACTTCAAGGGAGTCACCCGACCACCTCAAAACAGCACCCACTCAGATCCAGAGTGAATGTTTAATCTTGGGAACAATCTCATACTCTACGACTAAGAAATTTTTCTGCAATATCATATCACAGCTGGACTGCTAGTACCGCAAGGTATGCAGTCGGTAAGAGAATTGCCCGTTGCCGGCAAGACTAGGATCGAGTCTGGGTCTGGCACACAGTTCCCGTCCGCCAGGAAGCGAGGACTCCTCTGCTGTGAATGTTCTGGAAACATGTTTATTCCTTCTACGTACCTCTCAAGAAATCACAACTGTCAGAGAACCTCGATCTCATGTGCAGGCTCACTGCCGCTCATTATCCGGAAAGGAAAGATTCGATGGGATAGAGGGGAAATATGATGGTTTTTGGTGTGTGGAGCGCTCAACTGCGCCGTAATCAGCGCCCGTACAAAGTTCCAATTTTCACACAGTCCAATTTTTACACAATCAAATCTAGCCACTGTCACTAAGTGATGAGGACAATATAAATACCCGGTTCCCGGGCAGATAAAATCCCCCACCTGGCCGGGAATCGAACCCGCGACCCCGTGATCCAGAGGCAGCAGAGGGGAGAGAGGAATCGTAATAGTATGCGAACAATCTCTCACCACAGACGGGTAACTGGTTAGAGGAATTGTCTACATAGCTGTTATGTGCAGGCATGGATTTTGCTTCCGGTAACGAATGAATTTTACGAGTGTTCTACTTATCAGAACAAGTAGTTAGCAACACAGTTGGAAATTGCGGTTATTATTGAAATGGTTCAAATGGCTCTGAGAACTACGGGACTTAACATCTGAGGTCATCAGTCCCATAGAACTTAGAACTACTTAAACCTAACTAACCTAAGAACATCACACACATCCATGCCCGAGGCAGGATTCGAACCTGCGACCGTAGCGGTCTCGCGGTTCCAAACTGAAGCGCCTAGAACCGCTCGGCCACACCGGCCGGCGGGTATTATTCGTATCAAGAACAACGATAATTGTTTTCTGATATGAGTGACGCTGAACATATAGAAAAATAATCCAATGCCATCAAGCCTGTTTTAACTCGTAGCTTATCCTCCACAACGCGAACGCAATTATCTGTATTTCATGAAGATCAGCAGTTACAATCATTTAAATTTATTCCTGAAGTTCAAGTCAACTGTAGTAGGTAGAGATGCACTACGGGAATCACGAGATTTTCGAGTGTGCGTAAATGAATTAATGGTCTATGAGGATAGATAGATACGTGTGTGACAAATCGAAGTGTGGATCGCTCCGGCAGCGTGCTCGGATAACCTAAGTGGTAATGCGACCGCTCACGGTAACGGCAAATCTGGGTTAGAGACCCGGTTCAGAATAAATTTTCATATATCGCTTTAGGTAGTACATCTATACGCATTACAGGTAAGCTGAATTTCGGAAATAAATTTTAAGACAGTTATCGTTGCTCCATTTCCCAATTTACACATTCAACTTCTATGTGGGCAACTATTTCACCGACTCAGCTTGACAACGGTAGAAAGAGAAATTAACAGAAATCTACTGTTTTGGAAGACGAATTACACGACTCAGGGACCGCGGCTTCGGCACGAAAGAGTGTGTACGGAATTGTAAGGATTCCTCCAACCCATAGCCTGGTGTGAGGGAGAAGCCAGTTTCATATCCTGGCGCCGAGAAGAAAACACGGGTCAAGGCGCGAGGCAGAAACGAAGCAGTTGCGAAACCATGAAGAATATGATCCAGATGAGAACAAAGGTAAAGGCCCATGCAGAAACCTGTCTATTGGTCTGAATCTTCCTAATAACCTGACGCAGAAATATATCTGACGCTATATTTCCTGTCGTCTATCCTCTTCAAAATTTATGTAACCGGGCAAGATAAATGTACAGGCCGCCTATTGGGAAGAAGAAGCAGGTGTCGATTGTTATCAAAATCAACTGTAGAATTTATATTTAATGACACCATATATGAAATATTTTATTTGTTCTTCTAGCGCCTGCCGGCCGGAGTGACCGAGCGGTTAAAGGCGCTACAGTCTGGAACCGCACGACCGCTACGGTCGCAGGTTCGAATCCTACCTCGGGCATGGATGTGTGTGATGTCCTTAGGTTAGTTAGGATTAAGTAGTTGTAAGTTCTAGGGGACTTATGACCACAGCAGTTGAGTCCCATAGTGCTCAGAGCCATTTGAACCATTTTTTTAGCGCCTGTGCTAGTAATGGAATAATATTCCCTGCCTCCCTGGTTTTTATAGAAACAGTGTCCGCCCCCGGTAGCTGAGTGGTCAGCGTGACAGATTGTCAATCCAAAGGGCCCGGGTTCGATTCCCGGCTGGGTCGGAGATTTTCTTCGCTTAGGAACTGGGTGTTGTGTGGTCCTAATCATCATGATTTCATCCCCATCGACGTGCAGGTCGCCGAAGTGGCGTCAAATCGAAAGACCTGCACCAGGCGAACGGTCTACCCGACGGGAGGCCCTAGCCACACGACATTTCATTTCATTTCATTTCATAGAAACAGTTTTTACGTATTTCTTTTCTGGAACTCGCTTATATGAAAATGTGTAGCCTTGATGCAAATTTCGCTGTTTATTTAATGTTTGAATACTGCGAAATGTGCACGTAGCGACAATATGCAAATCACCGAAAATTTTGCCACGAATAAAACAATAGTTATACAACGAAAAACTGGATTGTGGCAGTTCCATAGACAAGACCTGCATTGATATCTACACAGATATTGTTGTTACCAAAAGCACACACATTAAGTGTAGTATATGGACAGGAATCTGGCCTTCCGCACAAACAGAATTGTGCAACATACAGAGAGCGGCAAAGCGGCCTATACAACTCATTAAGCCAGCGACTGGAGACGCTGAAAGAGAGTGCTAGTATTGAAGTACACGAAATCTGAGTCGCTTCCACGGCAGTTCGGCGGCGAAAACCAGGAGAATAATTGATAAAGGAAAGAAGAGCGAGAAATACACTTGATAGGCCGCCGCGCACACGGCCGCCAGGCGCACGCGACCGAGTGCAGATGTGATGTTTGCTTTCTCGACGCCCTAATAGCGCTCTGAGTAGGACAAAGAACCTGCTTAGGTAGTCATTGCAGCAGCAGAATTCCTCATACATGCTAAATTAAATAAAGCACTCACTTCCTTTCGATATAGCTTACATAACCCTGGCTGGCCGGAGTGGCCGAGCGGTTCTAGGCGCTTCAGTCTGTAACCGCGCGACCGCTACGGTCGCAGGTTCGAATCCTGCCTCGGGCATGGACGTGTGTGATGTCCTAAGTTCTAGGGGACTGATGACCTGAGAAGTTAAGTCCCATAGTGGTCAGAGCCATTTGAACATAACCCTGACAGAACCGGATATTCTTGTTCATTTATGTAATTAACTGTTTGTGAAATTATACACCACAACTTTTATCTATTTTGTGTCTTGGCTGCAATTTTCTGCATAACTCCCTCCAAACCTGTAGTATAATCGTTAAAGCTAGGTCTGGCGCCTACAATAAGAAGTGATACGAGTGTGAGAGATCATGGTTAGGGTAGGGCAATCTCCAGATTATTTCTTTTAGACAAACAGGAAATACTACAAACCTTTGTAAACCTTTTGCACAGTTTTGCTTGATCCATGCCTGTCCCAGGCAGCACTCAGTAGACTCAGCTACACTGTCTAACCTGTCACGACTCACGGCAGGCATCACAGCCTTCATCTGCCAGCACACTTCCGAGAAAAACCAAAGATCAGGGTTCGGGTCTCCACCTGGCAAAAAGAATTAATCTGCCAGAAAGTTAAAAGCTGCTGATCATCAGTACAGTTTGCATTTATCACCTTAACCATTTCGACATAGGGTCATATCCAATTCGGTGTTATCTATCTGAATACAAATAATACTGCATAAAATTTGTTGATGCCTGAGACAAGGTCAGGCTAAAATAATTTAGATGAAAATTCTGACTAAGTTGAGACAATTTGAAATTAAATTATTTCTGATGAGGGTCACTACTACACCACAGCTAATAGTACTTGTCTTGACAGTGTGAGATAACTGGCGAATTGTGGCGCCCTGAAAATATTCTGAGATGTGCCTTGGCGTGGCCGCACGCGCGCTGCTCCGCCTGCCGGCGCCTGGCAGCAAACACGTGATGCCGAACGTCAGCCGGACAAGAGGGATAGCCCCAGTGCACGGTCCAGCTGCGTGGCTGGAAATTCCATGGTGACGCTGTGTCGATGAAGGAAACACACCAGGAGTGCCAAAGATGGTGGACTTTGTGAAACCTTAATGGCAGACATTTCACAGTTCATATAGAAATTAATAGTAGCCAGATGAATCATGATACCTCAAAAAGAAACGTGTACATTACTATTATTTGCACAACGAATCCGATGGTGTAATCATATTTTCAATATATTTATTAGTTTCAAGTTTAGTATCTGATGATGAATTATACAAAAACGGTAGCAGCATACTTATAAATATATTTATTCATCACTGTATTTGTTTATATCCGATATATACTAATCATGAAGAAACTGGTTAAATATTTATTGTGTTTTAGAAAACACAGAGACATTAGGCTACTGGCCTACCTATTGTTGCTATTCCTTTGATATATGTTGGTTTAATTTGTTTATGTATTTAATAATGTGTGTTACGTGGTCCAGCCGTAGGAATATTTATTTAATTTCAAGTATTTAAATGTAAATCCAGGATTTCGAATGTTCTTAAATATATTTGTGAGTGTACGTGGCTTGGAGACATGGAGGGAGCGCTCGAGCCAATCACAGCGCTCGTTAATGGTGAGACTGTAAGGAAGTGGGGGAGGAGCATCGTTTCGAGAGAGGACACGAGAGTTTGGGAAGTGCGGCAGTTCTGTACAGGACGGCACAGGACACGGCACGTGCTGGGAGTGACGGCGCGACGGATGCTCGGTCGCGGCAGAGACTTGGAGACAGTGGAGCGGTTTGCGCGTGGTCGCGGCAAACAGAAATACTTTGGAGAGCTGACTTGTGCACTTGTGAGATTTCCGTGGCTTCTACAGTGAAGACATAGTGTGCGTTCAAAAGTGAATATCTCACGAGCTATGTTGTTGTTCATAACTAAATATGCGCAGTAGGAATCTATTCTTTCCCTGTTATTCAACTAATATTTTATTTAATTGCTGGACCATCGACACCAATAAGTGTTTTGCAGAAATAAACCGCATTCTAAAAAGTACTTCTACTATTGTACTAATCATTTAAAGTCATTAAGATAGTACCTGCAGATTTTATTTAATTGCAACCTTTCATTTATAAATTTATATGTCACATTTGTGGGTGTTGGAGAAAACAATTCCTTTATTCCCACATATATTTAGCAATAACTTAACACTACACACATGAATGAACTGTATAGACATGAACAGCACGGAATAACTAACAAAAGCTAAGTCAAAGAATAACTATATCACTGCACGTAAATTAACACTTCACGGAATGTTTATGAAGCACTGTACACTTGTAGGGATCGATTGTCAGAAATAGGTCACTACATGACTCCCCACTTTAATGCTAACGATACCGCAGATTAAATTTCACACGCCGTCCAGCTCTTGTAACTACTTCTTTCTTGAAACCGGGCGGTGCGTCACGTGTGTCAGTGGTTGTGTCAGGGAGTGGTGTAGTAGTCCTCGACGTCGGTCTTGGTGTTGCAGTGAATGGTGTTCGCTGACCGTTGTGGTGTTCTTGGGGTACAGGAACACATCTTGTAGCTTCTCCTGTCTTCTCTGGTTTGTGTTCAGTGGTAGCTGTGGTGTCTGTTGCGTCCAGAAATGCAGGCTTGATACGGTCCACTGCAACTGTGGTGGGTGTACCGTTAATCATTATGCGGAAAGTATTGGTATCCCTACTGACTACCAAATATGGTCCGTCATATGGTGTCTGCAGTGGTTTACACACAGTATCATTGCGTAAGAATACATGTGTGCACTTATCTAGCTCCGCAAAAACGAACGAGTGTCTTCCAAGCTGGTTTCTGGGCATTGTTAGTCTCAATTGGCGTATATGCTCTCTTAATCTTGTGGCGAATTCTGAGGCTGTGATTGTATCATCTGCCATGCTGTGCAGAAATTCTCCAGGTAGGCGTAACGTTTGTCCATACACCAGTTCTGCTACTGTTGCTTTCAGATCACTTTTGAATGACGTTCGTAGACCCAAAAGTACGATAGGTAATGTCTCTGTCCAATTCGGTGTTGCGTGACATCTCAGTGCTGCCTTTAACTGTCGATGAAGACGCTCAACCATGCCATTTGATGCGGGGTAGTATGCCGTGGTGCGTATGCGTTTCGTACCTAATAACGTAGCCAATGCTTTGAAAACGTAGGCTTCAAATTGTCGTCCTTGATCAGTTGTAATTCTCAGTGGAACTCCAAACCGGGCAATCCAACCACGAAAAAATGTTTGAGCTATAGTTTCTGCAGTGATGTCCTTCATTGGAAATGCCTCAGGCCACCTAGTAAATCTGTCAATCACCGTGAGGCAATAACTGTAGCCTTCCGATGTCGAGAGTGGGCCGATTATGTCAACATGCACATGGTCAAAACGCTGATTTGGTGGAAGAAATGTGCCTAGTGGTGCCCTGACGTGCTGTGTGATTTTATTCCTCTGCCACGCCAAGCATTGCTTCACAAATGCTTTAGTCTGTGTGCATACATGGCCGTACAAATTTTTGTTTGACCAATCTGAGTGTGGCTCTTACTCCTGGGTGTGACAGATTGTGCATTGACGCAATTGCCTGTGTTCTGAATTGCTGTGTCACAAATGGACGTACCTTTCCTCTTGCTACGTCACAGTACAACTCAATGCTTGCTTCAGGAAATGTCACGAGCTGTAGCTTCAATCCTTTCTCTTGTTGCAATAGATCACGCAACTCACTATCACATTGTTGCGCATGCGCGAGGGCGTCGTAATCAATGGCCTTTGTCACTGCTTCCACCTGTGCGATGTCATCTGCTACTGTTATGAAACGTCCCCTTTTTAAAACAATTATACACGACTGTGCTTAAACTGACACACAATATTTTGTTAGCGCAACGCAATCTGACTTTCAATAATCCCTACAAAAGAATGGCCCTGACTAACATTAACCTATACGTTTCACAAATCACTTACCTCACAAAAATCTTGGTTACTCGAACTACTGCAGTACAGCGAGCGCCACTACTGCCAGCTAAATAAAAGATTCAAACTACGGAAGGCACTAACTACTGATAGGGATAGTTAGCAAATGAAAGATATTAATAGAGAACAAACAATGTATTTACCTTAATAGTCATAATATATATAGCAGTTCATGACAAATTACAAATCTCCGCCATCTCTCTCCCACCACTGCTGGCGGCTCACCTCCAACTGCGCAACGCTACGCGCTGTTCACATCCAGCTGCCGCTGCCCAACACTACAATGGCAGACAACAATGCAAACTAGCCACAGACTGCACACAGCACAGCCAGTGATTTTTATACAAAGGTGGCGTTACCAATAAAAAACCTAAACAGCCTACTTACACTGTGGACACTGCTTCTATGCGAGAAAGTGCATCAGCTGGAACATTTAGCTTCCCTTCCACATACACAATGCTGGTCGTGAACTGGCTGATAAAATCTAAGGGTCGCAGCTGCCTGGGCGATGCATTCTCTGGCTTTACCTTAAAGGCATAGGTAAGCGGTTTATGATCTGTGTAAATCGTGAACTGTCGCCCTTCTAATGCGTGTATAAATTTTTCTACTGCCGCATAAGCTGCGTACAGCTCACGGTCATATGTTACCCAACGTTGCTGAGATGGTGACAACTTATGACTATAAAATGCAATGGGCTGCCATAAACGATCAATTTGTTGCTGAAGTACGGCACCAATGACAGTGGACGAAGCATCAACCATGGGAGCGAGTGGAACATGCGTGACCGGGTATGCTAATTGCGCGGCCTCTGCTATAGCTTTTTTATAGCGTGAAACGCGGTCTCCGCCACGATAGTCCAATGCACACTGTGGTTAGGTTCAGGTGCGCCTTTAAGTAGTTCATTCAATGGTGCAGTTATCAGTGCATGATTCCGAATGAAGCGTTGGTAGAAATTCAGTACTCCAATGAATCGTCGTAATTCTCTGACTGTGACAGGGCGGGGGTATTTGTTTATGGCCTCTACTTTACTGTGTGGCGGTAGAATACCCTGTGCATTCACCAAATATCCTAAAAAGTGGACCTCTTTCTCACCAAAAACACACTTGGCAGGATTAATTACTAGTCCATGTGGTGTCACCGCCAGACACCACACTTGCTAGGTGGTAGCCTTTAAATCGGCCGCGGTTCGCTAGTATACGACGGACCCGCGTGTCGCCATTATCAGTGATTGCAGACCGAGCGCCGCCACACGGCAGGTCTAGAGAGACGTCCTAGCACTCGCCCCAGTTGTACAGCCGACTTTGCTAGCGATGGTTCACTGAAAAATTACGCTCTCATTTGCCGAGACGATAGTTAACATAGCCTTCAGCTACGCCATTTGCTACGACCTAGCAAGGCGCCATTATCATTTGCTATTTATCTTGTGATGCATGTACCGTCAGACCGATGTTCACCAATTATGGATTAAAGTTAAGTATTCCAGAAGCTACGTACTTTTCTTCCTACTATAAACTCCTATAACTGTTCCAGACCTCACGCCAGCCTGCGTGAGCTTAGACGCGTGCCTTTCGGCTACCAATCATAGTGGCTTGGCTGTCTTGCCAAGTCACAACAGTCCATGTGTGCGTAGGCGGTTAAACACTTGTGCCACATGCTGTAAGTGCTCCTCTTCTGATGCAGACATCACCAATAAATCATCTATATACACATAGCAAAAATCTAAATCTCTTGTAACCTCATCCATAATACGTTGGAGGGTCTGAGCGGTATTACATAGTCCGAATGGCATTCGAGTGAATTCAAGTAGACCGAATGGTGTTGTCACCGCTGTTTTAGGAATGTCTTCTGCAGCTATAGGGATCTGATAGTATGCTCGAACTATATCAGTGGTAGAAAATATAGTCTTACCGTGAACATTTGCAGAAAAGTCTTCTATATGTGGAACTGGGTACCGGTCTGGAATGGTCCTTGCATTGATTTGGCGATAGTCACCCCAGGGGCGCCATCCATTTTTCTTTTTAGGCACGATGTGAATTGGGGATGCCCAACTGCTACTAGAAACTCTACAGATACCTTGTGACAGCATGCTGCGAAATTCATGCTCTACCACTTTTAGGTTTTCGGCCGTTAAACGTCTAGGCCGAGCGTGAGTTGGCGGCCCTGGCGTGGTCAAAATGTGGTGGACGATTGTATGCTTGACTGGTGGGAGAGTAGGCGATTGCTGTGTGATCTCGGGGTATCCTTTCAGTAATCGTACATATGGTGTGTCGCCTGTGACTGTGCGTACCTCTTGTGGTGTGATACAACGGACTTTTCCTGTTGTATGCAGACTAGTAGTCAAATCTATTAGTCGCTGACGTCGCAGATATGGCAGTAAGTCGTAGAAGGACAAAACATCTTCTCCGATAATAGGCTGTGATATATCTGCCATTGTAAATTGCCATTCAAACACACGGCGTAGCCCCAAGTTAAGGAATAATGTTACTCGACCGTATGTTCTAATTTTGGAGTCATTGGCGGCGTATAGATAACAGTCGTCGCAGCTCCGGCGCGATAAGCGGTTTGCTGGATATACGGACACTTCTGCGCCTGTATCGACGAGAAACTGTAGTTTTGTTTCACGGTCTGTCACAAAAAGTCGGCGAGTGTTTGCACTGGAAGTTATCGCTGCTACGGTGTCTGCCTCATATTTCCACTTGCAAGGTGGCGTACACTCTCGTGCATCATTACCAAATGTCTTGTGGTACCAGCATAAGTTCTGTAGTGATGGTGATCGATTGCGACTTCGTGACCGTCGGCGGCGTGGCCGTTGGCGGTTGTGCGTTGTTTGTGATGCAGCTACCTGTGCGGTCAACTCTGCCAGTTGTGATTGTAGGGAGACTACCGTCACTGTGGGCGAATTTTCTTGTTGTGGCGTTAATGTTGAGACACTTGATGTGGGATACATTTCAATTTATCTGTCGGCCGTTTGTGCCAGTGCGTTTAAATCGCCTCCACATACCGTGAGAATTTTTTGGGTATCGGACGGCAACCGAGACAACAATATATTTCGTAGCACATCATCAGTTACAGTGTTACTTGCCAGTGTGCGCAAACGTCGTAAGAGTTGTGATGGAGTGCGATCTCCGAGTTCTTCAGTGCGCAGTAGCTTCTCTAGCCGTTTTGCCTCTGATTGCGACAAACGCGTTATTAATGCGTTTTTAATGGATGCATAACGATCGGTATCCGGTGGTGCGGCTATGATATCTTGTACTTCTCCTGCTAGATCTTCTGTAAGTGCTGCAACCACATAGCTGCATTTAGTTTCGTCCGCCGATATTTGTGCGAGGATGAACTGGCTTTCTAACTGGGCAAATCACAATAGAGGATTATGTAACCAGAATGGTGGAGGTTTTATCGTCACCCTGTTAATTGCAGTGCTGGCTCCAGGTTGAATTGAGACTGGCGAATCGGTCATTATCGTGCTGAAACGAGCGCGACGCGGCTGGCGCGAAAGTTACAAACGTGAACGTTGCGGAACTTCGTTAAACGGGGAAGCCGACGTGGATGTTAACGCAGTTCGTCGGGGTCACCAAATGTGGGTGTTGGAGAAAACAATTCCTTTATTACCGCATATATTTAGCAATAACTTAACACTACACACATGCATGAACCGTGTAGACATGAACAGCACGGAATAACTAACAAAAGCTAAGGCAAAGAATAACTGTATCACTGCACGTAAATTAACACTTCACGGAATGTTTATGAAGCACTGTACACTTGTAGGGATCGATTGTCAGAAATAGGTCACTACACATTCATAATTCGCAATTGCCGATTGATAGAAACCTTTGACCATTCGAGTCATGTGTGTATTCTTATCGTATACTGTAGACTCAGCGATATTTGGTCTGTAATGAGGCAACTACGTATCCCAGCCCCTAGACAACGAAATTAGCCAAAACTTTTAATATTGCAACTCTGAGTCGAAGGGTATTTAGTTCGGGGCCACACACCAACATTCATTCATTTTATTATTTTGAAAGCCCGCAACAGGTAGTCGGAACAACACATTCGCTAATGACGGATTTAGCTGACGGAGCCAGTGTGTGACAAGAAAGCTCACACTATGCAATCAGTTGCCGTTAGTATGAATGTCTGAACTATAAGTTATTGCTTTCTCCCATTGCACAAGTACGCATCAGGAATGGTAAATGCATACCTATCCGAGTCAGGTTGTTTGCCTACACTGTTTGATTAGACCACGGTTATAATACACATTTCTATTTTTAGTATCAAAGGTAAACAAATAGACTGAATGCAAAATAAAATCGCCACACCAAAAAGGAGTTGTGCGACATAAACAAAAGGAAGTTAGTAGGCGTGTTTCTACATCTGAAAGAAGATGTCTGTTCAAATTTCGCGCCAATCGCACAAGAGTGGCGCTAGTAGCGCCACTTTGAGGATGCCAATCAGGAGTGCATTAAATAGGCGTTGTAACGGTCGTCAGCGTCTAACCCCGGAAACTGAGTGCTCAGCGCGACAGAAGAATCCTAAGGGCCCGGGTTCTACTCTAGGCTGGGTCGGAGATTTTCTCCGGTCAGGGGCTGGGTGTTGTGTTTTCGTAATCATCATCATTTCACCCCCATCGACGCGCAAGTCGCCGAAGTGGGGTCAAATCGAAAGACTTACACTCGGCGAACGGTCTACCCGACGAGAGGCTCTAGTCACACTACATTTGTCTTTTAACGGTCGTCAGCGTTAGTTACCTTTGAGACTGGTGAACTGATATTAGTCAAGGATGCCTTAAAGATACAAAATGCCATTATCAGCATCTCACTGCGTTTGAACGATGTCGTGTAATAGGGCTACTAGGAGCTGGATACTGCCGAAACACTTGGCAGGAATGTAGCCACTGTACATGATTCCTGCGAGATTCTTCTACCGTCTAGAGACCTGTCTTCTTGCGACCGTACATCCTCTCAGCAATCATATCTGGCGAATCTGCAGCAGAAATTTGAGCAGAAGTTGGCACCACAGTGACACAATGAACTGTTACAAATCGATTAGTTCAAGAGGCCTCCGAGCCAGACGCTAGGCAGTGTGCATTCCACTGACCCCACACGACCGCTATTTGCGACTTCAGTGGTGTGAAGCGTGAACTCGCGGGAAGACAGGGTGGAGGTCTATTGTGTTTTCTGATGAAAGCTGGTTCTGTCTCTGTGCCAGTGATGGCCACGTGTTGGTCAGAAGGATCCCAGTTGAGGGCCTGCAACCAACTTGTCTGTGTGTTAGACACATTGGACCTACACACGGAGTTATAGTCTTGGATGCGATTTCGTATGACAGCAGAAGCACTCGTGGTTATCTCAAGCATCGTGACTTCGAATATGTACGCCAACATTGTGATTCGACATGTTGTGCTGACATTTATCAACAGCATTGCAGGGGGTGTTTTCAACAGGATAAATCTTGTCCACATACCGCTGTTGTAATCCAAGACGCTATGCCGAGTGTCGACATGTTACCTTAGCCTGCTCAGTCACCAGATCTGTCTCCAATCGAGCAGATATTGGACATCATCGGACGAGAACTGCAGCGTCATCCACAAACAGTACGAACGATCCTTGTATTGACCGATGAAGTGCAACGCGTAGAACTTCATCCCACAAACTGACATCCGGCACCTGTACAATGCATGCACGTTTGCATTCAACATTCTGGCGGTTACACCGGTTATTAATGTACCAGAATTTAACATCTGCAATGGCTTACCTCGTGCTTTCATTAACCTGTAATCTTGCAATGTTAATCACTTACAGTCCACCCCCGGTAGTTGAACGGTGCCGGCCAGGGTGGCCGAGCGGTTCTAGGCGCTACAGTCTGGAACCGCGCGACCACTACGGTCGCAGGTTCGAATCTTACCACGGGCACGGATGTGTGTGATGTCCTTAGGTTAGTTAGGTTTAAGTAATTTCAAGTCCCAGGGGACTGATGACCTCAGAAGTTAAGTCCCATAATGCTCAGAGCCATTTGAATCATTTGAAGTTGAATGGTCAGCGTGACGGATTGTCAATCCTCTGGGCCCGGGTTCGATTCCCGGTTGGGTCGGGGAATTTTCTCTGCCCAGGGACTGCGTGTTGTGCTGTCCTCATCATCATCCTATCATCCTCATCGACTGTAGGTCGACGAAGTGGCGTCAAATCGAACGACCGGCAACTGGCGAACGGTCTGCCCGACGGGGGCCCTAGCCATACGATTAAGTAAACAAATAAATAAATGAATCACTTATATATAATACTTAGGCGAATGAATTCCAGAAATTTCATTACTCTACATTAATTTTTTTGTGCTGTGAGTTTTTCCCGCCAGTGTTAGACAGGGTGGCGTAAAATAGATGTTAGAATATGTTTGTCTAATGTGGTTTAATCTATGCCATAAACGAGTCTCCTTGTGATAGCGTCATATTGTAGCTCTGAAAATTCTATAGCTAGCTAAGAATTCTCAATTCACTTTTCAAAATGAAGCAAAAACATTGGAACGGCGTTTGTTTATCGTAAAGACAGAAATTATGAACGTACTCTTATGGTGAGATGTGCGTTCAAGAGCACATTTTATTAAAAAAGAGCACCATCCAGAATGACCATTTCTCCATGAGATGATAGTACAATTGTGCTGGAAAAATTTAACAGTGAATTTAACAATGCTCTGAAACGAATATTGTATAATGTTTTCTCCTCTTTTTTCTGTTTCCTTTTCTACAGGTGATGAAAAGTCCTGAAAAGACTGCATCCATGCATTACTCAAGAAGGACGATCCAAGTGGACCAGCCCCAGTTGGAGCCCTGGAGAATGTGGAACGGGTACCAACCTCATTCAGTGAGGAGCCCACTACATGAAAAAGACATTCAGCACAGCAACTCAGGATGTCACGACTGTCTCTCCTGATTGTGAAACAGAAATTTAACCTTTTCCCTTATAAAGTTCAACTATACCAACAACCTTTGAAGGGCAGTGACCTTATTTTGTAAATAAGGCGACTGAGTCCTTTGAGAATGGAACAGTTTTTAGAGATGAGGTTTAGTGATGAGAATCGCTTCCATTTCCATGCGGCCGTCTACAAGCAGAAGTGACTCCACCGAGGTAATGTGAATTTACACGTCCAGCCTTTGGATATGGCGTGGAACGGTCTCCTTACAGTACCGGTCTCAACCTGTACAATTATTTCTGCTGGAATTATCTAGAGGACGGAATCTTCGAAGATGCACCTGAAAAACTCCAGGATCTTCGTACTGCAATTTACAGAAAGATCTGCGCAGTAGAAAATGTTGATCCTCAATAATTAATCACGGTATTCAGTTAAAGACTCTGGACACTCGTCACTGCAGAGAGAAAGCACTTTGATAACATTTCTGTTAAATTTCATGTTGTTTGCTATTCCATAAACGTAACAAGAATCTGTCGCCCCGTATTATGTCGTAGTAGACAATAACTTTTTAACACCTGTTTTGTGCCAGCCTGTACAAGGGTCGGAGGGATGAAAGGGAATATGGACCGCAAATGTTAAAATTTATATCAGAATGGAACACTCTACGGAAGTATTGCCATAATTACGTCCACTAATATTCTAGGATTATCTCTCTATTAGCGAGGATACGGTTGAGGAGTAAGCCGAACGAATTGGACAGGTTTATGCGGTCCTTTCGCACTGCATTACAAACCACTATGTCGATTTGGCAAAATCTACATAGTGGAATCTGTCTCAAAGTCCACTTGAGAAAACTGAATACCTGTTCATGAAGGTTACTGTACCCTTTTAAACAATACTTACTTTCATCACTCCGGACTGTAAACCATTTGCATTACATATTTTTAAACCCATGTTCAATAGATGGCAGACAAAATTTGTCAACTGTGTATTTCCTTCTTAGGGGTTTCGTTCCTTGACGGAGTGTCTGGAAAGATAGCAGGTTATATTTCCATACAAGATACGTGTGTGTGTGTGTGTGTGTGTGTGTGTGTGTGTGTGTGTGTGTCTGTGTGTGTGTGTGTGTGTGTGTGTGTGTGAGAGAGAGAGAGAGAGAACTGCTAGGGACCAAACTGCTTTGGTATCGGTTCATAGACTTACACACTACTTAAACTAACTTATGCTAAGAACAACACACACACCCATACCCGAGGGAGGACTCGAACCTCCGACGGGAGGGGCCCAAGATCCGTACTCTATGAATAAATTTTCCTAGCGGTCGTTAAGCTAACGACCTTTCTGAGGCGGGAAAAAATTCTTTCTTCACTAAATGCCTGCTCTCAAAATTTCATTAGCATCGTTTTTAAGATAAGTGGCTTCTTCATCTCTCTCTCTCTCTCTCTCTCTCTCTCTCTCTCTCTCGTCCTCTTTGTTATAAAAACGTTGTCTGTGCGACCAGCGTTTCCATCTAAGTTTACTCAGTGTCAGTGTTGGCTTCTGCAACTGGTGGCATTTTACTACAACTCCAGGACATTCTGGCAATCAGTGATTTCATGTGACTGCCGGTGCAGGGATACACATATGCTGTAGTGCCCATGGCTATTACTGCATTCTATCAGGCCCGAAGGTTCTGTGTACGAAGTAGCTATAACGCTAAACATTTGTAAAATTCTGTCAACGTGCCACAGAGATTACATTTATTGTAGTTTAGCAGAATTTACAGGTGTGTTTGGTAGAATATGCGGATGTCACGGTTACGTCCTGCATTGGTTCGTCTGCCATAATTTGCAAGTGGACACGCATTCAGGTTGCTTGTGATTGTGTTCTGTGTCCGAAGATTCAGGTTTGGCCGAGTACCTCGGCTCACCTTATTTAATAGAACTTGGGCGCCGTCTGTAAGGACTTCGACTGGACCTGACGTTAAGTTCCAATCCTCCTGCTTTCCTCAATACATTTTTTGTCTCCCAGTGGACGATGTGAGTGATGCAAAGCCTGACATCACCAGGTGAAGGAAACATAGCGATGTGTGTTATTCATTACAAATTTTAACAATCTTTATATCAATGCAGTTCAATAATAACTATATGATAGCCGGTTTATATTGGCTAAAAGCCATCTTCAGCTCTACGCAACGAACAAAGATTATCTTTCAGTTTGGTAAAATTACCTGATAACCACCAAAACATTTTTGAAAACGTGGTTTTTTAAATATAAAACATTACATGCAATCAAACAACGTACCGTACTTTCACCGTAATTGATATGTAAGGTATCAGAAAGTTTTAACCACGACAAATTTGTTATTATGAGTAACTTCTCAAAATATTCAGACTGACCAAAACACATATTTCTGCATACAAAACCAGAATGGATTTTATGATACTTGGAGTTACAGTAATTTTATCGCCTTAACTTTTTGGCTTAGCATCTGCGTGTATATTGCCATAAAAAGGATGTTTATAGTGTATCATTGTAAACTTTTGCTTATATAAATATATAATGTTGCAGATCAAAATGAACGAGCTCTGCTGCAAAAATAAACCACGTATCGATTGCCTACAACCAAACTGCATCACGAGTAACAAAGGCGTTACAGTACGCTGCAGCTGCACAGGAAGACGAAAGTGCAGACGTCCTTAATAGTGTAGTAATTGTCAAAAGTATTGGTAGCGCTGCCCTTTCGTTTGCTTTAATACCTCCAAAAAGTGCTAATGAGGAATATATACGCTGTTGCAGTTCAGTTTTGGGTTCTCACAGGGTCTGAGTAGGTACTGACCAGACATAGTCGGGAGCGAGTTTGCAGATGTAGTAAGTCAACGATAGTGAGTGATAGCGACTATCAAGAAACTTTGTAGCTCCTCGAGTTTTTTAATCGTAAAATACCAAGCGGCAGGTTCCGATTTTTACTGTCAGACTTCGTTTCAAATGCATGATTTCGTTGCTAGTATGGGGAGATCTTGGGAAACAACGGCACAATTAACAGGAATACATGAATTATTACATTATTTCAGCAGTGTGTTGGCAGAGTTGTATCTCGACAAAGCAGTCACTGTTCTTAGTTTGATGTGGGATTTGCTGAGTTCAGACTGTGACCCGATTCGTTCCGTATCTTGTGGATAGGGTCCTGTTCGGTACCCTCTAAGCGTCTAAGTTCATTTAGCGGCTGCTTTATTTGTGTTGGAGATTAGATTGGTGATTTGCACTGAGCAATGTATTGGCTCAATTGCAAGATATTTTGTTGAACGGGCACTACAGATATGAAAACGAAACTTCGCTTTGGTCATACAGCGCATGGTGTCAGAAGGCTTTCCAAAGCTCTTTCCCCGAATGGTTGAGGAATTGTACCCTAAAGGAAATCCGATCTTTCTGCAGAGGTATCGTCCGGTTACTGATTTATTGTGGTGAGTGACCATTCATTAACGCGACGTCAGTGCGAGGCGTTTGCCAGCACCTGAAGGGATAGAATTCTGTAACGTCAAGGCCTGAAGTGATAGAGGAATTAGCTTTGATGGCACTCGTTCACAGAATTAGAAATCTCGCCTGTGACAAATCTAAAGTGTTCAGTGAGAAAAATTTACGTGTGCAACGATAAAAATGCAGTGGGAATGTATTGACATCTGTTGGACGGATGTAATGAAAACAAACACTCCAAACCGACATTTCACGACAATTAATCAGTAAAAAAACGCACAACATGTAATGAAAGCATGAAAACCGTCTGGAGATGAATCATAACGATGCGAAACCGGTAACGGTACCGTTTGGATAAAGGAACTGAAAATAATTTTGTAACTGGTTGCTTTCTTAACACCATCAACATTAGTCTTTGTTTCATCTGTCAAAGCCGATTCCCGCACGCACTGCTCAAAATATTGCAACGATGGGCTTTGTTGTTTTCGCAGTGTCAGTATGAAATTATGTACAGACCTATGGCAAAGCAAGACAATACAACGCCTTATCTCTCCTTCCGATTGGCTCAGACTCTGATTTTGATGCATCTGCCCCATCTTGCTGCCAAATCGATGGTCAGGATTCTGAATTGCTGGAATCTTTTCCCTTGAACTACAGAAGAATTGCACAGGCCCGGAAGCAGACCAAGATCTCAATACCTTTTTGCATTACATTCGCATGTCATGGCCTGGTTCATTGAACAGTATCCAGAACTCAGTTGTGTCCGATATTTTGCAAGTAGGCACAGCCTTTCAGTTCAACAGGATGTGATTCTAGTTCAAAATGACAGTGGAAATTGCATGTACTTATTCCCAAAGTGTTGCAAAAGGATGCGTTGCGATTGCCCCACCAAGGACATAGGGGAATTGTTCGCACTAAAAAGGTAGCGTGACAGCACTGTACTTGGCAGGACATGGAGGTTCACATTGAACAGATGACGTCACAGTGTAGCGCATGCATGGAGAACCAATGCGCTACGCCACAGTCATTCTCAGCTTGGCCTAAGACTTAGTCTCGATGGCAGCGAGTGCACATAGATTTTGCAGAACCAATTTGGAACACTCGTTGGCTCAAAGTGGTAGACTCTTTTCGCAAGTTTCCATTTGGGGTGCCTATGAATTCTACCACATCCAGAGCACCATTCAATATTTTGTATAGAAGGTTTGCCAGAAGTACTTGTGTTGGACAATGAACCGCAGTTCACATAACTTGAAGAGTTCTTTGAACGCAATGGCATTCGTCATCTAACAAGTGCTCCATTTCACACGCAGTCCAATGGAGAAGCAGAATGCTTCATATGCACTTTGAAGCATGGGCAACCTTCGCACCACCCACACCCGAAAACAGGCCCTGCAACTCTTTCTCGCCTCATATCGCTCTCACCCACGAGACGGACCATCACCGGCATAGCTTCTGCCTGGCCGCCGCCATCGGACGCTGCCACACCAACCGCAGCATCCAGCGCCGCCAATGGTCTGCAAATCATAGGCGCTGGGAAAGAGGCGTGATCCAGGAACGCACTCGCTCTGTTATGTATGTGTGGCGGGTCCCGATGGTTTCAGCGCCGCCACCAGAACCAAATTCATGCATGCCATTTGCCCCGTGATTCTACTGCTTTTCTTCCTCCTGATTCACTGCCTCACAGGACTTGGGGCCTTCGCAGCCGCCAGCTGGTGACACCCGGGCATCCCATGAGGAGCGGAAGGACGATGCACTCACGCATCCGCCGTCCCCTCGCCTCAACCTCATGCAGTGGATCAGCCACCGCCGTCGCCGACGCCGTCATCGCTCCAACCTGACCCCAGGCCTGGACGTGTACCCTGGCAGCAGTTTTCTGGAGGATGTTCCTGTTGCCTCGGAAGCCAGATGGTGAAGAACGGCTGGGAGTACACCGTCCTTACAGCTACGGCTCCCGGCTCATCTCAATGTCCAGCGTCTTGCCTGTCTCACCACTGTCGTTTGCAGCCTCACTAAACGACAACGGTGAGGCATTTTGGGGAGGAGGAACGTGCTGTCATAGCCTTTCGCCAGTACTCTGATTCGCAGAGTGGCTGCGAGAAGATCGATAGCAGGCACTGGAGCAAGCGAGCCTATCAGTAGAGTGGCCAAATGGAGACTAGCAAGCAACGTGCCGCCAACGCCCTCTCGACCACCAATATTTAGACCGCCGCCGCCGACCGGCGTGCCAGTCAGTCATCCAGTGAGTCAACGAGTCATCAGTTGCAGCCCAGTGGGAGTCGCAGTCGCAGTTAGCTCAGCGTCTAGCTCAGTCAGTCAGTGCCTAGCGACCAGAGTAGTGTACATAGCGGGACTTTGTACTTCACCAGCAATGAGGCTTAAGTGGACTATTACGGAAGAACTTGTAGCACAATACCTCGACTATATTAAGTTCCTTAGCTTCCTGTGTAAGTTAATAAAGAACGCTGTTAATATATGCACGCAGTTTTTTTTTATAGAAAGAGGATACTGGGCAGCAAACGACACGCTTTCCTTGCTTCCTATGGTACAAGCCTACAGTAACAATGACACGACACAAAATTTATACCAAAAGGAAAGTGGAAAGTGGACAAATGGGGTACAAAATTGACCTGTGTAAGTAGTAGTTTTGCAGAAAATGTTAAACTGTTCGAAAGTAACCAGGGTAACTGAGACAAACTTAATAACTCATTTGAGGGAAAACTTCTGACCGAATTTTCATAGCCAAATAAAGAGTGAAAACGGACCAAGGGCATTATGAATTGATGAGCGTCTAGTCTTACAAAACAATATCTAACCGTCTGAAAGTAATCAGGATAATTAAGAAAAAGCTTAATTAGCGACTTCATTGAAAATCACACAATGCATTTTTGTTCACATTTTCATAGCTAGACGATCTGTTGGATACGGACAAATGGGACATAAAATTGACCAGCATGAAGTCTAGTTTTGCTTAAAAGTTGTCATGATAATTAAGAGATATGTAACTAGTGATCTGAGTGAAAAATTAATTGTTTGCAAGTAATGAGTGTAATTAAGAAAATAATAAGATACTGATCAATATTTAAATATGTTTTATATCTTGATTTCTGAATAAAATTTTAAAACAAAAAAGAAACAAAAAATGGTCAATTGTCTTGTGGAATGATTTGCTAAAAAGTAAGAAATAAAATAAATTAGAGAAGCAATTGATGCTCGTTAGAATAATGCTCGAAAGAGTGTACAGGAAATATCTTCAGGTACTTTTTAATATTCTTAGATTCTATGATAAACGATGCACTTTAAATTATCAATAGGCGCCTCATTGTCAGTAGATGATTTCCAGTATCTTACAAAGATGGGGTTAAAATTTTCTCTGATCTACTTGTTTTCTTACTTTTGGACAAATAATTTCATAAAGCATTTTACTGGGTTTCCTTTTGTTCAAAAGTTTTTCTGTTTGTTCCGTAGATCTGAAGATGATTTTCAGTCAACTGAAACGAATTATCATCTAGATATTATTAGACGGTATTGGGATCAAGACTACTGAAATTTGTTGTGAACAGTGATTTGTCAGAATATTGTATATTGTACGAAGCTAAAGGAGTGCCTCGCAGGAATCGAATTGTACAGTATTAAAATTTTTCACAATGCCAAAAATTTAGTATGGTGCTGAAACTCAGTACACAGCGCTACAACAGTAAACATCATAATTAACTGAAATAATACGCGTCGGCTGCAATTTATTTCACGTGGTTTAACCGACCTAACTCCCAATATTTTGGAACCAATTACACCTCTTCCTCACTGACTGAAATTTGCATCCAAATAGGCAATTAAATCAATCAATAAAATTGCTAACAGTTGTTTATTTCTCAAATTTGTTTTGCATACATGAACGAAAGAAACAGTGTAACACCAGATACAACAATGGAATTTTATTCATCTGTATTTTTTCCCTAATATTGACTCACATAAGCGGCTGGTCCCGGCGGAGGTTCGAGTCCTCTCTCGGGCATGTGTGTGTGTGTTTTTCCTTAGGATAATTTAGGTTAAGTAGTGTGTAAGCTTAGGTACTGATGACCTTAGCAGTTAAGTCCCATAAGATTTCACACACTTTTCAACATTTCTCGACTCACATAGGTGGAGAACAGGCGTCAAAACATATGTCAGTGATGTTAGTGTATGAAATTCAACTGTTTAAAATAAGTTATACGAATTTTTGGTGATAGCCCAGAAATATTGAGTTACCAAAGCGAGAAATAATGTAGACACAATACAATGGAGCATATTTTCTACCAGTTTATCTGAAATTGGAAGAATAACATGGATTGGTGGCACAATAACACTAAGGAATAAAGGCTTAAGACTACAGTACGGTCTTTATAGCAGTATGAGGAATGAGTGGAAACGAGAACTGAGAATCTATTAGCCCATGTTAGGGACCCCTTACTGCTGACATATTACTACGTTACATGCAACATTCTAGTGAAGGGATTGGGTGAATGGTACAAGTGGCAAACGGGCCGTCGAGAATACAGATATGGTTCAAGAAGGGAAATTTCCTTGTTCTAATGTTACAAAACATGTTACTGAGTAGTGGGATACCTATGGGAGATGCTGTCAGGCCGGTCGCTGTGGCCGAGCGGTTCTAGGCCCTTCAGTCCGGGACCGCGCTGCTGCTACGGTCGCAGGTTCGAATCCTGTCTTGGGCATGGATGTGTGTGATTCCTTAGATTAGTTAGGTTTAAGTAGTTCTAAGTCTAGGGAACTGATGTCCTGAGATGTTAAGTCCCGTATTGCTTAGAGCCATTTGAACCATTTGATGCTGTCAGCCACGACCAACGTATCGAGTACCTGGTCACTGGCTGCATAAAACGACGGCGGGTTGAGAATGTTAATGATGACAAAGAGAAAGACTGTCGTCACACTGTTGCTGCAACGTCTGTTTATTTTCCCCTCAGCAGCAGGTCAAGTATTGGAGCGCGGATGCCTGGACGAAAAACAGCTAGTTTGTATTGATAGGCGTAGTCCATTTTGTGGTGTTCTTACGGACACAGAAAAAACAACGGATAGGAAATTAAGAGTATGAGATGTGCTTGAAGGAAGACAGATACAGAGAAGAAACTAATACAATGAAGTGGATATATATTAGTATAGCAATTATCACAATATTTGTACCTAAACACCTAACACCCTGTACAAGCATCATAAACGCTCTTCATGTCACCAATACGTTGCTTGACTATATACGAATTGCGATTTAACAGTTTACTGTTCGCTACTCATCGCGTATATCACTTTTTTTTCTTTTATCTGTTTATGGATTCTTTAACCAAGCTATATTGTGGTTTTCAAGTTTAACTATTTTACATTTGTGTCAACAAGCCTCTTTTATTTTACTGCTGTTCACTTTTCCTACATCTGTTTTTCACATGTTTATTTTATACCAGTATCTTTTGCCGATCTTCGTACGACGCTATCGTCTGATTCTTATTTTGACGTTGGCCTACCGATGACTTGAGCCTCTTTAATTTCTGAAGGTGAGAGTTTAAACTCTGTGGCCGGTATAGTGAACCAAACAGACTTTTGTGCAGCGGATAAATGACTTTTCATCTTTGTTTAAGCAATCTTTCTTCCTTGTTTCCGAACACGCCTCACGTACCTACTTGCAGTTTCAATTTGTCGCTTGCTTCCCTCTATACCTTTACAAATACGTAAAAGCTCTCGTGATCGGCTACTGGGCTTCTAGTTGATCGTGAGAGGATAGTTGGTAGCGCACTGCTCATGAAGTTTGAGTCGCCGGTTGCGGTACTGATCCGGCACACACTTTAAACTCGACGTAAGTCCATCGCAACAACAATACGTTTCTAAAGAGTGACAAAATATGATTTCACCACATATGTTCATAAGGGCAGAAGGGCTTTCGGAAGACTGGTACCTCTAACAGACTGATTGATTGAAAAACTACATGAAATTATCATCATGAGAAAAGTTTAATTTCAAACTGAAACTTGATACAATGTTTTAATTTAATGCTAGTCGCCATTGTAAGTTTAGAGCGCTGAGAACTCGGCATTAACGTGCCAGAGTATCGTCGTGAAATGCTGATACTTTCATTTCATTTAACCCCAGAGAATAAGGACAAAGAGAAATTATAAAATAGGATAAAACGGTAGTGGAATACTGAATGCCCATGTGAGATGATTCTCGGTAAGCTGATCATGCGTTTATTTAATTTAATGAGACAAAGGTAAATTACTTCGCCGACTCCCCTAACAGCTTCGCTGTAGACTGAACTCTGAACGCTCGGTCAACCATCATAATAGGATATCATCTTCAGCTTTCGAGAAGAATTCTGCTACATCGAACATTACCTTACTGAGCGTTTTAATATTTGTCCTGTGTAGACGAAATGAAAGATTCTGCAATTGCGGATGAATTTCAGAAATGGAATTTGCTGTTTGAATTTACGCAACATGAAATTAACAGTACCTGCAGAGGATTGTGAAAATGATACTAACGAGGTGACGGCACGTAGCTGCAACCACTGAATACGAGTCTTCATGTTGACATGATGGACAAATCACCATCAGTCGTATGTCATTCCATGAGGAAACGCGAGGCACCCCGATATTTAATACAGTACAACGTTTTCCTTTGCTGGCTAAAAACATTTGATTAAAACAATTTTTTGAGAACGTTTTTCATGGAGAACAGTGGTGCTTCTTAGTACTTTAAAATAAACATAAACAGTCTCAATTTGTGGCTACCTGTTTCAGTCAGTTACTGACCATCTTGAGACCTCGTACCATGATGATAAGCGGTGGGGGATAACGGAGCAGGCGTTTCGGACTCCACCACCGGCAGCTGTTTAGTTGACGTTCGTGGAGTCCGTAAAGCCTGCTCCGTTATCCCCAACCGCTTACCATCATGGTATGAGGTCTGAGGGTGGTCAGTAACTGACCGAAACCGGTAACCACAAAATAAAAATTTCTTGCGGTCAAGACTGACTATGCTCATTAAAAAAAAAAGAAAAAAGAAAAAAAGAAAATGACTAAAGACTTCCTGTAGAGCGTCATGGTGAAATGTGACTCTTTAGCTACGGTACTCGAGCATTTTCATCAAATTGTGAAACCATGTTGCGAATTTATTTCTGAAGCCCGTTATTTTTTTGTCACCATTGCTTGAAAACGTCGTCGTTTTTCATACCTGCAAGCTATCAACCTCTGTTTTCTTTTCATTTCTTGTCTCATCAAACAGAACACCAGTGCTGTTTGCAAAAAACAGAGAAAAGTGGCGCTGCAAATACCTTTACGGACTGCACTACTTCATACATACGAGATTTCCATTAAGTATAATAGTTATAACTGTAATGGTAAAAGTATTTTTAACATTGTTTATTAGAATTAGTTGTGGAATAATTTTAATGCAATCTTGACGCAGTGCTACGATGAAAGCTTTGAGCATATATAAGTTCGTCAAGTCTTCATCGTTAAGTAAAAATACCTGTTACCTATTTGAAATTACGTGAAATTACAATTACGTAAACATGCAAGAAATAAATGAATGATAGAAATGGAAAAGTTTCTAAGTGGCGAATCTGACATTTCTCAGGAGAAAAAAAATAGTTGTCACATCTCAACTGATTTTTATTCAGAAACACTAGTAAAGTATTCTGATACCAAAAATTATTCTGCTCACTGTATTACCGCAAAAAATAATAGGGCAAATTGGGAAAATAGCTGCATTTAAGAATGATTGAAGTGTCATAGCACGAAACTGGCTGATTCTACGTGCCAATAATGAAATTTTAACAATTGATTCTCGCAAAGAAGAAAAGAGCAACCAGCCATTTTTATTAATCCTACTTATCTACATAAATAGTGCCGTCATTGATTTCGAACCGATAAGTTCATCTTCAGACGGCTGTTCACGTTTATATTATATCTGTTATTGCTCACATTAGTTATTAGCCATTTTTCGACCCATACTCATAGTTAGATTGGTTTAGAAACAGGAGCCCAACAGTACTCCTCCAAGTAGCTCCTCAGCTGATTGTTGGAAGTCGAGTGCGCTATTTTCCATTCTGTGCACTATGTAAAATCCTGAACGGTGCCAGAGATCGAACCCAAGTCACATGTGTCACAATGAGATTCTGGGACCTCTCCCCACAGAAGGAAGGAAGGAAGATTGGTGTTTAACGTCCCTTTGGCAGCTAGGTCACTAGTAAAGAAACAAAATCTCGATTTAGGGAGACGTGACCAAGCAAATCGGATGAACCCTTTCGAAGAGATTTGCGGTAAACGGGTTTGGGACGTAACGGAAATGCTTGATAGATGGACTTGGTTTCGAACCATCGTCCTCCAGAATGCGAGTCGAGTATGCTACCACTGCGCCACCACTCTCGATCTCTCATCAAAAGCAGCAGAGAATCTACAATGATTGTTTCCATAAATGAACATTATTGGCGGTAGCTAGGAAGAGGTTTGAAGCAGGTTATCGTTTCATTTTGTAACCCTTTTGTACAGTTATCTTCCACAATTTCAGAAAGGCAGCAAATAGCATAACGATGGAGCTGAGATAATGTTTGAGCCACGTGATGCATATGATTCTTTGACCTTCCATTATCCAGATACTTAAGCTTGCAGCTTTGCCAGTGATGCAAGAATACGCATCAACGTCAAAGACCGTGAACATCGTTGGTTTAGCTTGTCCGTCACAGGCAGCGATGACTACAGCACGTGAGACTGCCAGCCACGTTAGTCAGCTGCCTGTGGAACTACGAAAATAATATAACTGGCCGCAGAAGGGGTGTAAGTCATTTCTCTTTGGGCAGACACCTAAAAAAGATCATCGTCATATTATCTGAGTACGACATTTCTTCGTACTGCTGGACTCTCCCGAATACATCGTGTCCTCCTGCTGTATTGACAACGAACTTTGACTCCGTCAGCGATGTAAGACCAGAGGTGATAGACTGCAGAAGTTTCCTTAGTTACCTCTGCTACCGTGGCCCGTGTCAAGTGGGACACGCTAAATTTTATCACGTTATTATCAAGTATCACTGATGCTATCTTGCGTAGACGCCGAACATCTGGAATTTAAAATGTCAGTTACTTTCATTTCGTTTATTTATCTGTAGAGTTTAAATTTTTCCGGATGCAAGCAAGAACGTTATAGGTTGTATCAATGACTGACGATCAGTAAAGATAGTAACTGTGAAAGCGTTTATTTAACGCCGTAGTTTACAGTATTTAACATTATCGTAGACCGCATCAGTATGAAAGTGTTTTGCTGTCAGACATTTCATGCCGTGTGTTCATGCGTGCGTCAGTACACACCTGTCTTTCTCAAAGATTGTAGTCCTTTGTCCTCTGCCAGTGTGGCTTATATTCGGGCGAAGACCGCGAGTTTGTACCTCAGCGAGTTGCCTGTACCTTAATGTAAGCCAGCTAATAGTAAAAGTTGCCGGCAGAAATGGTTAGAGCCGCCGCAAGGTCAGTGGGAAAAATGGAGCTCTATTTTTTTCCTCCGGGTGCCGTGAGATTGTACTCATGTGTTAATATAGGCGCTTTATCTGGTTATAATCAAATTGGCAAATTGAAGCGATTTCGTCCTCGATTATTGTGAGATGATTGCTGGCTAATATACTTGCAATTTTTATGTGATTGGGCTTTGTGGGATTTCACATTACAGAACATTAGATTTCTTTCTCCGAACTGGTTTGCAGTTATATTTAACATGGAAAACTTCAAGTCTTTTCCTAAATTCAAAACTTCAGTAGACCACGTGGGAGTTAATATCCTTATTTGTTCCTTTGATTTTGCACTCATCAGGTAATATTTTGGGCGTTAACACTAATATATGATGATTTTATTTGTCTATTACGTACGGGTGGTTATGTACAGACACCTTGTCCGTTGAATAGGATTTGTATACGTAACATGAGATTTTCTTACGAACTTATTTTTCGTTCCTCTGATCTTTACTCAAGTTAACCTTTCACGTGTTCCACATGTCTAAGCGTATCCACTACGCTCCGAATGTACTATGAAGCTTTAACTACCTCACTGGTTCAAATGGCTCTGAGCACTATGGGACTTAACATCTATGGTCATCAGTCTCCTAGAACTTAGAACTACTTAAAGCTAACTAACCTAAGGACAGCACACAACACCCAGCCATCACGAGGCAGATAAAATCCCTGACCCCGCCGGGAATCGAACACGGAAACCCGGGCGTGGGAAGCGAGAACGCTACCGCACGACCACGAGATGCGGGCAACTACCTCACTACTAATCATCCAACAGAAAGGCCAAATAGGCAAATACTAAAATCACTATCTGGCCAAACGTGGGGATCGCACCCCTCAACAGTCCTTCACACATACAAAACCTTGACCTGATCCATTGTCTCCCATGCAGATGTTGCGTTGACATCCGCCACACTTAAGTTACATAAATTCTTCCAGATCCTCGAACGTCATGCATCCTTTTACCCTCAACCAAATGGATATTTTACCATCTCGTCAAAGTCCCACCTCTCCTCACTCACATTAAACACCTTCGAACAACCTGCTTCATCTGGACACTCGATTTAAATGGTGCTAGACTTTCCGTTCCAATTTCTAGCCCTAGTATGCTGCCGCGCCTCTGCCGACATATCCAACCAATGCTACCCCTGCACATCTTCCACATCCTCTACCAACTAAATTTCAGCCGTCTCCTTCTCCAAGATCAGAAACTCCGTCCTAACAGCTACCCATGCTACCAAAGATAAATCCACCACACTCATTCCTCTCCTGCCCGTCATTTCTTACCCCATTTTCCCTTCAAAGTATGGAATTACCAATACCTCTAACAACTCCTCCCTCCTTGACTGCCAACGACTCCTACTCCTCGATACTGCACATCAGTTCAAATGGTTCAAATGGCTCTGAGCACTATGGGACTCAACTGCTGAGGTCATTAGTCCCCTAGAACTTAGAACTAGTTAAACCTAACTAACCTAAGGACATCACAAACATCCATGCCCGAGGCAGGATTCGAACCTGCGACCGTAGCGGTTTTGCGGTTCCAGACTGCAGCGCCTTTAACCGCACGGCCACTTCAGCCGGCTGCACATCAGTCCTACATCCTTATACACCCCCCCCCCCCCATTCTCCTACCCTCCTCAAAGCCCAAACTTCTTCCTTTCAACAACAGACAACCTTTCCCAGGGTAGGTCCTTCCAGTGTTAGTAACACAGAAGAGCTTCCTTGTAAGACCAGTGTTTTACATCGTGTTTTGAATGTACTCTTATTGTTTTTCGTTTTAGCTCTTTGTTATTACTGTTTAAATTACTGGCGAAGAAAGGCCTGTTTCTTATATATAAAAATTTCCGTTAATTTTAACTTTAAAATATTTTAATTGAGTTGTAAATATCTCATCTTTATATTAGTGTCTTTTTATCGTCTTAATTAATATTGAATGTCCCTTGGCTGAAGAGTGGGCTGAATGAATCGATGACAGCATGGGGGTATGAAATAATAATGAAAAAGTAACGTTCCTTCAACAAAGGTGGTATTTTTATTGGAAATGAAATTTTCAGCTGAGCAGTTTGTTCAAGTTATTGTGAAACTTCAAGACACGTGCTTGTTGAGATGCAGACTTGAGATGAAATTCTATCAGACCAGTCCAGATCAATTCTGTTTACCAGTTGTTGTAGGATAAAGTGTGCAAATACACTGGCATCGAACGAAATAGCTCTCTATACTAATGGAAATGCCGTGTGTCTAGGGCCTCCCGTCTGGTAGAGCGTTCGCCTAGTGCATGGCTTTCGATTTGACGCCACTTCTGCGACTTGACTGTCGATGGGTATGAAATGATGATGATAAGGACAACACAACACCAAAGTCCCTGAGCGGGAAAAATCTCCAACCCAGCCGGGAATGGAACACGGTTCGTTAGGTATGACATTACGTCACGCTGACCACTCATTTACCGGGGGCGGGCTGTCTATACTTATTCATAAACAAGAGAGGTGAGCAGTGGACTGAGGACTGTTGTTAAGATTATGATTTCTGTTTAGTCTTCGTTGAAATTTTGTCATAACCCCTATAACTAATCCATTTTGGTATGACAAATTTCTTACCACTACTACATTTAATAAGAAAGTTAGTTAGATTGGGTTTGTTTACGTATGGGTCAGAATGTATACAAAAGGATAATGTTTCATGGTTTGAAAAACTGGGTTCATACTCTCTTTTGAAATCGCAGGTTAAAATACAAGATAGTGGAAGGTTTTCAAATGTATGAGGATTGTGATTTGCCTAAATTCGATCATAGTCAATTCGTAATTTGAAACGAGTTTTGTAATGCTTCTAGGCTGACCACGCTTATGCGACATTATTCGTCATTTCGGCATCACGAGTCTCGCATTTGCCTTGTTCCATTTATTACTCCGAACAACTGTACACTCACATTTGGTCGACTACAGACGAGAGCGTCCCCCAGAAGGGGGTTAGAAAGAGATGCGGGCAGGAGGGACTCACCGTCGTCCATGATGGCGGTGGTGACGTTCTTGCCGGTGACGCCCTGTGCCCAGGCGGCCTCGACGTTGAGGTCGAGCTTGGCCTTGCCGCCGTTCTGGCCGGTGTTCTTGAGGTACCACTGGAAGGGGAAGTAGGGGTCGGCCGGGTCGCGCTGCGGCCGCATGTTTTTCACCAGGTTCTCGACGCGCAGCGGCTTGTAGCCGCGCTTCACGCGCCGGAAGCCCGTCTGCTGCACCGCCGCCTCCACCTGCAACACCGTCGTCACCGGCTGCTCAGTGCCTCGGAAGTCCACACACAGCGGTGCGGGGCGGATGGGTCCCGAAAACGCGCCAAGTGGTCACTGACTAAATTAGTAACATTTGATGATAGTGTCGATTGTAGGGTTCATAAAGATTCCTCTTATTCAGTAAAATGTCAAATTAAATGCCTTCCTTATACTGCTACATTTAAGAAAACTGATTAAAATGGTGATAACGATGACGGTGAGGATGTAGACCTTTTTGTGATGAAGGGATTACTGGAATATTCCTCACATACAAGCAGAATGGAGTGTGACGTAAATTTACACATGATTAATGTAAATTAACATAATTTGCACACCCGCCTCTGTAGCCGAGGTCGCTAATGCACGCTTCTGTTGTGGCGCTCGATTCGCAAGTAAGCCATTTCGACTCCTGGTGGCGAATGCATTTGGTCGCCAAGCGAAGTATCGGTATCCGGTCACCAGTCTCCGTGCCTATGTCCTGGATTAAATTTAGAACATCTATGCAGTGAAATGGCGGCATGTGACATGGTGATGCGAACCCCACGCGGGATTAGCCGAGCTGTCTAAGGCGCTGCAGTCACGTGCTGTGCGGCTGGTCCCGGCGGAGGTTCGAGTCCTCCCTCGGGCATGGGTGTGTGTGTTTGTCCTTAGCATAATTTAGGTTAAGTAGTGTGTAAGCGTGGGGACTGATGACCTTAGCAATTAAGTCCCATAAGATTTCACACACATTTAAAAATTTTTGATGCGAACGTAGGATGGAGACGTTGAACTTCGGGATCCATTTGGCGCTGTTCGAGAGGACTATGTGCCGACACTGGGTTTAACTCTCTCCATTTCTTTGATCCATAACATCAGAAACATTTAACTGTACAGACACTCACCAAAGTCATCCATACGACACAGACACGCGCTTAACATGTCATAACAGTTCGGAGGAAAGCAATGGCAGACCACATCTACTAGGACCTTGCTATGAGCGGCTGCACAGGATTCCTGCATCTGTTCCCCTACACTCATATCCTGAGTACGTAACAGTTTATTACTATAACATAGATCCTCAACTACTGCATATAAACACCAGTAATCTCCTGCTACTGTAAGTACCAAATATTTTACACGTATTTCACATTTAGTTTCCTTTTTTTGCGAGCGTGACTAAAACTGTCTTCAAATATTCACAGTGAAAAACACCTTTAATTCACAATGGGATAAAAAAAAGTTAACGGAGGGGAGGGGGGAGGGGAGGCGGCGGTGACTTACATGGGCAAATGCAAAGAAAATTTATAACACAGTGACACAACAATTAGTTTCAATCATTTTTAATAAATAGCTTCTTCAAATAATTAAACTGGATGCAATCAGGAGGTTAAAACGCCTCAATTTCATCACAAGACAATGTTTCAATTAATATGATTTGATTAACACGCGTTTCTCAGAACAAGTTACTACAATGATGCACAAAAAATTGCAACACCAAAAAATAAATAATGCAAATTAGTAGAGTTTCCGGAATGAACTGATCTAGGTAACACACTTAAGTGATAAACATTGCAAGGTTACAGATTAATGTAAGCAAGAGTTAAGCTATTGCAAATGTGAAATACTGGTACATTAATAACCGTTGTAACTGTCAGAATATTCTGTGCAAGCATGCAAACGTACATGCATCGTGTTGTGTAGGTACCGGATGTCAGTTTGTTGGATGGAGTTCTATGCCTGTTGCACTTCGTCGGTCAATACAGGAACGGTTAGTACTGTTTGTGGGTTACGCTGGAGTTGTCGTCCGACGGTATCACATATGTGCTCGACTGGAGACAGATTTGGTGATCGAGCAGGTCGAGGCAACATGTCGACTGTCCGAAGCGCACGTTGGCTTACAACAGTGATATGTGGAAGACTGTTATTCTGTTGCATAATATCCCCTGGATACTTTTCATGAATAGCTGCGCTACAGGTTCAGCCGCAAGACTGACGTACAATTCTGCAGTCAGGGTGCGTGGGGTAACGAGTGTGTTCCCGCTGGCATTCGAAATCGCACTCCAGATCACAATTCCAGGTGCATGTCCAGTGTGTCTAGCACACATGTTGGATGCAGGACCTCAACTGGTCTTCTTCTAACCAACTCACGGCCATCACTGCCACAGAGTCAGAACCAGTTTTCACCAGAAAATGCAACAGACTTCCACCGAGCCCTCCAATCAGCTCTCGCTCGACACCACTGAAGTCGCAAAGGATAGTAGTTTGGGGTGATTGGAATGACGCTACAGGGCGTCTGGCTCGGAGCTGTCCTTGAAGTAACCAGTTTGCAACAGTTCGTTGTTTCACTGTGGTGCCAACTGTTGCCCAGTTTGCTGCTCCAGATTCAGAACGATACGCCAGAGCCATACGCCGTATAGCATCGCTTCTTGGAAAAAGGAATATAAAACCTAGTAATCGATATTCAGCGACAATGAAAGCGCTATATGTGCTCCTAGTATTGCAATAAGCATGATCTTTGTCTCGTAGTATATAAGGAAAGAACTTTTGTTTCTTTCAGCTCTGCTTCTCTTTCGTCTTCTTGGTTCTGACGTCCTAGGTAAAGGTCGCATATAGATCACGGTTTGTAATTAATTTAATGATGTGTAGTGTAATTATAATTTTTGGTAAATATATCTGTCACTATCCAATGTAGTACGTGTTTTTGTTAGTAGCAGGAAAGTACCTTCCATGCCCTTCACTTAATTACGTAACAATTAAATATTGCTCTATCCATTTTGTGTAAGTGCAATGCTGAAGCGACGCCATTAGTGTTAAAATGCTAAAAACTTTCTTAATAGTCATTTTATTCTGAAAGTATTGAAAGGATTTAATTTCAATAAATAGGAAACGGCGTCTTATAATATTTTCCATATCATTTTAGGTGAGAGGTACAGTTTTATTAAAAACAATTATTTCAATTGTATACGCTGCCATTGCAAATAGGCTGCTATACTTGAGCATCAAGCCTCACAGAGAAAAATAAATAATTAATTGAGTATTGTGTTTAATTTGCTTATCGCGTAACATAAAAGAAAGATTTTTTTTTTATCCATCGTGAGTAAGACGGATGCCTTCTCGTTGGAATACGTATGATATGTCTGGCGATAGCGTCCTGAGAAAAATTTGATTCCAAATTTAACACAATACTTTATTTCATTCACTTTTCAAAAAGTTGCGCGATAGCCGAACACGATGGTCTTCCCTGTCAGTAGTGCCACGTGATCGTCTGGAGCCCGGTCTTCTTGCCACTGTACATTCTCGTGATCACCGCATCCAGCAATCACGTACACCAGCTACGTTCCTGCCAAACCTTCCTACAATATCGCAGAAGGAACTTCCAGTTTCTCGGCCTGTTGAGCTACATCCACAGTTCGAAAGATTTCGTGTGTGAAAAGGGCAAGGGAGGATTTCGAAATCCTCGCTCATTTATGGGCAGAACCTTTCTCACAAGAAACTTGTTATTTTGTAGCACAGAGCAGGCTCAGGATCCGGCAACAGACCAACTTTCAGGATGTTAGTCTATAATTATGCGCATCCATTCTTTTACACATCTCATATTCGGAAATAACCAGTATTTTTGTCCAGTAGCTTGCTACTGTTCGCTGCAAGAGATAAAAAACCAAGAACAGTTACGCAGTGAACTCACTGTAAAATACTCATAACTGGAATTCGATCTGAGCATGCTGCGTCATTCTTTTTCAACTGTTTCATTTGCTTTTGAAAGAAATTTCTCCAGAATCTGAATACGCAAATTGTTAAAGGCTTCACGTAGAGCTCTTAATCTGGGAATTCGAGTTTCCATTACGTTTTCTGTGTCACGTACCCTATATTGCCTAAAGTAGCGGCAAAGTAACTGTCTCTTATCTTACTCCATATGTATTTAATTAGACGTTGAGCTACGATCTACTTTCTTTTTAGCAAAAACTCATCCAGGTTTGTCGGACGTGTATTAAATCTTCTCATCTTGTTCTTTAAGTGGGGTATTAGTGACTAACAGGGTGGTCCATTGATAGTGACCAGGCCAAATATCTCACGGAATAAGCATCAAACGAAAAAAACTACAAAGAACGAAACTCCTCTAGCTTGAAGGGGGAAACCAGATGGCGCTCTGGTTGGCCGCTAGATGGCGCTGCCATAGGTCAAACGGATATCAACTGCGTTAAATAGGAACCCCCGTTTTTATTACACATTCGTGTGGTACGTAAGGAAATATGAATGTTTTAGTTGGACCACTTTTTTCGCTTTGTGATAGATGGCGCTGTAATAGTCACCAACTTATAAGTACGTGGTATCACGTAACATTCCGCCAGTGCAGACGGTATTTGCTTCGTGATACATTACCCGTGTTAAAATTGACCGTTTACCAATTGCGATAAAGGTCGATACCGTGTTGATGTATGGCTATTGTGATCACAATGCCCAACGGGCGTGTGCTATGTATGCTGCTTGGTATACTGGACGACATCATCCAAGCGTCTGGACGGTTCGCCGGATGGTTACGTTATTTAAGGAAACAGGAAGTGTTCAGCCACATATGAAACGTCAACCACGACCTGCAACAAATGATGATGGCCAAGTAGGTGTTTTAGCTGCTGTCGCGGCTAATCCGCACATCAGTAGCAGACGAATTGCATGAGAATCGGGAATCTCGGGAACGTCGGTGTTGAGAATGCTACATCAACATCGATTGCACCCGTACCATATTTCTATGCACCAGGAATTGCATGGCGACCACTTTGAACGTCGTGTACAGTTCTGCCACAGGGTACGAGAGAAATTACGGGACGATGACAGATTTTTTGCACGCGTTCTATTTAGCGACGAAGGGTCACCCACCAACAGCGGTAACGTAAACCGGCATAATATGCACTATTGGGCAACGGAAAATCCACGATGGCTGCGACAAGTGGAACATCAGCGATGTTGGCGGGTTAATATATGGTGCGGCATTATGGGAGGAAGGATAATCGGCCACCATTTTATCGATGGCAATCTAAATGTTGCAATGTACGCTGATTTCCTACGTAATGTCTACCGATGTTACTACAAGATGTTTCACTGCATGACAGAATGGTGATGTACTTCCAACATGATGAATGTCCGTCCGCCATATAGGTCGCGTGCGGTTGAAGCGGTATTGAATAGCATATTTCATGGCAGGTGGATTGGTTGTCGAAGCACCATACCATGGCCCGCACGTTCACCGGTTATGACGTCCCCGGATTTCTTTCTGTGGGGAAAGTTGAAGGATATTTGCTATGGTGATCCACCGACAACGCCTGACAACATGCGTCGTCGCATTGTCAATACATGTGCGAACATTACGGAAGGCGAACTACTCGCTGTTGAGAGGAATGTCGTTGCACTGAGGCTGACGGACATCATTTTGAGCATTTATTGCGTTAATGTGGTATTTACAGGTAATCACGCTGTAACAGCATGCGTTCTCAGAAATGATAAGTTCACAAAGGTACATGTATCATATTGGAACAAGCGAAATAAAATGTTCAAACATACCTACATTCTATATTTTAATTTAAAAAACCTACCTATTACCAGTTGTTCGTCTAAAATTATGAGCCATGTGTTTGTGACTATTAGAGCGTCATCTATGACAAAGCGAAAAAAGTGGTCCAACTAAAACATTCATATTTCTTTACGTAATACACGAATATGTAATAAAAAACGGGGGTTCCTATTTTAAAAAAAACGCAGTTGATATCCGTTTGCCCTACGGCAACGCCATCTAGCCGACCAACCATAGCGCCATATGGTTTCCGCCTTCAAGCTAGACAAGTTTCGTTCTTTGTAGTTTTTTCGTTTGACGTTTATTTCGTGAGATATTTGTCCCGGTCACGATCAATGGTCCACCCTGTATACGACATCTGTTAGTCACAAGCGAATTCATAGTCAATGAGACACTAGACTCCGTTCTTTCGAGTTCCTTGTTTAGCTTCACATGCTTGCTACTACGGGGGAAGATATACTTATTCATGTATATGACATTAAAAGATCGATTGGGAAGCGATAGAGGCAATAGTTTGCCGATAGGATTATATGTCGCCAACAAGTGTAAGACACTATTAAAAAAATAACCCAATGTACTGTCGAAGAAATTGAAAAATCATAATGGTGTAAGAAGATGCTACTAACTGCCATGGAACTTTCATCACTTTAACGCTTTGAGTCTTAACAATATCATCATGGTGAGCAACGAATACAGGAAGAAATTTGAAAAAAGTGAACAAACTATTATACTGAGGACGTTGTTTCACTTCAGAATTTAATTTTAAAATTTCTCAGAAAATTAATTTTCACAACCACAAAAGCAACGAATAAAAGAAAAGTTGGTAAAAAGTAAGCAATCACTTCTTTTGAATTTCTGGTATAACTTTGAATTCACTGCGCCGTACAGCTTTCAACCACCCTCATTTTATGGGATACATCTGAAAGCAATTTCACATTTTTCCTTAAAAAAAGGAACAGAAAGTGTTGTAACAGTCCCCTGCAACGCGAGATACCTCTGCTTGCAATATCATCAGTACAGGTATCATCCACCTCAGAGCGTTCTAAACAAACTACGGACATTTCAAACATGGCTGCTTCAGCTCTCGAGAGGAAGAAGAAAGAATAGCCGTTTTAAACTAAAAAGCACTGAAGGACAATCCATACTGAACTACGAACACGTATTACCATGCATCTGTCCCGTAATTAATAGATAAAACTGTTCGATATATTTGCCGGAGTACATCTGGAGGAAAATTATGTCACGTTTTTATAAAATTTAAACAATCATAAATGCTCGCACGCCAATGACAAACATATCGAATTCAGAGGTGAACATTTAAGTATCATATAAAGTTCTTGTTTCAAGTTTTACAGTTATTTGAAACTTACTGCATTTCATAATTTCTTTACCATGTTTCAATTTCTAGGTCATATTACGAAGTTTTTTTTTTTTTTTTTTTTTTTTTTTTTTTTTTTTTTTTTTTTAACCAGGGGTGAACAGTCTGTCGGGTGTTAAGTTCTGTCAAATCTCCTCTCTTAGAAACCATAATCAACGCAATTAATAATGCCAAATTCCGCAGTATACGTGACCAGTTACTCAGTTGGTTGCACAACCTGATATTACTATGTTCATTGATTACGATGACCACGTTGTCGACTGAACGTTAACCGTAGACGCAAAAGGGAAAAACAACTGGCGCCATGTTTCAGCTGTATAAATGCACCGAGAGCTGCACGTTGCCACAAAAGGCACCTCTGTCACTTTCCTATAATTGTATCGCCGGTTTTTATTTGCGCCCCTCTGATATAGGAGAGGTGCTTCTCCCCTGCAAATGTCGAACGCCCTACATGAAAGGCGAGCTGGCACTACATCGCCCGCTGCGTGCGCACGAACAAAGGCGAAATATCACACTGCCTCTAAATGCAATGTTTATGATTCATTCGCAAGC
Source organism: Schistocerca serialis cubense (assembly GCF_023864345.2). Taxonomy (NCBI): domain Eukaryota; kingdom Metazoa; phylum Arthropoda; class Insecta; order Orthoptera; family Acrididae; genus Schistocerca; species Schistocerca serialis. The sequence goes on along the minus strand of NC_064642.1, from coordinate 317,775,741 downwards.
ACTCTTTATTTTGAGAGGATGGCTAATAAAATTATGCAGCACCGGAACAAACGATATTGCTGGCCTGTATAACAGCTGTCCGACGCTTTTAATTTGCACCAGCTGATCGCTCGAAACACAGTCAAAACAGACAAAAAAATACAACGCAACATGCGAAGAGCTACAGAACAGTTGCCAGTTTCAATGAATAACAGCTCTTTAAGTAAAGACGGTAATAAAACCTTTACATTCATGATTCGTATTTCAGGCGTTACGATTCTAGCCGAGCTACCTAGATTTAGGTGCATGTGGCTTCTCAGATCAAATGGATTCTGAGAAATTTGCATTTGCAAACCGACAGCCTTTAGGACGTGTCTTATGCATCTGAGTGAGAATTCCGATTGCGGTTCCGAGCACTATTTTTTTTTTCAAATTCCGATTGGTCGCAAAATGGGAACTACAGTGAAAATAAAAAATGAAACATTTTGATACACCTTCCAGTTACTTCTGTACATAGTCACCGCTCCGACTAAGACATTTGACGTAGAGTGATACCACCGGCCGGAGTGGCCGAGAGGTTCTAGGCGCTACATTCTGGAACCACGCGACCGCTACGGCCGCAGGTTCGAATCCTGCCTCGGGCATGGATGTGTGTGATGTCCTTAGGTTAGTTAGGTTTAAGTAGTTCTAAGTTCTAGGGGACTGATGACCACAGCAGTTAAGTCTCATAGTGCTCAGAGCCATTTGAGCCATTTTTTTGTAGAGCGATACCAACTTTCCAGTTCCCTCGTCGTAGAAGGGAGCCGCCTGTGATTTCCGCGAAATACATACACTGGTCTCTAGCTCATTGTCTGTGCCAAAATGCTATCCTCACAGCCAGCGGTTCGCCTGAGGAAAAAGATGAAAATCTGAGGGAGCTGTATGGTAGATGATCAATCACTGCCCATCGAAAACGTTGCAGGAGATTCTTGGTTGCATTAGTAGTGTGCGGCCGAGAACAGTCCTGAAAAAGAAAACCCCTCACGTTATGGGGGCTGCATGGAATCAAGGGAAACTCCCCCAACAGGACTTCAGACACTTTTTTCTAGCCATTTTTGCAGAGCCACTTTACGCTCAAAAATGAAAAGCGCGAACCGATGAGACGGACAGGTGTAATACACTGCACAGTACATCTACCCAAAATTTCACTGGATTTACACTGTGGTTTTAATTTTTCGACCGATCGTAAATTTAAAAAAATAGGCCTCGTACGTTACTTTCCACAAGCCATCCTTCCAGACATAAAACAAATAGTGAAAAATCTTCGAACAAATGGGCAGTTTCAGAATGAAGCAAAGTGATAACTAATTCTGAAACTTCGAGGCAAACTAAATCTGTGTGTCACACAGTTACTCTAAACCAGGACCTCGTCTTTCGCAGGAAACCCTCTTCTTTTGCCTTCCTCTAACGAACTCCAAACTCACAGCAGAGAACAGTGCTTTACTGTATCCTAATTCAGAAATGACAACTGTATGGTAAGCTGTAGTATCGTAGTATTGTATTTCTTGTTAAGTTAGACCATGTGTTATGTGAGGATAATTGAATGGGTGCTTTATCGCATACTTAACATTTCAAATGTAATTATATCAACTAGGGCAGTATTTCACACTGTAGTCAGTGTCTGCTCGTACTCACACGTTCGCATTTATCTCGTAAACGGCTTGTCCTCGGGTCCATGTTTGCTGAAACATTTTTGCTTCTATTTTTGTGTACATTCACCCAAGTCAGTTTTAGCTTCTATTTATGATACACCCTGTAGATACACTAAAAGAAAAGAATCGAAACACCAAAAAGAATAATTAAACCAAAGTAGTCAAATTTCGAGAATACGTTTGTCGAGAGAATAGATTTTATTGATTAACATTGCACGATCACAGTTTAATGCAAGCGCGAGATAAGCCATTGCAAATCTGAGATGGTGGTACATTAATAACCAGTGTAACCACCAGAGTGCTGAATGCAAACGTGCACGCACTGTGTCGTACAGGTGCCGTATGTGAGTTTCTAGGAAGGAATTCCATGCCTTCAGCACTTGGTCGGTCAATACAGGGTCGGTTTATGCTGCTTGTGGATGACGGTGGAGTTGTCGTCCTATGATGTCCAATATGTGCTCGACTGGAGATATTTGGCGATCGAGCAGGCCAAGGCAACATGTGGACACTCTGTAGAGCATGTTGGGCTGCAACAGCGGTATGTGGACGAGCGTTATCAAATGGTTCAAATGGCTCTGAGCACTATGGGACGTAACATCTGAGGTCATCAGTCCCCTAGAACTTAGAACTACTTAAACCTAACTAACCTAAGGACATCACACACATCCATGCCCGAGGCAGGATTCGAACCTGCGACCGTAGCAGTCGCGCGGTTCCGGACTGCAGCGCCTAGAACGACGAGCGTTATCCTATTGGGAAACACCCCCTGGAATGCTGTTCATGAATGGCAGCACAACAAGTAGAATCACCAGATTTACGCACTAATTTCCCATCAGGGTGGGTGTCATGACCACGAGAGTGCTCCTGCTGTCATACTAAATCGAACTTCAGACCATAATTCGAGGTGTAGGTCCTGTGTGTCTGGCAAACAAACCAACACATCACTGTCCCCGAGTCAGAACCAGCTTTGATCAGAAAATACAACAGACCTCCATGCAGCCCCCTCCCTTGATACCACTGAAGTCACAAATGGCGGCCGTTTGGGGTCAGTGGAATGAACGAACGCAGCAGGTCGTTTATATCGGAGCTGTCTTTTAATTAACCTATTTGTAATATTTCATTGGGTCACTATCGTGCCAACTCCTGCTGCAGATGCAATAAGATGAGTCATGAGCTATATGCCGAACACGAAGGTCTTCGCTCTCGGTAGGGAACATGACCATCTGGAGCCCGGTCGTTTTGTGACCATACATTCTCGTGACCATCTCTGCCAACAATCAGGAACAGTGGCTACGTTGCTACGAGGTCTTTCTGCTGCATCGCAGAAGGAACATCCAACTTCTCTTAGTCTTATTACACGAACTCGTTCAAACTCTGTGAGATGTCGATAATGGCGTATTTGCCGCCTCTAAAGGCGTTCTTTACTAACATCAACGCACCATGTCCAATCGCAATTGTAATTAATGTTCACGATCGATATAGCGTGTATTTAAAGCAAATAGCGCCACTCTTATGCACAGGCGCTAAAATTGGTTCAAATGGCTCTGAGCACTATGGGACTTAACTTCTGAGGTCATCAGTCGCCTAGAACTTAGAACTAATTAATTCTAACTAAGCTAAGGACATCACACACATCCATGCCCGAGGCAGGATTCGAACCTGCGACCGTAGCGGTCGCTCGGCTCCAGACTGTAGCTCTAAATTTGAATAGACATCATTATAAGATGTAGAAACACACCTACCAACTTTCGTTAAGTCGGACAATTCCTTTTTGTTGTTACGATTTTTTCCGTCAGCGTAAAACTGATTTACGCCATATCATGATACTCTTTCATCATCTGACAGTTTTTAACCCATCAACCTTGACGCACTGTGTACCCTTTGGAGATGTTTAATAAACTCAAGTGGCAGACTCTGCAAGAGAGGCGCTCTGCATCGCGGTGTAGCTTGCTCGCCAGGTTTCGAGAGGGTGCGTTTCTGGATGAGGTATCGAATATATTGCTTCCCCCTACTTATACCTCCCGAGGAGATCACGAATGTAAAATTAGAGAGATTAGAGCGCGCACGGAGGCTTTCAGACAGTCGTTCTTCCCGCGAACCATACGCGACTGGAACAGGAAAGGGAGGTAATGACAGTGGCACGTAAAGTGCCCTCCGCCACACACCGTTGGGTGGCTTGCGGAGTATAAATGCAGATGTAGTAGAGGTAGAGGTCTTGTGTTATCACAACCTAGTTTCTCTTAATAAGTTTCACCGACGAAATTTTCTTGTTTTTACTGCCGAACTTGTCTCAGTGAGAAAGAAGGCTTCCGAAACTTGCTGCAATCGTCATCGTCATCACCAGGAGCTTGTAACTCTACAACACTTACTTCTTCTTCTTCTTCTTCTTTTGATTATGCCTTTGTCCCGCAGTTTTCGCATGGCCGGTGTGGCTACAATCGGATGTGGCAAGGTTAGTTTGAAGGGGTGGCCGGATACCCTTCCTGCCACTGGCACGGAATCAGTGTACCGCTGTTGTCCGCGTCTAGTGTAAATCATGAAACAGTGCGAATGTGTTTCAAAAGCCTGTGAGTGTAACTGAGGCGGAACGTGGGGACCAGCCCAATAATCACCTAGTGAGATGCGGAAAATCGCCTGAAAACCACATCCAGGCTGGCTGGCACACCGGTACTCATCGTTAATCAGCCAGGCAGATTCGATCCAGGGCCGGCGCGCCTATCTCAGTCCAGGAAGCAGCACATTAATGCCTGTTAAATGTTTGTAACTCTTGAGCAAACACACGAGTGCAATCTATAGTTTCCTTCTTACAGCAACAACTGGTGTCTTGAAACAGCTGGTGCCGTTTTCGAATGTCCTGAGCTGTAGGAGGTGCAGTGACGTACTCCCGTGGAGCACGCCTCGTAGATGTAACTGAATTGCACCTATTGAAACCGAGAATGCGAAGCGCCTTTTGTTTCTGCATCGATTCGAAGCGCGCTGGATAATGCAGGAGCGAGCTTACGAGCTTGCTACAGCAGGCAGACTCTTGTCGGCAACCACGTGAACCGGCAGCTTGCAACTTACGACAATGTAAACTTTTGAAGCTCGCCCCAACATTCTATCTTGACGCATGTCAAAAGTATAATATTGTTAAATCGGATAAATCGTTTTGAAAAAACACTACGTGTTAAACAAAACTACAGCGAGTGTTCCAAAGCTAAAATTATTACAAACCTTAATAACCATCTCTAAGGATCAGATATTTTCACAGGCCGTTCACATTACAATAAAAGATTTCTAAATATCATACACAACATAAACTCTCCGCAATCCATCGTACGACAGGCGACGGAAGCTACCCCTTACCTCTACTAGTCACTTTCATTCCTGTTCCGTTCGCAAACACAGCGAGGGAAAAGCGATTGTCTATATGCCTCCGTATGAGCTCTAATTTCAAGTTTCTCTTCATGGTCATTAAGCTCAATGTACATTGGAAGCAACGGAATCGTTATGCAATCAGCTTCAAACACCAGTTCTGTATATTTTCTCAATAGTGTTTCTCGAAAAGAGTTCGTGAAGTATGTCTATAACACTTGAATGTTGTTCGAGCCTACCAGTAACAAATCTAGCAGCCTGCCTCTGAATTGCTTCGATGCCTTCCTTTAATCCGACGTGGAGAGCGTAACAAAAACTCGAACAAATGAACCACACTTTCCTAGAATTCTCCCAACAAACTGAAGTCAACCATTCGCCTGCCCTACTGCAATCCTTACATCATCATCATTTTATTTCATATTTTTTGTCAGTGTTACGCCCAGATATTTAAACGACGAGACTGTGTCAAGTAGCTCACTAGAAATGATGTATACGAGCATTACGGGTTTGTTTTTCGTGTCAACTAACATTTTTCTACAATTAGAGCTAGCTGCCATTCATCACACCAACTAGAAATTTTGCCTAATCCTGCTACAGTAACTCAACTTCGACACCTTACCGTACCCTACAGCATCTCCAACAAACAACTGCTGAGTGCTCCCCACGGTGTCCACCAAATCATTTGTGTGTGTAGAGAATAACGGCGGTCCTCTCACACTTGCCTGAGGCACTCCTGATGGTACCCTTGTCTCTGATGAACACTTCCCATCGAGGACAACTGACTGGGTTCTATAATTTAAGGAATCTTCGAGAGAATCACATATCTGTGAATCAATTCCACATGCTCGTACCTTTTTTAACAGCTTGTAAATGGTGCACAGTATCAAACGCTTTCGGAAAATCTAGAAATGTGGGGGTCTGCCTGTAGCATTTCATCCATAGTTCGCAGTATATCACTTGCGAAAAGGTCAAGCTGAGTTTCGCAATGCTGCAGGAGCGATGATTTCTAGAACCACGCTCATTCTGGGACATAAGACTCTTGGTCTCAAGAAAATTTATCATAATCGAACAGAGAATGTCTTCAAGAATCCTAGAGCAAACTGATGTTAGGGATATTGGTCTGTAATTTTGCTTGTCCATTTATCTGCAATTCTTGTACACGGCGGTCACCTGCGCTTTTTTCCGGTCGCTTGATACTTTGCTCTGCACGAAAGATTCGCGATAAATGCAAGCTACCGTAACGGGCCAATGCTGAAGAGTACTCTGAAAAGCCGAATTCGTATTCGAAACGGAGCTGTGTAGTGGGACGCGAAATTGAAGCGTCACCCATCCACCAGTGTCAGCCCAGTTTGCAGGTGAATATAAGTTTAATTCAGTGTTTTGTTTATGTATTTTGTAATATTTGTAATGTTTGTGAATTATTTAAAGTTTTGTATTTAGTTTTATGTTTCATGAACGGAGAGGGCGGCGCAACGAACGGAGACAACATCTTCACTGCCGGGACCAGAGAGAAAATTGCTGGCCACTATACGTCGCGAGTCGACAGCCAAAGAACAACAGAAGATCCTGAAACCGAGTTGTTGCGTCGCGCTTCTAAAAACTGAAAAAATAAGAATTTGCAATGTTTCTACAACAATGACGTCATGTAAAGTTTAATCATGTCGTAAATGTTCAGTCCTATCTTGTCAAGGCTCATGTTCACGTCTATATGTAGTATATATGAAGATAATAAACTAGTGTATACTACAAAAGTTTAAATACGTGTTCCGATAATTTATTTATGAAGAATTATATTAAGGAAGAAGTATTACTGATTTATTTGACAAGATTATTAATTTTTGAGAACGTGAATCGCGAGTTTGAGTCTTAAAAGTTTATTCGATGTGGTTTTAATATTTATTAAAGCAGATAACTTGCATTAATATAATTCCTGAGAAGAAACAAACGACATCTAAATTGAAAAAAGTTTGCGCAAACCAATTGGACTGAGTGACGTAATTCTGCGCATACGACTCAAATGATGATGTTTTAATTACAATTTCGTTCAAGAACCATTCAGAGACAACTTTAAAAAGAATTTAAATAATTTTGAAATGTTTTGTAACTGACGTATGTGACGAAGTCTGCACATGGTCATATGTCAAAAGAAAATCATTTATACAAAACTTACGTCGTTACTCTTTCAGTTGTTTCTCTACATCAGAGATGCTTATTACTATGTCGTCGATACGAGAGTCTGTTCGACAGATTGATGGAATTGTAATGATACGCTACAGACATCTTGCTCCCTCACATGTTACCTCTCATGCGACAGCGTTGTGGTGCCATTTTCCGAGAGAGCAATGCTCGTCCGGCATGGCACTTGTCTCTATGAAATATTTGCATGTTGTTAGGTACTTCCGTGGTCATAAGATCCCCTGATGTGTCCTCAGTGGAACATGAGTGAGACCAGCTAGGACGTCAGCTCCGTCACAGAGCCAGTATCTAGGAAATCGAAGCCAGTTACAATACTTATACTCTCAAGTTCTTCATTAATTTTGTTTGATTTTGGGATAACGGAAGTAGCATCGCATATCCTCTGAAAGCGAAAGTTTCATATAGCAGCCTTCTCCTCTTTGGTGCTTCGATTTCCTTGTCAGGCAATATACACTACTGGCCATTAAAATTGCTACACCACGAAGATGACGTGCTACAGACGCGAAATTTAATCGACAGAAAGAAGATGCTGTGATATGCAAATGATTATCATATGGTGGCATTGTTGCTCGCGTTGGTCAAGATCCAATGACTGTTAGCACAATATGGAATCGGTGGGTTCAGAAGGGTAATACGGAACGCCGTGCTGGATCCCAACGGCCTCATATAACTAGCAGTCGAGATGACAGGCATCTTATCCGCATGGCTGTAACGGATCGTGCAGCCACGTCTCGATCCCTGAGTCAACAGATGGGGACGTTTGCAAGACAACAACCATCTTCACGAACAGTTCGACGACGTTTTCAGCAGCATGGACTATCAGCAAGGAGACCATGGCTGCGGTTACCCTTGACGCTGCATCTCAGACAGGAGCGCCTGCGATGGTGTACTCAACGACGAACCTGGGTGCACGAATAACAAAACGCCATTTTTTCGGATGAATCCAAGTTCTGTTTACAGCATCATGATGGTCCCATTCGTGTTTAGCGACATCGCGGCGAACGCACATTGGAAGCGTGTATTCGTCATCGCCATACTGGCGTATCACCCGGCGTGATGGTATGGGGTGTCATTGATTACACGTCTGGGTCACTCTCGTTCGCATTGACGGCACTTTGAACAGTGGACATTACGTTTCAGATGTGTTACGACCCGTGGCTCTACCCTTCATTCGATCCCTGCGAAACCCTACATTTCAGCAGGATAATGCACGACCGCATGTTGCAGGTCCTGTACGGGCCTTTCTGGATACATAAAATGTTCGACTGCTGCCCTGGTCAGCACATTCTCCAGATCTTTCACCATTGAAAACGTCTGGTCAGTGGTGGCCGAGCAACTGGCTGCTCACAATACGTCATTCACTACTCTTGATGAACTGCGGTATCGTGTTGAAGCTGCATGGGCAGCTGTACCAGTACACGACATCCAAGCTCAGTTTGACTCAATGCCCAGGCGTAGCAAGGCCGTTATTACGGCCAGAGGTGGTTGTTCTGGGTACTGATTTCTCAGGATCTATGCACCCAAATTGCGTGAAAATGTAATCACATGTCAGTTCTAGTATAATATATTTTTCCAATGAATACCACCAGTTTATCATCTGCATATTTTCTTGGTGTAGAAATTTTAATGGCCAGTAGTGTATAAACGAGAAGGTACTGTTAGTGAGGTTTACTTCAGTGTGGTCGCAGGGGAGTTGGTGTGCTCTTTCGGTGCTGCCGCTGCTACACGTCTTGAGCCGCTGCGGTGCCTGCTAGACGCCTCTGTTACGTGCCGCCAGCTGCGCCTGACGCCCAGCCCCGTTGCCTGGCAACGACCGTCCACCCCCGCGAATCTCGCCCTGTTGGCAGGCAGCGGGAGATGTCGCCTGCAGGCCCCAAGTGTAAGTTCCTTCCCTCGGCTGGTTGCGCAATCACTCCCGCGTGATGTAACGCGATCCACCCATCTTGCCGGATCCTACAGTGTTGGAGAAGGAAACTGCAGTACCACGAGGGAATTGTATATAGGCACCCGTCTGAAGTCTCGAACTATAAAGCAAAACATTAAAAAAAACCTAATGAACTCGGCTAAAAGGACGATACTGAATATGTGAAACTTGTAATCTGGGGCTAAGCTGGAGGATCAACGCGGATGCAGGGATGGGGGTTATCGTTGAAAGAACCGGTTTTCGGTTACACCGGTTCTTTCCGTCTCCAGTTTAACTTGGCGGTCAAAACTGCTCAAAATAACCGATTTCTGAAATAACAAAATTTAGGTTCTTTATTGCTGTTTCTTCCACTAACAAATATAGACCTAGAATAAAGATTGAAAACATCTACTGAATGTGAAAGAGTAGGAGGTGACAATCGATATACGGATCTGGCTGTTGCAGAAATCGACCTCATTGTCTCCAGCAATGATAGCGAAGGTGAAGGAGACGACGCGGCGACGGCGAGACTTAAAAGTCAGAAGTTGATAGCTGCCCTGCATCGTCACTTCAGGATGGTGTCAATTTTTCATCCTGAAGCAACCAGAAAATCAAGAGTTCAGTTATTAACCTAGTTTTACACCACTTCAATAGAATTATAGGTACATCAGTCAAATTTAGCTTCTCTTCGAAGGAACATTGTGGACGTTTCCTCTTTGTATGATATCACAAGATTGCTGCGCCTCCTCCCGTTTCTAGTTTTTTAAAGAAAATGGGGCATTGCACTTCCTTGCTGTCACACGTCGTAAATACCTCCAAGCTGGGTACGGTGCCAGTCTGCAATACAATTAAACTGCGAGTACAATAGCAAGAAATTTCCGAATAGACGCCAAACGGCAACAGGTACATTACCGCCTATGCAATGCTGTTCCGATCTTTATATCATAGGATCGTTGCTAGTTTGTAACTGTAGGCATTGTTATTAAAATAGTGCTGATAGCTTTTCCTAATTTCTGAAATGATCTAATATTTCAAAGAAATGGAAACTTCAGGAATGAACATTACTTGTTTTGAAAAACAGTTTTATTTAAAACCTAGAAATTTTAAAACTGCTGCTGCGGCAAACCGATATGGCGGGTTTTTACCCTATTATTAGTAAAAAATGAAAAATAACCTATTATATCCTAAACCAGACAAATATCGATAAATACCGGTTATACAGAACTAAGAAACCGATGTCGGTTTTAACCGGTCGCTTTTTCCCATCCCTTCGTGGCTCTGCAGTCTTCAGCTTCGTAATCGTAGCTATAGATTTATTAAATAAAAAAATAATGTAAAAGCTTTGAACGCTTAGATCGCAATTTTTATTATACAAATAAAGAAGGATGACTAGTTCGGTTGCTTTCTACAACAATTTTCAGATTGTCCAAATCGTAAAAATGTATTGAATACAGGTATTCATAGAAAAACATCATTAGCAATGATTGTAATCCATAATACTGCACGATGCAGGTAATAAAGAAGGAAAGTGGCCGTTTTCATTAGTAGAAAAATTGCATCAAAATAATTTGCAGCTTTGTAGCAGATATTATGGTACTAAAAAAGCTGCATATACTTTTCTCACTATAATATCAGCTGCATATACTTTTCTCACTATAATATCTGCTGTACATTTGCAAATAATGGGTATCTGATGCAATTTTTACTAATGCAACCTACCACTTTCCTTTTTTATTACCTGCATCTTGGGAGATTATGGTTTACAACCTGACTCGCTCCCGTTGAGACTTTTAACTACGCAGTGTTAATGTCCTATTGGCCCACAATACGAATGCATGTCGTTACAGGACTGTAGCTAATGATGTTTCCCAATGAATTATCAACTATTTTTTACAGTTTGAACTATCACAAGATAGTTGTAGAAAGCAACCGAGCCATCATTTTTAATCATATAACGAAAATTGCGGTCTAGGCATTGAAAGTATTTTATATAAAATTTTCATTTGATAAATCACTTTCAGACGGCTGTCTGCTTCCTGAATAGCTGCTGATACTGTGAGTAAGGAAACACTTGTATTAAACAGTGAACGCTTTTGCGTATGAAAGCGCCGTTTACCGTGACTCTTATCATTCAATCGAGCATTTTTTTAGTTCATAATGTTTCGTAAAATGTGACGTAAATTTTCATCGTTTCCTCTCTATCTTTAATCGTTATACTTCTGTATATCTTCTACAATAAGCGGTTCAAAGTGATTTACGCAATCTAATCTTGGCCTGCCACAACAATTTGCTCCTTCTATCGTCAAAGAGTAATTTCCTTATTGTCTGAGCACAAGTCACACTAGCCTTGACCTACTCCTACAATTATTTTTTTACAGTCTGCTTTCCACGTCTGGTCTTCACTCAGCGTTTCATTTATTATCCGTCTGTCGTGAACTGCGACAACAGCCACCAGAGTTAAAGTGGGATGACCCAAGAGGCGAAACCAAAATCGCAAGGTCATACAGAAGAACAAACAGTAGAAATACTCGCCCGTTGATGTCTCTCAGAGTGCAATTTCATTTCTGCATCTGACCTGTTGTGACATCCGGCTAGAGCCACTGAAGACAGCTATTTACCTTAAACAATGGGTCACTGATAGTCAAGTCAAGGTTTTCAGTTCCTAGATGTATTTATTAGTCCTGCTGGGAGGACGTGGTTGCTAGCTTCCACACCTGGGAATTCGTCTTCACTACGGGTGTGTGTGTTGTCCTTAGCGTAAGTTAGTTTAAGTTAGATTAAGTAGTGTGTAAGCTTAGGGACCGATGACCTCAGCAGTTTGGTCCCATAGGATCTAACCACAAATTTCCAAACTTTTCCTCACTGCGGGAAAGGAGAAGTAACAACAGTTGGCCTCAACCGCAAACAAATACCGTACAGGCGGCAATTGTTACTGTTGTTTAAATCGGGGACATCGCCGTCCTCCACAAGACGAGCACAATTCGGATAGTTTCGTGGTAGCAGTTTTTAGTATTGTTTGCAACAAGAAAGGCAAGAACCGCCTCTCCCCGAGACAGACATATTTCGTGTAGTTCCGTGATATTTTCGGAAATTTGTCACCCTAGACTGGCCGCCCGTCTCTCCTCAGGGAAAGGTGAGGAGAGATCGTAGCTTATATAGCTTATAATACCCAATCTCTTTTTGAACAGACAGCTCTCTCGGCGTTAGTCATAAGTGCGCCGAATCCGTGGCGGTCAATTTCCGACCAGTGATGAAGTGCTTTGCATTTTTGCGCTGAGTCGTTAGCACTGGTTGCATACAACACCTCTCGTAGTGCTTGAATTTATTGCGCAGTCCCTCTGTACCGACTAATTACGTCTTGTATAGTTGCTTACGTGCAAAGACAGAAGATACATAGCTTTTGAACTTCAGTGTTGGTCGTTGGGATTGCCATTTTGCCGAATATTTCCGCAGTTAGCAGAGTCCAATAAAAGTGTCCTTACCATAGAATACAGAGGCACTATCATTTTCGGTGTCAACCTTAGGCACACTGGTGTTGACCACTCGCAACTCCTAAAGGTGACGCATAGATCTTAAAGTCACACCAGCTCCACTTATTTTAATATCTCTGTGCCGTCACACCTCAGATACTTTCCAATTCAATAAACTTTACCAACAGCCGTACACTTTAAGATATTTTATATTATTTTGAACCCCATACACTTTTTTCGAATCAACGAACATATCGTATAGCCCCATAAAACTGGATATCGTGAGTCCCAATCGTTGTGCAGCTGTCACGCTTTCGTATGAATCAGCTGCGCAACGATTGGGATTCACGATATCCAGTTTTATGGAGCTATACAATACGTTCGTTGATTCGAAAAAGTGTATGGGGCCCGAAGATGGCAAAATGAATTGCCGAAACTGGTTGCTTTCAAAATAAAATATCTAAAAGTGTACGGCTGTTGATACAATTTATTGAATTGAAAAGTACGCACCAGCCGATGTCCCCTGGCCGTAATGGTCCCACAGAGATCAGAGGCTTTTAGTTCACATTTCTCCATTTTCACATTGTCCATGTTTCACATCCAGCGTATAGTGGGTTGAAGGGAGTACTCCGTTCCAATATTGATTGTTTTCTGTTCTGTTCCACACATCTACTTCATCATGACAGTTCTTCAGTTCACACTTAAGTGCCTGGCAGACCAATTTGACACTATTTCTCTACCATTACACATTCTAACAGCGCGTGGGAAAAACTAACATTTAATCTTCGCTTGCAACCTCTGATTTCTCTTATTTTATTACAGTGATCACTTCTCCTGCTGTACGTGGGTGTCAACAAATTATTTTCGCATTAGGAGGAGGAGGTTGCAGATTGAAATTTCGTGAAAGATCTCGCCGCAACGAAACCGCCTTTGTTTTAATGATTGCCACACCAACTAGTGAATCATACCCGCGATACTCTCTCCCCTATTTCGCGAGAGTACGAAACGAGCTGCCCATCTTTGAACTTTTTCGATGCTCTCTGTCTGTCCAATCTGGCAAGGACACCATGATGGGGAACAATACTCTGGCAGACGAAGGACAAGCACTATTGTAGGCAGTCTCTTTAGTAGACCTGCTGCTTCTTAATAAGTGTTCTGCCCATAAAACGCAGTAGTTCGTTTGTCTTCCCCACAGCATTGTCACTGTCAAAGTGTCAATTTAAGTTGTTCGTAATAGTAATTCCTAGCTAGTAGGCATATTTAGTTGAATTGTCAGACTTTATATTTGCGTGATTTATCGCGTAACCGAAATGTAGCGGATTCCTTTTACTAGTTATGTGGAGACTTCACATTTTTCATTATTTTGGGTCAATTGTCACTTTTCGCAGCATGCAGATGTCTTGTGTAAATCATAAATCATGTTGCAGTTGATTTTGATCTTCTGATGACTTTACCAGATGGTAAACGACAGTATCATCTCCAAAACAATCTAAGAGGTCTCAGATCGCCACCTAAATCGTTTATATGGATTAACAACAGCAGAGTACCCATAACGCTACCTTGGGGAACGCCAGATATCACTTCCTGTTTACTCGGTGACTTACCGTGAAACATCTTTCCGACAGGTAGTCACGCATCCAATCGAACGGAAACGATACTCTAGACGCACACAATTCGGTTCCAAACCAGGTCGTATGACGGTCTGTAGGGCTTTGTACGCACCATGGTCTCTCTGTTACCTTACTGTGACTACCCCTCTCAAAAGGCACGAAGGTGGGAGCAGATTTGTCGCAGAATCTTCTTCGAAAATTGGTTTTCTAAGTTTACCGGGCAAGGTTGGTTTTCTGATAACTCCGTTGTCTTTTTTATTGTATTTCTTCAGTTTTTGGTCGCGCCAATTACGTAGCCCATTGTTGAAAAATACAATAAACGAATTTCGTTACAATTCGGTCTGTGTTCCCCAAGGATTTTGTTACACTTTCGAATTACGAACCTAGCAATGCATCTCTGAATCCCGTAGATGCCTGCTATCATGCCGAACTGGATTGGGGGGAGGGGTTGCGGGGGGGGGGAGGGTTGGAGGGGGGGTTATAAAGGGCAGAGTGATTGTCATGTATGAAATTTACGTGACAGATGCACTGTTTTTCTTAAGAACTTTTGCAACGAATCTAAGCCTTTCATTTGCCTTCGCCAATCCGATTTTACGTGTTTCATGTTGCTCCTTAATACTTGTACTGGTTCTAAATATTTAAACGGTGTGAAGTGCTCCAATGTTCACAATCAATTTTCTCTTAATTATAGACACTTATTTAAAGAGAGATGCCTTTGTTTAACTAACTGGAAACTATCTCCAAGTCTTTCACTTTGAGATAAATAATGATGATGACATTATGGAAGACCATGTCAATACTACGAATCGCGGGTACTGTGCAAATTGATCGGTATCACACAGAAATGCTAAAAAGTAAAGTTACTCCACTTCTTCAGCATATTTCTCACGCTTATTTCCAAAATAGTGACGTGCGATTAATGTAAATTTAAAATGTCCAAGTCTACTCCAGTGCGTAAAACGAGAATTTCTTTCTTGCTGTATGATTTTGCTGCGTGATCTATGACAGCTAATGTTCACGGGACAACCAGTCACCACTATCACTGCGCTGGGTGGAAATAATTTTTTAGACATAAATAACTTGCTCCTTACATTCTGTGCTTATCATTAGTTATGATGTCTAGCCATCTTACCCAATTAATTCATTTGTAACAGCACATGTCAAAAGATTCTATTCTCTTGTTATCTGAACAGTTTATCGTCCACGTTTCAATTCCGCACACGATTACACTCAAATATCATCAGAAAAGACTACATGATACTTAAATTTATAATCGATTTCAGCAAATTTCTCTTTTTGAGAACTTGTTTCTTTGCTGTTACCAGTCTGCATTTTATATCTTTTCAGCCTCGTCCATCGTCAGTGACATCTTAATACCATGAGTGTCGCTAAAGTGAAGAAAAAACAGTGTCAGCCGTTTTCAAAACGCAGAAATACACTGGGCCTCCAACAGATGTGAGATAATACACCGACTGAAAAAAAAATCGCTACAATAAGAAGGAGTTGTGCGCCATAAACGAAAGATGGTAGGCGTGTTTCTACCATCGCGTACTACACCAGCAGCAGCAGTTGAGCAGCAATAATCATCGCAGTGATTCAACGAACTGTTGGAAGTCGGTTACTTCAAGAACAGCTCAGAGGCAGAAGCCCTGTAGTGTGCATTCTACATCTACATCCATACTCCGCAAGCCACCTGACGGTGTGTGGCGGAGGGTACCTTGAGTACCTCTATCGGTTCTCCCTTCTATTCCAGTCTCGTATTGTTCGTGGAAGGAAGGGTTGTCGGTACGCCTCTGTGTGGGCTCTAATCTCTCTGATTTTATCCTCATGGTCTCTCCGCGAGATATACGTAGGAGGGAGCAATATACTGCTTGACTCCTCGGTGCAGGTATGTTCTCGAAACTTCAACAAAAGCCCGTACCGAGCTACTGAACGTCTCTCGTGCAGAGTCTTCCACTGGAGTGTATCTATCATCTCCGTAACGCTTTCGCGATTACTAAATGATCCTGTAACGAAGCGCGCTGCTCTCCGTTGGATCTTCTCTATCTCTTCTATCAACCCTATCTGGTACGGATCCCACACTGCTGAACAATATTCAAGCAGTGGGCGAACAAGCGTACTGTAACCTACTTCCTTTGTTTTCGGATTGCATTTCCTTAGGATTCTTCCAATGAATCTCAGTCTGGAATCTGCTTTACCACCGATCAACTTTATATGATCATTCCATTTTAAATCACTCTTAATGCGTACTCCCAGATAATTTATTGAATTAATTGCTTCCAGTTGCTGACCTGCTATATTGTAGCTAAATGATAAAGGATCTTTATTTCTATGTATTCGCAGCACATTACACTTGTCTACATTGAGATTCAGTTGCCATTCCCTGCATCATGCGTCAATTCGCTGCAGATCCTTCTGCACTTAAGTACAATTTTCCATTGTTACATCCTCTCGATATACCACAGCATCATCCGCAAAAAGCCACAGTGAACTTCCGATGTCATCCACAAGGTCATTTATGTATAATGTGAACAGCAACGGTCCTACGACACTCCCCTGCGGCACACCTGAAATCACTCTTACTTCGGAAGACTTCTCTCCATTGAGAATGACATGCTGCGTTCTGTTATCTAGGAACTCTTCAATCCAATCACACAATTGGTCTGATAGTCCATATGCTCTTACTTTGTTCATTAAAGACTGTGGGGAACTGTATCGAACGCCTTGTGGAAGTCAAGAAACACGGCATCTACCTGGGAACCCGTGTCTATGGCCCTCTGAGTCTCATGGACGAATAGCGCGAGCTGGGTTTCACACGATCGTCTTTTTCGAAACCCATGCTGATTCCTACAGAGTAGATTTCTAATCTCCAGAAAAGTCATTATACTCAAACATAATACGTGTTCCAAAATTCTACAACTGATAGATGTTAGAGATATAGGTCTATAGTTCTGCACACCTGTTCGACGTCCCTTCTTGAAAACGGGGTTGAACTGTGCCCTTTTCCAATCCTTTGGAACGCTACTCTCTTCTAGAGACCTACGGTACACCGCTGCAAGAAGGGGGGCAAGTTCCTTCGCGTACTCTGTGTAAAATCGAACTGGTATCCCATCAGGTCCAGCGGCCTTTCCTCTTTTGAGCGATTTTAATTGTATCTCTATCCGTCTGTCTTCTATTTCGATATCTACCATTTTGTCATCTGTGCGACAATCTAGAGAAGGAACTACAGTGCAGTCTTCCTCTGTGAAACAGCGTTGGAAAACGACATTTAGTGTTTCGGCCTTTAGTCTGTTATCCTCTGTTTCAGTACCATTTTGGTCACAGAGTGTCTGGACATTTTGTTTTGATCCACCTACCGCTTTGACATAAGACCAAAATTTCCTAGGATTTTCTGCCAAGTCAGTACATAGAACTTTACTTTCGAATTCATTGAACGCCTCTCACATAGCCCTCCTCACACTACATTTCGCTTCGCGTAATTTTTGTTTGTCTGCAAGGCTTTGGCTATGTTTATGTTTGCTGTGAAGTTCCCTTTGCTTCCGTAGCAGTTTTCTAACTCGGTTGTTGTACAACAAGGGCTCTTTTCCATCTCTTACGATCTTGCTTGGCACATACTCATCTAACAAATATTGTATGATGGTTTTGAACTTTGCCCACTGATCCTCAACACTATCTGTACTTGAGACAAAACTTTTGTGTTGAGCCATCAGGTACTCTGAAATCTGCTTTTTGTCACTTTTGCTAAAAAGAAAAATCTTCCTACCTTTTTTAATATTTCTATTTACGGCTGAAATCATCGATGCAGTAACCGCTTTATGATCGCTGATTCCCTGTTCTGCGTTAACTGTTTCAAATAGTTCCGGTCTGTTTGTCACCAGAAGGTCTAATATGTTACCGCCACGAGTCGGTTCTTTGTTTAACTGCTCAAGGTAGTTTTCAGATAAAGCACTTTAAAAAATTTCACTAGATTCTTTGTCCCTGCCACCCGTTATGAACGTTTGAGTCTCCCAGTCTATATCCGGCAAATTAAAATCTCCACCCAGAACTATAACATGGTGGGGAAATCTACTCGAAATATTTTCCAAATTATCCTTCAGGTGCTCAGCCACAACAGCTGCTGAGCCAGGGGGCCTATAGAGACATCCAATTATCATTTCTGAGCCTGCTTTAACCGTGCCCTTCACCCAAATTATTTCACATTTCGGATCTCCGTCAATTTCCTTCGATAATATTGCACTTCTTATCGCTATAAACACGCCTCCCCGTTCCAGCCTGTCTCTGCGGTATACATTCCACTGATCCCAAACCACCGCCATTTGCTACTTCAGTGGTTTGAAGCGAGAACTCAGTGGGGGGGCCATGGTGGAGATCGGTTGTGTTTTCTGATGAGAGCTGACTCTACCTCGGTCTCAGTGGTCCAGTTGAGGGCCTGCAATCAACCTGTCTGCGTGCTAGATACACTGGACCTACACCTGGAGTTATTTTCTGGAGCGCGATTTCGTACGATAGCAACAGCACTTTAGTGGTTATCCCACGCATCCTGACTGCAAACTTGTACGTCAATCTGGTGATTTACCTGTTGTGCTTCCATTTACGAACAGCAGTGCAGGGATTGTTTCTAACAGAATAACGCTCGCGAGCTTACCAACATGTTTTAAAGAGTGTCGACATGTTGCCTTGGTCTTCTCGATTATCAGATCTGTTTCCAATTGAGCACATTTGAGACATCGTCGGGCGACAACTCCATCGTCATCCACAAAAAGCATTTATCGTCCCTGTATTGACCGACAAAGTGAAGCAGGCACGGAACTGCACCCTACAAACTGACATCTGGCACTTATATACTTTAATGCGTGCATGTTGGAATACTAGAATTCAACATTCTAAGGGTTACACCGGTTATTTATGTACCCGTATTTTGCCTTTGCAATGGCATATTTCGCGCTTACATTAACCTGTGAGCTTGCAAAGTCAATCAGTTAGAAGTATTAGCTAGACAAATGCATTACCGAAATATCTTTACATTAATTATCTCTTTAATTTTTATTAATATTTTATTAATTTATTAATATTAATTTTAGCTGCATCAAACCAGCTTCAGGACTGAAGACCACAACAACAATTATCTTTTAGTGTTGCGATTTTTTTCCGGCAGTGTACATCTAGACAGCAGTGGTCTGACGGCGTTTTAATATGTTACTCCGGGGCCACGCCCACAGGACGCGCGAAGCAGCTAACCAGCTACGTCTTCATCCTCTTTGCTATGTATCGTTGCGCGACAGTGAACAAGTAGCGTGGCATAAGGCATTGCCACTCTCCCGGCCGCTGGCGATTCTTTTTGGAAGCACAACTGCATAACAGCTCCCGACTAGGTCTCGTGAGGACGATTGGACCGCTATAGTTGCCCAGCAGAGCAAAAATCTATGTCATATTGCGTATCGGACGTGGGCACTGTGTGTAGCAGTCCGACAGATCCCTCAAGTACGGTGGGAG
The DNA here is from genome assembly GCF_023864345.2 of Schistocerca serialis cubense. Lineage (NCBI taxonomy): Eukaryota > Metazoa > Arthropoda > Insecta > Orthoptera > Acrididae > Schistocerca > Schistocerca serialis. The sequence continues at coordinate 317,756,045 of NC_064642.1, read as the reverse complement.
CCTCAATATAAATTTTCGGCGAATTCTGTGTGAACAAAGAACAAGCAACTTGTTTTAGAAAATTGAATTCGTTATAAATCATCTCCACAATGATGCAATTCTACTCTTCACAAATAGAGATAGATGATGACACTAACAGGATCACTGACAGGCGGACTATTTGTCTATCGGTATTCCTCGCCCGCTGACCATTCATGCTTTCTGTCCCACGCCTTGACTCCTCAGGTTAACTGACCTAGCCCAGTCGCCTGAAATATTGAAGCAGGCTGCCGTGGCGAGCAGTAACGATCGCGCTCCGCCGGTGGCAAGTAGGGGCGCTATTTCGGATCGGAAATAAAGTGGACGAGCCGTTTAAGTGCCCCTCGCCAGTCGCTCTCCGTCACGTTTCGTCTCTATCGACCATTCTATTTCTCCCAAGTCATATTGCGTGCACACTGGCTATAGATCGACCTCCTCTCTTGTCATGACGGAAATACTCCTACGTGACAACACAAGGAACGTACGGTCCCGTTTTTAAATATTAAACGAAAGGAGCACTCTCTTGCATTTGAGTAACGGTCTTGGAATGCTCTGTGACGAAGTCTGCAAGCAAACATTTTCAGATCAATGAAATTCATCCATTACCGCCTTAGGAAATGTAAATATAAGTTCACCGAACAAGTTATTTGTCACGCCTGTAGCTAATTGATCCCTTTGCAGCGACTGGATATGGTGTGGAACGGATACGTGGTGGGCGTGCGACTACTTATCGTTGAGTAGTGGCAGTGAAGTGACAGTTTGGTTGTATGGCGTCAGCGCATGAACAAGTAAACCTACCAAAGGATCACACTTCGGGTTTGATCGGTTTTCAATATCTTGGGTGTATATCAAAACAAGAGAGACATATTTTTTTAAGCGTGCCCATACGCCCGTTAAGGAGGCGAAACACCCCACTGAAGAAAACTGAGTTTAACATTTTTGAAAGCATACCATTGAAACGGTAACACATACAAAAAAAGATATTCAAGTGAAAGTCCTATGGTCGATAATGTACAACGGTGCACCCAGAGTTGTAGAAAAAGTGATTTTTTTTCGAAGTCCTGTCCTCCCTCCCTCTATTTCGTTTTCCATTTCGACATTTGAGTAATAGCAAAACGTATAGCATTGTTAACACCAAAATCTTTTCTATATGATGAAGTGGTATTCCAAAGACGGATTTGTTAGAAGTAAGCTATAAGACTCTCTGTATCGCTGTTCAAGTCCCGCTATGCATCGGCTTCAATGGCAGTTGTGATTATATATATATATATATATATTCTAATTTTATGAAATACAAAATATCATTTTGTATTTACTTTTTCTGCGCCCGTATACCAATACAGAGATATTTCTAGCTTATTTCTGACAAATACATTTTTGGAATACTGCTTCGTCATAAATGACTGACGATCCTATGCTTAGTGGTATTAGTCAAATGTCGGAAAGAAAAACAAATCAGTGAGAGAGAGGACAGGATTTCGAAAACCACTACCTGGGTGAACCGTTATAACGTACTTTACCAACCATAGAACTTTTATTTGAAGTTTCTTTTTATATCTGTTACCGTTTCAGCGATATTCACTGAGTAACTGTAAACACAGTTTTCTTCGAGGGTTATTTCATCCCCTTAATGGCCGTGTGGACACATATAATTTATTTTGCTCTACATTACACCATATCCAAAGCTAATCAAAATCGAAGAGTATCCATTGGGCAGGTTTACTAGTAAGATAAGTCGACTTGGAGAAACGAAGAATGGCACGAAGGAGCTGACGTGAACAGCTCCCGTAAGCGCCTCGTTAATGAAGTGGTCCCATTTGTTGGTATATCAACGCAGACCGTCGAACGTGTCTAAAAGGAGGGTGTACCACCCGCCGCGATTTAACTCGGCCTAAGAACTGTGGTGATAGAAAGATATTAACCGGTGGGGGACGGAGGTGACAGAAGTCACGGTGTACTGATATGCACAGATACAGATGGTGGATGTGTCACCTACACAATATATAAAAGGGCAGTCATTTGTACTCAGGTGATACATGTGAAATGGTTGCCGACGTGATCATGGCTGCACGACGGAAATCAACAGACTTTGAACGCGGAATGGTAATTTGAGCTAGACGCATGGGACACGCCATTTAGGAAATCGCTATGGAATTCGAGATGTCGCCGTCCACAGAGTTAAGAGTGTGCCGAAAATACCACATTTCAGGGATTACCTCTCACCACTGGCAGCACAGTGGCCGACGGCCTTCGCTTAACGACCACGAGCAGCACGCTTTCGTAGAGTTGTCATTCCTATCAGACAATCAACACTGTGTGAAATAACCGCAGAAATCAATGAGGGAAGCGCAATGGACGTAGCAGTGACAGTGCGTCAAAATTTGCGTTAATGAGCTATGGCGGCAAATGACCTACGCGAGAGCCTTTACTGACATCGTGACATTACCTGCAGCGCATCGGCTGGGCTCATGTCCTTATTGATTGGACACTAGACGACTGGAAAACCGTGGCCCGGTCAGATGAGTCCCGATTTTAGTTTTTAAGAGCTGATGGTAGGGTTCGAATGTGGTTCAGACTCCACGAAGCCTCTGACCCAGGCACTGTGCAAGCTGGTGGTGGCTCGATAAGGGTGTGGGCTGTAGTTACATGGGATGGACTGGGTCCTTTGGATCAAGTGAACCAATGATTGACTGGAAATAGTTATGTTTGGGTACTTGGAGATCATTTGCAGCCCTTTATGGACTTCACGTATGTAAACAACGATCACATTTTTATGGATAACACTGTGCCATCTCACTGGGCCACAGTTGTTCACGATTGGGTTGAAGACCATTCTGGACAGTTCGAGCGACTGGTTTGACTACCCAGATCGCCCAACATGAATCCCATCGAACATTTACGGGATAAAATCGAGAGGTCAGTTCGTGAACAAAATCCTGTAGTGGCAACACCTTAGCAATTATGGACCGCTCAATACTCCTGCAGTGGACTTCCAACGACTTTTTGAGTCAATGCCACGTCACGTTTCTGACCTAAACCGGGCAAAAGGAGGTCCGACACTATGTTAAGAGGTGTTCAAATGGTGCACATGGCTCTGAGCACTATGGGACTTAACATCTGAGGTCATCAGTCCGCTAGAACTTAGAACTACTTAAACGTAACTAACCTAAGGACACCACACACATCCATGCCCGAGGCAGGATTCGAACCTGCGACCGTAGCGGTCGCGCGGTTCCAGACTGAAGCGCCTAGAACCGCTCGGCCACGTTAAGAGGTGTCCCACGACTTTTGTCACCTCAGTGTTAAGCTGCAAGTCATCAATGAACCTCGCTTCTGTGATTTATAAGTCCTGGGAAATAATGAAAGTGTAAAAAAACAAGTCGAAATCGATTCTACTTGACAACCCGTTCTATTCAATAGATTAATTTCTGGGTATATAGAAAATATGTAGTTATGTCACACCATCAAATTTTCTCGTAGAATAGACTTAAAACAAAAAACTCCAGTTATGTTAATGATAAATATTTGGCTAGTGTTTCAGACAGGAAACGTATCTTGAATAAAATTTTCTCCTTATACAAACCTCGTCAATTGGAATTTTTCGGTAGCAGCCATCACGAGTAAAACAATTGCCTCCTGCCGTGACTCCGTTCCGCTTATAAACATGCGACTGAAGTATCAGAAATCTTACAGAGAGGGGAGAAGTTGACGAATGCGTGGGAAGGCGAGTGGAGTAGTTCATAGGTGCTCCGACACTCCGTGGGACCAGTGACGTCATGTGGTGCAACGGATCGCCGCAATATTTGAAACTGCCGCTCCCGCCTTCTTACAAGCGCCAAGCATCCGTCTTTGCTTTCGCTCGAAATCCTGAGCTCGCCCTCATGCCCTGCGTTTTACCCCTGGTCTCTGCTAAAATTGTTGTTGTTCAGTTTAGTCTTGGCCGCCTCCTTTGCGAAGTAATACCAATATGATGATGTATGAGTCAAGACAGCCGTCTTTTCAAATTGTATTTTATTTCCGTTTTCCAGGCAAAGTTACCTTTGTTTAAAATATCATGCGTTTTCAGAGTATCATTCAGCAAAAGTACGATTAATTTGTGGTATGTAAATGATGTCGTAGTCACAGGGTACACTATACATGGCGGGAATTCTAAGACCTGCGTTGTTATTAACGGGAATAACAATTATCGTATGTTGGAGGCGAGCGGGAACACTGGTCTCAGTCTATGTCTCAGCTTTCTTTACAGCAGTTAGGTCCTGGCCGTTCGAAACTCGTAAAAGTCACATAAAAACCTCCCAGTCTGCAATCTTTACAGAACAGGACTGACAGAGAAAATAAAGAACACTCAAAGAAGAGCAGTGGGTTTCGAAACATATCTAGTAAGCCCGAAATCAGCACAGAAGACAAAAACAACCTATTGTCTCCTCTTATGTATCTCTCTTCTAAATCCGAGCTCTGCATAGGCTAACCAACATTCGATCTTCCGGCGCAGCACCCACTACTGGAACAAGCAAGAGTTACGAGACGGTGGCGTGCGCAGCAAACTCTGCTACACACCGTAAGATGGCTTCCGAAGTGTAGGTAAATATGAAACAGGGTCTGTTGATAATGTCATCGGCATATCTACCATTATTTTCCTTGTAGATGGTCAGAGCTTCATTTCGATGTTTACGTTGCTCACTCTGCGCTGAGTCGCCGGCCGGTGTGGCCGAGCTGTTCTAGGCGCTTCAGTCTGGAACCGCGCGACCATTACGGTCGCAGGTTCGAATACTGCCTCGGGCATGGATGTATGTGATGTCCTCAGGTTAGTTAGGTTTAAGTATTTCTAAGTCTAGGGGACTGATGACCTCAGATGTTAAGTCCCATTGTGCTCAGAGCCATTTGAACCATTTGAATCTGCGCTGAGTGGCATGATTTCGACGGTCACAGTCTCAACACGGCGTGAGTGGAATGGCAGATGTAGCAGATGATTATTGCTGTTGATGTACGGTTTCCTCAGAATGGATTGGTAACTATGGGCTCGTATTGTTAGCCAGTCTACAGATTATAATAATACTTCAAAGTATATTTTTGTGCTTTAAATTGAACAGTACCTATTGACCTTAACAAATTGAAGGTAGGGTAAACCGGAGTGTCAGTGGTGTTTGCTGCAGAATTACAATACGCGTCGGTTACGAAGTATCACGTTTTGAAAAGTTCCCACACTGATACTTGTACAACGCCTATGGTAGCATATATTAAAGAGCAACACAAATGGCTACACTAGTTATGTGAACGCTGACCAGCAAAGAGACAACTCACCACCAAAGACTGTGTTGAAAATGATACTGGCAACAGCAATACACGCTTCCAGTCTGGTACGGAACGTCTGCTGCACACGTGCTAGAATTTCAGCGGAGGTGACAGAGCAGGCTGTAGTAGTACGTCGTTGCACGTCATCGGGTGCTGTTGGTATGTCCTTGTAGACAGCGTGGTTTGGCCTTCCACACAGAAAAAAGTCTACAGGCGTGAAATCTGGAGAACGGGCTGGGCAATGTACAGGTCCACTGCGTCGAATCCAACGATTTGAAAACAATTCGTGAAGATATACTCTAGTACTTCGTGCACTATGGCTGGACAGGCATCATATTGGTACCACCGGTTCCTTCTAGTCTGCAGGGGATGGTCTGTTATGAGGCTGCACTACCTGTGTGCGTTCAGAGTTCCGTCTTTGAAAAGAAAATATTTGAACTAATTGTCCACTATGCCACACACAACATGTTTACATTCCATGGACCCTGACGTCCCATTAGACGGCGTTTCAGCATTCCAATAGTGCATGTTTCGGGGGTTTACCTGGCCATGATTGGTAAATGTGGCTTCATCGCTTAACAAGATACATGATACATCTAGACTAATCTGCCTTAATGCCCATGTATAAAATTAACACGATTCCCACGATCGTTCTCATGCAGCTCTTGATGGAGAGAGATGTCATAAGGATGAAACCTAAATCCACGTGGAATGCCTGACTCACGCCACTTCCTTGTGCGATTGCGCGGGAGCTACCGTACGGATCAAAAAAATGGCTCTGAGCACTAAGGGACATAACATCTGAGGTCATCAGTCCCCTGGACTTAGAACTACTTAAACCTAGCTAATCTAAGGACATTACACACATCCATGTGCGAGGCAGGATTCAAACCTGCGACCGTTGCAGCATTGCGGTTCCGGACTGAAGCGTAGAGAACCGCTCGGCCGTGCGGATCAACTTCAACGGTAACAAGAACATTAATTTCCGCCTCTTCTGTTGACTTGTTTCCTTCTGTTACGTTGTCCAGGTGTTTATCTACCACTTTCATATAACTGGTTGAAGAGGTTGATAAATAATTGACGAGATCGTTGACGTCTATTGGGATGTTTTTCCGCAAACATCGTACATGAGTGAACTGCATTCTTCTTACACTCTCCATAGACATTGAGCACGTCGGCTTTTTCTGCATTCGTAAATTCCATCGTACACGCACGACCTACTTCTTGACTGTCAGACACTAAGTGGCTAGCAAGTCGAAATGCGTTCAAGGAACACAACAGCACACTATAAGAAAACATAACAGTATCGAAGTTAGCAACTACGCAGGTTGAACTCCATGAACAAGTGTCGGTGCGAACAAGTTCAAAGTACGATGTCTTGTAATCCCACAAAAAACACCGCTGACATTCTAATTTACACTACTTTCAGTTTGTTAATGTGAATAGGCGGTGTTTCATTTAAAAAACGTATGTTTGCACAAAAAATGCACTTTCTAAGTATCACTACAATCTATTTATCGGCTAGCAATACAAGTCCCCGACTACCAACCCATTCTGTGAAAACCGCACATCAATAGCGCTTTCCATTTCTGCAATATTTGCGATGCACGTTTTAGGTGATTCACCCTTTATATTCTCTATAAAAAGCATCAAGAACAACTTTTTCCTGAGGTGACTACATCGTAGCGGACTACCGGCACACATTCTTGATGGTAGGGGGCTGTGAACTTCAACACGCGTCAAGCGCCAGTCAACTGCGAGCGTTCGTTCATTCGAGATCCTGTTTTTATTGGAACCCTGTCAAGTGACTCGCTGCAATGAAAAAATGCAGTGAACAACCGATCTGTGGTAAGGAAACAATGGCCATCATTTACCAAGTTTTCAAGGATGAAAGCATGTCGCGAACTCCAGTTTGTAAGTGGCATAAACTCTTCAAAGATGGCCGAGAGAGTGTGGAGAACGAGCCACGCTATGGACGGCTATTGATATCAAGAACCACAACCACGTGTAATGTTTGCGTGAAGTGTTGAATTCAGACCATCGGTTAAGTGTGCATATGGTTACAATTGCAATTAGCATTGACGACAGCACACACCATTATCGCAGAGGACTTGACAATGCGGAAGATTTGCGCTCAACTCGACCCGAAGGTCTTGACGGACGAACAAAATTAGAGGCGGGTGTCTGCATGTAAGGCCCCCTGCAACGCGTTGAAGAAGATCCTGGCGTTTTGAACAACGTTGAGAGACGAAACTTGAGAATTCGAATACGACCTGGAAACAAAGTGGCAAATTTCCGAATGGCACATTCCAGCATCATTTCGTCCAAAAAAGCTTGAATGAGAAAATTCAGAGTGAAAGCCATGCCCATTATTTTCTTCCACAGCAAAGAGTGGTCCACTACAAATTTGTACGTGAGAGGCAGACATTGAATGATACTGTTCATCTGGAAGTGGTAAGAAGACTGAAGAGAAAGGTCAAATGCATGGGGCCAGCCGTCGTCGGAAGTCGGAAATCACGTGACGCCAATGCACCCAACCACATCTGCTCCAAGGTCACTGACTAACTGACGACAGATGCCATTGTGATGAATCCTCAACCCCCTTGCAGTCCCAGCTTGGCACCAGCAAACTATTTCCTACTCCAAAAAATGTGAAATCCTCAATCAATGGACACCACATTGGATCCTTCTCTCGTACCTTTGAGGACCTCCAAGCGTCCGCCCACTAGGGAGCCTTTGAGTCATTGTGACGCCTCTGGCAAAAGTGTGCGGACGCTTCCTGTCTTATATTTCCTGAACGGTTGCAGTCATTCATTACATCACTGCTGGTGTTTAAGGAAATGCCACTTTCATAGTTCATGTCCTTAACTGATCGTATGTTTCAGTTTATCTAGGTAATAAGTTTCCGCCATCTCAATTCACTGATTCCGCTGATTGTTTGAACACACTCGGAAAACATTTATTTCATAAACACTACACGTAGTCTTTCGTGTGATGTACTCATACATTTGTTATATACCATAAATGTTCATGCAAGTGAAAGCCAAGTAAACATACAGTTTTCAAAAACCCCCTTACAGTCCCTCGGTGTCAAATCTATGAGAAAACCGAATAATATAACACATTTATTGCCATATGAGTCACTTCTTATCAACAATAGTAACTTACGTAAAATGTCTATCGAAATGAAACGGACTTCAAAAGATTTTTGATATTATCGGTAAGTAATGTATTCAATGTATGACAAAAACACGCGGGTTTATTAGAGTATATGCTCACAGTTGCGTCACGGTGGTCATCCATATTATTGTAAGTAAAATAATGTAGTTACTACTGAGCAAACTGTATTATGTGTCCAACAAATCTTTAACTCTCATCTTCAAATTTATTTTGTTTCCATGCTGGTTGCTTGGGTGTTAAAGTTCAACTCTTATGTTTTATATTGCGTTCATCAGAACATTTTGATAACTGAATACCTGTAACGTTTTTCTGTGGACATACAATTATCTTCACCTCCGTTGTTGTTACTATTATTGTGCAAAGCAAGACACTGCTGCCTGTGAGCCTGTGGTAATAACAGTAATGCTGTGTTACAGCATAGTGGCCGCTACCTGAGATGCGGTGACTTCTAGATCTGCGTACCACACTCCCATTTTTATCTCTTTCCTTTTAACAGGTTTCATTCAAGATTCTTATCTAATAATTAAACAACAGGGTGACTTAATTAAATAATAACATGAAAGGCAGGAATAAAAATCAACTGAGAGCATATCGTTTCATTTCTGAACACAAAGGAGAATATGGTTATTATGGCTTTGAATATGTTTGTAAATGAGAAGTCACGTTTACCGATAACTTTACAGACTGTCGCAACAGTATTTTTAGTACTCATCATAATTTGATTTATATGTGATAGCAAATTGGAAAACTAATGTACAAAAGTACATTTGTAATAAGGTATATTTTTCAGTTATGACAGGTAGGACCAATTAAGAATAACAGAAAGAAAAGGAATAATAATTAATGTCCTACGCACCGAGACTTCCCAGGTCATCAAAAGAACGCTACACGCTCGGAATCGACGAATGTGGAGAAACTATTCGACCGTGGAAATTTTGAAGGAAAGATCCACCATTGCCCAAAGTGGTTTCGAAAAATTATGGAAGACGTAAATGATGACGGTCAGACAGCGATCTGAACTCAGCTTTCTAGAATAGCTTCCAAGCATTTGTACATTATTACTTCAGCCGAAAAGATATATTTTGTCTCTTTTTCAGTATTTATATGCGAAGTTAGTGGAAATTCATTATTTTCAAGGATAGCTGTGCATCCTTTCTACATTAGTTTCGTTTTAAAATAGGGAAAATATATGAATTTTAAATTAATAATTCCTTTAGGATTTAAAGAGTCGTTTTGAAAGTTGTCATTTCCAATGACCATTTCCTTGTACAGTATGTGATCAAAAGTATCCGGTTATCCCCAAAAACATACGCTTTTCACATTAGGTGCATTGTGCTGCCACCTGCTGGCAGGTATTCCATATCAGCGACCTCAGTAGTCATTAGAAATCGTGAGAGAGCAGAATGGGGCGCTCCGCGGAAATCACGACTCCAAAGGTGGTCAAGTGGTTGAGTGTCACTCGTGTTATACGTCGGTACGCGAGATTCCCACACTGCTAAACATCCCTAGGTCCATCGTTTCCGATGTGATAGTGAAGTGGAAATGTGAAGGGACACGTACAGCACAAAAGCTTACAGGCCGACCTCGTCTGTTGGCTAACTGAGACCGCTGACAGTTGAAGAGGGTCGCAATGTGTAATAGGCAGACATCTATCCAGACCATCACACAGGAATTCCAAACTACATCAGCATCCACTGCAAGTACTATGACATATAGGCGGGAAGTGAGAAAACTTGGATTTCATGGTCGAGCGGCTGCTCATAAGTCACACATCACGCCGGAAAATGCCAAACGGCACCTCCTTTGGTGTAAGGAGCGTAAACATTGGGCGATTGAACAGTGGAAGAACGTTGTGTGGAGTGAAGAATCACGGTACACAATGTGGCGATCCGACATATGGGAATGGCGAATAACCGGTGAACGTCATCTGCCAGCGTGTGTAGTGCCAACAGTAAAATTTGGAGGCGGTAATGTTATGGTGTGGTCGTTGTTTCATGGAGGGGCTTGCACCCCTTGTTTTGCGTGGCACTATCACAGCACAGGCATACATTGATGTTCTAAGCACCTCCTTGCTTCCCACTTCTGAAGTGCAATTCTCGGATGGCGATTGTATCTTTCAGCACGGTCGAGCACCTGTTCATAATGCACGGTCTGTACCGAAGTGGTTACACGACAATAACATCCCTGTAGTGGACTGTCCTGCACAGAGTCCTGACCTGAATCCTATAGAACACCTTTGGGATGATTTCGAACCCCGACTCCGTGCAAAGCCTCACCGACCGACATCGATACCTCTCCTCAGTGCGACACTCCGTGAAAAATGAGCTGCCATTTCCCAAGAAACCTTCCAGTATCTGACTGAACGTATGCCTGCGAGAGTGGAAGCTGTCATCAACGCTAAGGGTGGACCAACACCATACTGAATTCCAGCATTACCGATAGAAGGCGCCACCAACTTGTAAGTCAATTTCAGGCAGGTGTCCGGACACTTTTGATCATATAATGTATCATGTTGTACGTTTCTGTTAGTTGCGAACAGACTTTTGTGTGATATCTGATCCCACTACTCGATTATATATATAGTCCCTCGAGTTTCTGCTATGATGGTTTGTCTTGACTAAGGTCTTTCGCGCACGAGCGGCTCAGCCAATGAGATTTGAAGGTGGCTGTGTGGCAGCGGCGCCTGTGGGTTTGAAGACAGACAAAAGATTCCAATTCTGTTCTGGCTTCCAATGCGTCCGCTTGTTGTGTATGTTAGTTATGGTTTCGTAAGATACGTGTCTACTCTGAAATATAATGAGCAAGAAGTAAAAGTGATGTGTGGCTGCAGCGTGGGTTTATATATGTAAAATTACGGCGATAATTGTGAATATCATATCTCTGCGCTCCTGTACTGAAAAACGAGATAACATTGTTGAAAATGTGAGCTTGGGCAAGCGATACTGAAACCACGAGTTCTTGTTTGTAATGAGATGATATCAGCAAGACGGTGGACCTTGTAGTTTACATTAATGTAGACCGTTTGAATCATTACCGAGCTGAGTTAATACGTTGTTTATTCACTTAATGTTTCTTGTATTTTTCATTGCTTCCACCAATATTTAGCGAATGAAATCTTTGTTTTTATGGGGCATGGTTATCACGTGACTCCTGCGGCATCAGTGACGGTGTCCCAGGTAAATTATCCGTATCTTTTGGATCTCAATATCTTCTGATACAAAATATTTTGATTTAGTTATGCAGCGTTCCCTCATCATATTGAGAACAAATATATACTTTTATAACAATTGTCTTCGAAAAGCCATGAGGCTGTGCACTTCCACATCTTTCAGTAATGATAACTCTCTGTGATCTTGGGCCTTCAGCATGATCATTACTTCTATGAGAATAACTTCTCATATCCTACAGACTTTTCGACAGTGTGAAGTTGATAACATTATTCTTTCAGCTTCCAGAAGGTCAGTTTCCGTCGAGAACCTGATCAGCCACGTTTTATGCAATTTTCTGCGGAATCTCGTTACAGAAAAGTGTTCTGAATTACAGTTGAAAACTCAGCATGCTCATCGGATATGTTTTGCCTATACAGCGTGACAGAGGAAAAAATGTTCAAATGTGTGTCAATTCCTTAGGAACGAAACTGCTGAGGTCATCGGTCCCGAGACCTACACACTACTTAAAGTAACTTATGCTAAGAACAACACACACACGCGCACCCATGCCCGAGGGATGACTCGAACCTCCGGCGGGAGGGGTAGCATAGGAAATGTTTAAGTGCTAAAATGCTAGTTTCTGTGACCGAAAATTTATTTATTAAACAGAAGTAAATCATTCAAATGCCTGATTTGAATTCTGTTCTAACTTTGAGTGTCTATGTAGGTACCATACAATTTTACGTAAGTTTTTGTGTGGTATTTGTTGTGACTGTCCTAGATACCCCAGCCGCGTGTGGGCAGCCAGGAGCGAGAAACCTGTGCAGCGAGCATGTAGCATAAGCAGAACTCATCGCGCATAAGTGGCACTGCTTATCAGCTGCAATACTCGGCACGGCAGCGGGAACCTCTTCTCCCACCCCACCCCCCTCCCACAACCCCGGCCCGTCACCCCACTGTGTGCCCGGCGGCCATCCACCGGGATTAGCAGCGGCCTTCAATGTAACTGCTTGCACGTTCGATCGCCAGGGGATCAATAAACGATCACGGCGCTGGCACGTGCACGTCCCCGGGGAACGCGCCGAGCACGTGGGGCACGGCCCCATCCACACAGCCGACCCTCGCGGCAGAATGTTGTCACCCAGAGAGGCCACTTGTTGCGGCAAATGCTATGGCTACGGCAGAGTAACTAGTATCCAAATTTGGCGGCAGACAACGCAACCAGCAAGCTCGCAGGTCCCCAGCTGCGCATGTAGAGTTCTGCTTTGAGGCTTGTTACTGTCTCTGACCCTCCCTCTAACACCCCAACCTCCACTGCTCAAATATCGCTTGCTGTCACACGTCACATACAGGGTGTTACAAAAAGGTACGGCCAAACTTTCAGGAAACATTCCTCACACACAAATAAAGAAAAGATGTTATGTGGACATGTGTCCCGGAACGCTTAATTTCCATGTTAGAGCTCATTTTAGTTTCGTCAGTATGTACTGTACTTTCTCGATTCACCGCCAGTTGGTCCAATTGAAGGAAGGTAATGTTGACTTCGGTGCTTATATTGACATGCGACTCATTGCTCTGCAGTACTAGCATCAAGCACATCAGTACGTAGCACCAACAGGTTAGCGTTCATCACGAACGTGGTTTTGCAGTCAGTGCAATGTTTACAAATGCGGAGTTGGCAGATGCCCATTTGATGTATGGATTAGCACGGGGCAATAGCCGTGGCACGGCACGTTTGTATCGAGACAGTCCCGACAGGAAGTTCGAAGCAATTGATCGGCGTCTTAGGGAGCGCGGAACATTCCAGCCTATGACTCGCGACTGGGAAAGACCTAGAACGACGAGGACACCTCCAATGGACGAGGCAATTTTTTCGTGCAGTTGACGATAACCCTAATGTCAGCGTCAGAGAAGTTGCTTCTGTACAAGGTAACGTTGACCACGTCACTGTATGGAGAGTGCCACAGGAGAACCAGTTGTTTCCGTACCATGTACAGCATGTGCAGGCACTATAAACAGCTGATTGGCCTCCACGGGTACACTTCTGCGAACGGTTCATCCAACAATGTGTCAATCCTTATTTCAGTGCAAATGTTCTCTTTACGGATGAGGCTTCATTCCAACGTGATCAAATTGTAAATTTTCACAATCAACATGTGTGGGCTGACGAGAATCCGCACGCAATTGTGCAATCACGTCATCAACACAGATTTTCTGTGAACGTTTAGGCAGGCATTGTAGGTGATGTCTTGATTGGGCCCCATGTTCTTCCACCTACGCTCAATGGAGCACGTTATCATGATTTCATACGGGATACTCTACCTGTGCTGCTAGTACGTGTGCCTTTACAAGTACGACACAACATGTGGTTCATGCACGATGGAGCTCCTGTACATTTCAGTCGAAGTGTTCGTACGCTTCTCAACAACAAATTCGGTGACCGATGGATTGGTAGAGGCGGACCAATTCCGTGGCCTCCACACTCTCCTGATCTCAACCCTCTTGACTTTCATTTATGGGGGCATTTGAAAGCTCTTGTCTACGCAACCCCGGTACCAAATGTAGAGACTCTTCGTGCTCGTATTGTGGACAGCTGTGATACAACACGCCATTCTCCAGGGCTGCATCAGCGCTTCAGGTATTCCACGCGACGGAGGGTGGATGCATGTATCCTCGCTAACGGAGGACATTTCGAACATTTCCTGTAACAAAGTGTTTGAGGTCACGCTGGTACGTTCTGATGCTGTGTGTTTCCATTCCCTCATTAATGTGATTTGAAGAGAAGTAATAAAATGAGCTCTAACATGGAAAGTAAGCGTTTCCGGACACATGTCCACATAACATATTTTCTTTCTTTGTGTGTGAGGAATGTTTCCTGAAAGTTTGGCGTACCTTTTTGTAACACCTTGTATAAAGTGCTGCAGAAGTGTACGAATTAATAATAAAAACAGTAATATATACACTGAGATTACAAAACTCATGGCATATGCCTGGAGTAGTCCAGCAGCTCGACGCGGCATGGACTCAACGAGTCGTTGAAAGTCTCCTGCAGAAATATCGAGCCATTCTCCCTCTATAGCCGCCCGTGATTGCGACAGCGTTGCTGGTGTAGGATTTTGTCCACAGACATCTGGATCATGTTCCATAAATGTGCGATGGGTGGCCATTTCATTCGCTCGAGCCATCCAGAATGTTTTTCAAATCAGTCACGAACAATTGTGGCCGGGTGACATGCCGCAGTGTCATTCACGAAAATTCCATCGTTGTTTTGCTAACATGATGTCCATGAATGGCTGCAAATGGTCTCCATTAGTGAACATAACCAGTCCTGTCAATGATCGGTTCAGGTGGACCAGAGGATCCAGTCGATTCCATGTAAACACTGCCCATAAAATTATGAAGCCACCTCCAACTGTCACAGTGCCATGTTGTCAACTTGGTCCACGGCTTTTGTGGGGTCTGTGCCGTAATGGAACTCTACCATCAGCTCTTACCAAATGAAATCGGGGCTCACCTGACCAGGCCACGGTCTTTCAGAGGTCATGAGCTCAGGAGAGGCACTGGAGGCGATGTCATCTGTTAATAAAGCGCTCGCATCAGTCGTCTGTTGCCATAGCGCATTAACGCCAAATTTCGCCACACAGTCCTAACGGATACATTCGTCGTACAGCCCACATTGATTTCTGATGGTATTTCTCGCAGCGTTTCTTTTCTGTTAGCACTGACAACTCTATCCGAACGCTACTGTTCTCGCTCGTTAAGTGAAAGTCGTCAACCACTGTATTGTACATGGTGAGGATTAATGCCTGAAATTTGGTATTCTCAGCACACTCTCGACACTGCGGAATTCGGAATACTGAATTCCTTAACGATTTCGGAAATGACGTGTCCCATGCGTCTACCTCCAACTACCATTCCGTGTTCAAAGTCTGTTAATTCCCGTCGTGCGACCACAATCACGTCGGACACCTTTTCACATTAGTGACAATGCACTGCCCTTTTATACCTTATGCACATAATACTACCGTCATTCGTATGTGTGCATGTCGCTGTCCCATGACTTCTATCATCTCAGTGTAAATTCATATCGCGTGATCGGCTGCGAGTCCCTCAAGAGGAATGTTCAACAACTTGGCTGCTAATATTTTAGTTGGACGCCACGTTGGCGACCTGCGCGCCCTTTACCTACTCAGTAAAGCTACCAGAGGAAGGGGACCTACAGTGTTGCATGGAATCCCAACCACGTGTCGATTCTGACAAATCTTCGTAGATAAGTAGGAGATGAAGGCTGGCGTAATGGCAGATGGTGAAATTCCGGTGTCTGACCGGGATTCGATAACGCGACCCTATGGTTTTCAGGTTCGCGCTTTACCACTACAACACTAAGCCCGACACAATAACACGTATAAAATGTTTTAATATAATAGTAATAGCTTAATAGCTATGAAATGTATAAAAGATTTTAATATAATTGTAATAATTTGCATAAATCAGTGAATAACAAGTTGCTTTAGAATAACGTCGGAGAAATTGCTATTCAAAAAATACAGGGAGTGAACAAAATAAAATGAACATCTGACATATATACACAATATTTATATACTAATATGGAGATGGGCTACATTGACTTTGAGAACAGCGACATATCTTCGTGGATCATTCGTAGAGTGTATCGTTTCCGATGGAATCTCTTCCATTCTTCCACCAAAACATCAGCCAATTCCTTCAAAGATTTTTGTTATTATTTATTTACCTCATTAACAGTGCAGAGTAATCCACCACCTTGAAATATAATGTGGGTCAGATGCTACTAAATCTAATACCAAAGACGCTTTATTGTTACAATCTTATGGGTATGCGGATGTTAATCCAAATTTAAATAATGTAAGGAACATAATACATAAAAATATTTTCTAACCTCACAGAGAATTTCATGCTTTAATATTCTTAAAGTGATTCTATACAATTAGTTTCTGTCTGGTTGAGGAGAATGTAATTTATAATTGATCAAACATCAAACACAGTAACGCAATAAATGTGTTGAGGGAAGCAGTATGCTACATTTGGATGTGTAGTGTAGTCTAAGCAGCTTGTTGGCTGTTAATAGCCTATTTCTATCCAATTCACGCGACACGGTCTCGGTAGAACCTCTAGCTATTCTCATCTGAAATGATATGTGTTCATGTAGGTATGTTGTGTTTGTGTGTATTGATACATTAATTAGAGTGTTGCATGTTAAGACACTATATCACGGTCAGTAGTTGTTTGCCTAATTGTTGGTAGCTGTGGTATATTAAGTGTGATATCTCAAAAATTTTAGAAAAAGTAATGCACACTCGGATTTATGACCATATTATCTCAAATAACATACTGTCAAAGTCACAGTTTGGATTTCTAAAGGGTTCTGATATTGAGAAGGCTATCAACACTTACAGTGAAAATGTGCTTAAGTCATTCGACAAAAAATTGCAGGCAACTGGTATATTTTGTGATCTGTCAAAGGCATTTTACTGTGTAAATCACAATATCCTTTTAAATAAATTAGAATATTATAGTGTAACAAGAAATGCAGCAAAATGGTTCAAATCTTATATCTCTGGCAGGAAACAAAGGATGTTATTAGGAAAGAGACATGTATCAAGCTATCAGACATCGTCCAACTGGGAAATAATTACATGTGGGGTCCCACAAGGTTCCATTTTGGGACCCTTACCTTTTCTTGTGTATATCAATGACCTTTCATCAGTAACATTACCCGATGCCAAGTTCGTTTTGTTTGCTGATGATACAAACATTGAAATAAATAGCAAATCAAGTATAGTCTTAGAAAGATCAGCTAATAAAATATTTTTGGACATTAATCACTGATTCCTAGCCAATACTTTGTCACTGAACGTTGAAGAAACATACTACATGAAGTTCAGAACTTGTAAGGGGTGTCCCACGAGTATATGTCTAACATACGATGACAAGCAGATAGAAGAAGTGGACAGTGTTAAATTCTTGAGATTACAGCTTGATAATAAATTCAACTGGGAGGAGCACACCACAGAACTGTTGAAGCGTCTTAACAAATCTCTATTTGCAATGCGAATTGTGTCAGACATAGGGGATATAAAAATGAAAAAGCTGGCATTCTATGCTTACTTTCATTCCATAATGTCATATGGGACTATTTTTTGGGGTAATTAATCAAGCCAAGCTAAAGGTTTCGGGGCACAAAATCGTGTAGTAAGAGGTCTATGTGGTGTGAACTCAAGAACATACTGCACGAGCCTGTTTAGGGAACTAGGGATACTAACTACTGCTTCACAATATATTTATTACTTAATGAAATTTGTCATTAAAAATATATCACTTTTTCAAACCAACAGCTCAATTCATGGAATCAATACTAGAAATAAGAATAATCTTCACAAGGATTTAAAGTCACTTAGTCTTGTACAAAAAGGTGTGCATTATTCACCAACACACATTTTCAATACCTTGCCAGCAGCCATAAAAAGCTTAACAACGAATGAAATTCAGTTTAAGAGAAGCCTAAAGGATTTATTGGTGGCCAATTCCTTGTACTCCATTGATAAATTTCTCATTAAAACCAACTGATATACATATATATTTCAGTGCAGTAATGCGTTCATTGTAAATGTGTGTGTGTGTGTGTGTGTGTGTGTGTGTGTGTGTGTGTGTGTGTGTGTGTAAGTACAATCTAACTTCTGCAGCATTTCAGTGCAGTAATGTGATCATTGTAAATAAATATTATAGTAGATGTATTACACGTTTATTATCTTAGAAATAAATAAATAAACTTTTTTATTTTAAATTCAGTGCATTAGTGTCTGTGAAATGACTCTTTCACGTAGTGCTAATTAAAAGGACGATCATTCCGCTTGGGACCTGTGGAATGGTACATTAGCTTATTTGTTTTAGTTGCAAATATTTGTCATGTATTGTTGTTTTTCTGACATGTTCTACTTCCTGGATGACATCCTCACTACGGATCAATCTAATCTAATCTTAGATACCAACACACCTGGTGTTATACAGATTATATACTGACTGAGCATTTGATACATGGATTTTAGTTTTACCCGAAGTATACACTTATGGTAGTAAATTTATTAGTAGAAATGGAATGTAATAGCGCTACTTGTGCGTAGGATTCCTTAAATATCTTAATATATTATATGCTTAGTTTTATACATGATTTATACAGAAAATACATTTGATTTATAAAATGCCCTGATTTTAGCTTTACTTAAAGAAGAGAATATACTTCTGTCTACACATTAAGAAGATGAATAATGCATTACTCCTTGTGTAAAGTACACTACAAACAATATATAATGCGTCGTTGGGAAGGAGGAGCCTCGTAATGAAAGTTCTTGAGCCTTCTCCTCCCAAGCGCCATTATCTTATTACTATAATCTTAGTATATAGTATAGTTGCTTGTGTCAGCGCTTTGTTTCTTTTATGATTCTCACTGCCTTTGTGTTGTCTATGGCTGTATTATGGCATGCAGTGTCATGTGTTACTGGTTTGGGTCCCTTATGTGTTGATCCCTTCTGAGTCCTGTTCACTTAGCTGGTTGGTTTCTTCCTCTGTTTCGGAATCTGTGGTCGTCCTTGTGCCCTTCCATATGGTTTTTTGTTTGTGTTTTTTGTGCTTGTTTACGCCTCCTTCAGCGTGGCGTCATTTTGCAACAAGACGTTCTCTATTGAATGGTGTTCATATTATTTTTGTCCAACCCCCGTTTAGACTTTGAAATGTATACGTCTGAAAATTAATTCAAGAACTATAAGAGCAACAAACTGTCGCAGCTTTGATATGCTATGCATGGCTGGAATGTTATGCATCAGGCCACAAACCCATCCACGCGAGCAGGTCCTGAAACTGAAAAGTATATTGTGCTAAACGTAGCTTATAGTTTCTAGAATTCCTCGTCATTTTCGAGACTCTGTTTTCATGCTACTTTAGTTTCTGAAAGTTAGCCGAAAAAATTGAAAACTGATACATTTAAAGTAGTAACGCTTCTACTAACAAAAAATATTTTTGGTGGTCGGTAAGGAGCTCATGATGCCCATGATTCCCCCCCTGCCCTTAACTCCACTTGCCAACTATGTTTCAAGCCTGAGCGTGTCTTTTGTCCTCGCTTCAGTGTATATGACAACAGTGTCCTACTCCCAGTATTGCAAGGTGTGGTAGCAAACAACTGCGCATTTACGTGCAAGCCGTCAAGTTTCCTGGTTTTCACGCTTTGGTGCAGGTCCTAGTATATTCGTACAATACTTGGAAGTAATTTTTTCCTGTGAGATTGTTTGGCTGAGTTTTTCAGTGAACAATTGACATGAATTAAGTCAGCACTCTCCACTCAAACCTCATTCTGGGTCGCATGAAATTCCCAGTAGCGGCCAGTGAATCGAACGGAGCCTCAGTTCGCAGAACTGCTAGCCTTGTAAAGGAATGGCTAAGGGAATTTTGGCATTTTGAATTTATATTGTAAAGATCTTTGTAAGTATGAAGTGTAGGTGCAAACGAGTTAGCCATTAAGGTTATTTAAAACTTTAATTTTAACGCTGATTATTTGGAAAGTATTGTATTTGATTTACAAATAAGTGTCTTACAGTCTCCTAAAAACCTGTTGGCTTGTAGTTATAATACATTATTTGTAAAATTCATTACAGAAGAATGGAAAAACTGGTAGAAGTCGACCACGGGAAAGATCGGTTTAGATTTCGGAGAAATGTAGGAACACGTGAAGTGATACTGACCCTATGACTTACTTTGGAGGATAGGTTAGGCAAAGGCGAACCTACATTTATAATATTTGTAGACTTAGAGAATGCTTTTAATAATGTAGGTTGGAATACTCTGAAATTTTGAAGGTAGCAGGGTTAAAATACAGGAATCGAAAGGCTATTAACAACTTGCACAGAAGCTATGTGCTAGTTATAAGAGTGGAATGGCGTGAAATGGAAGCAGAGCTTGAGAAGGGAGTAAGACAGGGCTCTAGCCTATGCCGATATTATTCAAACTGTACATTGAGTAAGCAGTAAGAAAACGAAAGAAAAATTTGGAGTAGGAATTAAAGTTCAGGGAGAAGAAATAAAAAAAAAATGAGATTGGTCAATGACATTGTAACTCTGTCAGAGAAGCAAATGAGTAGGAAGAGCAGTTAAACGGAGTAGACACCGTCCTGAAAGGAAGCTGTAAGATGACCATCAACAAAATCAAGACAAGGGTACTGGAATGTAGTCGAAATAAATTAGGTGATGCCGAGGGAAATAGATTAGAAAACGAGACACTTAAAGTAGATGAGTTTTTCCATTTGGGCAGCAAAATAAGTAATGGTGGCCGAAGTAGAGAACATACAAAATGTAAACTGGCAATGGCAAGGGTGCTAGGAAGCCTTCCCTGAAGGTATTTGCCTGAGGTGTAGTCCTGTATGGAAATGAAACGTGGATGATAAACAGTGTAGACCGGTCCCTTAGTATACGTCGGACCCCCGTGTCGCCACTGTCAGTGATTGCAGACCGAGCGCCACTACACGGCAGGTCTAGAGAGACGTTCTAGCACTCGCCCCAGTTGTACAGCCGACGTTCATAGCAATGGTTCACTGACAAATTACGTTCTCATTTGCCGAGACGATAGTTAGCATAGCCTTCAGCTACGTCATTTGCTACGACCTAGCAAGGCGCCATTACCAGTTAATATTGAAATTATAAAACATGTACCGTCAAGAGCGATGTACTCCAATTATGGATTAAAGTTAAGTATTACATCAACTACGTACTTTATTTGCTACTATTAATTCCCTTAACTGTTCCAGACCTCGCGCCAGCCTGCGTGAGCTTAAGCGCGTGCCTTTCGGCTTCCTCTCATAGTGACTTGGCTGTCTTGCCAAGTCACAACATGCTGTTTACACTTGCAACTAGTTTAGGTCTGCCAGATCGCCCCGGCAGGCGGGCGCCAACTATATTGCACACGGTGTGTATCTTACACCAGCTATTATGCAATTTGTACTCGTATTCACTTTGAGAAGGGTTTCTCTCACAATAAGTTTTAACTTGTGAATATTGTTAATCAGGTATTTAAGTTCAAAAAATGTTCAAATGTGTGTGAATTCCTAAGGGACCAAACTGCTGAGGTCACCTGTCCCTAGACGTACACACTACTTAAACTAACTTATGCGAAGCACAAAACACACACACACACACACACACACACACACACACACACACACACATGCCCGAGGGAGGACTCGAATCTCCAACGGGAAGGGCCGGGTATTTAAGTGTTACCAACTTACGAGGTAGTCAACTGTATACTTCAGTTCCGACAATCAGAGAGCAGGTGAGTTTAGTTTCTGACCACCTCTGGAAGCGTATTATTACGTAACAAAAGGCTGTGCGTTTTAATTAATTTGCTTTTTGATTGAGTTACCTTGTATTATACTACCTTCTATATTCTATTTTTTTAAAGCTGGTCATCTGATGACCGCTAATGATCCAGCTGAATGATGTAAAGCTGAAAAATGAAATGGAAAAAGGTTTTAATTCTTGCACGAGTGACTGCATTACAGCTAAAACAAGAATTCGCCAAACAGTTCACCAATGGTCTGCTCAGGAATGTGAATACGTTTAGCATTTAACATCCCTTTCTCGGCTAGGTCACTAAGAAGACACACTAGTTCGGGCTTCACCAAAACAGAAAAAGATAAAACGCCATGTTCTTGTTTAAGGGCCCATCACATCGATCATCCTAAATGATTTAGGGAAACAACAGACAACTTAAATCCGGTTGCCAAGAAGTGGACTGTGTCAATGTGGCTTACCTCCCTAGTGAGGTAAGCGCTCGTGAAATGTGTTATGACATAAGGTGGAATTTCCCGCTTGATGCGAGAAATAAGAGCTCTCCTTAACCTTGAGCGTCACCGTCGGGAGTGACGTAAGATCGAACGACCTCATTAACCCTCAGCAAGAACGGTAATCTGCCGAATTCCATTCATCTCGAATAATTTGTGGAGTTGTTGCACCTCTAGGAACGAGTGAAGTAGCGATACGCAGTAGCTGCCATTTCTGCCTAGCTGTCTGTAGTCCTGCTGAAGCCGAATCGACTGAAGTGATTAATAAGGTCAAACAAAAGCAGCGAGATATGTGATGGTTCTGTTTGTTATTACAAATTTGTTCAGTAAACTGGAATAAATACGTCACTCAGCACATGGAAGGCTGCTCCGAATATCAGATGGGTTTGTCTTCACAGGAAGTTAAACAAATTTACAGGATGTTTGTTTTAAATCAGAACTAATAAATATGTCAAAAATACGCATTGTATGGAAAACGTGAAATTTAAAATTTTGCCGGCGAATTAAATGTTTGAAGAGATTTCGGGATTGCAGCCAGTGAAAAACAGTTGTTCCAGATGGAAAGTTCAAATGGGACAGCTGTCTGTGCTGCAACTGGCCAACCACTAAAAGCCCAACTCCTATACGGTGGTTGTGAAGGAAAACTTTTTATTTTGAAACGGCTACCCTCCATTTCGGATTCTATGCCAAAAAAAATATCTATGGTTTATCTGAAACAAATTTTTCTTTCGTGATAGATGATGACGTAATTAGCGGGAGAGTTAAGGCATCCGGCCGGGGTGGCCAAGCGGTTAAAGGCGCTACAGTCTGGAACCGCGCGACCGCTACGGTCGCAGGTTCGAATCCTGCCTCGGGCATGGATGTGTGTGATGTCCTTAGGTTAGTCAGGTTTAAGTAGTTCTAAGTTCTAGGGGACTGATGACCTTAGAAGTTACGTCCCATAGTGCTCAGAGCCATTTTTTTGAGTTAAGACAGTTAGACAGAAGAACACACCAAATCCAGTCCCCCTGATGGTGACATTCGAGAACAATCAACGAAATCAAGCACGTGGAAGTATGGGGGCTCATGGAATCAACCCCGACAGGAAAAAAGAGGTACGTTACGTTAAATGTAGCTCAGGCATTTACACGCCTAAAACTAAAAGTTTCATTTTAAAATAAAATTTCCGGAACTAAAATAAATTTTTAGCACTAATATCACCTGTTTAGAACAATAAGATCACATTTTTATAGGAAACTAGCAATTTTCGTTTCCATATATGCGTAAGAACACTTTTAAAATTATGAAACACCCTCGTACAAAGAAATGTGCATTATGTGCAAATTCACAGTTATAGTTTCCAAATAAATTAAAAAAAAAGACATAATCCTGGTCACTTTCTGCACTCAGGACACAACTGCTTCGCGTGTCTACGTCGCGATATTGTAAACGTCTCTACGCCAACGCCTTTCCATAGCTCTGTAGCCGGCTACTGTTTTCGCCTACAGCCGTTGGCGCTTAGCAGTTGAAATCTGTCATAACCGCTGCCAGGTATCAGGGATTTCCTTGATTTAACTCGAGTGTACGAGTGTGTTGCTCGTAAGGAATAAATGTATTAAAACTTCACGCATGATACGGAAATTTTTCGAGCAACTGGTTGTTTGTGAAGTCATATGCCTTGAACTATGTGTCGTACAATGATGTATTTCTTACGTACATTGGAATATGTGGATATTGCCTGCGAAATTTATTGCGAATACAGTTAGTAGCACAGAAGTAATATATTTAAACGCAGTGCACGGAGCGGCAGCTTTACGCACCTCTGACTCTTTATGACGTCATATCTTCCGAACTGAGGCCCACGAGAAAGACAGGCCGCCGCGCTTACGTCACGAAGGTAGGCCTGAGGTCGGTCGCTCGCTCGCTAAACTCAGCAGAGAAAATGCGTTTGTGAACCTGTTAACTCGCAACTGGGTGTGTACATACTAACGAGAATTGCGTCTTGTAGTGAAATCTGGTATTATGAAGTCTTACTGATTACCAGTCGTACAACAAAATTGAATGTCAGTTCTCGATATAAATGGTATAACGGCTTGTTTGTAGTATTTAGTATCCTGCGTAACAGTGCTCATTTAAAAAAAAAAAACATGTGGTGCCTTATGCAACTGATAATCATCTTTACATGATTTTAATTTTATTGTACCCCAGTACAGATATAACAAATTATTAATAGGCCTATGCACTTTCTATCATTGTAGTACTAATAACTGTAAGATTCCATAATATTGCATTGCAGTAGAAGATGCAATACTCGTTTGTACATACACACGCAGTTAACAGGTGTAGAAACGCAGCTTTTCTGCTGAGAGAGCGAGCGAGCTCGGCCTACGTTCGTGACGTTCGCGCCGCGGCCTGTCTTTCTCGTAGGCCTAGTTCTAAACTATGTTAGGTATGTAGTTCTTACCCTCATAGCAATTTTGTCTGACAGTGAAGGATATGGGTACCATTTTGAATGAAATCGCTACAGTGATTTAGAAGAAAACGTGACACACACACAGAAACACACACACACACATCAGTTTTTGTAATATGTATAGATGTAAAGTGGAATCAAATGGGTCGGTTGTTAATTTTCTAAACAGAGAATATGAGTTTTGTGATTACGGTGACATCTACCACAAATCGAAAAACTGCTTTTCATAAAACCTAGGTATTTTGTGACGCAGAAACTGAATCCATACATATTATAAACTGGATGTGTGTGTGTGTGGGGGGGGGGGGGGGTTGGGGGGGGGGGTAGCCTGTGTGTGTGTGTGTGTGTGTGTGTGTGTGTGTTCGTATAACTTCTTAAGCCACTGGAACAATTTCATATACACTCCTGGAAATGGAAAAAAAGAACACAGTGACACCGGTGTGTCAGACCCACCATACTTGCTCCGGACACTGCGAGAGGGTTGTACAAGCAATGATCACACGCACGGCACAGCGGACACACCAGGAACCGCGGTGTTGGCCGTCGAATGGCGCTAGCTGCGCAGCATTTGTGCAACGCCACCGTCAGTGTCAGCCAGTTTGCCGTGGCATACGGAGCTCCATCGCAGTCTTTAACACTGGTAGCATGCCGCGACAGCGTGGACGTGAACCGTATGTGCAGTTGACGGACTTTGAGCGAGGGCGTATAGTGGGCATGCGGGAGGCCGGGTGGACGTACCGCCGAATTGCTCAACACGTGGGGCGTGAGGTCTCCACAGTACATCAATGTTGTCGCCAGTGGTCGGCGGAAGGTGCACGTGCCCGTCGACCTGGGACCGGACCGCAGCGACGCACGGATGCACGCCAAGACCGTAGGATCCTACGCAGTGCCGTAGGGGACCGCACCGCCACTTCCCAGCAAATTAGGGACACTGTTGCTCCTGGGGTATCGGCGAGGACCATTCGCAACCGTCTCCATGAAGCTGGGCTACGGTCCCGCACACCGTTAGGCCGTCTTCCGCTCACGCCCTAACATCGTGCAGCCCGCCTCCAGTGGTGTCGCGACAGGCGTGAATGGAGGGACGAATGGAGACGTGTCGTCTTCAGCGATGAGAGTCGCTTCTGCCTTGGTGCCAATGATGGTCGTATGCGTGTTTGGCGCCGTGCAGGTGAGCGCCACAATCAGGACTGCATACGACCGAGGCACACACGGCCAACACCCGGCATCATGGTGTGGGGAGCGATCTCCTACACTGGCCATACACCACTGGTGATCGTCGAGGGGACACTGAATAGTGCACGGTACATCCAAACCGTCATCGAACCCATCGTTCTACCATTCCTAGACCGGCAAGGGAACTTGCTGTTCCAACAGGACAATGCACGTCCGCATGTATCCCGTGCCACCCAACGTGCTCTAGAAGGTGTAAGTCAACTACCCTGGCCAGCAAGATCTCCTGATCTGTCCCACATTGAGCATGTTTGGGACTGGATGAAGCGTCGTCTCACGCGGTCTGCACGTCCAGCACGAACGCTGGTCCAACTGAGGCGCAAGGTGGAAATGGCGTGGCAAGCCGTTCCACAGGACTACATCTAGCATCTCTACGATCGTCTCCATGGGAGAATAGCAGCCTGCATTGCTGCAAAAGGTGGATATACACTGTACTAGTGCCGACATTGTGCATGCTCTGTTGCCTGTGTCTATGTGCCCGTGGTTCTGTCAGTGTGATCATGTGATGTATCTGACCCCAGGAATGTGTCAATAAAGATTCCCCTTCCTGGGACAATGAATTCACGGTGTTCTTATTTCAATTTCCAGGAGTGTAGGTCTACATTTACAAGGATAATTCGCAAATCAGTCTTAAGTGCCTTAGTATACCTATCCCTTAACGTAAAGCAACAATCGCTGTTGGGATAATAAACGCCCACCTAACATAGTTAAGTAGATATGACATCATAAACAATGAAATACGTAAAAAAAATTGCCGCATCATGCATGAGGTTTGAATTTATTACTCACAATAAATTTCGCAGACGGTGTACACATATGCCGCTAACTGCACCTACAAAATATAGCATTGTACCACGCATAGTTCTGGAGATGTGGTGTGATAAACACTGAGATGCGTGAAAACCTACCACGTTGTTCATGACGTTAAAACTTATTACTTCTTTCCTACTAACTCTATTCGCAACACATTTTTCAGACAGTATCCACATATCCGCTGAATGTTCCTACAAAATTATATCATTGTATGACACATATCAGGAGATATGACGTCTTAAACACTGACACGCATGAAAATATGCTACTAAGTGGATGATGTTTTAGTACATTTAGTCTTTACTACTAAGACACTCCTACAATCGAGTCAGTTTAAAGAAATCCCTGGCACCTGCCAATGCTTCCGAAAGCTTTCAACTTCGTAGCGCAAATGGCCATAGGCGAAACAGTACCCGTCTATAGAGCTATGAAGAGGCGTTGCCTTAGTGACGTTGACAACATCGCGTTGTGGATACACGAAGAGCTGCGCCCAACGTACATGCACTGTACGTATCTAACAGAAAATTACGAAAATGAATATCCCGGTAATTCCGAGTTCTCATCTTGTCTGCAATAAAAAGGGTTGGAGTTCCCAGATGGAAAAAAAGGTTGACCCTCCCCCTCCATGGTGTGTGTTCGGATAACATGGAGGCCATTTTTATCACAGACAAATATCCCTCTTCAAAATATTACAATTTCTTCGGGCACATTTTTGTCGTACGACGCTTATTCTTTGAAATATTCAGTTGTTCCAAGTTAAAGCAAACAACCTGTATATGGTGCTTAAAAT
Organism: Schistocerca serialis cubense; assembly: GCF_023864345.2. Classification (NCBI taxonomy): domain Eukaryota; kingdom Metazoa; phylum Arthropoda; class Insecta; order Orthoptera; family Acrididae; genus Schistocerca; species Schistocerca serialis. The sequence continues at coordinate 317,728,257 of NC_064642.1, read as the reverse complement.
ATAATCCATCCAATTTCACAATACTATACCTTCTACTTAACTGAGTACAGAAAAGTAGGCTAAATTTTAGCTTACGCAGCTAAACAAAAAATTTTGTTGCCTGCTCATGTTGCTGCCAGTTAGCGCACCTGGCGCGGTCGAACGTTACCCAATGTACGCAGAATCGAGGTGGCGATAGCCCAACAACTAAATGAGTTTTGTTCCTCCTCTTCAACAGGTCAATTTCAATTACAACTGTGCAGCCTGATTTTCGTCGGAAGTACGAAGCCGCACCTCCTCTTATACGGCACCAGCAGTTTGAAGAAACTTTTTGTTTACGTAACGAAAAATTTGGAAATTTGTGGTAACTTCCTATGGGACCAAACTGCTAAGGTCATCGGTCTCTAGGCTTACACACTACTTAATGTAACTTAAACTAACTTACGCTAAGGACAACACACACACACCCATGACGGAGGGAGGACTCGAACCTCAGACGGTGGGAGCTGCGCGAACCTTGTCAAGACGCCTTTCGCAAGGGGAAATCCACAGGTCGATCCGTGTACTTCGTACAGGCAGATCGGTAGGACATTGAAGCTGCGTAACGCGCCTTGTCACGGTTCGCGCGGCTCCCCCCGTCGGAGGCTCGAGTCCTCCCTCCGTCATGGGTGTGTGTGTTGTCCTTAGCGTAAGTTTGTTTAAGATAGATTAAGTAGTGTGTAAGCCTAGAGACCGATGACCTCAGCAGTTTGATCACATAGGAAGTTACCACAAATTTCCAAATTTAGGAAACTGAAGCACAGCGTTACTCGAAGTGTGCTCTGCAGAGCCCTGGGGCTCCACCAAAATAATAATCTAAAGAATAAAGCATATAAAGCCTATAAAGCCTTTTTGCACATTGAGAAGAACAACTCTTATAAATATCATATCAATTTTGGTTTCATGAAAGTTATTTTTCCCTGAGTGCATAACAGCGGAAAATGTGGTGACAAGCAGCATAATAGATGTACAACAACGCTATGATCAAAAACTACAAACAAAAGAACTTAGCTTGTACGAGTAGCTATGTGGCGACTCGATACTCGTCACTACACACGCAAACAGCGGCTGTGTTGAGCCACCCCTTTCTTTCTTTCTCTCTCTCTCTCTCTCTCTCTCTCTCTGTCTCTACACTACGCTCTCTCCCTCTCTACACTAAGCTCTCTCTCTCTCTCTCTCTCTCTCTCTCTCTCTCTCTCTCTCTCTCTCTCTCTCATCCACAAATACCTTGAACCACCTTGTAGGGTTTCACAGAGTACAGTTCATATTCCAGTTAGTGATTTCAATGAACAGTCCAATTTGCACGGCGAATCTTCGCACCGCTCTAAGACTGCAGTAATTAATTCGACTCATGTTTGTTGTTGACTACAGGTATAAAGTTCCGTGTCTTGTAGCTATATTTTTATTTCCTTGTCATGTTGTAAAATTCAACTCTCAGTTATAAACGATAGACTGGAGGCCTGGCTTAAAGATGTTGCAACAAAAATCTTGTATCGAAGGTTCAAATGTGATTCGTCCGGAAAATGCGGCATCGACTTCAAAGATTAGTGAAGAAGGCTATGAGATGAAAGAAGGTGACGACTTCAAGCTCCATGGTTTCAAGTAGTCAGATATCTAACGACTGACTAAAGATGAAAAAAAGAAAGTATGACGAATCTTACATCAATCTCGGATTTTGTATTCTGACGGATTACCATTCTGCATGTTATGTAGCAAGTAACTTTCGCATAGTTCCATGGTACCTGACAAAATACACCCCGACTGCAAAACGAGACTGAATTTTTTATACGTAAGAGAGAATAATCACTAAGAACTCAGATACTATGAAGTATGCGATCCAAACTGTGAATGAAAAAGCCATCTAGGCATTGTACATGTTGCACATGATGTCGAAGAGCACGCTGTCACTGAGAATTTAACAAAACTATGTGTGGCGGACATAATAAATGTACGCTCGACAAAAATTCTGCCAAGCAGCTTTCCACAGTGTTGCTTTCGAATGATACAGTTTCGTGTCCAGTTAACGGTATTGAAGGTTCTATCAAACATGATCTAGTTGGTCACCGTGAGCACGATAAATTCTTTTTCCAAATGGATTAGTCGACTGATGTTATTGGGCTGATAGTTGCACGACTTCCACGTGAACGTTTACTCGAAGAAGACTTGCTTTTGTGTACATCACTGCCAACTGACACTACTGGAATTTTTTTTCATGTGATTAATGTTTTTTAAATAAATCATCTCGATTGAAAAGATTGTATCTAGTACTTGTACTAATTGGGCCAAGGCTATGATTAAAAAAAGACCAGGAACATTAAAAAGTAAAGGAACAAAGTTGAGTTCCACCTGTTGTATCCAGTATATAAAAGCACTCATGGTAAAGGTGGTGTTGCCAAATCTAAAAATGACTGTTGATGAAGCAATGAAACTAATCCATTATGATAAATCATGCCCTCTTCAGTGCAGACTGTTTTCAACATTTGTGAAGATTATGGGAAAATACATAGAAAGCTACTGGTCCACAGTGAGATTAGAGAATTATCTCGGAGAAAGACCTTAACAAGGTTATTCGAACTAAGAGTTGAATTACAAGTTTTTATAGCTGACATTTCTTTTAAGTTAAATAGACCGTTTGAGCGATGTGACTCCGTTGTTCGGACTAGCTTTTTTGGGAGATATATTTGAAAAATTAGTGAATAAATACGTCTTCATAAAGAAAACAGACAAGTTTGCTATAGTACATAATAACAAAATAGCCGCCTTAAAAATAGACTTTTGGTTTTCTGTGTTGGTAACACAGATGTAGTAAGCTTTTCAGCACTGAAAATGTTTGTTGATGAGACATCAAAATTACCAACTCAAATGTTTGAAGAATGGTCCAGTGTCTCTTTGGCAGGCGTGCAACTTCTGGGACGCATTTTTCTAAAGAGCAAAGTACAGAACTGAAAATGAATTCATGGGTTCACAATCCTTTTGTACCAAATCTGTAGAAGCCAGAAAATATGTCGAACTAAATTTATGAAACCGTTTTAGGATTGACATAAGATTCAAGCATGAAATCTTGGTTCAAAACAATGTCACTCGACGATTTTTATTGCAGAGTTCGTGATTTATAACCGCAGCTTGCCACAACGGCTCTGGCTGTTCTTCTCCCGTTCCTGACAACTTGTGTGAAACGGGATTCCCAACATGCGCAGCTAAGAAGTCAAAGTACCGCAACAGACCGGATGCTGAACCTGACATGCGCCTTCAATTTTCTTCTAGCAAAGCTGACACAAAAAGTTGGTAAAAAATATAATTTTTTTTAAAGAACGACTTCATAGCTCCCATTCAGTATAAACTATTTTATGAGTTTACAGTGTAATAAATACATTATTATTTTGTGTATTGTATTATTGTGTTTATTGGTGTAGAACGCGGTAGAGTTTACTGTATCTATTTTTGTACGGTTTTCATTAAATGATTGTAACTGAAAAATGAGCACAAAACCAGATTTTGCGTATTTTAGGGCTTCGTAAAATATTTAAGAATAAGTGTCAAGTACGTCAAGGTGGTTTGTAAATATTTTGATTATTAGTTTCATTAGATCTGTGCTGTCATCATCGGATCTGAAATTTTAATACACATTGTAAGTCAAGATATCTACTACATGCATGGGCTGGAAAAGAAGGGAAGGAAGACTTGGTTTAAAGCCCCGTCGACATTGAGTTCATTAGAGACGGAGCACAAGCTCAAATTGTGTCAAGGATAGGGAATGAAACTGGCCGTACCCTTTGAAAGGAGCCGTCCCGGCATTTGCCTTGAGCGATTTACAGAAATCACGGAAAACCGGCAACTGGATGGGATGGCGCAGGTTTGAACTGTCGCCCTACCGAATGCGAGTCCAGTGTGCTAACCACTGCGCCACCTCGCTCGGTCATACATGATATCATATGGACATTGCATACGTTACTGAAGCATTAGAATGTACCTTGTAACACATTAACAGAAGTTCATGATCTTTACAAATTGCAAGTCACTTAGTTATATTGCGTTGTTTTACAATAAAAAGTAGCGAGGAACATCAGCATGTCAAACGTAAAATACAAAACATAACATCATGTTGTGCTGGTGTCCTAGCGCAGTCGTTCACTTCACTCCACAATGGCGACTGAACTAGTACGTTGATTGCACAGATAAGTTTGTGTACAATTGTTTACTCTCGAACAATATGTGCACAACACAAATTCTTTCTTCACTCCGATTTCATTCAAATTACTTTCGACTGATTCGCGTAACATTATAAATTTACGATAAATTATGTTTTGAAAATATTCAGTGGCATTTTAAAACTATAAATTTCGATAGAAATGTAGTTCAAATCCTAATTTAACGAGATGAAATGAAGAAAGAATTGTATTGTGGCATATGTAGTTAGAGATATATGTGGGTACACATCAATTGTCCAGTACCCAATGTAAACAAATGTGTACAGACGTACATATTTGTGCAAATATAGTACTAACTGTCACCGTTGTGGTATTAACTGAATGAGTGAGCTAGGACAACAATAACAACAAGACGTACGCTTCATATCGGTGGTATTTTATGTTTGACTTACTGATGTTCCTTGCTACATGATTTTGTAAAACGAACCAACATGACGAGACGACTTGCAAGTTTGCAAAGATCATGAACTTCTGTTAACGTGTTTCAGAGTACATTCTAATGCTTTAGTGATGTGTGTAGTGCTTAAATGAGATCATATGTGTAGTAGACACCTTGAGTTCAAATGTTTGTTTATTAAACTTCGATATACGATGATGACAGCATACATCTTCAAAACCGATTGTCAGTATAAAGTTTTGCAAATGATCTTGGTGTACCTGGTATTTCAGAATAATATAACGACTCTGATCGCCCCTATCAGTTGACACAATATCAAAGATATGCTGCAAAATAGTACTTCAAAAACGTTCCGTCGCCAACCTCTGTTCTAACAGAAAAGCCTTCATATTACAAGGGGTGCTTAGAAACCACTCTAATTTTCGTAAAATAACTTGCTGAAATTTCCCTTAAGCGAAGACAATCTATGGTGGTTGACTGTCTGAGGTTTCAGATGCGTAGGTTCGTTGTCACCGGCAGCCACTTTCAGTGTGTGTACGTGTGTGTGTTCGCGCTTTACCTGCGCGCCTGCACGCTTTCTTCGCACATTTGTCTCTTCCACTACGCCTGGCAGACCTCTAACAAAGCGCAGGGTGGGATGCAGAGCCTTCCACGGCGACAGCAGTGGTGCCGGGGACAAATTCGATTAGCGGGAGAGGAAGTAGGCAGAGGAAGTGGGGGAGGTGGGGAGGTAAGAACTTGCGCAAACCCTCGGCTGCAGGCGACGCTCGACAGCCTCCACCACCTCGTACCCTCCCATGTCGATTCACGGCGCAAGAAAGGCGAGATAACAGTACCTTCTCGTGCTAATATGTCTTTTCTGCTTCTTGCTTTTTCCTTTGTCTTCTTTTCTGTCCATTTCCTTTCTGTGGAGTTCATTTGGTTTCCTATTTCACAGGTCTTTTACCTTCAAATAACAATTCAATCTCTGCATTGAGAAGTCACTAAAGGAAACCGAGGATAAATTTGATGAACCGCACAATAAGCGAGCCTGTGTGAGCGCAACTTATGAAAAGAGGTTCTAGAAAAAAGAGAATTGTGTAAGCCTCCCTTACGTCTGTAAGACGTGTCGGGTGTCTGTTTGTGCTAGACTTCCCGTATAAGAGAGGTTTCTGTTGGAAATCTGCAAGTCCGTTACGTTTCATACAAAGCGTATCTACCGGGTGATCAAAAAGTCAGTATAAATTTGAAAACTGAATAAATCCCGCAATAATGTTGATAGAGAGGTACAAATTGACACACATGCTTGGAATGACATGGGGTTTTCTTAGAACCAAAAAAATACAAAAGTTCAAAAAAATGTCCGATAGATGGCGCTTCATCTTATCAGAATAGCAATAATTAGCATAACAAAGTAAGACAAAGCAAAGATGATGTTCTTTACAGGAAATGCACAGTATGTCCACCATCATTCCTCAACAATAGCTGTAGTCGAGGAATAATGTTGTGAACAGCACTGTAAAGCATGTCCGGAGTTATGGTGAGGCATTGGCGTCGGATGTTGTCTTTCAGCACCCCTAGAGATGTCGGTCGATCACGATACACTTGCGACTTCAGGTAACCCCAAAGCCAATAATCGCACGGACTGAGGTCTGGGGACCTGGAAGGCCAAGCATGATGAAACTGGCGGCTGAGCACACGATCATCACCAAACGATAGGATCGTAACGCTGAACTAGCACATTCCCCAGTCTGATAATACAACTTAACTAAAAGCTGGGTAACGTCAACATGCTGGCGCATCTGATTCTCTCTCTCATTACAGCTCCTTTTATACACAATTGTCATGCGCAGACTGTGACTCTTGCTGTCCAGCGCCATCTGTCGGACATTTTGTGAACTTTGTTTTCTTTTTTTTTTCTAATAAAACCCCATGTCATTCCAAGCATGTGTTACTGGCTCGTGCTGATCATGATGCTGCAAGTTATGAAGACGTACCAAGAGTCTGGCAAGGAATAGACTAATCGCTTTCAAATGACGCCACAAATCACCTTAGGGATGCTACACGTTTATTGCTGGGTGTTCTCGAGACTTTACTCCAGACATACGAGTAGTTGCATCATTTGCCCAATACAACACATAATCTGTACATTAAGATCGTACAATCATTAAGACATAATCGCGACAGATTCTGTCCATCACATCGCGTCGTATTTTAATATTTAACTGTTCTTTAGAAGTCTTTGAGTCGAGCGGGGGCGTCCGATGCTGATGGACGCATCCCGAACGTGGTCATGTGTCCATCAGCATCGGACGCCTCCGCTCGACTCACTGTGGCTACGCAACCGAATTCTTGGGCCACTAGCTGTAAAAAATCCTTTGGGCCAGTCAGGGTCTGGGATTCGCTTCGGCTCCATATATGGTAGGGCTCCTCTCAGCCAATGAAGCCACATCACCTAGCTGTCACACGTACACTGCCACGTCACAGAAAATTGCGTCAGCCTCTATACAGTAACCGAGGTTGTGTACCACTGCGCAACATTACGGAGTCTTGCGCATAGAATATTTCATATTGCGTATGTCATATGGCATATAGGTGTTAGAATGAGTAAGTGTATTGATTGACTTTTCTCCTTCTTTATGATTTTTTAGATTTTATATTTTGTTGTTTAACATTTTACCACATTTTTGGGTGAGACATGTAATTAAATGTGGGGTACATGTAGGGCCTGGGGAATATTTTTCCTTGTTTCTACCTGATTAAACAAAAATTAATTTTTACTGGCATGGATTTTTAACTGTAAATGTATGCCTAGACCACAAATTTTGGGTGTTTGTGTCTGGAATCTTCCTAAGGAGAGCTAGTGGTTAGTCGAAATTAGTATCGATCGTGGAGAGTTTGAGTCTCGTGTATGTGACAGGAACAATTGAGACTGTTCATGGTTTTTAGGTATGGTGCGATCTTGCTAAAACGTGAAAACTTCCATCTGTACTGGACTAATGAAGATACTAGAACAGTGACTAACGATAAACAGTCGGCGACTTGTGATGTTAAATTAACAACGAAACACCATTTCGCGAGCGCTGTACAACCAACTGCTTACTTGCAGCTGATACATTGAGTAAGGGACGTTAATGACAAGAGCTGGAGTACTGAGTCGCCTTCAGATGACTGAGTCTAGAGTAGAGGCTGGCCTTAAGACCATTTATCTAGGAAGTTTCAGTCAATCATGTAGCATTGAATTTCGTGGCCTAACAGTCGTCGGGTGTGTGGGTCGCCAACGTAAACCACATGCAGCAAGGAGAATTTCGGCAGTTCCTTGTGGATGTATGACTCCATATGTGTTGTATCTACGATATGCTTCTGAAACTAGGAGTCACGCTAGAGCGATCAACTGCACGTGCTACTGACCTGATAGTCCAACAGCCAGCGGTGGAACAGTTGTCCATAACAGGATATCGAACGCCACAAACAGTCTGGGCATTACTGCCTTACAGGTATGCTATTCATTCCTTGGAGGTGACTTCAATGGACCCCCGTCAATAGTAGTCGGTTGCTACGTGTCAGTAAGAGTAGGATGCGGAGGTGCTGAGAACACAGCAATCGACAACCCAACACTGGCGAGGACAACCTGATGTACTCGATTTCTGGATCATCAAGTCGCTGCCCTTGCACATCATTTCAGAAGTCCAAAATGTATTTGCTCAGATCTCGTTCCCGTGGTCTTATAAATGGATGCAGATACCTCCTTGACACAGAGACGTGACATTATCATTAAGAGCGGACTGGGACAACTATTTATCTCAATTCTTACACGATGTCAACTCTCTCCCGAACCCAGAAGATGTTGGCGCAGATCCAGCATTACACCTTGCTACGTCGATCTTGCTGATCGCCGGTAGAGGCGCCACTCCCTTTGAAAATGATTTACCATGCCAGCACATCCGTCATCGACCTGAGCAGCCGTTGTTGACCATATCAGAGATGTACAGAGTCCGACGTGAGGGGCAGCTCACGCCCAACCATACCACCAACAAGCTGTTCAACAGAGTGCATCGTAACATTGCCAGAGAAAATGAAGACAGATAGGGTCGACGCAGTACGCATCACTCATGATACAGCATGTCAGGTAACACGGCATTTCCTGAGGTGCACAGGTCATGTGCATCCGCTACCTGGGCGGAACACAGTCATCAACGACCTGTACGACTGTGCCGAGGCTCTTTCGGATGTATATGCGGAGAACTTCAACACACTGCTCTGTCAACGAATGTCTTCATCAATTCTTAGAGGCCAGAGACTATGAAGACTGCATAAATCTAGCTCAGCAAATGAGGTCTGGTGCCAGCTTCTTCAGCTCAACCACGGAAGTCAGGAGGAGCAGACTTAGTCTCTAATTCCATACTGAAGCAGATATCGCGCTCAGTCGCTCATTACCTTGCGATACTCTTTAGTAACATATTTTAATGATGTGAACACGTGACAGCCTGGAAGCATGCGAAGATTGTAGTTAGCCCTAAGCCAGAGTATGATTTGCAATCTCCACAAAGCTATAGACTCATCTTACTTCCAGCACCGTCGAAAGTGAATGACTTCACTTGCAGCGTTTACTGCAGCACATTGAACCAGAAGATTTCATCCCGGACAATAAGTTCGTATTTAAAGTCAGTCGGCTGAAACAGTATCCCTGACGTTTCATGCGGCTTGGGCACATTGTATGGTGGGGACACTCTAGCGCCAATTCGAACTGTTACTATCTTGATGGTCTCATGTTGCCATCCCTATAATGCACTGAAACCGTTCTGATAACAGGAGGAGCACCCGTGTTATAGCAGAGGATTTCAGCCAACGTCACCAAACAGACTGACTTTTACTCATAAAACACAGGCTAAACTTGCCGCAAAATTCAGTGGCTGTGTCGCAGACAGACCGAAATCTGGATGATTTAAAACGACTATTAACAAAGCAACATCAAATGGTTCAAATGGCTCTGAGCACTATGGGACTCAACATCTGAGGTCATCAGTCCCCTAGAACTTAGAACTACTTAAACCTAACTAACCTAAAGACACCACACACATCCATGCCCGGGGCAGGATTCGAACCTGCGACCGTAGCGGTTGCGCGGTTCCAGACTGAAGCGCCTAGAACCGCTCGGCCACTCCGACCGGCCCAAAGCAACATCAAGCTGTGTTCTAGCATCGTTCAGTAACACTTCAGAACGCAGTTTTCTCCGCATCCTTTAGGAAAGTGGGGCGAGCCTTACATAAATAGTGAGAAATTTGACCGCAAGTAAATCAAGGACAGCCTTACTATACCGAAATGTTACGATATCTCACCCAGGATCATCCAAGTTGTCGGTTTCAGTTTACGGAATTTATAACTTACTGTTTTCGGTTGCAGATAATTTCTATGTGAGCAGAAAGGCAAATAAACAGAATCACCTGTAGTATAGCCCGATTGATGAAAGACGGAGGTCTGCGCAAGTCGAGCCATGGACCAGGACTACAGTGTTCCCGGTCCCAAGTGACAGTTTCGGTGCGCACATACACATACTGCAAGTTATGCATCTCGTTTGCTTGTGTAGAATTTGTCCCTTATCACCATCATCAGCCGTGACAACTCGCAACAAATGGAATAAAAATTCAGTAAGGAACTCAATACGATCACGTTTAATGCTCTTTCTGGCTATAACGTTCACAGCAGAACGTTCAGAAAACTACTGAATGCTCATTGGCTGTCGGAGAATGCGTGACGTAGGTGCGCAGAACGAGCTTAAGCTTTATCGCCATTATTCGTGATTCCAGCTAAGGTCGAATGTCAACTAACACAACAACTGATGCATCGGAAATGATGGTTTTTTGTGGAATATGGGGTTCTCCTATCGTTGGCCATTCTTCGAAGAAGGGATACTGTACGAAGGGGTACTGCCGTCAGTCCTGTATGAACAAAGGACATTTCCAAGTTTCCTTCCACCCTATGGTGCCCATATCATTACAGGCTAGCTACCTGAGCATACAAGGATATGTAGTTTCGCCAGGAACAGAGAGGGCGTACAGATCAGATGGAGGGGTCAGCACGTTCCACGGATTAGTCCTTTAGATTTCTTTCTGTATAGTCACGGGAGGGCAGTCGTGCATGCCAAACAGATCGGCAGTATTGTACACACTTGAAAAGTGAATTATTGATTCTTGCGCTAAAATTTCGGTGACTGTGTCAGTTAATTCATCAAGGAAAGGGTGAAGCGGAAAATAACCAACGTACGACGTGCTGGCCACTACAGCAAAGATATCCTTTGGCCTTTGTTATCGGCAGTATTTGTCTTGTTCTGTACAAAGTGCGATGTAACACGAGTATGTATATGCACAAATGAGACACCATTGTTTATCTCATTTAAGGGGAGTCGTACCGCCCTATCTCGACAATGTTAAATTGCATATATAAATGTCCCGCTTTCTCAGGGACTGTTGAGTATATAAATGTGGTATTTTTATCACATGTTCTCCCATGTTTTGTGACTGTATTGCTCTACAATCACTTTAAAATAACAACTGGAAAAAATTATGATTTTTTTCTCTAAACATATAATTTTTTAGTGTAAATTTTAATTTCTTGAATTTTAACTATTACAGTACTGTAGTATCTATTTCCTTTGTTTCGTATTTTTTTGAACACTCCTTTTGGTTTAGTCATGACGAAAACTATCACAGAAAACACAGAAACTAAAACGCAGATAGTGGAAACTGTTGTTGTCAAACACAAACAAATGTACAGTTCAAAGAGTTTACTGTGAAGTACCGCCAGTGTAGGCAACTTATGAAACGGACAGTTCTCTACAAAACAAAAGAAACCACAGCCTTCTAGACACTATAGTTCCAGAGAAAAATGCCAATAAGCGAAATGATGGAAAATAAAATTCTCGGAAATGTCATTGCATGATTATTTTCAAATATTTATTTAAAATAGTAAATAATCAATATTTCAATAAAACCAACAACAAATTAAGCATAAACATCCATATTTTCATAATTTGAATAAAAATAAAATTGTCAAATTTTGTCGTTTTGGGCGGTACGACTCCCCTTAATTCTCTATCTGTTTGATATGCCACATGACCACTCTTCCAATAAAAAAATGGAGAGTTTGTATTCAAGATGGTGGTTTCGAAAATGGGCGCCATGTTAGTAACCGAGCCGTCCGGTTTGCTTTTACGATATTCTTTTGTGACGCGTTGCCACCCTTTCTAACTTCTTGGATAATTCGATTGTTTTCTTAACATTTTTCCGTCGGGGTGTTTCTTGTGCACCGAGATGGAGGCTATTCGGGCCGTGCACATTGCCGCGTTTCCTTCTCTTCGAAAAACACCTCCAAGAATTGTACGGTGGCCCCCTGCGGGGTGCCGCGAGTGACGCGGAGTGTTGACGACTGGCGCCGGGGCAGTCGGCTGTAGTGTGTCCATTTAACCGACAGGAAGAAGATGCTGTGATATGAAAATGATTAGCTTTTCAGAGCATTCACACAAGGTTGGCGCCCGTGGCGACACATAAAACGTGCTGACATGAGGAAAGTTTCCAAACGATTTATCATACACAAACAGCAGTTGACTAGCGTCGCCTGGTGAAACGTTGTTGTGATGCCTCGTGTAAGGAGGAGAAATGCGTACCATCACGTTTCCGACTTTGATTAAGGTCGGATTGTAGCCTATCGTGATTGCGGTTTATCGTATCGCGACATTGCTGCTCGCGTTGGTCGAGATCCAATGACTGTTAGCAGAATATGGAATCGGTGGGTTCAGGAGTGTAATACGGAACGCTGTGCTGGATCCCAACGGCCTCGTATCACTAGCAGTCGAGATGACAGGCATCTTATCCGTATGGCTGTAACGCATAGTGCAGCCACGTCTCGATCCCTGAGTCAACAGATGGGGACATTTGCAAGACAACAACGAAGTTAGCAGCAGCTAGGACTTTCAGCTCGGAGACCGGGGCTGCGGTTACCCTTGACGCTGCATCACAGACAGGAGCGCCTCCGATGATGTACTCAACGACGAAACCTGGGTGCAAGAATGGCAAAACGTCATTTTTCGGATGATCCAGGTTCTGTCTACAGCATCATGATGGTCGCATCCGTGTTTGGCGACATCGGAGTGAATGCACATTGGAAGCGTGTATTCGTCATCGCCATATTGGCGTATCACCCGGCGTGATGGTATGGGGTCCCATTGGTTACACGTCTCGGTCACCTCTTGTTTGCATTGACGGAACTTTCAAGAGAGTAAGTTATATTTTAGATGTGTTAGACCCGCGGCTCTACCCTTCATTCGATCCCTGCGAAACCCTACATTTCAGCAGGATAATGCACGACTGCATGTTGCAGGTCCTTTACGGGTGTGGATACAGAAAATGTTCAGCTGTTGCCCTGGGCAGCACATTCTCCAGATCTCTCACCAATTGAAAACGTCTGTTCAATGGTGGCCGAGCAACTGGCTCGTCACAATACGCCAGTCACTACTCTTGACGAACTGTGGTATCGTGTTGAAGCTGCATGGGCAGCTGTACCTGTACACGCCATCCGAGTTCTGTTGGACTCAATGCCCAGGCGTATCAAGGCAGTTATTACGGCCAGAGGTGATTGTTCTAGGTACTGATTTCTCAGGATCAATGAACCCAAACTGCGTGAAAATGTAATCACACGTCAGTTCTAGTATTATATATTTGTCCAATGAATACCCGTTATTATCTGAATTTCTTTTTGGTATAGCAATTTTAATCGCCAGTAGTATACTTGTGTAGTGGCGTCGTCCCGCTCGTGACTGTGACATAAACGCGTGTCTCGAAGGGCCCCATTAGCATCCTGAAGAGCAGATCAGCAGACTTTGTGCTACGTTGAAATGCTGTGGAGGTGGCTCTTGTGGAGCCTACAATGAATGGGTGGCATTGTGGTAGAATATTGTGGGAGTTTGTCAGTTACTCTTCCTGTGGCATCCCGTCGCCACTGTGTTAATTTTAGCTTGTCTAGAGAGCTAAGGTATATGCTGGTTGTTTGTTTCTATCGAGTCCTCCAGAAAGCGGTGAGAACTTTTGCACAACTTATACTGTTCCGGCGCCCTGGTTAGATCTGAAAGCCGAGTTATGTTTATTCGTATGTCAACCTATGAACAATGGTGTGAGCTTAAGTTGTTAGAGTTTTGTTGACATTCAAATTAATTGCTAGTGCACGTAACAAGTGTGTAAGCGCCATTCCTTATGTTTTAGTAATGCTGGTTCCTTGTGGTAACGAATCCATGTTTCAGGTATTCGACCCAAATGCTCTTCTTTGCCAACGCTTTCTGAAGGTCACCTTGATGACTGATGTTTCGTTAAAATCTCTGGAAGCAGCCTTTTGACGGTGGGGCTTGTAACTGTTTGTTATAATTTGGGGCCAGGCTCTTATGTAATTTGGGTTTTAATTTGACGTGCTTTAAACTAGTCGATGTTTTAATTCGTCGCCCTGTAAGCTAGTCAGTGTCAACTATTACTTGGTGTTAGTTAGAGAAAATCACTTTTTTATTCTTTTAATTAAGCTGTCACTACATTTTTCTTGGAACTACCATTGCTTATAATGAGATGTATCAGCTCATATAGGTAGATACTGTTTGCAAAAGGCTGTATTCCTGAGATTTACGTTATCGGGTATTTGTGTATTCAAGATTTAAATTTTAGTGTTCACTACCTCAAGTTACGTATTTATTATTGTTCTTTTTAAAAATCTTTTCACCGCAGTGCACTTTGCTATGATCTTTTATAAGTTTTAGTAATTTATATGATAACTATAAGTTCGTTCTTATGGAACTGGATTCGGTCAAAATATGCGAAGGCACAGGCTTTAGCTTGTATGGTTGTTACATTAGCCCTTTCAATTTTAAGACCTCCGTTTCGGTGTGTAAATCTCGTAATTTGAAATTTATTTCTTGTCCGTTGCTAACAAACTGTTAAGCTTTTATTCTTGTAGCATTGTGTCATTGGAAACTGCAATATGAAGTAAAGGCATGTGACGTTTAAAGGAAAAGTAAATCTTGAGCTTTAATATTAAAATCCAGTATTTGTGTGATAAATTATTTTTTGGTAAAATGTGTAAAATAATTTCGGCCCAGCATCTTACCACTTTCTCTCCTGTCCTACCACTGCAGTAATATAGCGTCGCAGGTCTTCCACCTCGTCCGTTCCCTGATTTTTAACGAAATACAGTACTAAGCAGGCTACTAAACAAGAAATGGAATAATCTGGGGACTGTGATCTAATTTTTTCATCAAGATTACAAACGTAAATTTCATGTCGATATGGCTTTTCACGTTACGGCTTCTTTACCATTTCGTACTCTTCCACAGTCGAAAATTTCCGTAGCTATTCTTGTAGAACTCTGTATAACGCCCAATAAGAGTGAGTGCAGAGCCTTGTCAAAACGTCGAACTAGCGGTTACGATATTGACATTGTGGTCCACAGTCTAAAAACATTTGCACAAACAATATTTCCACCTTTCTTTTGTCTGATTTATCCACAGTAATAATTTAGAGCACTGTGAATGGCACTCTGACTTGGAGCCAGAGAACGTGAAAACGTCCGTTGTCTCTGGAGGCTGTTGATATTTTTAGAGCGCCGACGAGAGCTCTTCGCTTTCCCTCCTGAATCAGAGCGCTGACAGGTGCGCCCCGGGGGCGGATTTTTCATTAATTTGACTGCTGTGCTCAGCTCAGCTCAGCTCAGCTCTGCCTGTCGGACTTCCTCAGCCACCCCTGCCTTCCCTGTCGCTCGCTTTTTAGACTAATTCATTTTATTACGCTCAGCTGTGAAGGAGGTCGCTTCAGATCGGTAGAACGGTCTGGTTGGTAAACAATTACAGAGATTTTAAGCCCAGGCGCTTGTCTTTCAGCTCTTTTAGCTTCAGAATTACAAACAATTTTTCTGTTTCATTTCTGTAATGAAAATACTGCTTAGATTTTTTTAGATGGCCTTAATTGCTGTTTATGAGCATATTTTTACGACAGTCAGTATTGACGCCGTGAGAGATGAAGTGTATAATAGTCTACAGACATCTAAGTTGGAAATCTTCACTACGCTTCTGTGACCACTGACGAATATGGAGCTTTCGTCATGAAAATCTTTTACTCTTAAGTTTATAACTGAATCACTTTGCATCACTGATAACTGTTTTCCATATTTTTTAAAAAGTCTTTTCTCTTTGCCTTTCTTTGTGATAAACATCTTTGAGCTTCAGTAGTATGATACGAATTAAACAAATGGTAGTCACTGTTCTGAGGGCCAATGGTAAAAAGAAGAAAGTTAGGATGAATATTTTTTATACCTTTTATTACATTGTAGCCTGTTACCTATAATTTAATACTTTCCAGTCGATTCTTTTTCACCCTGTACTGCCACTGACCTCGTAATATTTGCACTGAAAATAGCCTTTATTCCATACAACGAAAGTGTGCCGCGTCTAACTATAAACTAAACAATAAAACCAATTCCGCATACATCATAACACTGAACATGTCATGTTTTATCTTTCATTTCATGTATTTTGTCACTTAGGGCCTATATTTCTTTAAGGCGTGGAGCTTTTCAAAGCATTGACCCAGGTGGCGTCCCGGTTTTCTGAGACGCATTGCAGTAATAAACAGTTTCCCTTTTATCACCTTTTATCCTCCTGTTACTGCGAACAGCACAATCCTTAATGTTACTCTTCTAATGGGGTTAAATGAACTGTTGCTGCGTTGATAGTTGCTCCTCTGAGCTGCGGTGTATTTGAAATGTTTTCGTTGGCCACCCGAAAGAGAACAGCGTAATTTCAGCCTTGTGTGCTCGATTCTGACCTCCATCACAGAGACGTCAAAAAGTGAAATGTGTGTGAGGGTGGGGTGGGTCGTGTGACGTCCTTCCCATCGTGTGACACGTCCACTTTGCGGTTGGGGCAAAAGACTGTGAAATTTGGCATCAATGGGACATCATTAGCCCACCTTGGAGCTCACATGAACTTCTGAGCTGTGGCCGTTTTTTCTTATTTTTTTCTTTTTTGCATGTTCGACATGTTGCTGGTTCAAATGGCTCTGAGCACTATGGGACTTAACTTCTGAGATCATCAGTCCCCTAGAACTTAGAACTACTTAAACCTAACTAACCTAAGGACATCACACACATCCATGCCCGAGGCAGGATTCGAACCTGCGACCGTAGCGGTCGTGCGGTTCCAGACTGTAGCGCCTATAACCGCTCGGCCACCTCTGCCGGCTACGACACGTTGCTGTCTGAAACGTTGTCGAGCCAAAATGTGACGTCCCTGGCCCCCAAGCTTTTTCACCACTGCAGAGGAAAGCATCTTTCAGCCAAGTTTCATACTTACACGTGCAATGGGAGGCAGCTATGGGGTTTCGAAAAAGTGACATTTTAATTTTGACAGAAGCCTCTAATGAATTTATAGACTGTATCATGTTACCAGTTAGACTTCTGAGTACTTCGGCACTTTTCTATCAGTCACATTTCTGTTGCTTTGATGTATGTGCTGTGGGTTTCACAAGCACGTGTGACATCTATTTCTACCATCAGAAACATTACATTCTCTTCCGAGCACTCCAACGGTTACACAACTCATGCCAGCCGGTGTGGGCGAGCGGTTCTAGGCGCTTCAGTTTGGAACAGCGCGGTCTCTACGATAGTAGGTTCGAATCCTGCCGCAGGCATGGATGTGTGTGATGTCCTTAGGGTAGTTAAGTTTAAGTAGTTCTAACTTCTAGGGGACTGATGACCTCAGATGTTAAGTCCCATAGTGCCCAGAGCCATTTGAACCAAAACGCATGTCAACAACGTAGGTTCACTTGCAAAACAGCCAACGAAACCTCTCTGTGCTGCCACAGTCAAAGCGGAGAAGAGGCGAACTTCCTTTGACGGTTTCCTGAAATACCGGCAACCAGCGGAACACGGTCGAACACCAGTGAATGGGAATCGAACGCGACGGAATGTTGTCGGCTACCGTTTATACTATAGAGAATTCTCGTTCGCTAGTGTTCAAATGGTTCAAATGGCTCTGAGCACTATGGGACTCAACTGCTGAGGTCATTAGTCCCCTAGAACTTAGAACTAGTTAAACCTAACTAACCTAAGGATATCACAAACATCCATACCCGAGGCAGGATTCGAACCTGCGACCGTAGCGGTCTTGCGGTTCGAGACTGCAGCGCCTGTAACCGCACGGCCGCTTCGACCGGCCGCTAGTGTTCGCTCCGACGTAAACGAGGCTCAAGTCCCATGACTTATCTCTCTCTTGAGGAATACAGGTGTCTAATACTCAGTTTTTGTTTCACATTTGGGAGAAAAATCAAAAGCGAGTTTCGTTGTTTGGCCGTCGTCTTGTCGTATCTGCTACAGGAGAAGGTTCTCATTGTGAATGTGCTCCTTTGTGGCCAGATTTCCTGTTATGTTCTGCACTTCACGACGTCCTATCTTCATATCCTCAGCCAACGCACTGGAGCAATTTTTCTTAGATAGAGGACGGTTGAAGATATACCGAGTGACTGCAACGCCTCAACAGTACAAAAAGCTCCCTTCAACTGAGTAAGTGCTCTGCGTTGCATCCTGTTCACTGCCCATGCTGTTGTTACAATGACCCATGATCGCAGTTAGGATAGCATTACGATACCGTATTATTGTCAGCATTTGAAGTTTATAACCATAAATGCCCAGACTAAATATTGACGATGTTGTTGTCTCTCCTGCTCATTTATTCTGTATGTACACAATTTTTTCGATCGTCAGAAAAGACGCTTAGGTATCTAGTTATAGGAGCGTAAAAGGTCGATGCAGAAGTAGCACAGTTGCGCCACATAGCAGGGGCAGCCGGGTGGTGGCGGTATGAGTGGGTGGGGGGGTTGGCCACCAGCGAACGGTGCCTGACCGTGGTGGTGACGTGGTTCCACGAAGCCTGGCGTGAGGCGGACAGCTCCAGCCACGCTATTACGTCACGATGGCGGCACTCGGAGGCCTCAGACAGAAAGTCTCGCAAGCCTATGGCAGTCTTCATCGAGCCTGCACACCATCGACAGCTAAAATAATTTCGTCTGCATACGACGCACGTCGTGAGCAGTAGCAGATGAGCACTCAAAAGAAATGAGTGTTTTTACGAGCCAATATTCCCCCAAAACGTTCAAAGGCAATGTTCTAAATTTGTAGGTGTTACTGGCAATTAACTGTTTCACATGCAGAAAAGAACTACCTCTTATTGTTGGTAACTATCACCACATTTCTAGAAACAAACTATCATTTGATCTTTTCATTATACACTACTGGCCAATAAAATTGCTACACCTACAAGAAATACAGATGATAAACGGGTATTCATTGGACAAATATATTATGCTACAACTGACATGTGATTACATTTTCACGCAATTTGGGTGCATAGATCCTCAGAAATCAATAGCCAGAACCACCACCTCTGGCCGTAATAACGGCCTTGATACGCCTGGGCATTGAGCCAAACAGAGCTTGGATGGCGTGTACAGGTACAGTTGCCCATGTAGCTTCAACACGATGCCACAGTTTATCAAGAGTAGTGACTGTCGTATTGTGACGAGCCAGTTGCTCGGCCACCATTGACCAAACGTTTTCAATTGGTAAGAGATCTCGAGAATGTGCTGTCCAGGGCGCAGTCGAACATTTTCTGTATCCAGAAAGGCCCGTACAGAACCTCCAACATGCGGTCGTACATTATCCTGCTGAAATGTGGGGTTTCGCAGCGATCGAATGAAGGGTAGAGCCACGGGTCTAACACATCCGAAATGTAACATCCACTGTTCAAAGTGCCGTCCGTGCGAACAAGAGGTGACCGAGACGTGTAACAGATGGCGCCCCATACCATCACGTCGGGTGATACGCCAGTGTGGCGATGATGAATACACGCTTCTAATGTGCGCTCACCGCGACGTCACCAAACACGGATGAGACCATCGTGATGCTGTAAACAGAACCTGGATTCATCCGAAAAATGGCGTTTTGCCATTCTTGCACCCAGGTTCGTCGTTGAGTACACCATCGGAGGCGCTCCTGTCTGTGATGCAGCGTCAAGGGTAACCGCAGCCATGGTCTCCGAGCTGATAGCCCAAGCTGCTGCAAACGTCATCGAACTGTTCGTGCAGATGGTTGTTGTCTTGCAAAACGTCGCCATATGTTCACTCATGGATCGAGACGTGGCTGCACGATCCGTTACAACCACGCGGATAAGATGCCTGTCATCTCGATCCAGCACGCCGTTCCGTATTACCCTCCTGAACCCACCGATTCCATATTCTGCTAACAGTCATTGGATCTCGACCAACGAGAGCAGCAATGTCACGATAGGATAAGCCATAATTGCGTCAGGCTACAATCTGACCTTTATCAAAGTCGGAAACGTGATGGTACGCATTTTTCCTCCTTACACGAGGCATCACAACGTTTCACCAGGCAACGCCGTTCAACTACTGTTTGTGTATGAGAAATCGGTTGGAAACGTTCCTCATGTTAGCACGTTGTAGGTGTCGCCACCGGCGCCAACCTTGTGTGATTGCTCCAAAAAGCTAATCATTTGCATGTCACAGCATCTACATCGGTTAAATTTCGCGTCTGTATCACGTCATCCGTGGTGTAGCAATTTTAATGGCCAGTAGTGTAATTGAGGCATATGTACCCCATAATAGGTTTCAGAGAATCTGTCTGTATCTGAGAAAGGATTTCGAAATGCAACAACAAAATGTTTTGATCATTTGTCCAATACCACTAAAGTCTGGCAAGTAGTGAAGAAGGTCTCAAGTCTAACCTAAAATAATTTCTCCTCTACATATTATTCCACTCCATGGACGAATTTTTGTTTAAAAATTGGTAGCCTGGAAGAAAGTAGATTTTAGGGTTCTGCTCCCCAATCGCTAAAAACATAACCCTGACAGCATCACTTTTTTTGTCCATATATCTAGATATCTGTGTCTGTCCGACTGTTCAGAACCCTTTTTCTCAGAAATGGGTTTACGTATGAAACTCAAATATATATCACGTTCTGAGATTACTAGTCCTTTGGTGGTATAAAACTGTTAAGCTTGTAAGGCAATGCAAACAAGAGCTACCGCCATTTATGCCACGCGTTTCGATACTTGCAAACTCACACATTAAAACGTATAGAGTACTTTCCTTGGACATATAGTCATAAAATTTGGAAAACTGGACGTTTCACTGTACAAGTAAAGGGAGAAAATCAGTTGTTAATCTGTAATTATATCACACGGAAAATTTTTTTGTCATTCGTTATCCGACTTCATAATTGAAATTAAGACATTTTCGAAAGTCTTGGAATTCCTGCGGCCGATATGTTGCCAGTATCAACATCAGCAACAGACGAAAATCGTCGAAATTATCGATTCCAGGAATGGATGAACTGTCTATATACATAATTAGGTTCGTACGGATCCCTCAGTGCGTGAGTTCTACTCGCACCTGGCCAATTTTTAAGTGTGCTGGCATGAGTGGTACTAAGAAATATCTTGAGTAACGTCAAGTGTAATCATGTATCATGTATAGATGTAAAATGATTCGTTCGGCATCATCTCGATAAAAAATTCCTTCAAATGATCTATGGAACATATTAATAACTAGCAGTGGGAATTGGCTGCATGTTATTGCTATGAATCGATCGTAAAGGGAAACCTGGTCATGGTTTACAGAATAATTACAACTACAGCTTGCACCTGTGGACTGCACTATCATAAACTTTCGTTGTTAACCCTCCGCTTTGCTCCGATCCGTAATGTCTCATCGAATTATTTCGCGCCTGTTGATAGGTAGCCCCATAGAATAATTTGCGAAGCGAGCTGCTGGCGCGCCTTCCAGGAAAATTGAATTTTACGCATGTAATGACGTTAGTTGCGTGACAAACGGCGCTCTTATTGGGCAACCACGTGTAAAATGAATTAAAAACTCCGAGAGATGCTCTATCGACTGATGTGTGACTGTTTTCTGTATCCCTTGTAATTTTTGTGCATACACCACGGGTACTTAAGAAAAATCCTGTATGTGCCACCCTCCCCGCGATGCATTACACAACGGATGGAATTTTTTTTTCATGTTAGTTCTCTTGAGACCGACATTACATAAAATAATCATGCGTTAATGTGTTTCACTCCGAAAATAATTGGTAGCAAAAGGACTAAGGTAAATTTTTTTTCGTATACTTAATAAGATTTATTAAAAAGAACAGCTAACTTTTCCTCTATAAAACTGCTGATGATTAAGATTAAACGAACATACGTAATTTTACCCACTAACACAAACGCGGCTCCATGTAGCACATCCTACGTGTATTGTATTACACGGAGATACAGCTAGTTACAGGGAAGTTTCCACTTCGCTTATTAAGACTCCATTTGTTATGGGTATATTTGTCGATTGTCATTTTTGTTTGATATTTTAAACATAGCTGCACAATAGCAACGGTTCCACGTAATAAAATTATAAACAGCCGACCAGTTGCAATGGATAAAGAATTCTTTATCTAGGTTTCGACAAATACAAATTTGTCTTTTTCAGAAGGTGGCAATTTTACATTAGTAAGGACTAATGTACCATCGCCGTTTTTACAAATGTCTGCGTAGATCCATTTGTCAAAAATTAAATATAGCCCTAGAATTAGGGTTTGTCACGTAAATATAAATTAGTACATGGATCTTGCAGAGCTCACAACCGACTAAGTGTGAGCTCTGCAAGATCCATGTACTAATTTATATTTACGACTAAGCTATTACGACTAGCTATTTACGACTAAGTGTGAGCTCTGCAAGATCCATGTACTAATTTATATTTACGACTAAGCTATTACGACTAGCTATTTACGACTAAGTGTGAGCTCTGCAAGATCCATGTACTAATTTATATTTACGACTAAGCTATTACGACTAGCTATTTACGACTAAGTGTGAGCTCTGCAAGATCCATGTACTAATTTATATTTACGACTAAGCTATTACGACTAGCTATTTACGACTAAGTGTGAGCTCTGCAAGATCCATGTACTAATTTATATTTACGACTAAGCTATTACGACTAGCTATTTACGACTAAGTGTGAGCTCTGCAAGATCCATGTACTAATTTATATTTACGACTAAGCTATTACGACTAGCTATTTACGACTAAGTGTGAGCTCTGCAAGATCCATGTACTAATTTATATTTACGACTAAGCTATTACGACTAGCTATTTACGACTAAGTGTGAGCTCTGCAAGATCCATGTACTAATTTATATTTACGACTAAGCTATTACGACTAGCTATTTACGACTAAGTGTGAGCTCTGCAAGATCCATGTACTAATTTATATTTACGACTAAGCTATTACGACTAGCTATTTACGACTAAGTGTGAGCTCTGCAAGATCCATGTACTAATTTATATTTACGACTAAGCTATTACGACTAGCTATTTACGACTAAGTGTGAGCTCTGCAAGATCCATGTACTAATTTATATTTACGACTAAGCTATTACGACTAGCTATTTACGACTAAGTGTGAGCTCTGCAAGGTCCATGTACTAATTTATATTTACGACTAAGCTATTACGACTAGCTATTTACGACTAAGTGTGAGCTCTGCAAGATCCATGTACTAATTTATATTTACGACTAAGCTATTACGACTAGCTATTTATGACTAAGTGTGAGCTCTGCAAGATCCATGTACTAATTTATATTTACGTGACAAACCCTAATTCTAGGGCTATATTTCATGTTTGACAAATGGATCTATGCCGACATTTGTAAATACGGCGATGGTACATTAGTCCTTACTAATGTAAAATTGCCACTTGTCGAAACGTAGGTAAAGAATTCTTTATCCATTGCAACTGGTCGGCTGTTTATAATTTTATTTTTGTTTGAAGTTCAAATTTTCCACTTCGTTTATTAAGACTCCATTTGTTATGGGTATATTCGTTGATTGTCATTTTTGTTTGAAGTTCAAATTTTCAGGACATGCTTGGGCTTCACACAATTTATATTTTCAGCTCTGATTGTGATTTATTGTCTAATGGTGCTCCATCGTGTAAGCATGCCACACCTATTTACAAATGCTGAACGTGCGGATATAGGATTTCAGTACGAGTTTTGCAATAGAAACGTTGCTGATATTTATAAAGAATATGTTAGATGACTTGCTACCGACAGAATGAAGAAGAGTATTTACTCGCGATTCACTAAACTGCCTACGGCTACTGCGATGACCAGCAGTTATACCTCACTTGAACTTGAAATTAGACAGATTGTGGATGAAGCAGAAGACATTACTTATTTGGTAGAACTAACTCCTTCAATAAGTAAATGCAGAATTTCAACACTTACTTCTATTCCACATAGAAGAATATAGCGCACCTAAAATAAGGCGTCTGCCCTTATAATTTGCAGACGATTCGACACTTTGGAGAAGAAGCTGAATGTAGACAATTGCAATTTGTCGTTGCCTCATTGCAATCCTCCAGCAATCCCGTTAATACTGTTTATTGATGAAGTTCAGTTTTCGCGTTATCAATTACACTCGTAGCTCACTTCGGTAATCCGACAAAAATCCATATGATATTATGGAGACAAACTTTTAAGATCACTTCCCCTTAAATGTGTGGTTTGGTATTATAATCAATTGATTTGGCCTTTTGCGTTGCCGCGTCGTGTTGCAGGCCCCCTTATCAAGACCTTCTTCAAATCGAGCGTCCAGCAGTATTGGAAAAAGTTAATTTGGCTACAATGATTTGTATCTGTTCTACCTACACATTCGAGACATCACGTGACACATCAACAATACCTAACGTTCCACGGAGGATGGAATGGCAGAAATGGTCAGATTTCTTACCACGAATGCCATGGACATCATCGTTTTAGTTTTTTTCTATGTCGTGACAATTATTAAAGGCGAAGACTACAAATGAAAGTACATACAAGTGAACAACTGGTCTTTCGGACTACGAGCAGTAAGTGACCGCCAAGGTGACATCAGAAGACATGCATCTCATTTTGTCAAGAGATTTAGAATATGCATCAAAGTTGGAGGTAGGATTTATGAAAAATTGCTTTTAATTTAATCGTTGGTATTCGCTGAACACCTCCAGTGAGTGTGATTTTGGGTTACATTCTAGAAACTGTATTTCTGTTGACAATAAAAAACTGAACATATGTTACATTGACTGTTTTATTCGGATTAGTCTATACTACCACTTCCTAAAATATTTACTGTTCCTTCTTAAACCCACTGTATAATTTATTGCTGAGTCTTGCTGTATGTGACATGCCTTGTGGTTCGTTTACGGCGATGTAAAAATAGAATCAGCGTTCCTATCATGTTGTATGCAACAATTATCTATGCAGTGCGTGATATCTTATCTAGGATTTAAAAAAGATACTAGTTGTAAGACCAGATTGAGTCATGCATTGCTATGAGACCAAAATAGCAAATTATTAGTGTCTACCAGTTTCTGTCAACCACCGTAGTTACATCACTGTGAAGCAGCAAGCATCTCATCTCATTCCAGTCATTTGTCCGTGGTACAGTTGCTAGCTAGTTTAAATTTGTTTTCAGTTTAGCGTAGATTTAAGCTAAACCGCAATTAACACTTAGCGTTATCACTCTGTAACCAAACGCTGCCTGATTAGACTAGTGACCGTATTTTATTCAAAAGAACTATTTCGCAAGTTGTAAGGCGTTCCACGTTGCATCAGATTTTTTCTAATTGTAATTTTGACGCAGTTCGCCGGTATTTTATTATCGATTGGTGTGACATTGCACATGCATCTCACTGTGACGTTTAAATTAGGTGAGACCGATTTGCTACACATTCTACTTTCAGTTAGTAGTCTGTTCCAAACATTGCTAAGCACGTTGACGGTATTGCCACAAACCGTGTATCCAGTCATGGACCGAGTGATGAACGAGTATTACCGGTAAGTCATGCAAGGCCTCGTAGTATCAGAGAAGAAAAATTTCGGACTTGCTGAGAAGTATGAAGAATACTATGCTAATTCGACCTTCAACGCGAACTACCTTTCGAGTTACCTATTAAGAAATGAGAACTTCCTGTAAACTCTGCAGCCCGGCGGGAACGCAAGCTTACAGTTTTCTGATCACAAAGAAAACAAGCTTTTTATAAAGCAACCAGTGATAGCTGACAAGACAGTGATTTATAGACGCTATATACCTCAAACGTATCTCTTGTTCAATGGATAAAAAACAGGAGGCATTTGCACTTCAGCATAAATTTAGTGAACAGAAGTAAAACATAGATTTCATCATGTCTGACGAGATATTCTGCAATATTTCATGTCATTTTTCGACACATAAAAAAAAAGTTTTTTCATGCCATGCAAAACACAATAATCCGCTTTTGGCTATCTGATCATAACACTAAAATAAAACTGAGTACGTTGAGACACATAGTCATGGAAACTAGATACAATCCTGAAATAGTTAATAAAATCTTTAGACACAAGAGACATTTGACCTATACGATAATTAGGAGGGAAGTAACATTAATAAATGAAGAGAAAAAACATGAATCAAAATATGCTGTCTTACCATGCATACGGCAAATATCTGACAAAATTAGCTACATATTTTGTAAGACAGGAGTAAAATTCAGTTTTCAGGCAGGAAATGCAATTACATCCCATACGCAATATGAATCTGACCCGTGGGCATACTACCACAATTCGGGCTTATAAAAAGTTTAGTGCAAAGATTGCATAAATATTACATTGAACAAATCGGTAGAAAAGTATACACACGATACAAGGAACATTGTAACACCGTCAAAAGCAATCCTTCGATATTTGCTACGCATTTAAGAGATGAGAATCGTGACTAGAAAAAACTAAAAATTGTTTTATGATTTTACACAAAGGAGAGAAAGGCAGATGTATGGGTCACATGAAAGAGAATTTTTCCACATTGTGTTGTTGTAGTGGTCTTCAGTGCAGAGACTGGTTTGATGCAGCTCTCCATGCTACTCTATCCTGTGCAAGCTTCTTCATCTCCCAGTAGTTACTGCAACCTACATCCTTCTGAATCTGTTTAGTGTATTCATCTCTTGGTCTCCCTCTACGATTTTTACCCTCTACGCTGCCCTCCAATATTAAATTGGTGATCCCTTGATGCCTCAGAATATGCCCTACCAACCGATCCCTTCTTCTAGTCAAGATGCGCCACAAATTTCTCCTCACTCCAATTCTATACAATACGTCCTCATTAGTTATGTGATCTACCCATCTAATCGTCAGCATTCTTCTGTAGCACCACATTTCGAAAGCTTCTGTTCTCTTCTTGTCAAGACTATTTATCGTCCACGTTTCACTTCCATACATTGTGTTAAATATCCAAATTTCATTCGTAATACACAAACGAACTGAAAGACAAAAAAGTGACCTGAGTATTTTCATGACATATTGTTTCAGAGGTAATACTAGTCATGAAGCCGATCATTTTTCCTTTTTATTTAATCTGTATTGTCTGGATAGTTTTCTGTAATTGACGCTGTATGCATCTATGTCGACATGACTAAACAATATTTATAAGTATTATATTTTTCACTTTTTGTTTTCTTAAGGATAACAAAAATTATAAATAATGATTGCATTTTTTCTTCAATTTTCAACATCTTTTTTGCCATAATTTTGCCTGTTGTATGAAGCGTGTGCAACAGGTGCTGAAAAATGATATTTGATCAAAACGGGTTGCATAATAAAGAACTGAAAAGCACATAACGTCATTTCTAGAAGAAGACAAGGGTGCTGTTTATCATCAGTCCTACAATACACTGTTGAAGATACTTTAGAGTGTACGCTGAGATAAAACGTTATGACCACTGTCCGACGCTACCTAGGATGCCACGTGGTGGCGTTGCGGGCACGCAACGCGGTAACAAAAGCATGTGGGCTGAGCATGCATGGACGGTGATCACCCTAGCGAAGATACAGGCTGCGAATGGGGAAATCCATTGAGATAAGCGACTTTGAAAAAGGGCAGATTATTGTTACGCAGAATCTGTGAACGATGATCTCGGATGTTCGCGCGTACTCTCATGGGGATCTATGGATAGAGGTAGGACAGTGAAACTACCACTAGGCGCAAGAACTTTTGACCTCCATGACTCTTCACAAAACGAGGGGTTCGGGGGCTTGTCTGCTCGGTAAAACAGGATAGACGGTGATCTGTGCCATCTCCGCCGAAAGAACACAATGCTGGTGCACGCATAAGAGTTTCGGAGCACAACGTTCGTCGTTCATTGTTGAACATGGAGCTACGCAGAAGACCACCCCTACGTGTTCACATGTTGACCCACCGACATCGTCAAAAACCTGTCGGCTCTTCGGGTGAATCACTTTTTTGCTACACTAGATGAATAGTCGTCTCCACGAACGCCGTTATCGAGGTGACCGACAACTTGAAATGTGCTGGGCGCCATGGACGCAGGGTGGTGGGACCAGTATTATGCTGTGGGAGTCATTCTCCTGCTCTTTCATGGGACCTGTGGTAGTAATCGAAGATACGCTGACAGCGGCGAACCACCTGCATCCCTTCATGCTTGAAGTTTTCCCGAAATGCGATGTCATCTTTCAGCAGTATGATTGGAGCCAGAACCGTGCTACAGTGATTTGAGGTTAATTGTAATGAACTCACGTTGATGCCTCGGCGACCAAATTCGCCTGATGTAAATCCTATGGAAAACATATGGGTTGCTATCGGGCGCCATCACCGCGTACGCATATCAGCAGCCCGTTATTTACGCGAACTACTTGACCTGTGCGTATAAATCTAACGCCATATACCTCCACAAAGCTACCAACAAACTGTCGGATCCCTGATACTCAGGATAAGTGAAGTATTTCGTTCATAAGACGGACAAACAAGCTATTAACCAGGTGCTCATGATGTTTTTTGCTCATCAGTGTAGCCTAAGTTAATTTTTACCTTTCAGTTCCTGCGCACTTCAGAATGATCTGTGGATCTAAAGTAACTCCCGATTCCTATTTGTTGTGGTACACTAAATTAGTGATTCTGTAAGGTTAGACCACTGCTGCTAAATTTGTGCGAGAATGAAAAAGAACAAGTGAATAATACCAATAGCTTATAATATCTTCAGGGCTAATAACGTCGTTTATCGAGAAACACTCTGACAATAAAGACCATATATAATTACGGAAAACCACAACTTAGTGCTATGAGTGACAGCTAGAAGAAAAAAACTTCAAACTTATTATTGTAGCTACATCATCGTTTATTCTTTTCAAAACGCTGTGTAATGTGTGGCAGAATATTTTATAGAATAATTTGCAGCTTTTTCCTGTTTTGTTTATACAGAAACAGCATGAAAAGCTTGTAAAGGTGTTGCAGGGGACGTTGTACTGAGAAATAGTTGTTGAGAAAAAATTCGATACGTTGCGCCGTTTCCGAATTATTGAGCACTGAAGTTCGCGAATCAGGTCGTTGCGTGCGCAAATTGAAGCACTTGTACGCTCAAACATGCGACAATGCACATTTCGCAATCGTTCAAATGCTCAGTACGAGTTAAAATGTGCCTTTTTTGGAAGTAATAAATTGAAGCCAGATAGGGTAAAGCTATGTTTGTTCGGTTTGCAAAAAAAATCCGAAGATCAAGTTTGGCGACAGTTTCCCTGGCAGGCTGCTTGAATTTGCACGAACGGCGACCTGATTGGCTAGCTACAATGGAAAATAGCTTGGAAACGGCGTAACGTATCTAATTTTTTTCTTAGCGACTATGTCTCAGCACAACCCAGCTTTACAAGCTCTTCAGACTGTTTCCGACCATCCTGTAGAAAGTCGCTATTGTAGATCTAATTTTATCGTTTGGGTCGCTATAGCAGCGGTGTGATATTAAGTGTATTTCTCATGACTTAATAAGTTCATATTTTCCACTGTATCATGCTCCTTCTCAAGAGTGATAAGTTACTCTAGTGAGCCAAAACATTATGACCTCCTCCTTAATAGCTTATTGATCCACCTTTTGAACACTGTACAGCAGTACAGTTGAGTATAGTATGGATTCACAAGTCCTTGGTACATTTTCAGAGGAATGTAGCACTGGATCACGCACAGGCCACGCAGTATCCGTAAATTAGGGGCCGGTGGTTTGTGGATGGAGGCTGGCGTACGATATCCGTGCCAGGCGTGTTCCGACGGATTCAGGTGAATTTGGTGGCCGAGACGTCGACTAAAGTTCTCTCTGTGTACTTCAAACGACGGTGAACATTCTGGTCTTGTGACACGTACATTTATCCTGCTGGAAGATGCCATCGCAGGCGGAGAATATGACCCTTGCGGACATGCGCTATCGGTAGTATGTACCAGCGTATCTACTTTCAGCGCCCGCTGGGGGCACACAGCCGGTGGGGGCACAGAACACCGAAAGCTATGAGTCCGTTACACCAGAACGATCACTGATGAAATTTTTTGGGTGAGTACTTTACGTTAAAGTAGCTGCTGTTGCCGCTTCGGATTTCATTCAAAAACTGGCACTGAAGATCTACCTTTTGTACTTGACGTGGTTAATATCTTACCTATCTCTTTTTGAACATTAATTAAATTTTGTTGTGAGTGACCACGTTTTACCAATATTTGCTATGTACAGGTTATCCTTCTCTGCATCGGTTGAGTAAAGCGTTTAACGTTTTTGATCTTTACCCCAGCTGGGGGCCGTTAATAGCTACTTTTTCATAAATTATTGTGACAATTCTGGGAGTGTCAAACCTGAACATACTTTTAGCGACTCTTAACCAAAACTACCATTTTGTTTGTATTCTGATGTAACCTTTTGAATGCTTTCGGAATATATCTGGCGTATTGAGGCTTGTATTGTTTAACCAAACACTTTTGGCTTGGTTCGTTCTTTTTTTCCCAAATCTTACTAGTTAAGGCTCCAGTTCACTTCTTGCATGTTGCTTGGTGTAAAGCTTATGTTAAAGTTTGTGAATCCAGTTATTTCAAAAATCCCTCTGTTTTTCTCAAGTGTAGACACTCTGCAAATCACACTTAAGTGCCTGTCGGAGGATTCATCGAGCCACATTCACAATAATTCTCTATTATTCCACTCTCGGACAGCGCGCGGAAAAAATGAGCAGCTGTATCTTTACGTTCGAACTCTGTTTTTCCCTATTTTGTTATGATGATTGTTTCTCTCTATGTGGGTCGGCGTCAACAGAATATTTTTGCATTTGGAGGAGAAAGTTGGTGATTGATATTTCGTGAGAAGATCCCGCCGCAAAGAGAAACTCCTTTGTTTTAATGATGCCAACGCCAAATCCTGTATCATGTATGTGACACTCTCTCCCCTATTTCTCGATAATACAAAACGTGCTGCCCTTCTTAGAAGTTTCTCGATATATTCCGCTACTCCTATCTGGCAATGATTCCACACCGCGCAGCAGTACTCCATAAGAGAACGGACAAGCGTATTACAGGCAGTCACTTTTGTAGATTTGTTGCATCTTCTAAGTGTTCTGCCAATACAACGCACTCTTTGGTTCGCGTTTCCCACAATATTTTCTATGTGTTCTTTCCAATTTAATTTGTTCGCAACTGTAATTCTTAGGTATTTAATTGAATTTACGTCCTTCATATTTCACTAATTTATCATGTAACCAAATGTAAGCGGATTCCGTTTAGCACCGTTGTGGATGACTTCGTACTTTTCACTATTTGGAGTCAATTACCGCTTTTCAAACCATACATATATCTTTTCCAAATCGTTTTGCAATTTGTTTTGGTTCAAATGGTTCAAATGGCTCTGAGCACAATGGGACTTAACTTCTGAGGTCATCAGTCCCCTAGAACTTAGAAATACTTAAACCTAACTAACCTAAGGACATCACATACACCCATGCCCGAGGCAGGATTCGAACCTGCGACCGTAGCGGTCACGCGGTTCCAGACTGTAGCGCCTAGAAACGCTCGGCCACCCCGGCCGGCAATTTGTTTTGATCTTATGATAACTTTACTAAGCCGTAAACGACAGGATCATCTGAAAACAACGTAAAGGTGCTGCTAAGATGGTGTCCTAAATCGTGCATATAGACAAGGAACAGCAGAACCTATAACACTACCTCGGGGAACGCCAGAAATCACGTGTGTTTTAACAGATGACTTCCCGTCAGTTACTACGAACTGTGACCTCGCTGACAGCAAATGACGAATCCAGTCACATAACTGGTATACACTCTGGACCGGAAGACTTGTTTTTAGTAAGTGACTTAAATTCTTCTCTACTCCGAGAATATCTACTTCTAAGCTACTCATGTTGGCAGCTGTTCTTGATTAGAATTCCTGTATGTTCACTTCGTCGTCTTCGGTGAAGCAATTTCAGAAAGCGGTGGTTAGTAACTATGCTTTAGCAGCACTCTCATTGATAGTGTTTCCATTGCTATCGCGCAGAGAAGGCACTGTATATGTATTGCCGCTAGCATACTTTACATGTAATTAGAATTTCTTTAATTTTCTGCCAAGATTCGGGACCAGCTTTCGTTGTGGAATGTCCGCACTAAATTTCGAGCTTCTTTAGAATATCGGTAAATCTTGGGGATTTTGCGATAATTTAAATTAGGCACGTTTTTTCGTTGTTTCTGCAACAGTGTTGTGACCTGTTTTGCATACCAAGGGGGATGAGCTCCATCGTTTGTTAATTTATTTGGTATAAATCTCTCAGATGATGTCGATACTGTTTCTTTGAATTCAAACCACAGATGGTCTACACTTATACTGTTAAATTTGAAGGCGTGGAGATTGTCTCTCAGGAACGCGTCAAGCGAATTTTTATCTGCTTGTTTGAATAGATACATATTTCATTTATTTTTGAAGGATTTGGGGGCTATAATGTTCAGTCTCGCTACAACAACCCTGTGTTCATTAATTCCTGCATCCGTTCTGATGCTCGTTATTAGCTCAGGATTATTTGCTGCTGAGAAGTGAAGTGTGGTTCAAATGGCTCTGAGCACTATGGGACTCAACTGCTGTGGTCGTAAGTCCCCTAGAACTTAGAACTACTTAAACCTAACTAACCTAAGGACAGCACACAACACCCAGCCATCACGAGGCAGAGAAAATCCCTGACCCCGCCGGGAATCGAACCCGGGAACCCGGGCGTGGGAAGCGAGAACGCTACCGCACGACCACGAGATGCGGGCGAAGTGTGTTTTCATAACTGTTTACTAACCGAGGATATGAGTCGGGTACGTATTTGAAATTAGACTCAAGTTTTCCTGAAACTTCCAGCAATGGTATCATCTGAGTCGGGAGGTCGGTAAAATGATCCAATTATTATTTTATTCCGGTTGCCAAGAACGACCTCCACCCACAGTGGCTCACAGGAACTAACAGCGTTAATTTCGCAGTATCCTTCCCGAACAAATTTCTTGACACATAAGTTCAATCTTCAGAAATTATGATCCTCTTCTCGTTTCAGCTTTCCATCAGAGGAACACTCCTCTGCAGATTATCACATGAAGCTCTGCTTGAAACGAGCTCAAACATATCTGTTGATCGTTCCATGTATAATAGTATCGATACAGTAGATCGTAGAAATTATGGAGTCATTATGCCTGTTAAATAAATAACTTTTACGCACTTAACAATAGTTGTGTTCAATGGTGTGCGATCGACAGCGCAAAAACAAGAATAGATGGAAAGGTCATACACGGATGAGTAAAAAATTGTGATTACTCTCTACCGCGAAATCTGTGGTGGCGTTGTGGTCGCGTGACCCTATTTTAATGTGTTTACAGGGTCGTAGGCTCATCCCTGTTTCTTGTAAGGCATCAGCCAGCTGTATATTCCTGTGAATCTATTTTTGATTTTCCTTTTGTCTTGCATGTTTTTAATTGACAATGTCAGAATATCTCACCAATTTAACGCTATCTTACATAGTGCGAGCTAGTGTGATCATGGGGCTGATCTTGGGCGAGACTGCGAGAGTGCGGTTTTATCTCGTTATTTATGTTAACGCATTTCGTCCGTTTCAACCGCATTCGTTTCCACTAATCTTCGCAAGGAAATTGGTAACCTCGTCGTTGGCCGCCCCCTAACTACGAACGCGCGCACACACACACACACACACACACACACACACACACACACACACACACACACATTATAAAGAACGTGGAGCAGAGACGAATGGGAAATTATTCTAAGGCAACACGTACTCCAAACGCTGAAATCCATTGAAGCAAGTGACTTAACAAAATTGTTAGGTATTTAGTATCCATTTTTTTGCCGTATCACCTGTTGGCATCTGCCACTCGTGCAGAATGAACGAAAGGAAATTCGTAAAATATCGGCCAAAGTTTCCGAGACAGGACGGAAAAGGCAGTACGTCATAAGCGAAACTGACTAGTCCTGCCACTGGTGAGAAGGAAACATCACCAACTTCATCTTATATTTTAAGCATAAAATAACAGTACCAGGAATCGGTTCCAAGAGAAAATTAGGGCCGTAATTATGATAGGACGCAATTATCACCTTCTGAATGCTCCCCCCCCCCCCCCCCCGCCTCCCAACCCGAACCCTTCCCGATGACCTGCAGCCGTCTTACGTCCGAGCGTGGAATACCGACGCTGAACCTGAATTTACAAGGATGTGTATGAATAACATTGTGTTAAATTTCATCCCTAACACTTCCATAAGACTTTAAGACACAAAAATTGTGTAATTCATTGCTCAAACGGACACACAGACTCAGTTCCAGTTAATTTACTATCATTTGTTACGTTCTTCTCTCAAATTCAAATAAATTTGTTTTCTGTGGCCACTAAAAACAGATGAACCCCCGCAGGTTGGTTTCTCTCCCGAAAGATTCATATTATCACCTCTCAACCTATGTTTAAAGAAAAACTGATATCTGAAATATAATAGCTACAGATTCACTATATTGATCAAACACATTTATCTTTTCTGTCAATTTCTGTATTCTAAGAAAATCTAACTGCAGTAAGGTATTTCCTTCAGTCCTAGATCGGGCAATGGTGCCGAAAAGTGAAAGAGCAGTGATCTCCAAGCTGGATTCTGGTTCAGACTGGCACTCTTCGGGAATTGAGCAGGAAGTTTCTGACATGCTCCCAGCGATGTAGCGCGCCGCTGAACGTCAGACGAATAGCGGTGTAGGACGCGAGTGTGCAGACGAGTGTCTGGCTGAGGCCTTTGAGAGACAAAGGGCACCAGACAGCGGTCGACACGGCTCGCAGATAGTACACACACACAGTAAGCCAATAGCGCGCAAGTCTCTGTGTACACCATATACTGTTTACTTCGTTACAGCAATCGTGTCCACAGTATCCTCGCGATGCTGGTCTCACTGTGTTGGGCGCCACGATGTCACGCAAAAGCTCTCCCACTTCACATACGTAACAGCACCCCAGCGCCTAACCTCTCTTCGTCTTCTTGCGTCGGTTAGGAAAATGACCCAACGCTTACATTGCGAAATCAGCAACTGATTTTGATAACTTGGTGTTAGGACTGAAAATGAACATTTCTACATTCCATGTAACTAGAAAAATTTTAAACATTTTGTTGTTGTGACATCGTCAACTGGAGAGCTCTTGGTGTGTTAAAAGAAATGCATAGTATTACTACCTTTGAAACTTCCCAAATGTTCTGCGGTTCAATTCAAACGCCGGCCGAAGTGGCCGTGCGGTTAAAGGCGCTGCAGTCTGGAACCGCAAGACCGCTACGGTCGCAGGTTCGAATCCTGCCTCGGGCATGGATGTTTGTGATGTCCTTAGGTTAGTTAGGTTTAACTAGTTCTAAGTTCTAGGGGACTAATGACCTCAGCAGTTGAGTCCCATAGTGCTCAGAGCCATTTGAACCATTTTTTCAATTCAAACCCGAAAGCTGATTTTTACGACGGACCTGTAACAAGTATCACGTTACTGTCCTTCGAACGAGTGTGACGTGTTCAAAAACAGTCAGTGAAAAACAGTAAAACAAACTTCTTTGTTTCAACAACTCGGCATCCATCTGGGCACTGGGCAGGCTCCAAAACGTTAGGCCTCTTCTCAAACTGCCTCGTGTCGAAAGCATTGACTTGACATGTTAAACTCTTTGTAAAATGTTAGCGATATTCATGCCCTTAAGACACTTTATGTATCTGTATGTAATGGCTAACTTTAGTGGCCAAGGTCCAGGAAGACTGACCAGTAAGTAAGTTACAATTGTACATAATTTAGTAAAGATCAAATTAATTGGTGGCAGAGCAAGTCAAAGAACAATTTTAGGTTGTTCGCCGTCCAGAATCACGTTGTACGACGTAGTAAACTGACAATGTATCCTTTTATTCTGTTTCACAGCCAGTGCAGCCTCTGCAAGCGTATGACAAGGCTCAGAAATGAATGATCGTCAGATATTAAGAAGGCCCCCAGCGTCAGAGTTAAACAGTAGTTCCCGCACTTCATACGTGACTGAAATGGGATGTAACTTCACTGTGTGCTACAGTAGGGAATACACTCTGCCATGCGTTTCACAGTGGTTTGCAGAGTATGAATGTAAATGGAGGAGGACTAACAACCATAGAAATTAGTTTACAGTATGTACTAAGAACTACGATTAGTTTCACGTGGGCTATTTCTCAGTTCTAGGCTCTACATTAAAAAACAAATCTGGTGTCGCACAACGTTGTCAGGAAACAGTCTGAAGGTAGTTAGGTGATTAAAGAAAATTGTTACAGTTTTAAACGTAAAAGGTTCTTAAATGTATATGTAACTAATCTGGAACCTGCTAAATTTTTTTTATCACCACAGCAAGTAAATCACATATCGATTGATAGTTTCGTGTATTAATGTTCGATTAAGACGTACACAGAAGTTAAAAGTGCTCAAGTGTGGTAACGAACCAATCAGTGTCAATGGGAATATGCACTGAATTCAAAGTAACTTTATGTTCTTACAGATAGTAGAAAATTTTTCTGGTATTAGATTCAACCCCCCAAGAGTGAAATTACAAAAACCAATCACTGTAAGAGCAAATAAAGAAAATATACTCGTGATAATGTCAGACGAGGATTACAATACAAAAGTTTTGGAATTTTTTAAATTAAACAATATTACAGGACTGACCATGACCCAAGTAACATATTTAACACACAGCTGAATAATGCGGTAAATAGAACTAATTCACGGAGAAAGACGTAAGGGAAAGCACTACAATGAATCTGGTAACAGTATCACTGCTTGCTCAAACCAAGAACAACTAACTGTAATAATGTGATTAAAAGCCAGGCACATACAGTTAGTAAAAACCTCAATATACTCCCTGAGAAGCCTCATAAACATGAGAATTAATGCACTATAAAATTTCTTAAGATATTATCAATAAAATGAAAACTGTAAGAACGCCCAGTAATAGTACATTCATTTCACTTAGTATATCAAACCTTTATATAAGCATTCCGGTACCAGCGACTACTGAAAGCATTAAAAATAACTTTCTCGGATATAATAAAATCAGTCAAGGTAAAGTGCGTGACAGACTCCTACATTTAATCACTACATATAACTGCTTCTAGTTTCAGAACAAAATTTAACTCCAAGAAGATGGGATGAAGTGGGTTCGTTTCTTACAGACACTTTAGCCGATATTTTCATTAACAACTTAGAAGAAATGTTATTTAGCCGGTTCACTCTAATAGCTGAGAAAATAATTTATTATCTTAGGAACGTCGACGACATTTTAATCCAATTTAATGGAACAACAAATGCAATTATTGGTTCGCATTCACAACTCAACACTTTACATCGTGAGATTAATTTAATGGTGTAAGTAAAGAGAAATAAGCATAATTTTATCCACAAATTCCGAACGAGAGGTCTGAATATATATTAAATTTCCTGCTCGGGAAAAAAAGATGAAGCATCCAGACGGGGAGGAGGAAACGAAATCAAACTTCATGACTTGAGATAGATTTCAGTAATTACAAAACCGAGTAAAATTTACAAAGAACTTGACAGTTCGGGCTGACTTACAGTATGGTGAAGCACCCACCAATCTGACCTCGACGCACGCACTAATTCGGATGCAACCAGTTGTCATAACAACGTTGTATCCCCCCCCCCCCCCCCCTGAGGCAACCTGATCCGCCAGTATTGTAACTGGTCCTTGATATATCCTGGATACTGACACCGGGGAGGAGCTGGTCCCTCGTATGTTCTATTGGGGACTGATCTGGAGATTTTTGTAGCCACCAGAGGACCTCAAAATCACGCAGACAGTTCATGGGAACGAACGGCAGGTCCGGGCGAGCATTGCCCTGTTGAAGAATGGTATCAATATACCGTGACATGAGAGATAGCAAAGGAGGACGAAGGATGTCCGTGATGTACCACTGTGCCGTTAGAGTTCAAAATGGTTCAAATGGCTCTGGGCACTATGGGACTTAACAGCTATGGTCATCAGCCCCCTAGAACTTAGAACTACTTAAACCTAACTAACCTAAGGACAGCACACAACACCCAGCCATCACGAGGCAGAGAAAATCCCTGACCCCGCCGGGAATCGAACGCGGGAACCCGGGCGTGGGAAGCGAGACCACGAGATGCTGGCTGCCGTTAGAGTTGCCGTCACCTAAAGTAATATCCGATGGCTCCCTAAACCCCGACGCCACGAGTAACACGGCTGTGGCTATCAGTAACACTGGAAGAATGGGACTCACCCACAGGTCGCCGCGTTACTCGCTGACAGCGGTCATCAGAGGGACTGCAGAAGCGCGATTCATCGCCGAATAAATGAGACGCCATTTATCGGTAGTTCATGATTCATGGTTTCGCACCAATCCAAATGCAGCAAGCTGTGTTGCGCTGTTAACAGCAACCTACTCATGGGATGGTAATCCCCTAGTCCGGCTCCAACCAGTGATGTGGGAGGGCACAGAATGTTTCAGGGCGTCCATTACTTGTTCTCCGACGGCAGGCGCAGATGTGAAGGTTTTACAATGTGCTTGCTGCACAGTAAGCCGAGCCCTCCCTTTGAAACTGTCAGGCGCTGATAACACTGACTGACACGAGTACACAACAGCTCCACGTCGTTCACAGTGATAACCCTGTTCAGAACCCCTCTATACCTTACAAGTCCTGATCACAGCTCTAAACAAGGACTACAAAATGCACTTTGGTGGCCGTTCTATTCGTCACAGAGAATTGGAAGTGTAATAATTTGCATACCAGCCTATAGTGGGTACGTATACGAAGTTACATTGATATTCAACCATGTCTTCCAGGTACTTTACCTTTTTGTCAGGCACCACAGTGAACGTATTTACCCGCAGCCAATCATGTCAGCAGAAGGCACATAAATCTGCATGCTTTCACATTATGTTTCATTGATTTGTCAGTCTACCACTAGAACAGGGGAAAAAACTGAACAGGTGCTAAACATTCTTCTAAACGTGGCCATGGGCAACGGCTTTCAGTAGGACGTTGTTAACACATTATTCGGAAAGGAAACCAATAAATTATGGCCCACTCCCGAAGAAGTAATAGCTTTAGTCGGTGATTCTTTGGAACAGAGCAAAAATAGAGCTCTTTTATGTCCATATTTAGTTAGTGTTTTCGTAAAAATAACACGTTGCTTTTAGAAAACGAAGGTTAGAAGACGTTACAGCAACAGCAACAGTTTATAAAGACTTAAATCTGGACTTTTCTTACAGTCAGAAACACACCAAATTAAAGTTATATTGATCGAACGGGAAGGAACGTCAACACACAGTTTAAAGGGCTCACGGTGATAAGTGACAGCAAGCTCTCCACCACTGCTGCGCACTTAAAGCACACCAGGTTTTGCATATGACGGAAAAATGTAAAGTAATGAGGAAAACTTATGCCAAATTGATAGCAGTGCACACAATTAGCCTGCAGAGCAACGAGGCCTTTCCGCCGTTACCACACACCACCTGCTAAAATGAACCCGGAACTTCGCGCAGCTGAGACATCACCACCAAAAGGAGTGTAAGTTCGCCCACAAGTCTCACTGATTCTGCCGGCACATTGCTCATGCGTCATCTGCAGCTGCTTCGTCAGCAATTCTGGCAACCAAACCAGCACTATATAACTCCAAACAGTAACAGTCTTAACCTGCCGCACACGCGCAAGACCTATGAAAGATAACAAATGAATGATAAATTCGCTAACAACATCTTGGAAATTGTATTGCAAGAAGTCAAACCATCAGTGCAGTTAGAATTACCCGCACAGTACTATAAAACACCTAACCGTGAATTCACCTACAGCATCCAGTAATGGCGAGGCACAGTATCTATATTATACATAGAATGCTCGTTAATTAAGGTCAAAGACAGTGTACTTATAATTGTTAGAACACTGAATATGTCTGCGTATGTAACCAGTGGAATGAATCAGGATATAATATATGATAGGTTCGGATGTGTGGATATGGTGGCAGTACCATCCTTATAAAAGTGGTCCATACAACGAAGAGGTTTCTGGGGTCACTACGCATACAATAGATGACCACTGGAACTTGTTACTGGTTTATAGGGCTTCTAACGAGTGAACAAATAAGAGAAATGAGTAACGCTGTCGACCATACAAAGGTAATATTCGGGGACTTGAATGCACATTTATCCCACTTGGGACTTAAATCGCAGGCGGACGGGATAATAGTACTAAATGATGGAACACTCGCAAGGACTAATAGATGCAACCAACGAAGCAACACTGTAGACCTCAGTTTCGCATTAGCTAAATTTTGCGATAAAGTTACGCAACAGCCACTCGCATTTGACCACCTATTGATGCTGATGAAAATGCCACCACACTCCCAGGAGTAAGGGTCTTTTCGCCATATACATGGAATTTAAGGAAAGCAAAGTGGACAAAATATCAGAAACTGTTGGCAGAGAACATGAAAGGCTTTAAGGAACGTGTGGATGTGGGAATTGACTATGTCAATCTGGTACATAATATTGAAACGACAGCCGAGACCTCAATCGCACAAAACACTCACTTTTATGCCTTCAGTAGGGTACTTCCGGTATAATGAGCGAGGAAAATGAGACTACAACTAAGGAGAAGAGAGGAGAGAAGCACTCACAATCTACCAGCGAGAAGCCACAGAAGAGAATTTTCCTAATTTAAACCGCTTACATTTAGAGATGAAGCGCTTGTAACAAAATTAAAAAAGATGGAGAGCTGGAGGAACTTACATAATATCTTGTCTATAGAAAGCTCCATGACTATCGTCTGCAATAATATCAAGATAATTAGACGAACTAATGCAATGATAGAAAATATCTAAAAGCGTTTTAGGAAACATTTTGTGCGCTCTTATCCCAAACACGGTACTCGCTCAAATAGATCACCTATCAAATGTAAATTTATCCTGTCTGAAATGAATCGAACACTAGCCCATAGGCAGTTTACGGCTCCGGGGCCGAATAACATTCGTTATGCAACGCTCCAACACATGCCGAAGGAGGGGCGAGATCATCTACTGAAAATCTCAAACAATATATGGCCCATCCATATCCACAGCCCAGAATTGAAAACGGTTCGCATCGTAGCGACATATAAAAAGAATATAGCGTCTGGATACACGTCGTCATACAGATGCGGCGCCTTTCTCGTTTTTTTCCTTTTGTGTGTGTGTGTGTGTGTGTGTGTGTGTGTGTGTGTGTGTTTGTGTGTGTGTGTCTGTGAACGCGCTCCAGTCTGTGTATATGTAAGACGTTGGAATGAATGATCAAACACAAATTAGGATGGTAGATTGAGATTCTTAGAACAGGCACTAAAAATGGTAAAAGCGCACTGATACACATCAGATGTCCAGTGACAATCATTTGCTAGTAGTGTACACGTTATCACAAATGCAACTGATAGTGCCCTACGCTTCTCTTGACGAAAAGAAAAGTGATGGCATCCCGTAGTCATTCATCCACATCCAGAAGCCTGATCATTACAATGAATAATGAAGTAGTAGGGCCAAGGAGAACAAGGATTACTCCAAGGATTGGTGTGTTGGCTCCATTGATGTGCAGTCTATTTATGTCAGACTGACATTCAACGTTTCAGCCAAGAGTGTAAGTGTTACTGGTTATGTGGATGATTTGTGTGTTTATACCTATAGCGATAGTTTTACTGAGTTTCAGTAGTATAACAATATGATAGTGCTTAATGAATGGCTGCATAAGAATTGCATCGAAAAATCAGCTCATAAATCACCTACGTGCATATTTACCAGATATAGGATTGTTGCTGTTTTAGTAGAAGTATTTAATTAACAACATTTCTATAACGAAACTGTGTCTCGAAATCTGGCAGAAAACCCAAAGAGACTCCGTCATATGT
This sequence comes from Schistocerca serialis cubense, assembly GCF_023864345.2. Taxonomy (NCBI): domain Eukaryota; kingdom Metazoa; phylum Arthropoda; class Insecta; order Orthoptera; family Acrididae; genus Schistocerca; species Schistocerca serialis. Next base: position 317,686,267 of record NC_064642.1, on the reverse strand, counting down.
CAAGTACACTAGCAGCAAAACGCAATCAATACCTTCACTGTGCAGTAACATTGGTGATGTTACCGTTGACAGTGCCTCTAAAGCAGAGTTACTAAACACAGTTTTCCGATATTCCTTCACCAAAGAAGACGAAGTAAATATTCCTCAATTCTAACCTAACTTAGAAGTAGATATCCTCGACGTAGCGAAGCAGGTTCTGTACATCAGCGTCTACATGGATACTCTGCAAATCACATTTAAGTGCCTTGGTAGAGGGTTCATCGAACCACCTTCGCAATTGTCTATTATTCCAACCTTGTATAGCACGAGGAAAGAACGAACTCCTATATCTTTCCGTACGAGCTCTGATTTCCCTTATTTTATCATGGTGATCGTTTCTCCCTATGTACATCGGTGTCAACAAAATATTTTCGCATTCCGAGGAGAAATTTGGTGATTGGAATTTCGTAAGAAGATTCCGTCGCAACGAAAAACGCCTCTTTTAATGATGTCCAGCCCAAATCCTGTATCATTTCTGTGACACTCTCTCCCATATTTCGCGATAATACAAAACGTGCTGCCCTCCTTTGAACTTTTTCGATGTACTTCGCCAGTCCTATCTGGTAAGGATCTCACATCACGCAGCAGTATTCTAAAAGTTGACGGACAAGGGCTCCGACTGTATACCAGTCAGATCCGTTTCAGAGTATACCGATACAAAAGCTCCATACTTAGCAATCACGTACTGCCCTTTGTTCGGGAGATCCGCACTTCAGAACTGGAAAGTTGCTCAAGTCACACTAGTACCCAAGAAAGGAAATAGGACAAATCAACTGAATTACACACCCGTAACACTAACATCAGTTCGCAATAGGTTTTGGAACATATACGACTGTGTTCGAAGATAATGAAGTATCTCGAACGAAACGATTTATTGACAAACAGCCAACACCGTATTAGAAAATACTGTTCTTGTGAAAGACAACTAGCTCTTCATTCTCACAAAGTAATGAGTGCTACTGACTGGAGAATTCAAATTGATTCCATACTTTCAGATTTCCAGAAGGTTTTCAACACCGTACCTCACAAGTGACGTCAGATTGCGTTCATATGGCGTATCGTCTCAGTTGTGCGACTGAAATTCGTGATTTCCTGTCAGAGAGGTCACAGTTCGTAGTAACTGACGTCAAGTCATAGAATAAAAGAAAAGTAATATCTGGCGTTCCGCAAGGAAGTGTTATAGGCAGTATGCTGTTACTGATCTACATAAATGATATAGGAGACAATCTCAGCAGCCCTCTAAGGTATTTTGCAGATGATTTACTATCTTGTAAAGTCATCGGACAATCAAATCCAGTTGCAAAATGATTGACAAGATATCCGCATGGTGCGAAAAGTGGTAACTGACTTTAAATAATGAAAAGTGTGAAGTTATCTTCATGAGTAATAAAAGGAATCCGCTAAATTTCGTTTGCACGATAAAATATCACAAATCTAAAGGCTTAAATTCGACTACGTACTTACGGAATATAATCACGAATAACTAACTCTAACGATCACATAGATAATTCTGTGGAGAAGGTAAATCAAAGATTGCGATTTTTTGGCACACCAGCTAGAAAATTCAACAGGTCTACTGAAGAGGCTGCTTACATTACTTACACTACGTTTGTCCGCCCTCTTCTGGAATATTCTGTGTGTTGTGGGATGGGCATCCGATGGAGTAGACGGAAGATACGGAAAAAGTTCAAAGAATGGCAGCTCATTTTGTATTGGTGGGGAATAGAGTGCCACAGATATGATACGCGAATTGGGGTGGCAATCATTAAAACAAATGCGTTTTCCGTTGCGGAAGCATTATTCCGCGAAATTGTAATCACCAACCTTCTCCTGAGAATTTTAAAATTCTTATTTGGCGTCCACCTGTGTAGGGAGAGATGATCATCACAATAAAATAAGAGAACTCACAGCTCGCACAGAAAGATTTAAGTATTAGTTTTTCGCGCGCTGTTCGAGAGTGGAACGGTAGAGAAATAGCTTGAAGGTGGTTCGTTGAAACTTCTGCCAGGCACTTAATTGTGAATTGCAGAGTAATCATATAGATGTAGAACATTTAAATTTGCACTCACACACGCAAGAGCGTGAATAATTCGAGAACATTACAAAGCAAGGAAAATAAATGTAAGGACAGACAATAAAAATGAGTCAGCGATAACACTGCAGCGCATAATGATTTAATCACTTCTCTATCACACTTCATCAGCCTTCACCCCTCTCCGCCCGCAAGCGCTAACGATATTTTCTACTGAAACTGATATGGCTTCCAGATCGGGCGATTGCTGACGGAGGAGGTGGGGGGGAATGCGAGTGGGCAGGCATTTCTGCCAAGTCTGCTGTGTACTCATAGGGCGTTTTGACGGGTATCCACTGCGGCTCTTCCGGTTTGCAGGTACCAGCGTCGGATGTACAGTAAACAAATTTAAGGCAATCGAAGAAAATCGTAGTTGAGGTGCCATTAACATTGGCCTTAAATGTCTCGTCTCGACATACGGTTGCTGCGGACACTTGCGCACAGCCTCTGACAAAAAATTGTTTTTATTTCCAGAGGTCAGTCAAAATAAAAGGGCGACCGAAAATGTCGCTCTCTCGGTGGGACTGAACGTAGTTGGCGAATGTGCGAACCTAACTTTTGGAGAAAGCCTTATGCCTCAATAACGTCGTTAGGTATGCTGCCAAAGAATTCACTGGGTAATCGAATTGGTTGACCATAACCAGCTCTTCTGCTGTGGCACTGAGATCTTTCTTTATAGAAATGCAGTAGGGCAATATATAGAGCTCCTGTCCAACTTTGTGTTCCACGGAATAGTAGGAATACTTTTAATTGGTGGTGAAAACGCTCAACTAAGCCATTTTCTTCTGGGTGATAAGCTGCAGTTTGAATACGCCTCATGCCTAACAGACCAGTAAATGACTTGAACTGACGTGATTCAAATTGCCTGTCTTGGCCTGTGTTGATACGGAGAAGCACTCCAAAACAAACAATGCATCGATGAAACAGTGTGGCTCCAACCGTTTCGGTAGTGGTATCGGCCATAGAGAAAATTTCAGACCAACGAGTCAAGTGGTCAATGGCATTTACGTCGTACGTTTATTCTTCGGATGACGGTAACGGTCCTACAGTACCTATGTGCTCATGTTCAAATCGTTGACTGGATAGAATGAAAGTGCCACGGGGTTCACTGACGTGACGGGTGATCCTATTGCCTTGAGCGGCAGAAAAGCTTTGCAGTATCTGTCTGTATTCGGCCACACATAAACTCGCTTAATCAGCCTTGTCGTACTCGGAGGCCCATGGTGGGACAAATCACGTCAGAATCACAAAAAAGTGGTTGTTTTCGTACAACTACAACATCTAAATTTGCTCGCAAAGACGAGGGTGTGGATAATTCCAAAACATTAGAAAGCAAGGACACGAGGACAAAAAATAAGCAGAACTCAGTGATAACGCTGAGCACATACTGATTTAATCATGTCTTTATCGAATTTCAGGCTTAATGAACAAAGAAACATAAGAATAGTACCTTTTATATTCCGTGTCAAAAGGGTGGTGAAGTACTTAATGCTTTACGTCAATGTAGGCTTACATAGTCACAGCACGTTAAACGTGTAACTAATAAAATGTGAAGGTACCACAAATATCCTATTACAAATATCCTATCAGTTGCGACAAGTGTCTGTCTGGAGCAAATCCTAGCATGTGCGTTAACATATACTATGCTCTAATAAGACGTTATGTGGACTACTCATTCATATTCCACTGTTAATCAACACAGAATCGGTGTCTATACTCGTGCATTCAAATCGACTCCAACAATTTTCTGTAAGTGGCAACAAACGAAATGCCCTTAGAACTAAATAGGAAATACAACAGCGCGAAATTCGTACTGAAAGTTCCTACTTTATGGATTACTGTTAACAGCAAATACTATAAAACTCACAATTAAATGCTATGCAGACATGTATTGGTTTACCATGAAACCCCGGCCCTTAGTAGAAGTTTTTTTTTTTTTTATTTTTTACTACGATGCTTCGCCTTTGCGTGAATACGCGGCCGCTTTCCAAATTTGAGTTGCTTCAGCTCGGCGTGCGGTATCATTTAGTGACGCTGAACATTAAGACGCCCCTTCCATACGCCAAATGTACCCTGGATGAGAAAATTGGATCAGACAATTTAGTAGTGCAGACACCCCCAAGACAAGTATACACGGACGGATGTAAACAAAAATACGTAGCAGAAAGTAGATTCGTCGATGGCAAGAATACATGAAGGGGCTTAATGCAAGCTCCCTGAAGTAGCGTTCACGCACACTGTAGCGATTCTAGAGAGGCTTAGTTACGCATTGCCAGCATTAAATCTGCTAAATACTACGATGTCAACACCAAAAAGTGTCTAATACATCGCACTGTAGAAGCAGCTCAGGAGCTTTCCCGCTTTAATAACACGGCAATCATGTTTTGGACGAATGCACACCGCAGAATAAAGGAAAATGAATTAGCAAACAATCTCGCCAAGTAAGCTGTCTACACTGGTTCCGTAAAATATTAGAAAGTGCCATGCGACGATCTTCTTCATACCACATCGACTATAATGAGGACACGATGAAAGGAAAACTTCCAGTGGTCTTACGAAATTAAAGAGAAACACCGTGCCATTGTGATACCTGATCGTCCATCACGTCCTTGGTACCAAAACTGCAGATACAGTAGCAACTTAATTATAGTGACAACGGCACGACTTCGATTAAATCAGGGGAGATTCCGGCAGCATCCCTATCGCCTTAATATGATCTCTACTTCTTCACGTAAATTCGGCAGTGACAAAGATGTTAACCACATTATATTTGGCTGCGACAAAAAATATCAGGGAACCCCGGTTCTATTGTAGTGTGTCCTGTCCTCTGACAATAGTTTTCTAAAGAATATTCAAACACTTCTAGCTACAGAAGACCTGAAAACGTACAAACTGCTATACGATTTTATAGCAGTAGGGGAAATAAAGTTATGAGAAAAGTTCTTTTTACATTACAATACAGTAAAAGCGTAAGTTCGCATTACGTTGAAACTGTCTTTTTATATTGATGAATATCTCTTAGTTATATCATGGATGTAATTTCAGGCAAAACGAATATAATTGTTAACAGCTGTTATAATGGAATTTTTATCAAACGTTTCCTTCCAACTGTTTCACGCTGCAACGCGCGTAAATTTTAAAAATCATTACGAAGCTTGTTGTATCGATGATGACAAGAACCCATAAATAAATTTAAAAGAAATCTAGTTTCCAGATTATGACATCTTCTGGTAGATCTGAACACAATACACAATAAGAGCATACATTTTACACAGGAAGGGACTATGTAACACGATTATCTTGTTATATAATTTAACACTGACTTGACAAAAAATTGTAGAATTGTATATACCTCATATTTAAAATTTTAAAATATTTAGCCCAGCGAAAGTAAACACAGGTACGATATACAACGGAGATATGGAACTACATATAAATAGCAAGTACATTTAATATTCAGTCACAATATAGTATGCGACATCACATAACCCGAACACAACTGAATTAGGGTATCACACACTTCATATGCCAGGAAGTGTATACCAAACTACCACTTTATGTGATAAGCAGGACTGAAGTCTTTATATTCAGCACTGGCCTTATTCGTTGACAATATCATTTATAGTTACGATGTACATTAAATCTTAACAGGCATTAGATTATTAGACCACCTTATATAATTGCTAAATCAAATAATGAAGTATTCTTTTATGGGCTAGATGGTGTCGTGCCATTCTCCAGTTACATTGTGACTCAATATGCAATATAATTGTTATTGATTTTTAGTACCGCGGTTTTGTGTGTATAGTGCTTCTCTTTACAGGCGCGCTTACATAGGCAGCGCTAAATAGCTATATAATATATGAAATGATAATTAAATGGACACCCTAGCTGCAAACAGGCGTTGATGTACTTCATTGGGGACATGTTGAAAATGTGTGCCCCGACCGGGACTAGAAGCCTGGATCTCCTGCATACATGGCAGACGCTCTAACCATCTGAGCCACCGTGGGCACAGAGGATAGTGCGACTGCAGGGACTTATCCCTTGCACGCACCCCGTGAGATACACATTCCCAACAGGTCCACACCACTACATTCGTAGTACGCCTAATAGATGTTTGCCCATCATACTCATTACTCGTGGCAGATTAATCTACCAAGTCCCGTACGAGTTCGGGCATAGCGTGTGCGTTCGCACAAGAAGGTCTATGGCCGGGAAGCCATGTTTAACTATATATGACGGTAGTATCTGTTCCCGAAAGAGCAGTTACCGTGGATGACCATGCAGCTTTCTTTCGGGAACAGATACTACCGTCATATATAGTTAAATATGGCTTCCCGGCCATTGACCTTCTTGTGCGAACGCACACGCTATGCCCGAACTCGTACGGGACTTGGTAGATTAATCTGCCACGAGTAATGAGTGTGATGGGCAAACATCTATTAGGCGTACTACGAATGTAGTGGTGTGGACCTGTTGGGAATGTGTATCTCACGGAGAGGGTGCAAGGGATAAGTCCCTGCAGTCGCACTATCCCCTGTGCCCACGGTGGCTCAGATGGATAGAGCGTCTGCTATGTAAGCAGGAGATCCCGGGTTAGAGTCCCGGTCGGGGCACACATTTTCAACATGTCCCCAATGAAGTACATCAACGCCTGTTTGCAGCTAGGGTGTCCATTTAATTATCATTTCATTTCTAGCAAAGCTGCATGGTTATCCACGGTAACTGTTCTTTCGGGAACAGATACTACCGTCATATATATATATATATATGATATATTTTAAAATTACAGATATGTACTACTGGCCTATATAATTTTATTTTTTTAAAATAAGGGCTTAAAGATAAAATGTGAACGGCGTATTAGATATGCCGCATTCTCGATGAAATTGTGCTGTATATATTTTGAAGATATCATACAGTCGAAACTAGACGCAGTGCAACAAAGATTTCAGGAGCTTGATGGTGGTTACATGCAAAAAACGTACTTTATAAAAGCTGTGGACTCGTTTTAAAGCTGATTTTTAACAGATATCTGTAACAAAACACGTTTTCTTTAGCAAGTTTCCAGCTGTTTTCATGAAAGATGTATTTATTTTTATACGGTGGAAGCTTCTGTAAGACCATTCCTGGCGCTCTCCAGAGTGTTAATGTGAAATCTGCAGCATTTCCAGCAACAGTAGAAAGACCGAATGGAATCATTTTCACCCTGGGCTAGAGTAGAAAAATAACTGTTTTTTGTTATTTTCGCACTTATTTTTCTTTGATTTCCAGACAAGGACAGATGAGTTACACTAGCTCGTACGAAATGCTTGTGAAGTAGTGACGGCTTTGTGTTTCGTTGACAAGCTCGCCCGAAAAAATCCTATTCACCCTCTTAAAACAGCGCTGCAGATGCTGTAGAACAGGTACCAGCTGCCAGGCTGTCGTGTAGTCTCCACTGCTCACCTCAGTTAGGGCAGTGAAGTGAAATGTTCTACTCGTATGGACAGAATCAGCAAAACACGATATGTCGACGGGGAGTGGTGACAGTACGGGACAAAGCAGCTGTCGTGCTTTGACATGCTGATGACCACACCGTTAGTGAAGATGATGGACCTGCGTGAACTTGCAACGACTCTTCGCTCGTCTATCTCTAAACATCGTGAATTTAAATTATCTATTTTATGAGTGGCTGGTCGATCCTGTTAAACAGCGTGAGTTCGCCACAACACTGAGTGATTGTCGTAGTGTCAACCTAGTGCTCTCGAAAAGGTTAATAAAAATTGCACGTCGAGAGCTGCGTTTACTTAAAATGAACTTTTATATACAGTAATTAACTGTGTGTTTTACTATTATTAAGGCTATGTTAATTATTCCGGAGACCTTAGTGGCATTCCAACAAGGGTCCATCTCTCTAGAACAACATTTAACGTTGTACTTTAATATCTTAGTTATAGTTTTGATAACTCAGATTTTCCCACTAAAACGCAGTGCCAGTATTGACAATAGGTGCCAGGAACCAGTACGATCTTACCTTGAGTGTTTTCCTTCTGAAAATAAATACTGCCAACACAAAATCGATCATCAGCCATGAAGGGACAAATTTTAAACACAGATTTTTGATCGAAGTTGAAGTAGTTAAGGAAATTGTCTTTCAACGAATGCAACATTAATTTATAGTACCAGAATGAAACGCAAAATACATTTAACGTCAATTATTTTAACAATCAAGGTTACGAATTTTTCGAATGAAACTGAAGCTACGTATTATTTTCTGGATGAATTTCCTCTTGTCTCGAGAAACTAAGCAAGTTAAATTAACCACATACTGTTGCAATGTGACCAATCTAATATGAAGTTTACCACTTTGTTTTGAGAATTTATCGCAAAAAACTCTACGTCAAGAGAAAGCTCTTTTTAATTAACAAATAATTTCTTGATATAATTTAAGTGAAAATGATCGCAAGGTACATGTTAAAGATAGTAACACCATTTGCAATGAATCTTTACTACATTGTTCCCATAAAACAATCACCAATCTTGTTCTTCAAATGTGTGTCTCTTCTTTAACTTTACTAATTACCAAATATGTCAGTGCCTTGCCTCTTGACGCAGTGCTGTTGAGTGTGTTGTGCAGATGTGCTTTCGCAATATTTTCACGTCTCATACTATACAGATAGACAAAGCATGCCGTATTGTCCACCTCTTGGAACCATTCTTGAAGTAATTAAGGTACAATTCATATAGCACCAAATTTTGTTTCGAAATATCTTGTATCCTCGGCTACTATATATATATATATATATATATATATATATATATATATATATATATATATATATATGGTTGTTACGGAACTTAAGCCTCCTTTTTACTCTTTTGACACGGAACTTTAGTGCCACGACAACAATGGGTGTAGATGCCTCCTATAGTTAAGTCGTTCTATTTTTTACACTACGTGATTGAAAGTTAAGTTTTACGAAAGTGGTCGTGTTTGCAATAAAATATAGGTTTAGCAACTATTGTGCGGTTTCTTCACTGTACAAACTGGACTTGTACAGCAGCGTTACAGTGTAGAATAACTCAGCAAGGAGCATGAGATATTTTATCGCCCATGCCTGGAAAACGGTCATCGGATCAAATTCAGTGAAACCTCTGTCATGACTCGTACAAACGATTTCAGAAATTGTGTGAGTCACCGACAACGCGCTTAATAAAGATGACGACCTGCAGCTCAGAGTGGCGTGGGATCCATCAGTCGCAAGGATAAAGCGGGCACAGAGGCCGCGGAGTCAACGTATGACCATATGTGGTGAGGCGTGAGCACCAGTGACGTCACAGTAAAGTATATACAGTCGTACCACCAGTTCATCTGCAATAATTTACTTGATAATGATCAGGGAATGCTTTTATCTAAAGGATGCGGCATTTTCACCACTTGATGCGGCTGTAAATATAAGAAATTTTCATTTTTTATTAATTTGTCCGCAGCTAAGGCAGAGAAGACTTCAATTCGGATTCCATTACGCCCAGCAGAGGCTACACTGGTGCCACTACCGCTAATACTGGCTTCCACCCGACGCAAAAGTGTGCCAAATTACATAGGATACAACCTTCCAGCTTCCTATCCTGGCTTAAGACATGGACGCCATACGGCTCGGTATCATACGGTTCATACAGATTCAATGGCTGCGCATTACGCTGTTGTTGTGTACTTCCAGTAGCTTCCCGTCCTGCCATTGGAATGGTACCGGAGATAGAGTTGGTACATTCCACAACCTGTTCCTTGCGCTTCACACTTGCTGCTGGCTTGGTCTCTCCTTCCATCATCTTCGAATTTTTCCTTGTATTTCCGTATTCCTCAACTGACTTGACGCGTTTCTGTGGATGCTTTTCGAGCGACATGTCCTCTTCTTTCACCATTACTGAAACAGCTGCTGATTTTGTCGCTGTTATTCGCATAGCCGCGTATTATGGATGTGGGTGGTAAATGACATTTATAGCTGATGAAATTGCTTTCCAAATAGTTTTCACCAGATGCACTCAACGCGACATGCAACAATGTGAGCATGGACGTATCGTTCCCGCCATCCCCGTGCTAGCCGCTGGCCATAGCGGTTCACTTTCTGACTGCTGTCCAACTAGAGCTCGAGCTTCCTTTCGAAATAGCCGTTCGATTCAGTTTCTCAGAGCAACCTAAACTACCTGCTGGTCATTATATATTTTAGCAGATATGCGACATTGTGCGTCAGATTGTTCACCAGCACGATGTACAGAAAGCTAGCGTCAGAGTCTATGTGAATATTGCTGCGAGCCTCTCCGCGAAACGTGGCACATCTCATCTGCACGAGAGTGGAGCCTCGCACACTGAGGCATACACAAGAGCACAAAGAGAGTGGAGAACAGCAGAACAGGCTGCGTGCGCTGCCATGTAGCCCGGATTCCTAGAACACACATCAGCGAGCGCCTGCGTTCTCCGTATGCATGTAAACATTAAATACCCAGCCCGCAATATGTGCAGTGCATTGTGTGCAGAGATCGGACGTAAAATTTGAACTCCGGAGGAATACAGGAAGCTTCTGTCCTCCACTGTATCAGAAAACTTTTATTTCACAGGTGAAGCGCAATCTTTGTTTACTTGTGAGTATATATAGGGTGACGCATTTATAGTGTCGCAGCCATATCGTTCTGAGACGAAGGGGGTAATCGAAAATGTTTTCATAGAAAATTTGCAGAATTCTTCAGGAGACCTAAGAAAGTGACCGTAACTAGTCCTCATAATGCCATTCTCATTGTTTTTTCATGATATGCATTATTGGTCAGTGGAAAATCCAAAATGGTTACGGGAAATTGAGCATCGCAGACAGTGGAGTGTGAATGTTTGGCATCGAATTCCGGGATTATGTATCACTGGACCATACTTCATTGAAGGTAAACTGAATGGGCGGAATAAGGAAAGCTTTTGACCAAGAACTTCAGCGTTGCTTGAAGATGTGCGCCGGCCGCTGTGACCGAGCGGTTATGGTTCAAATGGCTCTGAGCACTATGGGACTCAACTGCTGAGGTCATTAGTCCCCTAGAACTTAGAACTAGTTAAACCTAACTAACCTAAGGACATCACAAACATCCATGCCCAAGGCAGGATTCGAACCTGCGACCGTAGCGGTCTTGCGGTTCCAGACTGCAGCGCCTTTAACCGCACGTCCACTTCGGCCGGCACCGAGCGGTTAATGGCGGCACGTTAGCTCAGCGCGTTCGGTCAGAGGGTTTAGCTTGCCTCGGGCATGGATATGTGTGATGTCTTTAGGTTAGTTAGGTTTAAGTAGTTCTAAGTCTAGGGGACTGATGACCTCAGATGTTAAGTCCCATACTGCTTAGAGTCATTTGAACTTTTTTTTTAAGATGTGCCCCGTGTGGAACGGGGTACTGTGTGGGATCAACACGATGGTAGCTCATGTCATTACTCAGCTATAGCTCGAGAAATACTAAACAGAGGTTATCCTCATCGATGGATAGGGCATAGAGTTCCTGTCCATTGGCCTGCTCGCTCCCCGGGTCTCACATATCAAGACTTCTTCTTATGGTGATACATTAAGGACAAAATTTGTAAAGAAATGTCAAACACACCCGAAAATCTGTCTCAACAAATTAGGGATCAGCAAATAAATGTTGAAAACACACCATCCCACTTAAAAAAAGTAATTTGACCCTGAAAAAAAATTGAGAATGGCATTTTAGGAACGTGTTACGGCCACCCTCTCACGTCTTCTTATGAATACTGCAAATATTATATGAAAATATTTTCGATTTTCCCCTTCGTTTCGGAACAATATGGCCACGACACTATAAATGCCTCACCATATGTATAACGCTGTCTTGACGTAGAAGTAGTATAGTGGTGCGCCCAACGACAACACTGGACACAAGAGCTGCACCACATCTTCTTTACGGACGAGAGCACGTAATCTCACCTCTGGTTTGCATAGTTAGTAGTTTGGACCGCAGCCATTACATTTCTGATTAAGAGCGGTGACTGTGCTCCGTCTTCAAGATCTCCCTGAGGGTGCTTTCCAACAAGGTAACGCGATACCTCATTCGCCCGTGCTGTCCTCATCTACCTCGGTAAAGTCAATGTTAGACATCTGGCCACAGGTTTATATTTTGCACCTCTAGCTATCTACAAATTACTCCCATACTGACGCACGAAAAATAATATTATTGGTTGTTCTTCCTTTGTTGCAGCTTTAATGGTTAAACAGTAAGTGTTATAAAAAAATACTTCCAGACAACTGTGAACATTTGTTTCTCTTTCTCAGGCCAGGGACACAATCAAACCTATACCTATCTGACGTTGCCACTTCTCTCACAATGCTTGTGGCACTCGACTTGTTCGTATACCGGATTCCTTACTTGTGTTATGGAATACCAAACTGCGTGGAAATTTTTCTACAGTTGATCGCTGAACTGTTATAAATTAGTACAAGAGTGGTTTATAATTACTCTCTACGTTGTGGACTTCACCATCCCGATAAAACAAGGACGCAAGGAAGTGATCCACGGTCACACAATATGTCGATCATCCCCTAAAATTCTGTTCTGACAGGAAACCATGGTTGAAATTCTGGAAACATTGTAACTCAAATTTCTACTACAATAACCATAAAAATATGCACATTTAGTGTGCATGTAAACATTCGTGTCATCACAACACATAATACAAATAACACTATTATATTTCTCCTTCTGGAGAATACCTGGGATAAACGTTAAAGCTTTTATTTGACTTCATCTGGACAGAAGGAAATTCGCAATTGAAAAGAAGCTTTATACGAAGAGAATGCCAAACAAAACTGCTATCGGCAGTTCTAGAGAAATTTTGTAGATGCACAAACTGACAAGATGAAGAAGAAATACAAGCAAATGAAGGTTCTCGCGGCGTGTCACACAGTACTGTCTTCTCAAGATTTTTACCGCGTCTGTCCGCAGTACTGCAGCTACGTCACGGGAGGGATGTCTTGTCCTTATATTGCCTGGCCTGTAAATGACAACATGACTTGCGGAACGTTGTAGACGTACTGCGAATTGAGACGAAAAGGAAACCGAGAAGATTATATTACAAGGCGTACGTATTAGTAGACTATACGTGAATCACCTTGATTTTGCTGATGATTTTATACTGCTTGCCCCTAATTAGGTTCCTAATCCAGTTACAAAGCTTTTCTGATTATCATCAAAATCAACGGATAGCTTCTTTTGAATTTCGCTCTTCTGAATGTGCCGATTAGCATGTCTAGGGCCATCGATAGATTTGTCGCGATTGATGGGCTGCATGTCGTACATGGTTGGGGCGACCGCGGAACGATAACAAGCAAGTGTGAGCTGTATATGGGACTGTCCACAAGGGAATGTAACGTGTGTGTACCAAGTATGGTTACTGTCAGTTTTATGTGATTGACGCTGAAACTTACAGTGATTACTGTGGTTCATTCTCTGGAGACGTTGAGTCACTGCCTTCAGAGAGGAACGAGACCCATGTAGCATGGACGTGATAGTATGATTCTTTTCATGGAACGTGATAGATGAGGGCAGTTTCCTGTTCTGTAGTACAGATGGGCCCAATGAAGGGATTGTTATGTGATAGGACTTTGAATAAATACATGTGGAAAGAAATTTGCTGCTCTGAACTGAAATTATTCATTGCTGTTATCACTGTTTTTTACCACAAACTTATGGGTGGTATAGTTGGTCTTTGCCTTGCGACCCTCTAAGCAATATACACTGATCAGCCAGAACATTATGACTACTTATTAATAGCCAGTATGTCCACCTCTGGTGTGGGTAGAAGCAGCGACGGATCGTGACATGACAGCAATGAGACCTCGGTAGGTCGCTGCAGGGAGCTGGCACCACATCTGCACGCATAACTCACCTAATTCCCGTAAATTCCGTGGAGGGGGCCGATGAGCTCTGACGTCACGTTCAGTTACATCTCGAATGTGCTGTGCTGAATCGGTGTCAGATCTGACGAATTGGAGGGAGGGGGCAGGGAGGGGAGGGGGAGAGGAGCACTCAACTGGAACTCGCCACTATGTTTCCCGAACGACTCCACCACACACTTGGCGTTATGACATAGATCATTATCTCATTGAAAAATGCCGCTGCTTCGGGAAACATGAAGGGATGTAGTTGTCTGCAACCAGTGTACGATACTCCTTGGCCTTCATGGTGCCTTGCACGAGCTTCACTGGACCAATGGACGCCCAGGCGAACATTTCCCAGAGCGTAATGGAGCCGACGCCAGCTTGTCTCCATCTCACTGTACAGGTGTCAAGGAGCTGTTCCCCTGGAAGACAACAGATTCGCGCCTTGCCATCGGCATGATGAAGAAGGTATCGAATTCATCAGACAATGCAATTCTCTGCCGCCGCACCAACGTCCAGTGCCGGTGGTCGAGTGCTCATTTCAGTCGCAGTTGTTGATGTCGTGGTGTTAACATTGCCACGTACATGGATCATCGGCTGCGGACGGCCATCGTTAGGAGTATTCGGTGCACAGTGTACTCAGACACACTTCTACTCTGCCCATCATTAAAGTCTGATGTTAGTTCCATCACAAATCGCTGTGTGTGCTGTTTTACCAGTCCGTGCAGCCTACGTCGTCCTGACGCGATTTTTACCTTGGTTTAACCAGGTGTTGAAGACACCCACCACAACACTCCTCGGACACCCAGCAAGTCGTGCATTTTCGGAAATCTGTCCTTGGTCAAACTCAGGCAAATCATGCGCCTTTCCCTTTCCACACACGGATAGGACGCTCATTGATATTACACACATCGTGAGGGTGTCTGACTAGCTGTCATTCCTCGCCAGGTGACCATGCTATGCCTGGACAGATTTATATGAATAGTAAGTCGGGTGTCATAATGTTCTGTCTGATCAGTGTAGAACTCACATAACGGAACAGACGTTATTGGTGATTGCCTATCGGATTAGTGCGTATGCTGTGGCGCGAGCATGCAGTTCACAGTACGATGATGCAGGGACTGGGTTACAGAGCAGTTTTGGTATCAAATCATTTTCACCTAACTGTGGAGCGCTTACAGTCACCGTACCTCACGCACGTTACGCGAGCGAAAGTATCCGGACACCCCCAGAATGTACATTTTTCGTATTAGGTGCACTGTGGTGCCACCTACTGCCAGATACTCCATATCAGCGACCTCAGTAGTCATTATATATCGTGATAGTGCTGAATGGGGCGCTCCGCGGAACTCACGGGGTCGCAGGTTCCCATCCTGCCTCGGGCATGGATGTGTGTGATGTCCTTAGGTTAGTTAGGTTTAAGTAGTTCTACGTTCTAGGGGACTGATGACCTCAGCAGTTAAGTCCCATAGTGCTCAGAGCCATTTGAACCACTTTTGTGGTCAGGTGAGTGGGTGTCACTTGTGGCACACGCCTTTACGCGAGATTTCCACACTACTAAACATCCGTAGGTCCACTGTTTTCGATATGATAGTGAAGTGGAAACATGAAGGGACACGTCCAGCACAAAAGCGTACAGGCCGACCTCGTCTGTTGACTGACAGAGACCGTCGACAGTTGAAGAGGGTCGTTATGTGTAATAGGCAGATATCTATACAGACGATCACACAAGAACCCCAAACTGCATCAGGATCCACTGCAAGTACTATGACAGTTGAGAAAACTTGTATTTGATGGTCGAGCGGCTGCTCATAAGCCACACGTCACGCCGATAAATGCCAAATGACGCCTCGCTTGGTGTAAGGAGCGTAAACGTTGGACGATTCAACAGTGGATGAACGTTACGTGGAGTGACGAATCACGGTACTCAACGTGGCGATCCGGTAGCAGGATGTGGGCATAGCGAATGCCTGGTGAATGTCATCTGCCAGCGTGTGTAGTGCCAATAGTAAAATTCGGAGGCAGTGGTGTTATGGTGTGGTCGTGTTTTTCATGGAGGGGGCTTGCACTCTTTGTCGTTTTGCATGGCACTATCACAGCACAGGCCTATATTGATGTTTTAAGCACCTCCTTGGTTCCCACTCTTGAAGAGAAATTCGGGGATGGAGATTGCATCTTTCAGCGCGCTCGAGCACCTGTTCATATTGCACGGCCTGTAGCGATGTGGTTACACGACAATAACATCGCTGTAATGGACTGGCCTGCACAGAGTCCTGACCTGAATCCTATAGAACACTTTTGGGGTGTTTTAGAACTCCGTGCTAGGCCTCACCGACCGACATCGATACCTGTCCTCAGTGCATCACTCCGTGAAGAATGGGTTGCCATTCCTCAAGAAACTTTCCAGCACCTGATTGAACCTATGCCTGCGAGAGTAGAAGCCGTCATCAAGGCTAAGGGTGGGCCAACACCATATTTAATGCCAGCATTACCGGTGGAGGGCGCCATGAACTTGTAAGTCATTTTCAGCCAGGTGTCCGGATACTTTTGATAACATAGTGTAGATTTTTCGGCGTCTTGTTGGACAGCAGGTGCTGCCCAGGAGGTGGTTAATCTTACTGTAGGTATGGTAACTATCTGTTATCAGTGTGGACCGTCAACAGAAAGGACCGAACAAGGAACGGCGCTAAGATGAGTGAAATGTACCACACTGTTGACAGAAGATTCAACTGGATGAGCCACTTCGACTTTGTTTGCACATTACGTAAATGTTTGTTTTTTATCTTGATGATCCTAGTGTTTTAATGAATGAATTAGATTGAAGTTTTGAATTTTAGTAATACTATTGTTGATTTCAGATTTAGTAATGCTGTTACTGGTATCAAGTGCAAATTTTCAAATAAAAGAGCAGGAGACCTCTGTAGAAAATTATAATACACAGAGCTGTGGATATAGTACGACCGGGAGCACATGAAAGTTTCACACTAAAATCTACATTTGAATAATTCTGAGCTGCACTCGTTTTGGAGCCGTATATGTCCTGTTAGTATTAAGTGACTCTTATTATCACTATGAAATGAGGAATAACTTATATGTCTCGAAATAAATGTTACGGGGCCTGTGAGATGTTGCTTTCGAATTTAAATGGAGTTTAAGCATTATGAACTTTGTCTTTCTCTAACAGTTTATTGCTCATAAATTGTTCCTGCTCTGGCAGTTATTGGTATTATCTTTTCTATGAAGATTTTATTATGTTGAATCTGGTTACATACAAAAGATAAGTGTAGGCCTACTATCAATGTGTTAGTAAATGTCGCTTCGTACTCATTTTCTGAGGTTAATTTGAGTAGTTTAAGTTCCACGGCACACGAAGTTTGCAAATAATATTTCAGAGGATTCTTGATGTATAATTTTCACGCAGTTATTATCGAAAGGATACCACTCTACGATTCAGGTGACCTTGATAAACTTTTTCAGTTATCTACTGGAATGAACTTTACCAGCTCTCAAACGCAGCACTCAGTTACTTAGAGAAGCGGAGTCGTCTGCAGACGCTCCAGCCTTTAGAAACCATTCGCCGTTCTTATCTTCTCAGGAACTGCGCCAAAGGGATGCAGATTCATACATCGAATCGTCTGACCCCTCTTTTCGGTCTGCAATAATTGTCTGCGGGTCGTGGGAGACGGGGCGGACGAGAGAGAGCGAAGGAAAGAGGGCAATATCGCGACGCAGAGACGTCGTTATGGCCTCGGCAAACACTCGGCCCCACTCGTCTTTTATTGGCACATTAATTTCAGCTGCGAGCGGCGGCGCACGCGAACGGCCTATTTTATGCCTCATCACGTAATGGCGCCGCAGGGGTGCGAGGGGTGCTCTGCGCGGATGCAGGCAGAGGAAGGGGGAGACAGGGCGAGGAGGGGGAGGGGGTAGTGATTTGATGGGCGGCGAGAGTCGTAGAGGAGTGCGGCAGGGTGTCGGGCGGAACACGTATTGGCAGCCACTGGGGCGTCACAGGAACGGAGTACCAAAACTGGTCACGTGAATTCCACCAGATCTGCAGTATCTGTCTGTATTTGTCGTACTCAGCTGCGGCAGGTGACCTCCGAGAAAATATAGAACAAATACAGTCCACCGAACAATGTCCGCACATGTATGGTTTCCACGTCAGTCCACTGAATGACGACTCCAATCTAAACATCGCCCATTTTCGGACTACATCCCAAACGAGTGTCAGAGGCGCGTTACTGCTTGCGGTTGTACAGGACGCCCCACAAGTCTACATCTACATTTATACACGTACTCTGCAAGCCACTATACGGTGCATGGTGGAGGTTATCCTGTTTCTCTCCTGTTCCATATACAAATGAACCGATGGGGAAACGACTATCTATTTGCCTTTGTACGAGCCCTATTTTTTCTTTTTTTGTCTTAGCTGTTCTCACGAGATATGTATGTTGATGCCAGTAGAATAGTTCCGTAGATCGTCGCAAATATCGGTTCTTTAAACTTTCTCAATATTGTTTCGCCAAGAGAACCTCTTCTTCCTTTCAGGGATTGCCATTTGAGTTCATGTAGCATTTCCATTCATCGAATCTACTGGTAACAAATTTAGTAGAACGCCTCTGAATTCCTTCGACGTCTTCCAGTAATGCGAGCAAGTGGGGACCCAATGCACTCGAGCATTACTCAACAATGTGTCGCACTTACGTCCCTGTACGGGGCACCCTTTACAGATCAGCTACACTTCCCTACAGTTCCGTACAGTTCACCTTCCCTATTGCCAACCTTATTTGCTCCTCCCATTTCATATCGCTGTACAGTCCTACACGTAGATACTTTTGGATATGAAGTGCCGCAGAACACGCCATTAGTACTCTATTCGGACCCACCCCGAACCGTTATGGAGCCACCACAAGATTGCACAATGCCTTCTTAACAACTTGGATCTCGAATTCGGGAGGACGACGGTTCAAACCAGCGTCCGGTTGTACTGATTTAAGTTTTCCGTTATTTCCCTAAATCCTATCAGGCACATGCCGGAATGGTTCCTTTGAAAGGGCACGGCCGACTTTCTTCCCCATCCTTTCCTAATCCAATAGGACTGCAGACCTCGCTGTTTGGTTCCCTCCCCCAAATCAATCAACCAACCAACCTACCAATAACTTGGATCCATGGCTTCGTGGGATATGCACCGCAGTCGAATCCTGGCTCAGCTCTTACCAACTGAACTCGGGACTTATCTGACCAGGCCACTGTTTTTCAGTCATCTAGGGTTCAGTGATCATGGAAACGAGCCCGGGAAAGAAGCTGCAGGCGATGTCGTACTGTTTGCAAAGGCACTCGCTTCGGTGATCTGCTGCCATAGACCACTGACGCCAAATTTCACCACACTGTCCTAAAAGATACGTCCGTCATACGTACCATATTGATTTCTGCGGTTATTTCAAGTATGTTGCTTGTCTGTTAGCACTGACAACTCTACCCAAAAGCGTTGCCTTTTGTCGCTAAGTGAATGCCGTCGGCCTCTGCGTTATACGTGGTGAGAGGTTATGCCTGAAATTTGGTATTCCCGGTACACTCGTGGCAAAGTAGATCTCGGAATTTTGAATTCCCTAATGATTTCCGAAACGTAATGTCCGTTGCGTCTAGTTCCAATCACCACTCTGCGTTCAGAGTCTGTTAATTCGCGTCGTGCTGCCAATATCGCGTCGAAAACCTTTTGACATAAATCACCTAAATAAAAATGTCAGCTCGTTTTATGCATTGCGTACGCGATGCTACTGCCGTCTGTATGTGTGCATATCGCTATCCCATCACTTATGTCACCTCAGTGGATATGCAAGAGTACTGTATTTCTGGGATTTATTCAGCTGAGAAAATGTACAAAGAGTTCTTCTTATGGAGCAGACCAAACTGTACAAGTTTACTTAGAAAAATGAAGAAACCGCTGGACAGTTGCTTAATCGACAATCTTTTATTGTGTACGCCATCAGTTTCGCTTAATGTTCCATCATTTGGTGTCAAAAGTAAAAATCACTTGACCATCTGTGAGCATTCTCACCCCAATGACCACACTGTGATGAGGATGACTTCAGATGACTTAGTGATTTTATTTTTTGCTCCGGATGGTGGAACTTTAAGTGTTCCGAAACCGATCGCGTACCCAATAAAAGATTGTCGATTAAGCAATTGTCCTGCGGTTTCTTCATTTTTACATATTTTACTCATTGTGTTAGTGCATCTTGTAATACAACAAACGATAATCTTCCGAAACACTTTACTTTTATTTGACACACTAACTTTTAATCAGAAAACAAGTTTTAGTTTACAAGAATTTTTATTAATTACATATTTTACTTCTCAACATTAATTAGAAAAATTATTTAATCGGTGTTTTTCAGACTGCTGGTCGTAATATTATGGCACTCTGAAGATACCACATACAGAGCAGCGTGGAACGTCATGGAGGCATCTGAACTGGCAGCAGATCTCTCGAGAACATCTACTGCTCTTGTAACTTCGGCACAACGTGGCTTTGTCATATCTGCATGTTCCTCTCCAAAAGTCGACAGTAAATCGCTGTCGTTCTCTTCTGAACCATGAGCCAAACTGATGACTGGTTCCTCAGCAAATAGATGTTGTCCTCTGCGTGTGTATATTCTTCCTTATTGAGGGTGCAAGAGGGCACCAATTGGGTGTAAACCTGTAAAAGAGCAGCGTTGAAATTCAAAGTTCTATCAACGTTACGAATAGGTTCAGATGCTGAACATCGGTTTCCTCTTCAGCTTCAGAGGCGCCATCAGTTGCTGTCCAGGACTTCTTAGAGCAGTTAGTTATGGTGTCTCTTGTAGCTTCACTCCAAATAGCAGGTATTTAATGGATAGCTTGCAGTACATTGCAATGCGGAAGTGTTACTTGTTGCTGGACTGCACTGATGGCAGCCTAAACAAGTCGACGTCTGTAATTACGCTTCGTTGAGGCGTTTACTCATTGGTCCAATGGCTACAGATGGTCTGTGATATTAGGCAATACTACAGCTTCTATGTTTGGATGTTACAGGTCATCGAAGTGATGTGATGATCAGTGGTCCAAAGGTAGTAAAATATTTCTCTTCCTCGTAGCCATTTGTTGCTGAACCTTCAAGAAAAATTTGATCATCCAATCTTTATTATTATTCTCGTAGTGGCAAGGCAGATTGAATAGGTTGACATTTTTAAAACAAAGTGGAATATTTTATTTTACGGTGTCTAATGGTCTGAGTTTCTCAGAACCGTCCGAATTACAACACAGGACACCCGTCAGTCTCTCCTGCGTGTTCCTCCATTACATTTGCCGCCCTTGACACGTAGTGGTAATCCAGGCATCTACTTACAGAAGACGCCGACTTCACACATACTTAACATACTGTATCTCTGGGGTGATACAAATGAGAGAACATGGTTTGGAATTACCCCTCTCAGTAATTGGCATCTTCAACGTTTGTGTTCCTCCCCACATCGCATCTTCTGAAAACGCTATAGGCAACCCTCAGAACACACAAATCCAGATAGTCCCCTTTTCTGGTCGATTTCAAGAACATTTTCTTGAAACGTGGACAGAGACAATGGAGTTTTCTGTGAGTGCGAATTTCGAACCATTCAAACAATGAATCATGCACTTCTTCATTTTTGGGTGGCCTCATGCTCTTGCTATTGCCACTAAATGGATCGCTTTCCAGAAATCCCGTAAACTTAACATGATAACGAGCAAGGTGCATAAAATTCTACGAAACATCCTGCAATGCTATTCATACAAAATCACCCATTTTCAGGGACCGCTTCCACTGACGCGCCAAAACGACAAACGTTCACTCAGGAATTTCTTGCTCGGATGGAAGTGGACAACAAACGACCATGGAACATTCTGTAACAGACGAAGCCCATTTCCATCTTCCTGGACATGTCGATACGCTGAACTGGAGAGCATGGCCAACGAAATTTCCGCATGCACTTCAACCGTACCAATTCATTCTGCAAAGGTGACTGTGTGGTGCAGGTTGATGGAATCGTTCATAAAAAAAAAAAAAAAAAAAAATGGCTCTGAGCGCTATGGGACTTAACATCTGTGGTCATCAGTCCCCTAGAACTTAGAACTACTTAAACCGAACTAACCTAAGGACATCACACACATTCATGCCCGAGGCAGGTTTCGAAACTGCGATCGTAGCGGTCACGCTGTTCCAGACTGAAGCGCCCAGAACCGCACAGCCACACCGGCCGGCAATCGTTCATCATGTGACCATATTTTATTGAGAAAGTGGGTCATGCTGGTTCTGTTACCTGTACCGTCACTGGTAAACGCTATGAAAGTCTTTTGCGCATCCAGGTTATTCCAACCGTTCAACAACGTTGATATGTGGGTAGGATCATTTTTATGCAAGATGGCGCTCACCCGCACGTTGCGCAGCCAGTGAAGCGGCATTTCGGAAATGCAAGAATTATCGGCCGTTATTTCCCTACAGCCTGGCCAACCAGATTACCTTATCTTAATGCGTCTGACCGACTGTGGGGTTATCTGAAAAATGCTGTGATCAGCGCTCCAGTTACGAACTCAGCTAAATTGAAGGCACACATTGCGCAACACATTCTGAATGTGACCCTGAAACACTCCAATCTATTGTGGAACATGCTGTTTCTCTGTTTCAGCCTGTGGAAGAAAACGATGGACAGGACACTGAAAATGTCTTGCGTCACTCTCACGACAGTTAGAAACCGATGTCATATTGCTTTTTATGCTATTTCTGGTCTCAGAATAGTTAAAAACCGACCTTTTCCATACTATGTAGTACGATCTTGCCGTGGACACGTAACTACACTACTGGCCATTAAAACTGCTCCACCAAGAAGAAATGCAGATGATAAACGGGTATTCATTGGACAAATATATTATACTAGAACTGATATGTGATTACATTTTCACGCAATTTTGTTGCATAGATAGTACCCAGAACAACCACCTCTGGCCGTAATAGCAGCCTTGATACGCCTGGGCGTTAATACAAACCGAGCTTGGATGGCGTGTACAGGTACAGCCGCCCACGCAGCTACAACACGATACCACAGTTCATCAAGAGTAGTGACGAGCCAGTTGCTCGGCCACCATTGACCAGACGTTTTCAATTGGTGAGAGATCTGGAGAATGTGCTGGCCAGGGCAACATTGAACATTTCCTGTATCCACAAAGGCCCGTACAGGACATGCGACATGCAGTCGTGCATTATCCTGCTGAAATGTAGGGTTTCGCAGGGATCGAATGAAGGGTAGAGCCACGGGTCGTAACATATCTGAAATGTAACGTCTACTGTTCAAAGTGCCGTCAATGCGAACAAGAGGTGAACGAGTCGTGTAAACATTGGCATCCCATGCCCTGACGCTGGGTTATACGCCAGTATGGCGATGACGAATACACGCTTCCAATGTGCGTTCACCGCGATGTCGCCAAACACGGATGCGACCATCATGATGCTGTAAACAGAACCTGGACTCATCCGAAAAAATTACGTTTTGCCATTCGTGGACCCAGGTTCGCCGTTGAGTACACCATCGCAGGCGCTCCTGTCTGTGATGCAGCGTCAAGGGTCTCCGAGCTGATACTCCATGCTGCTGCAAGCGTCCCCATCTGTTGACTCAGGGATCGTGACGTGGCTGCACGATCCGTTACAGCCATGCGGATAAGATGCCTGTCATCTCGACTGCTAGTGATATCAGGCCGTTGGGATCCAGCACGGCGTTCCGTATTACCCTCCTGAACCTACCGATTCCATATTCTGCTAACAGTCATTGGACCTCGACCAACGCGAGCAGCAATGTCGCGATACGATAAACCGCAATCTCGATGGGCTACAATCCGACCTCTATCAAAGTCGGAAACGTGATGGTACGCATTTCTCCTCCTTACACGAGGCATCACAACAACGTTTCATCAGGCAACGCCGGTCAACTGCTGTTTGTGTATAAGAATCGGTTGCATACTTTCCTCATGTCAGCACGTTGTAGGTGTCGCAGCCGGCGCCAAGCTTGTGTGAATGCTCTGAAAAGCTAATCATTTGCATATCACAGCATCTTCTTCCTGTCGGTGTAATTTCGCTACTGTAGCACATCATCTTCGTGGTGTAGCAATTTTAATGGCCAGTAGTGTAGTTTCAGCCTACTATTAGTAGTCAATGGATAATGCAGGTCGCAGCTGTTAACTGCCGAACTTGTGCAGTCATGCTTTTCGAACATTACGGATGTGCAACTCAGGCGACTTCTAATACGTGTTTTTTGTTCCGTGACGTTTCCCCTTGCGTTAATAATATACTGTTCAGATCTGACGTCATTCAGAGCAGCAGTTCTCTTTCCACAGCATTTAGAAGCTGAAGCTGTAACTGTAACTTTAATTACAGACACCCTATATATACTTACACAGTTACTCAGTTTAGACGAAAAATGAGACATGAAATATCTAATGAGGGGACCAAATTTTAGTTTGTAGTATGAATTACCCAAAATTCGATTGAAGTCGTAGAATTTTCGATTTAATTTGGCAGGGATCGAGCAGCTAGTACAAGTTAACCGAGTTTTCACTTTATCCGACTTCGAAACAACGTAGGTCAGTTGTAAATTGCTGTTTTATTGATATCGCTGCTTTTAAGCCGACGCAGAGCATTGTTGTCAGTGTTAGATTGTTTTGTTTCAATAATGGATTTTCCAGCTGTCAAACAATGGCTGATATGAGCCGACACAGTTACTCTGTTGATAAGCGATTAATGACGTTTATATGGTTGCTTAAACGTCCACTAACTGGACGAAAAATGAGAGACAAAGTCTCACCTGCTTTATTGCGAGGAATGGGTTTTTGTTTCAGACAGTGCCAAAGGCATAATGCGCAGAGAACGTAGGAAAACATGAGTGGAAACACGTGCCTCCGGCTTCTGCATAGATGAGTAGCATTCCTACGTTCCCTTCATTTCTTTACACAGTACCACAGTACATTGTATTTCGTACGTTTATCTGAAGACGGTTGACTGAATGACGGGCGGGCATTGATCTTGTGCTTCCTTTTGGCTACAGTCAATTGGTATGTTAACCGTCTTACCTGCAGTGTGTGGTGGTTCAGGAGAGTGAAAGTCCATTGTGTGTTGTGTTTTAACAACGTCATTTTATCGTGAATGGTATACTGTGATACTTTTTGAACAGGTCTAAAGGAGAGTACGTGGATTACGGAACAAACAAGGTAAAGTGCTGTTAACAAAAACGCACTGCTATTTCTATCTTCGTAACGAACAAGGCTACCAGAAAAACGGTCATGTGGATGAATACTTGGTAGAGAACCAACATTTGCTTGGTACATTTCTTTTATTTTGCTTCTGAAAAAAAAAAGTTATTTCTGATGATCAGAATAAATGATAAACCTCCTCTTTTTAGCATTATGAACCCAGTAATACCCTTGCTGTTACTTATGAAAAGATACTTTTTCTCCATTAACCTATTTCGATTCGCATCCACAGTATCAACAATTATTGACCGTTGATGACAGTAATAAATAAATTTTGAAAAATGAGAGTAACTTTTAAGATTCATTCCTATCACAAAAAGGAAAGATATAGGGTTATACGAAATTATATTAACAATCCCAGCTTGATGTTGAAGACATGCGCAGTACGCTACGCTCACTCCGTCGACATTTCTTCTCTACTGTACTCGACACTGTTTGTCACACAGTTAACTTCAGTCTACATGGTTCCATATGTGTTCGAGTAATTAGACTACTTCCTTCTCGTGCCAAAATTTAGTCCATGAACTTACTGAGGCGACTACAGCTTGGCGGCTTGCGTCGTAAATAACGCGTCTGGTTGTGGCAGGAGAGTCCAATATTAATCTGCCGGCTGCTTGGACTCGATTTCGTAATCGCAAAAATTACAACGTGAAATGTCTAAAACCTCTTGTCATACACTCCTGGAAATGGAAAAAAGAACACATTGACACCGGTGTGTCAGACCCACCATACTTGCTCCGGACACTGCGAGAGGGCTGTACAAGCAATGATCACACGCACGGCACAGCGGACACACCAGGAACCGCGGTGTTGGCCGTCGAATGGCGCTAGCTGCGCAGCATTTGTGCACCGCCGCCGTCAGTGTCAGCCAGTTTGCCGTGGCATACGGAGCTCCATCGCAGTCTTTAACACTGGTAGCATGTCGCGACAGCGTGGACGTGAACCGTATGTGCAGTTGACGGACTTTGAGCGAGGGCGTATAGTGGGCATGCGGGAGGCCGGGTGGACGTACCGCCGAATTGCTCAACACGTGGGGCGTGAGGTCTCCATAGTACATCGATGTTGTCGCCAGTGGTCGGCGGAAGGTGCACGTGCCCGTCGACCTGGGACCGGACCGCAGCGACGCACGGATGCACGCCAAGACCGTAGGATCCTACGCAGTGCCGTAGGGGACCGCACCGCCACTTCCCAGCAAATTAGGGACACTGTTGCTCCTGGGGTATCGGCGAGGACCATTCGCAACCGTCTCCATGAAGCTGGGCTACGGTCCCGCACACCGTTAGGCCGTCTTCCGCTCACGCCCCAACATCGTGCAGCCCGCCTCCAGTGGTGTCGCGACAGGCGTGAATGGAGGGACGAATGGAGACGTGTCGTCTTCAGCGATGAGAGTCGCTTCTGCCTTGGTGCCAATGATGGTCGTATGCGTGTTTGGCGCCGTGCAGGTGAGCGCCACAATCAGGACTGCATACGACCGAGGCACACAGGGCCAACACCCGGCATCATGGTGTGGGGAGCGATCTCCTACACTGGCCGCACACCACTGGTGATCGTCGAGGGGACACTGAATAGTGCACGGTACATCCAAACCGTCATAGAACCCATCGTTCTACCATTCCTAGACCGGCAAGGGAACTTGCTGTTCCAACAGGACAATGCACGTCCGCATGTATCCCGTGCCACCCAGCGTGCTCTAGAAGGTGTAAGTCAACTACCCTGGCCAGCAAGATCTCCGGATCTGTCCCCCATTGAGCATGTTTGGGACTGGATGAAGCGTCGTCTCACGCGGTCTGCACGTCCAGCACGAACGCTGGTCCAACTGAGGCGCCAGGTGGAAATGGCATGGCAAGCCGTTCCACAGGACTACATCCAGCATCTCTACGACCGTCTGCATGGGAGAATAGCAGCCTGCATTGCTGCGAAATGTGGATGTACACTGTACTGGTGCCGACATTGTGCATGCTCTGTTGCCTGTGTCTATGTGCCTGTGGTTCTGTCAGTGTGATCATGTGATGTATCTGACCCCAGGAATGTGTCAATAAAGTTTCCCCTTCCTGGGACAATGAATTCACGGTGTTCTTATTTCAATTTCCAGGAGTGTATATACGACTACTGAATGACTCAAATCAGCGTTTTACACATTATGGACGAGCAGACTACTGTAGCGAGGGGCAAAATCGCATTAAACAGTATTAATGCACGACTGCGCCATCTGTGGCCTATTGTGCCCAATGTGAAGACGTGCGTGAGTAAGTCTTGCAGTAATGGCGCGGTGTGCGCGTTCATGCTATCCCACAGTTAAATAACACAACAGCGAAATTATTTACCGCTAGCCACCACTAGGAAGCAGTGAGTATTAAGAATCCTGACAAGAAAAAATTATGCTTCCCAAATATATGTAAATAAGACACACACTGAAGCGCCAGAGAAACTGGTGCAGCCAAACGTATTCAGATACAGAGATTCGTAAACCGGCAGAACACGGCACTGTGGTCGACAACGCATCTTTTTCTTATATAAGAAAAAGATGTGTCAGGCGCAGTTGTTAGATCGTTTACTGCTGCTACAATGGCAGATTATCAAGAATAAAATGAGTTTGAGCGTGGTTTTATAGTTGGTGCACGAGCGATGGGACACAGCATCTCCGAAGTAGCGATGAAGTTGGGATTTCCCCGTTCGACCATTTCACGCGTGTACCGTGATTACCAGGAATCCGGTAAAACACTAAATCTGCGACGTCGTTGCTGTCGGAAAAAGACCTTGCAAGAAAGGGACTAACGACGAGTGAAGAGAATTGTTCAACGTGACAGAAGTGCAACCTTCCTGCAAATTGCTGCAGGTTTCAATGCTGGACCATCAACGATTGTCATCCATTCAAAGAAACATCAATATGGGCTTTCGGAGACGAAGGCCCAGTGTACCCTTGATGACTGGATGAGACAAAGCTTTACGCCTTGCTTGGGCCTGTCAGCACCGACACTGGACTGTTGATAACTGAAAACATGTTGCTTCGTCAGACAAGTCTCGTTTCAAATTGCATCGAGCATATGGACTTGTACGGGTATGGAGACAGCCACATGAAACCATGGACCTTGCATGTAAGCAGGGGACTGTCCAAGCTGGTAGAGGCTCTGTAATGGCATGGGGCGTGTGCAATCGGAGTGATATTGGACCCCTGATACGTCTAAATACCACTCTGACAGGTGAAACTTACGTAAGCATCCTGTCTGGTCATCTGTAACTATTCATGTGCATTGTGCATACAGACAAACTTGAGCAATTCCAGCAGGACAATGCGGCACCTCACATGTCCAGAAATGTTACAGAGTGGCTCCAGGAACACTCTTCTGTTTTTAAACACTTAGGCTTGCTACCAAACATCCCAGATATGAACATTATTGATCATATCTGTGATGCCTTGAATGTGCTTTTCGGAAGAGATCTGCACCCCCTCGTACTCTTACGGATTTATGGACAGCCCCGTAGGATTCATATGTCAGTTCCCTCTAGCAGTACTTCAGGCATTAGTCGAGTCCATGACACGTCGTCTTGCGGCACTTCTGCGTGCTCGCGGTGGCCATACACGATATTAGGAGTGTATTACAAAGCGTTGCAGTACAAGGCTCACAGAGTCTTTTTTAAATGATCAAGCTGTTGTCAGGCTGGAAGATAGCCAAATGTGGACTTCAGGTAAGAGCAGGTTTTTGTTTTTAAGTGAGTTGGATACTAATGTGCACTGACCTATGAATAATTCAGTTTTACAAGAACACCATGTACACTCGCTTTCCAAAATTGTTACCCAGGAAGTATTTCAAAGACTTGTTACTACTGGTGCAAGTGTTAATGGTAGTTAAAGGTGAAGTTAATGCTACTTATCCCGATAGTATATTTCACTTTCAGTTTTCAACATGTGTGCACTTCCTGCTCCTTGTGGATATAATGTTGTTGTGAAACCCAGAAAGAGAACATACTATTAAATAACAGTTCACATAATCCAAGGAGTGTCACTTTATAGTACTGAACAAGAAATGAGTCAGTGTTTGTTCATAATAACTGTAATACTTCATATATATGATTTTTTTGGGGGTCACGCGATGATCACTTGTTATGTTTTGGTTATATATTATGGGTAATTGCTTTGGATGGTGCTTCTGGTGAAGAGGTTTCACAGCTAAGAATATTGGCATGTTAGTCATGAGTAAACTAAATGTTTCGGAAAATCAGTTAAGAATACACGCTGCTGACGACCATTTACTTCCTCATTGGTATTATTAATCATTCCATGTATTATAATTGTAGTGTGTGGCACTGCGATGACTTCCACCTCCCTTGCCATGGGGTACATGCTTTTTACTTTATGTAGGTAAAGGGAATTACACGTTACCACGCATTGTACCGACTTTTAATTCTCATAACAGCAGTACAATACGGGTGGTAGATTAGTGAAAGAAGACGTTCTGCCTCCAAAAGAGGCAGCTGCTGTTAATAATTTACGACTAGTTACTTCCGTGACAGCAACAGGATGTAAGTAATTATGACTAGTTTCAGGCGTTGCAAGTCATCCCAGGATCTTCATATGGAATCGATGTTTTGGTGATAAACGTCGCTGTGAATGGTTGCATCGACATCTAAAAATTTTAATGCAGACGCAGCCACTCACGGGGAATGGAGGTACTCACGGCACCTCGTAGACAGAATGGTGTGTGACGATCTCAGACTCTGCTCAACGTCATAAGAGATGAACTGCTTGCGACGGACACCCCGAGCTGCCTGCGATAAAATGAGCTGTTCTAGACAAGGAGTTTGTGTCGTGGCATCTTGGCAAGGTTGTGCCACCAGTGCATCTCTTTCGGGAAATCCATGGTGGCACGGTTAACTACCGGAGGATATGGACATTCTGGAAACGCCCCGTATTATTTCATTCCATGCAACTTTCAAATATTCTCGAAAAAACTCGAGCGTTTTTAATTCCCTGAATCAAGGTCGACTACTCTAAAGACTACGTCGCTCTTCCATAGAACGCTCGTCTGTCACACGGGCGACCTGTGTTCCATTCCCGGTCGAGCACTAATTGCTGGTTTCTTGGGGCAGTGTATCTACTTTTTATGAATATGAAACTCAACAGAAGTATGTGGATTATCACGTATTTCACTTTCTATGAAAAATGCGCGTCTTCTTATTTATTATTGCATATCACAAACAAAAATGTAGTTTTCATTGCAAATATAAGTTCTAAGTTACCGATCTTTTATAAAGGATTCGTGATAAAAGAGTGTTCAAATTTAAAAAATTACAAATTTTTTTTTCGTCTTTACGTATTACACGCTTTATGGAAAGCCTCATAGAACATGCAAATTTGTTTAAAAAATTTCGGTGGCTGTGAATCGAACCCAGGCCACCCACAGAGCACACAAGCATCTCACCACAGTCCCATGGCCTGTCGAAAATTCGACCGGGATGTAGGGAATTAAAGACGCTTGGAAAAATTCAAATTAGATTTTCTCGAGAATTTTGAGAGCTGTATCGCACTGCTTCGACCGATTTCAATCATAGCTCTCAACTTCACGTACCACTGATATACAAAAATCCACTTGTCGTGTGGTCTCATTGTAAGCGATTACCCAGGAGCACAGTACCCAACACCAGTCAAAGGTTACTGTCTAGCTGTTTCCAGGGACAACATAAATTTCATTTTCAACATTTCGTACAAATAACGCTTGAATGTAAAAATTTAAAATGGTGACATAAAATACTCATTAGGAGGTATAATCTCACGCGAAAGGTTCAACACAGTTAGACAAGCATTACGGTTTCAAACTGTGTCTGTGTCTTAAAGCGTTGTAGCTCCCTCCGCAAATTGAGAGGCCAGACAAACGTGTGGTTCCTGAAGAGGGGCAGCAGCCTTTTCAGTAGTTGCAGGGGCAACAGTCTGGATGATTGACTGATCTGGCCTTGTAACAATAATCAAAACGACCTTGCTGTGCTGGTACTGCGAATGGCTGAAAGCAAGGGGAAACTACGGCCGTAATTTTTCCCGAGGGCATGCAGCTCTACTGTATGATTAAATGATGATGTTGTCCTCTTGGGTAAAATATTCCGGAGGTAAAATAGTCCCCCATTCGGATCCCCGGGCGGGGACTACTCAAGAGGATGTCGTTATCAGGAGAAAGAAAACTGGCGTTCTACGGATCGGAGCGTGGAATGTCAGATCACATAATCGGGCAGGTAGGTTAGAAAATTTAAAAAGGGAAATGGATAGGTTAAAGTTAGATATAGTGGGAATTAGTGAAGTTCGGTGGCAGGACGAACAAGACTTCTAGTCAGGTGACTACAGGGTTATAAACACAAAATCAAATAGGGGTAATGCAGGAGTAGGTTTAATAATGAATAGGAAAATAGGAATGCGGGTAAGCTACTACAAATAGCATAGTGGACGCATTATTGTGGCCAAGATAGATACGAAGCACACACCTACTACAGTAGTACAAGTTTATATGCCAACTAGCTCTGCAGATGACGAAGAAATCGAAGAAATGTATGATGAAATAAAAGAAATTATTCAGATGGTGAAGGGAGACGAAAATTTAATAGTCATGGGTGACTGGAAGTCGGTAGTAGGAAAAGGGAGAGAAGGAAACGTAGTAGGTGAATATGGACTGGGGCTAAGAAATGAAAGAGGAAGCTGCCTCGTAGAATTTTCCACAGAGCACAACTTAATCATAGCTAACACTCGGTTCAAGAATCATAAAAGAAGGCTGTATACATGGAAGAAGCCTGGAGATACTGACAGGTTTCAGATAGATTATATAATGGTAAGACAGAGATTTAGGAACCAGGTTTTAAAGTGTAAGA
This sequence comes from Schistocerca serialis cubense, assembly GCF_023864345.2. Classification (NCBI taxonomy): domain Eukaryota; kingdom Metazoa; phylum Arthropoda; class Insecta; order Orthoptera; family Acrididae; genus Schistocerca; species Schistocerca serialis. The sequence goes on along the minus strand of NC_064642.1, from coordinate 317,654,107 downwards.
CATTTCCAGGGGCAGATGTGGACTCCCACCACAATCTATTGGTTATGACCTGTAAATTAAGACTGAAGAAACTGCAAAAAGGTGGGAATTTAAGGAGATGGGACCTGGATAAACTAAAAGAACCAGAGGTTGTACAGAGTTTCAGGGAGAGCATAAGGGAGCAATTGACAGGAATGGGGGAAAGAAATACAGTAGAAGAAGAATGGGTAGCTTTGAGGGATGAAGTAGTTCAAATCGTTCAAATGGCTCTGAGCACTATGGGACTCAACTGCTAAGGTCATTAGTCCCCTAGAACTTAGAACTAGTTAAATCTAACTAACCTAAGGACATCACAAACATCCATGCCCGAGGCAGGATTCGAACCTGCGACCATTGCGGTCTTGCGATTCCAGACTGCAGCGCCTTTAACCGCACGGCCACTTCGGCCGGCGATGAAGTAGTGAAGGCAGCAGAGGATCAAGTAGGCAAAAAGACGAGAGCTAGTAGAAATCCTTGGGTAACAGAAGAAATATTGAACTTAATTGATGAAAGGAGAAAATATAAAAATGCAGTAAAGGAAGCAGGCAAAAAGGAATACAAATGTCTCAAAAATGAGATCGACAGGAAGTGCCAAATGGCTAAGCAGGGATGGCAAGAGGACAAATGTAAGGATGTAGAGGCTTATCTCACTAGGGGTAAGATAGATACTGCCTACAGGAAAATTAAAGAGACCTTTGGAGATAAGAGAACCACTTGTATGAACATCAAGAGCTCAGATGGAAACCCAGTTCTAAGCAAAGATGGGAAAGCAGAAAGGTGGAAGGAGTATATAGAGGGGTCTATACAAGGGCGATGTACTTGAGAACAATATTATGGAAATGGAAGAGGATGTAGAAGAAGATGTAATGGGAGATACGATACTGCGTGAAGAGTTTGACATAGCACTGAAAGACCTGAGTCGAAACAAGGCAACAGGAGTAGACAACCTTCAATTGGAACTACTGTGAGCCTTGGGAGAGCCAGTCCAGACAAAACTCTACCATCTGGTGAGCAAGATGTATGAGACAGGCGAAATACCCTCAGACTACAAGAAGAATATAATAATTCCAATCCCAAAGAAAGCAGGTGTTGACAGATGTGAAAATTACCGAACTATCAGTTTAATAAGACACAGCTGCAAAATACTAACGGGAATTCTTTATAGACTAATGGAAAAACTAGTAGAAGCCGACCTCGGGGAAGATCAGTTTGGATTCCGTAGAAATGTTGGAATACGTGAGGCAATACTGACCCTACGACTTATCTTAGAAGCTATATTAAGGAAGGGCAAACGTACGTTTCTAGAATTTGTAGACTTAGAGAAGGCTTTTGACAATGTTGACTGGAATACTCTCTTTCAAATTCTGAAGGTGGCAGGGGTAAAATACAGGGAGCGAAAGGCTATTTACAATTTGTACAGAAACCAGATGGCAGTTATAAGAGTCGAGGGACATGAAAGGGAAGCAGTGGTTGGGAAGGGAGTGAGACAGGGTTGTAGTCTCTCCCCAATGTTATTCAATCTGTATATTGAGCAAGCAGCAAAGGAAACAAAAGAAAAATTCGGAGTAGGTATTAAAATCCATGGAGAAGAAATAAAAACTTTGAGGTTCGCCGATGACATCGTAATTAGTTGAATTCGAAGGTGTTCTCGCAGGTGGTGTTGTCTAGTACAAGTGGAAATCGTGTGAACAACAGTGTTCTGTGCAGTAGTGCAATTTTTTTTCTGTGCTCCGCCAATATCTTCGAGAAAATGGTAAACAGAAGAGTCAACAGCAGCGCGTCCAGCAGCGGGGAAGTAGCAGGTGCGGCGGGGCTGCTCTTGGCGGAAGGTGTGGCCGCGGCTCCCGGTATAGCGGAGCTGGTCCGCTCTGAGGTAAACGCTGCGCTTCGCGATAAATACAATCTCGATCTGATAGCAGGCACTATATCAGATACTGTAACGGCAGCAGTATTGGCCAAAATGCGTGAAACTGTTGAGGCCAATACTGCCTAAATTACAGCACTAAAAAAGTCTGTGTCTGAATACGAGAAAAAGGCACGAGAGTTGGAAGTGAAACTATCTGCCGCAACAGACGAGCTAGAACGGTACCAAAGGCGAAATAGTCTACGACTGTTTGGAGTAGCAGAAAATAAGGAAGAAGACACAGACAACCTGCTTATACAGGTTGCGCGTGAAAAATTAGGCGTTGAAGTGACCAAGGCAGACATTGACAGGAGCCATCGGGTGGGACGAAAACTACCAGGTGCTACCAAACCTCGTCCAATAATAATTAAATTTGTCTCATACCGAAAAAGGGCAGAGATCTTTACCCAGAAGAAGAAGTTAGCAAGAACAGGGCTTACAATAAGGGAAGATCTGACACACGAACGGCTAAAGATTTTAAACAGTGCCATATCCCACTTCGGTCTTCAGAATGTGTGGACTCAGGATGGTAGAGTAATCATTAACACAGCAGCTGGAAAGAAGACAGTCACAAACATGACAGAACTGAATAGTATTAAGTGAAGCTACTCGAGCCAAAAGTGCAAACTTAACACCATTTGCCAATTGTAACAGCCCTATACTCAGATATAGTCTTGTAATTGTATTAACTTTTTAATTATACCCATATTTGTACCTTCAACTAATTGTTTTTGTAACTGTATTACCTTTTTACTATTTTTTTGTGTTTGTAGCTCGAACCATTACTGTCGGCTGGTGTGCCCGTGCGGTTCTAGGCGCTTCAGTCTGGAACCGCGTGACCGTTACGGTCGCAGGTTCGAATCCTGCCTCGGGCATGGATGTGTGTGATGCCCTTAGGTTAGTTAGGTTTAATTAGTTCTAAGTTCAGGCGACTGATGACCTCAGCAGTTAAGTCGCATAGTGCTCAGAGCCATTTGAACCATTTTCTAATCATTACTTAATTTTAGTTACTGCTAATACTTTTTTCATTCTCTCTGTTTATTCTCTTCCATTCTGTAAAGGTTCTATTGCAATTATTAGTCTCTCCTTTAGTTCACTAATTACCCATTTCTTCGGTTTAAACTGTTCATAACAAAAATCACTATCAGTATCACTTTAGCAAATTTCAACCTAATTGTAGCTTCTTACGATAATCACTACCAGTATCACTTTAGTAAATTTCAATTTAATTCTAGCTTCCTACGATAATCTATTAATTATTAAGCTTACTTCTCTCTGCTGGCAGCATCGGCCTCTTAAATCACTCCCCTTTCCCTTATTTCCACCCTAAGCTGTTTCAAATACGCTAATTACATTTCTCCTCTTACGACATAGGATACACAGTGACACACAGCCGTCACTATTTTGGTCATATTCTCCTTGCACCGAATACCACTAATCCATTTTCTATACTCCCGCAACCTCAGGAAATCTCTTGCAGTCGCCTTTCTTTCGGCACTCGCGGAGTCACAAACAGGGTGCGCAAAATCTCGGACACCCCTGTGTTATGTCACTTGGCGGAAGCACCGGCCAGTGCCCCTCGCGGCAGGTAGTGCCTAACAAAGGGACAAACCAGTCTGCCACCCTACTCCAGGCTGCTCAGCGGAATGCGTCAGAGCTTTTAGCAGCTCACTGCAACATCCAGTCTTTACCTGCACATTACGAAGAACTTAGCCTCCTCTTCAACCAACTAAACTACCACGTAATCCTCTTAACCGAAACGTGGTTGAAACCACACATATCCTCTGCATCTATTCATCTCCCAGGGTACCCATTTCTTAGGGCAGACAGATCAAAAAAGCGAGGTGGTGGGGTCGGCGCGTATATACGAACAGATCTCAAAGTGAAAGTCTTATGTACGTCAAATCCTGCTGAAGAAAAAGAGGCTGAATTCATGTTCATTGAAATAAATATACAAAGTCGGAAATTCTTGACTGGCATCGTGTAAAATCCGCCAAAAATAAGCTCAATGAGTTCCTTCCAGTCGGAATTACATTCACTTCAGTGTCAATACGAACATGTCATCGTAATGGGTGACTTGAACATAGACTTGCTAAGAGATACTCCCTCCGCAATAAACCTAAGAAGACTGTTTAGTTGCAATAGCATGAACATTCTTCCATTGCAACCTACACACCATACGGCGCACAGTCATACTCTTATAGATGTAATCGCAACAAAACAGACTGACAAAGTAAGAGATGTTGGTCAAACATCGGCCCCTGGCCTCTCAGCACATGATGTAATATTCCTGGCCTACTCTGTGCAGCCCCCAAGGATCAAATTGCGTTACATAACATGTAGGAACATGAAACGTATTGACCTTGACTCTCTAACAGCCGATTGCTCAGAAATCTCATGGCATCAAATAATCAGAGAACCTACATCGACGGCAAAATTAATGAACTTGGTGATAAACTCACTGCCCTCTATGACAAACATGCACCTGTGCGCACAATCCGTGTAAGAAAATCTCCTGCTCCATGGCTGACAGCTGAATTACGTTAAACGATGACTAATAGGGATGCTGCCCGCAGGCGTTTCAAGGCAGATCAGAAACCCCAGCGTCTCGAAGAATATAGAAAGCTATGGAACAGAGTGAAACAATGCATTCGCAATGCTAAAATCAGGCACGCCCGCTCGCTTGTATGCAGCGATCTGACGCCCACGACTCTATGGAAGAATCTCCGTAGCTTGGGGGTCGGAAAGGCAAAATCGGAAACTACTTTTCATGTGTCAGCTAACGAATTAAATGAATTCTTCTCTGCACCTCTGAATACCCGCACGGCTGATAATTACCGTCCACAAGAATCCCCAAACAGGATAACTAACAATGATACCCTCCATCTAAAACATGTAACAACAGGCCGGCCGCGGTTGCCGTGCGGTTCTGGTGCTGCAGTCCGGAACCGCGGGACTGCTACGGTCGCAGGTTCGAATCCTGCCTCGGGCATGGGTGCGTGTGATGTCCTTAGGTTAGTTAGGTTTAAGTAGTTCTAAGTTCTAGGGGACTTATGACCTAAGATGTTGAGTCCCATAGTGCTCAGAGCCATTTGAACCATGTAACAACAAGTACGGCAAGAAAAGCAATAATGAGAATCTCTTCTGATGCAACAGGCAACGACGGTATCGGTATAACCATGATTAAGAATGTTGCCGATATCTTAGTACCTGTCTTAACTGACATATTTAATTTTTCCCTCGTGAACGGAACATACCCCACTGCATGGAAAAGAAGCATAATTCGACCCATCCCTAAGATCGAAAACCCGCAACTGCCTAGTGATTACCGACCAATTAGCATACTGCCTGCTGTTTCCAAAGCACTTGAATATATTGTTCATGACCAAATCGCTGAACACTTGCATGAATTCAGCCTATATGACAAATTTCAATCCAGTTTCCGTAAACAACACAGCACAAACACTGCTCTAATTAAAGTAACTGATGACCTGAAATATGCCATCGACAATCTAAAGGCAACAATATTGACGCTACTGGACTTCAGCAAAGCTTTTGACACTGTTAACTTTGACATATTGCTCAGAAAAATGCTACTTAAAAGACAGACAGCATTTTGTTGTCTGCGTAAATGAAAAATCTTCCTGGAAACATGTTTCCTCGGGAGTGCCACAAGGATCAGTCTTAGGACCACTTTTGTTTTCTGTATATGTCAACGATATTTCGTCGGTTCTGTCCTCCTGTAAATATTATTTCTATGCCGACGACCTCCAGCTCTACCTAAGCGTCAGACCTGAAGATGTAAACACTACATTCGCTCAGATGAATGATGATCTGTCTTCGGTAGTGACATGGGCGAAAAACCTGGGGCTTAAACTGAATGCAAAAAAGACGCAAGTAATCTTAATAGCCCATCAGAAATTAATAAGTTCAGATCTCTGCGAACGGCTACCTCCTATTCTGCTCGACGGTACTCCAATACCATATCAGAAAACAGTGAAGAACTTGGGTGTAACTTTGGATGAGCGTCTCAACTGGGCGGAGAATACAGTCGCAGTGTGCCGAAAGACGTCTGCTTGTCTCTATGCTCTCAAAAAGTTTCGGAACATATTTCCACAGGACTTGAAACGCCAGCTCGTGCAAGCACTCGTTCTACCGAACCCCCACTTTTGTGATGTGATTCAACAAGGCATGAGTAGTGAAAACAAAAGACGGCTAGAGCTAACCATGAATGCCTGTGTGCGTTACACCTGAAACATTCGCCGATATGGTCATGTTAGTGCTTCATACTGCGAGCTAGGGTGGCTGCGGTCGGACAGATTGCGTGACTACCACACTCTATGTCTACTTCACCGACTCCTCGTCGCGCAAGCACCCCGGTACCTTGCTTCAGAGATTAAGAACCTGTCATGCCATCATAATCGAAACACGAGGTCACTCTTATTTGGTATCCTAACTGTGCCCACTCACAAAACAAAAACTTTTGCAAACTCCTTCTCAGTTGCCGCTGTCCGCCTCTGGAACAAACTGCCCCTTACCTTGCGCAAAATTCAATCTCCTGCTGCTTTTAAGAAGAAGTTGAAGCATTTCCTACTATCATCCTCATAAAGTTCTCCACAAAATTAATGTACAAGGCCAATCCTCTCATCTGTCAAATAGCAAAGCTAGCGTCTCCTATCTTGCTCCTGAGATGCGTTCCTCTTCATCTATCTCTATTAGCCACGCAATCTTCTTTTCCTTTATATTTCCTTAATTATGTTTCATCATGTCTCTCTATTCTTCTCCTCCCTTCACCATGAGTCTCCCTCATACTCCCTGCTGCCAGCACTCCTATCTAAAATCTGTCTCTTCAGTAATGTCTAATTATAACAGTACTTATGATCTACGAATATAAACTCTATATGTATGTATTTTTCCAGGTGTAACTTTCTAATTGTTTATTTCACTTTTTGTACTAGATGTAGTTTAACATGGCTACTAAAACATATGAATGTAAAGTAAGTAGAATGCCTGGTTAGATGTAAGAGAGGGCCTGATGGCCTTAATCTTGCCAGGTTAAATAAATAAATAAATAAATAAAAATTCTGTCAGAGACAGCAAAGGACTTGGAAGAGCAGTTGAACGGAATGGATAGTGTCTTGAAAGGAGGATATAAGATGAACATCAACAAAAGCAAAACGAGGATAATGGAATGTAGTCGAATTAAGTCGAGTGATGCTGAGATAATTAGATTAGGAAATGAGACACTTAAAGTAGCAAAGGAGTTTTGCTATTTGGGAAGCAAAATAACTGATTATGGTCGAAGTAGAGGGGATATAAAATGTAGACTGATAATGGCAAGGAAAGCGTTTCTGAAGGAGAGAAATTTGTTAACATCGAGTATAGATTTAAGTGTCAGGAAGTCATTTCTGAAAGTATTTGTATGGAGTGTAGCCTTGTATGGAAGTGAAACATGGACGATAAATAGTTTGGACAAGAAGAGAATAGAAGCTTTCGAAATGTGGTGCTACAGAAGAATGTTGAAGATTAGGTGGGTAGATCACGTAACTAATGAGGAAGTATTGAATAGGATTGGGGAGAAGAGAAGTTTGTGGCACAACTTGACCAGAAGAAGGGATCGGTTGGTAGGACATGTTCTGTGGCATCAAGGGATCACCAGTTTAGTATTGGAGGGAAGCGTGGAGGGTAAAAATCGTAGAGGGAGACCAAGAGATGAATACACTAAGCAGATTCAGAAGGATATAGGTTGCAGTAGGTACTGGGAGATGATGAAGCTTGCACAGGATAGAGTAGCATGGAGAGCTGCATCAAACCAGTCTCAGGACTGAAGACCACAACAACAACATTCATCCAATATTTGAGAATGAGATCATTAAATTACTTAGATCAAACTTGAAATATAATTTCAGACCCTTATGAATCTTTTTCTCGCTAACATCCTACACGAAATGAATAAAGGAATAAAGTTTACACTTTACTACGTTTTCGCTGTTTATACAGCAGAACTACCGTATTAGACATGACATTTTAATTTATTATTACTTAACTACTAACTATGCACTGATACGCCAAAACATTATGACCATTGCCTACTGCGACGTTTAAAGCCGCCTGGTGGTGTTGCAGGCACGTGACGCGGTAACGAAAGCAGACACGGACGGGGGATCACCCTAGCGAAGATATAGACTGTAGATGGGTAAAACCATTGAAGTAAGCGACTTTGACAAAGGCCAGATTATTATTACGCAAAGCCTCTGGACGAGTATCTCGGTAACGGCGAAGCTGGTCGAATGTTCCCATGCTACTGACGTGAGCATCTGCGGGGAGAGGTAGAAGGACAGTGAAACTACCGCTGGGTGCTAAATGGTTGGACTTCACTCTTCACAGAACGTGGGGTTCGGAGGCTTGTCTGCTCTGTAAAGCAGGATAGATGGTGAACTGCGACATCTCTGCTGAAAGATAATGTTGGTGAACACCGTTTATCGTAGACTGTTGAACATGGAGCTCCGCAGCACGCTACTCCTACGTGTTCACATGTTGACCCAACGACATCGTCAGTTACCGGCTGCGGTGGTCTCGCAGTTCTAGGCGCGCAGTCCGGAACCGCGCGACTGCTACGGTCGCAGGTTCGAATCCTGCCTCGGGCATGGATGTGTGTGATGTCCTTAGGTTAGTTAGGTTCAAGTAGTTCTAAGTTCTAGGGGACTGATTACCACAGCTGTTAAGCCCCATAGTGCTCAGAGCCATTTTTTTGACATCGTCAGTTACAATTGCATCGGGCACAGGACCATCGGAGTTTGACCGTCGACCAGTAGAAAAGTATCGGCTCTTCGGTTGAATCACATTTTTAGTACAGTTGGTCAACGGTCTCTGCATAAATGAATAGCATTTTTGGTACAGTAGGTCCATGGTCGTCTCCACAAACGCAGCGATACACGGATAGCTGATGGTACCATTATTATGCTATGGGAGACGTTCCCCTGTGCTTGGATGGGACCTATGATAATAATCGAAGACATGCTGACAGCTGCGAACCATCTGGAGACTCTCATTCTTGATGGTTTCCCTGACAGCGATGTCTTCTTTCAGCACTATATTTGTCCGTGTCTCGGAGCAGAACCGTGATGCATTGATTTACGGAGTATTATAGTGAACTCACGTTGATGTCTAGGTGACAAAATTAACCTGATGTAAATCCTATGGAACCCGTCTAAGTCACTATAGGGCGCGGTCACAGTGTACGCAAATCAGCGGCCACGTACTTCCACAAACCTGCCAACAATCTGTCGGATCCCTGATACGCAGAATCAGTGGTGTATTTCGTTCCAAAGATTGACAAATACGCTACTAGGCAGGTGGTCATAATGTTTTGGCTCATGAGCATATTCGCAACACTTCTTGCAGACAGTAGACCTATACAAATATACTAGTGAATATACATGGATGATTATGTCATGTTAGGGCGCATAGTTTTGGACATACGATGTCATGAATATTGAAATACGTGAAAAATTGGCTTGTACAGCTTGAAACTGTGTATATGTCTCCAGGCAATGTGAGGGGTCAACCGGCCCTTACGTGTGGACAACACTTTACCTCTCGCAGGTCGCAGCAGGTACTATCGATACTCGTGCGCCGAGTGCGCCAGAAACTAGTCTGAATTGAGACTCCGAGGAAGTACGTTTCTGGCTGCTAAGCGAGCAGGGCGGATTTCGGATAACGGCCGACCACGGTTACAGTAATTTAATGGCTGTGTGTGTCACCCAACGCCGTGGGCCTGACCTCCAGCAAATACGTAAATGGCATTAACTGGGTGATTTGTTGACGTGTTTAAGTTTTCATTTGTGTACCGTGATGACGGGACAACCGCGCCGGGCACCCACGATTTGGATTGCAGTGAGGATTGTGCATTCAGTGCTCGATAAAGACTATTGGGTGTGACGAGATTAATAGGCGACCTGTGATGAGTTAACCGTTATTACTTCGTCAGACGAAGGGAGTAACTGCCTCGGTCATGCTGTTTGGACAATATATATATATATATATATATATATATATATATATATATATATATATATATATATATAGAACCTTAACAACAAAGTATATACCGATTATTGCTCCCTTAGGTCCTAATTAGTTTCGTTGGATTTGATACGAAACAACTCCCGGGCAAATATTAACCAATCAGCCTTTATCAGTTGCACGCGGTCAAACTATTCTAAACTGTTAGGCTATAATCCAATAGTCAATAACGATGAATATTTGAGAACGAGAGCGACATTGACTTAATGTCAGACCTTTTCCAAACTTTTTCTCGTTTACACTCCTAATGTCAAATATTTAACTCATTTGTAAAGTAATCAGAAGTTTGAAGCTGATTTAGTCATGGGAGTTCGATTTTTAAATAATCGCAGTTTTACTGGTACTTACCAAACATGTATCATTAACTTGTGGGTAGCATTGCATGTATTGGCGGTGTTTCATACGTAAATCATTGCTTGGTTCATATAGTTTTTGAGGATTTGTACATAATTTTCCACTTCCCTCTGCTGCAGTGGGAGACAGTCCAGAGCTTGTGCAGATTGTTTTTCTTAGATTCCCAGAGGTTAACTTGAGACGACGTTTTCGTCCAAGTCGTGAAGGCCCGAGGGATGTCTGCTGGCCGCCGTGATCCTCTGCCTTGCGGCGTAATATGGACTCAGTATGGAGGGGCGTGTTACCCGCACAACGCTCTCCCGGCTATTTTGCCAAATTTCCGGACCGTGGAGTCGCTGCTACGCGGTCAAGAAGCTCCTCAGTGGGCATCACGAGGCTGAGTGCAGCCCGCACCAGTCCTCCTACCACGGAGAAACCCTTGGCAGTACTGGGTATCGAAATCGGTCCTCTGCACGCCAGCCACCTACACTGACCACTCAGCTACAGAGCCTAACTTCCTCCCAACAAAACTGTACCAAAACTAATTTTGCCCTTGCTCATTTTCGGTATGATCTTTTATGTTTGTCGTACGTAATGTAACTCCTTAGCAGACGACCAATTTTTGTAGACCCATACATTTTATAACATAAAAAGATTCAGAATTTTATGACTGTCTAAAGAAATGTAGTAATTTACTTTAGCGTCCTACGAGAATATAATTTTGTTGATGTCCTCATAGAGTCATATATCCACTTGAAATATCCTTTGCTTCCTCATGGTGGTGGCGAGCATTTTGTTCCCCCCATTCAGCTCTTTGGGGACATTATTACATAGGAACACGCTCAACTACTACGTTAATGTCGTGTATAAATAAAAGCAATGTATCACAGTTAAAGTCTTTCAATTTAGATTTGTAAATTCCAAATGTGCACCTCATAATGCTTACTTTTGCTGGATGTCAATTGAATATGGATCTGCTGAATAGCATAGATCTGTTTAATACATGGTTCTCTGGTCTACCGTCATATACAGGGTGATTTTTTCCACCGTGCAAAACTCTAGGGGTTGATCGATGAGAAGATACGGAGCAAAATATATCTAATGAACTTATGTCCGGAAATGCTAGATATCATTCATTCAATCATACTTTGTTACAGAAACTGCGGTCTAATAAGCGCTGTACCATGCATCCATAGTTACAGTATGCGTGGTTTCCTCCCAGAGAGTGGTACTGTTCCTCATACATCAAGCCCTAGTGCCCTCTCCTGCCATAGTAATTGGCAACGTTGTGTCCGACTCACTCTCCTTGCTAACTCGCTTTGCAGTGGATGTGATGTAGTGTTGTGCACAATGATCCCATATTCGAATCCAGAGCTCGCCGACATGGTGTTTACTTACGGAAAGGCAAATGGCAACGGGCGGCGGGCAGCAAGATTGTATCAGGAAACCTATCCCAGCCGACCACAGTCACATCATTGAATGTTAGCAACAGTGTCTCGCCGTTTGTCTGAGACAGGGTCGTTTCGGAAAGCAGGAAATCATGAAGAAATTACCCGAAATTTTAGGACATTAGACTTTGAGAAAAGGCGACCGCCGTGTCAGTACTAGGCTGATGGCCCGCGAGTACAGGATAATCCAGACGACCGTGTGGAACATTCTCCATGGCAGTTGTTACTACCCTTATCACTTACAGCGTGTGCAGGGTTTCCTAGCGACAGACTTTCCACATCAGGAGCACTTTTGTCACTGGTTTCTTCACCAGGCAACCACAATACCGGGATTTGTGTCATCCATCGTATTCACAGATGAGACCACCTTTACGACAAGAGGTATCTTCAACTTTCATTAACAGTCATATGTGAAACAGTATGTAGAACTCACATGCAATGGTGACAGCGAAACATGCTCCGATAGCACCTGGTGTGTAATATGCGTGAGACGGGCGAAGTACCATCCGACTTCAAGAAGACTGTAATTGTTGTAATTCCAAAGAAAGCTGTTACTTCCTGGAGCAAATATTAGCGACCTGTCAGTTTCATGTCATAGTTGCAAAACTCTAACGCTGATTCTCTACAAAACAACAGAAAAACTGCTAGAAGCGATCTCGGAGAAGTTCTGTTTGGGCTTCAGAGAAATTTTTGAATAATCGAGGCATTGCTGAGCCTACAACTTGTCTTACAAGATAGCTTAAGGAAAGGTAAACCTACGATTATAGAATTTATAGACTTAAAGAAAGCTTTTAATAGTGTTGTCTGCACTACACTCTTTGCAATTGTGAAGGTAGCACCGAACGAAGGATTATTTGCAACTTGTACGAAAACATACTGCAGTTATAAGCGTCAAGGAGCATGAAAAGGAAGCAGTGTTTTAGAGCGGAGTGAGACAATGTTGTAAAGTATCCCTGTGTTACTCAGTCTGTAAAGTGAGCAAGCAGTAAAAGAACAGAAAGAAAAACTGGGACAAGACATAAAAACTTTGAGATTTGACAATGGCACTGTAATTCTGTCAGAGGCAGCAAAGGAGTTGGAAGAGCAGTAGAATGGAATAGATAGCGCCTTGAAAAGAGGATATAATACGAAAATCAACAAAAACAAAACAAACGTGATGGAATATGCTGTTGTTGTTGTGGTCTTCAGTCCTTGCACTGGTCTGATGCAGCTCTCCATGCTGCTCTATCCTGTGCAAGAATCTTCATCTCCCAGTATGTAGGAATCAACATGGATTCCGGAAACAGCGATCGTGTGAGACCCAACTCGCTTTATTTGTTCATGAGACCCAGAAAATATTAGATACAGGCTCCCAGGTAGATGCTATTTTTCTTGACTTCCGGAAGGCGTTCGATACAGTTCCGCACTGTCGCCTGATAAACAAAGTAAGAGCCTACGGAATATCAGACCAGCTGTGTGGCTGGATTGAAGAGTTTTTAGCAAGCAGAACACAGCATGTTGTTATCAATGGAGAGACGTCTACAGACGTTAAAGTAACCTCTGGCGTGCCACAGGGGAGTGTTATGGGACCATTGCTTTTCACAATATATATAAATGACCTAGTAGATAGTGTCGGAAGTTCCATGCGGCTTTTCGCGGATGCTGCTGTAGTATACAGAGAAGTTGCAGCATTAGAAAATTGTAGCGAAATGCAGGAAGATCTGCAGCGGATAGGCACTTGGTGCAGGGAGTGGCAACTGATCCTTAACATAGACAAATGTAATGTATTGCGAATACATAGAAAGAAGGATCCTTTATTGTATGATTATATGATAGCGTAACAAACACTGGTAGCAGTTACTTCTGTAAAATATCTGGGAGTATGCGTGCGGAACGATTTGAAGTGGAATGATCATATAAAATTAATTGTTGGTAAGGCGGGTACCAGGTTGAGATTCATTGGGAGAGTGCTTAGAAAATGTAGTCCATCAACAAAGGAGGTGGCTTACAAAACACTCGTTCGACCTATACTTCAGTATTGCTCATCAGTGTGGGATCCGTACCAGATCGGTCTGACGGAGGAGATAGAGAAGATCCAAAGAAGAGCGGCGCGTTTCGTCACAGGGTTATTTGGTAACCGTGATAGCGTTACGGAGATGTTTAATAAACTCAAGTGGCAGACTCTGCAAGAGAGGCGCTCTGCATCGCGGTGTAGCTTGCTCGCCAGGTTTCGAGAGGGTGAGTTTCTGGATGAGGTATCGAATATATTGCTTCCCCCTACTTATACCTCCCGAGGAGATCACGAATGTAAAATTAGAGAGATTAGAGCGCGCACGGAGGCTTTTAGACAGTCGTTCTTCCCGCGAACCATACGCTACTGGAACAGGAAAGGGAGGTAATGACAGTGGCACGTAAAGTGCCCTCCGCCACACACCGTTGGGTGGCTTGCGGAGTATCAATGTAGATGTAGATGTAGATGTAGTACCTACTGCAACCTACATCCTGCTGAATCTGTTTAGTGTATTCATCTCTTGGTCCCCCTCTACAATTTTTACCCTCCACGCTGCCCTCCAATGCTAAATTTGTGATCTCTTGATGCCTCAGAACATGTCCTACCAACCGATCCCTTCTTCTTGTCAAGTTGTGCCACAAATTTCTCTTCTCCCCAATTCTATTCAATACCTCCTCATTAGTTATGTGATCTATCCATCTAATCTTCAGCATTCTTCCGTAGCACTACATTTCGAAAGCGTCTATTCTCTTCTTGTCCAAACTATTTATCGTCCATATTTCACTTCCATACATGGCTACACTCCATACAAATACTGTCAGGAACGACTCCTTGACACTTAAATCTATACTCGATGTTAACAAATTTCTCTTCTTCAGAAACGCTTTTCTTGTCATTGCTAGTCTACATTTTATATGCTCTCTACTTCGACCATCATCAGTTATTTTGCTCCCCAAATAGCAAAACTCCATTTACCACTTCAAATGTCTCATTACCTAATCTAATTCCCTCAGCATCACCCGACTTAATTCGACTAAATGGAATACAGTTGAATTAAATCAGGCGGACCTGAGGAAATTAGATTATTAAACGATACACTAAAACTAACAGAGGAGTTTTGGTATTTGGGCGGTAAAATAAATGATGATGGCTGAAGTACAGAAGGTATAATATTGACTAGCAGTGGCAAGGAAAGCGTTTCTGAAGAAGAGATATTTGTTAACATTGACGTAGATTTAAATGTTAGGAAGTCTTTTCTGGGGGTATTTGTTTGGAGTGTTGCCATGTATGGAAGTGAAACGTGGACAATAAACACTTCAGGCAAGAAGAGAATAGATGCTTTTGAAATGTGATGTTATAGAAGAATACTGAACATTAGATGATTAGGTCATGTAACGAATGAGGAGGTACTGGACAGAAATGGGGAGGAAAGATATTTGTTTTACATGTTGGCCAAAAGAAGAGATCGGTTAACGGCACACATTCTGAGACATCAAGTGGCCACCAATTTAGTACTGGAGGGAGGCGTGGGAGATACGAATTGTAGAGGTAGACCAAAAGACGAATACAGTAAACAGATTACAAAGGATGTAGGCTGCAGCAATTATTCGGAGATGAAGAGGCTAGTGCGGGATAGAGTAGCATGGAGAGTTTCATCAACCCAGCCTTAAGACTTAAGACCAAAACAGTGTCTACCAATCTTTTTCCCAACACACTGTCTTTCATTTGCTATTTGAGTGTAGTCAGAAACCCTTAATTTATAGCGGAGTCTCCGCAGTCCTCTATGAGCGTCAATCGCATAGTGCTAGATAGATATGGACACCGTATTTGTCGTGAATAGTTGATAATCCCGCCTCTAGAGAGCTGTAATAGACTTATGTTTATTTCGCACACACTTGTTAAATCTAATAACTATGTGGGTGCATTTGTTAAGCGTAACGTTGAAGTAAATCGACAACTGCCACTACTTATGTAAATCATGTATGATAATTATCACCATGATGCAATTCGAAGACGAATGCCCGCATATTCGGGTAGCGCTTACAGAGTATTCGTGAACATAAACATTTCGTGTTGTAAATTCATTACGGCCATCATATTGTGATGGCTATATATTATAACGTCAAACAATAGACAGCTTTTCGTACCAGACATTCATACCTCTTATGAATGAAAGGAAAAAGAAGCGAGATTTAAATAGTGCTGAGACATATATTTAAAGTGTTAGCTTGAAGTGAACCGTAGTGTTTATCAGCTATAATAGTTCTCAATACTCTGTTGCGTTTCACGACCGTTTATGCTTTCAGCCTAATATTAGCAGTCAATGGGTAATGCAAAGACTGGAATATTGCTCTCATAGCTACTTAGTTTCGTGTAATATGCCTGAGTAAGTGGGAAGGACCAATCGTTTGATTACACCATCGATGACTGAATCAGTTAAAAGGACGAAAACATTTACGATTGTTCATTTGAATGATTTAGTATGGAATTATCAAGCAAGCTCTTAGGGAAATCGGTCGAAATTAATACTTACTGAACACTACAAGTCATGTGAAATTTATCCGCCAAGAAGGTCACTTGCAAAAGTCTCCTCCTTTGTTATTTTCAAGTATTCAACAGTAGTCCGAGGAATTTACAGTGAAGACTAAACAGGGAAATGATAGAAGGTTCAGAGAAGAATTTCGTGTGTTTCGTCTGTCTGAAATGGGAATCCTCAACAAGCATCTGTGGGTAACAGTATAAAGATAAACAGTGCGCTGCAAACAAAGATTTATTCTGAGAATTCTGAGAGCGCAATTTCCGAGACAAAAAAACTTATTGCGCCACCGTAACGACTATGACAGTAAATTAGAGAGAGATTCATATTTACACGGAAGCGTACCGCCAGAAGTTCTTCGTGCGTGAAATGGGAAGCGCGTACAACGTAAACATAAACTTCTTTATTTAGTAAATTTTCATAACTTACTGTCGCATGAGATAGCATTTTGTTCCTACTCAGATTAGCATGAAAAAATTACCACAAAATTCACGAACGACATGGAGCACTATATGTAGGATGCTCGATACTGTAAAAGCTTCCGCAGACTTTGGCACCTGTTTCTGGAAATGTGAAGGGGTCGTGATTTAATTCTGTATAAACCACTGTTTCAGTAAACGTCAGAAGTGGCTTTACGCAGGAATGTGCACCACGTGCCCGGAAAAGTTTTGTGTAAGAATACAGGAAATGTATTTACAGCTGCGAATATGAATCACCGTAGGCTATGTATTGGAATGATGAAAATGAGAGTTTGTGCCGGATCTGGACTAGAATCCGGACTTCCTGTTTTACGCCAGGCGTCTCCTTAACCGCTTCGTCTATCCTTGCATGAATCACGGCCAGACCCAAACTTACTTCCATAAGTCATCATCCATGTGTGACAACCTCCACCACTCTTTTCTTTCTTTTTTTTTTAAGTAATCAGTCTTTGAGTTCACTACCATACAATTATGTGCTCCAAACGTACATTCTCAAAGATTTCTTCCTCAGATTAAGGCCTGGGTAATTTGTTGTATAGGTATCAGAAGTCCTTAACTACATCTGCTTCGGGACCACAAATTTTGATGTTAGGATTCTCGGTGTTATCATTTCTGCTACTTCTTATTAGTTTCGTCATTCTTCGATCTATTCTAAGTCCATAATCTGGAGTCATTAGACTGTTCATTGCATTCAGCAGATCCTGCAATTCTTCTTCACTTTCTTTGAGGATAGCAGTGTCGTCGGCGAATCTTTTCACTGATATCCTTTCGCCCTGAATTTTAATTCCACTCTTGAACCTTACTTTTATTTTTTTCATTGCTTCTTCGATGTAAAGATTGAAAAGTAGAGGCCAAAGACTACATCCGTGCCTCACACTAGTACGTTACGTATATTCCCGTCTCTATACTAATTGAGAGTTGAAGGTCTTTTATTGGTGGATAAAATCGAAATAGCAGTGCCTGTTTTATTAAGAAGTACGATGTAATATTACACAGGTACTGCTATATTGCACTTATTGAAGAAGTTGGAGAATCTTGTACTTATATCGCAGTACACCGGTTTATATTGTGTAGATATGCGTAAGATTATGGAACAGGTCGGGCCTGTACTACCCCGTTTGCATCAGTGCGATCCTCAACAACGAATTGCGGGGCGGACATTAGCGAATGCCTCGTGTACTCCATTTGGCTTCCTGTTGTGCGTTACTCTTTTTTTCTTATTTGAAAAAAGACTAATCGTGGTGTATTCCAGTATATGAGTAGGACTTCCATGACGCCAGAAACCGACACTCCCCATGTGTCGGCTCTGCTTCCGCAGAAGCACAATTTACAGTTGGTGACTGCGACTCTGCTAGGGCAGACGGGGTTTTTTTCCTTACCTCTCTTCTTCCTGCCATAATTAAACTGCTATTTTGTTTACGCTTGCAGCCGACTGCCACGTTAAAACGCCCATACTATATGAAATCAGTGGTTTATATGTTTATAACTAACAGTAGCAACCATTCTATTAACACACGACAGCAGGATGGTGTTTTTATGCGACCACATCCTGCAGTTCTCATTAGCAACATATATTTTCAAATGGCTTACATGAGAGTAGAATTGTATCATAGTGATGGTTTAAAAACACAGCTTGGGCGATATTCTCTTGTAATGCCCCTGTTTCCTCCTGGAATAGTGTAGGTTTCTTTATCTGTGCTACAGGACTGCAGAGTGTTGAACTTAATGGAATAACGCACAATTTAAAAAATGCATATTTTAGGTCCACTTCATCGTGTTATGAAAATTGTAACTCACTGAAATGAGCTAACAACAGGTTAAGCCTTTACGCATATAGCATTCAGTCCTTAATTTGATCCATCTATACTGATTGGAGTTTTGAATGGGTTTCCCAGGCGCATAATTTCATAATATTCATGTGAAATACTACTACTACTACTACTACTACTATTATTGTTATTATTATTATTATTATTTTGTTATACACTGGTCAACTAGAACATAATGGCCAACAACAATACAGCCGGTACGTCCACCTTAGACACGGATTGTAGTTGGGGGGAATGGAAGCAATGAGACCTTGGTAGGTCGCTGGAATAATTTGGCATCACATCTGCACAAACAACTCACCTGATTCCCGCAAATACGGGGGAGGGGGACGATGAGCTCTGGCGCCACGTTCAGTCACACCCCAGTTGTGTGCGATCGGGTTCAGATATGGCGAACTGGGGGGCCAGCACATCAACTGGAGCTCGCCACTGTGTTCCCACAACCAGTCCATCACACTTCTGGCCTTGTTGAAAAATGACGCTGTCGTCGGGAAACATGATCGACATGAAGAGGAGTACATGATCTGCAACTAGTGCATAATATTCCATGGCCATCGTGGTGCCTTGCACGAGCTTTATTGGACCCATGGATTCCCACAGAGAGTAATGAAGCTGCCACCAGCATGTCTCCGTCCCGCATTACAGGTATCAAGGAGCTGTTCGCTGGAAGACGATGGATTTGTATCCTCCCATCGGACCGATGAAGAAGGTATCGGGATTGAGCAGACCGTGCAACGAACTGCCACTGCTCCAACGCCCAGTGCCGATGGTTACGTGGTTATTTCAGTTGTAGTTGCCGATGTGGAGTTAACATTCAAGCATGCGTAGGTCGTCGGCTGCGGAGGCCCATCGTTACGAGTGTTCGGTGCACTGTGCGTTCAGAAACACTTGTACTCTACCCAGCATTAACGTCCGATATTAGTCCCGTCACAGTTTTCTGCCTGTCTTGTTTTACCAGAGTGCCCAGCATGTGCCGCCCAATCCCACAACGTCTGGGCGTGCCTTCATCTTGGTTTCTCTACATATTGAAGACATTCACCACAGCATTCCTCGAACAACCGACAAGTAGTGTCGGGCCTCCGGGCCATCATAGTCTACCCTTGGTCAAACTCAGATACATCGCGAGCCTTCCCCATTCTACACACGGACAGTACGCTCACTGATACTACATACATCCTGCGTGTCTGACTAGCAGTCATTCCTGGCCAGGTGATGCTGCTACCGCGTCTGGACGAGCTTATATCAATAGTAGGACGGTGGTCATGATGTTCTGGTTGGTCAGTGTACTCGTACTTCGTTATTGAGGGGCACCTTTTTGTTATTATACACTACTGGCCATTAAAATTGCTACACCACGAAGATGACGTGTTACAGACGCGAAATTTAACCGACAGGATGAAGATGCTGTGATATGCAAATGATTAGCATTTCAGAGCATTCACACAAGGTTGGCGCCGGTGGCGACACCTACAACGTGCTGACATGAGGAAAGTTTCCAACCGATTTCTCATACACAAACAGCAGTAGACCGGCGTTGCCTGGTGAGACGTTGTTGTGATGCCTCGTGTAAGGAGGAGAAATGCGTACCGTCACGTTTCCGACTTTGATAAAGGTCGGATTGTAGCCTATCGCGATTGCGGTTTATCGTATCGCGACACTGCTGCTCGCGTTGGTCGAGATCCAATGACTGTTAGCAGTATATGGAATCGGTGGGTTCAGGAGGTTAATTCGGAACGCCGTGCTGGATCCCAACGGCCTCGTATCATTAGCAGTCGAGATGATGGGCATCTTATCCGTATGGCTGTAACGGATAATGCAGCCACGTCACGATCCCTGAGTCAACAGATGGAAACGTTTGCAAGACAACAACCATCTGCACGAACAGTTCGACGACGTTTGCAGCGGCATGGACTATCAGCTCGGAGACCATGGCTGCGGTTACCCTTGACGCTGCATCACAGACAGCAGCGCCTGCGATGGTGTACTCAATGATGAACCTTTGTCCACGAATGGCAAAACGTCATTTCTTCGGATGAACCCAGGTTCTGTTTACAGCATTATGATGGTCACATCCGTGTTTGGCGACATCGAGGTGAACGCACATTGGAAGCGTGTATTCGTCATCGCCATACTGGCGTATCACTCGGCGTGATGGTATGGGGTGCCATTGGTTACACGTGCCGGTCACCTCTTGTTCGCATTGACGGCACTTTGAACAATGAACGTTACATTCAGATATGTTACGACCCGTGGCTCTACCCTTCATTCGATCCCTGCGAAACCCTACATTTCAGCAGGAAAAATCACGACCGCATGTTGCAGGTCCTGTACGGAGCTTTCTGGGTACAGAAAATGTTCGACTGCTGCCATGGCCAACACATTCTGCAGAACTCTCACCAATTGAAAACGTCTGTTCAATGGTGGCCGAGCAACTGCCTCGTCACAATACGGCAGTCACTACTCTTGATGAACTGTGGTATGGTGTTGAAGCTGCATGGGCATCTGTACCTGTACACGCCATGCAAGCTCTGTCTGACTCAATGCCCAGGCATATCAAGCCCGTTATTTCGGCCAGAGGTGGTTGTTCTGGGTTCTGGTTTCTCAGGATCTATGCACCGAAATTGCGTGAGGATGTAATCACATGTCAGTTCTAGTATAATATATTTTCCAATGAATACCCGTTTATCATCTGCATTTCTTCTTGGTGTAGCAATTTTGATGGCCAGTAGTGTATTTTACTTTAATAAATTCTGAATATGAATGATACGCCTAGGTTTAAGTAGCAGGGGTCCTATAGAACAAAAATAATGTACTATGTTTCCCCCGTCGCGGTAAACATTATGATTTGTACAGTACATAATGATGTAAGTGCATATACGCTAAGACATTTGATGCTGTGGTAAAGAAGAATCGACCTCTATCTCAGGAAATATGCAGATATTTGTTTTTCCCGTAATGCTCTCCTGTATAAGCCGTGTCACCGCCCACGTTACAGTCCACTACTCATGCGCCCTGAAACAGTCGCGTAATTTGCGCGCAATTTACGAGCATCTCTGGTGAAATATGCTTGTGGTGACCCCCTTTGTGTTCTTGCGCCGGTGACAAATATTCTGTCATCCTGAATAATGGCTGCATGCAGTACATCGTGCTTCCAGAAAGATAAATGGCTTACCGTTGCTCCTGGCCTTCGAAATTGCCGAAATAAAAATACGCCGTTCTTTTGAACGTGGAAATTAAATTAAATGTTTAATAAAACGCAAGTGTTTGAAGAAATACTTCAAGCAGTACGCAGCGACAGGTTTTTTTTTATGCCTACGAGTAAATTTCCCGTGGGGCATGAATCTTGAGGTAAGATACTTAATGTGGGAATACTAAAATAGAAATGAAAATTTCATAAGGTTTATCACCTACTTACAGTTTGATAGAATTCAGTCTAGCGTGATCGGCACTTTAAATTTTGATGGCCAGTAGTGTATTTTACTTTAATAAATTCTGAGTATGAATGATACTCCTAGGTTTAAGTAGCAGAGGTCCTACAGAACAAAAATAATGTACTATGTTTCCCCCGTCGCATATTTTTTTCGGATCTTCAGCGTGCTGAAGGTTAATTAGGACCGCAACTTTTCGTGTATTGAAATAAATGGTTGGAATTCCGTCGCAGGTTACATTAAGAAGTATCCTTAATTTATTGGTGATGACTAGTTTCAGACATTGTGTCCGTTCTCAAACCATTCGCCTTGGTAAGTAACTGAAATACAGTCAAGTATGCAAGCTGCGAACAGCCACAACGGACAGTCCAGATAGCAGTACAGAGTGAACAGTTCGAAGAGAAATGAGCATTTCTCACTGTTCACTGTAGCTTGAAACATGTACACTTGACTGTATTTAATTACTTAGCAAAAGCCTTTTCGTTTTTGATGCTTCCAGTCTTGTCTCAGATGTGTGTCATAAATCGTCTCATTATTATTTTCTACATTTTTGCTTTGACTGAAATCTTAATTCTATGCGTCATTCGCAGTTGCAGGTGTGATCTTGTTGAATACTAAGCAAGTATTTGTCTTCCCTTGTGTTACACAAAGCCTTTCGAAACCAGTGGGATCCATCCCAAAATGGAATTTACTTTGCACATTATTTTTTATAGCTAGTAAGGAAGTAATTAAAATAAATAATCTGTTTCGGTTATATGAACTTCTGGTAAACGATCAGGATGCAGTGACTTTGAACTACAAACTAATGACGTGCAAATTGACTCGTGTCTCGCATAACGATGCACTATGCAAGGGATCGATAAACTCATGAGAAAACAACTACCTTGCTCTTGTGGTTATAAAACTGCGTATCTGTTTCGAGAAGGTGAAGGTGTGTTAGATTTTGAGATTCGAGATACAAAGAAAACGAAAGAAGAGAAAGCTATATTGACCAAACCCGAAAAGATTGCACAGAAACTTGCAATGTTTATATTTAAAAACACGTACTCAGATTGAATGACTTAGGAAAAAAGCAGGCTGTGCACAGCGTATGGTCTACACAGCACCTTTTTACTGACGTATTAAACAACGTCGTAGGACATATTATTTTCGGGACGTCGAATGGTAGGACCTATGCCTGCTGAAATGAATGGATCTACAAGCACATAAAGCAAAAGATGAGAATCCACGCTACATATGAAGGTTATTTTTGCTAGTAGTAACCATTTTAAACTAATATCATGATTTAATGTAATTACACTACAGCTGCCAACATGAGTAACGTGGAAGTAAATATCCTCGGAGTAGTGAAACAACTTAAATCACTTAATAAAAGCAAGTCTTCTAGTCCAGACTGTATACCAATTAGTTTCCTTTCGGAGTATGCTGATGCTTTAGCTGCATACTTTACAATCATATACAACCGTTCGCTCGACGAAAGATCCGTACCCAAAGAATGAAAAGTTGCACAGGTCACACCAATATTCAAGAAAGGTAGTATGAGTAATCCACTAAATTACAGGCCAATATCGTCAACGTCAATATGTAGCGGGATTTTACAACACATATTGTGTTCGAACATTATGAATTACCTCGAAGAAAACTGTCTATTGACACACAGTCAACATGAGTTTAGAAAACATCGTTCCTGTGAAACACAACTAGCTCTTAATTCATATGAAGTGTTGAGTGCTATTGACAAGGGATTTCAGATCGATTCCGTATTTCCCGATGTCCGGAAGGCTTTTGACACTGTACCACACAAGCAGCTCGTAGTGAAATTGCGTGCTTATGGAATATCGTCTCAGTTATGTGACTGGATTTGTGATTTCCTGTCAGAGAGGTCGCAGTTCGTAGTAATTGACGGAAAGTCATCGAGTAAAACAGAAGTGATTTCTGGCGTTCCTCAAGGTAGTGTAATAGGCCCATTGCTGTGCCTTATCTATATAAACGATTTTGGAGACAATCTGAGCAGCCGTCTTCGGTTGTTTGCAGATGACGCTGTCGTTTATCGACTAATAAAGTCATCAGAAGATCAAAACAAACTGCAAAACTGTTTAGAAAAAATACCTGAATGGTGCGAAAAGTGGCAGTTGACCCTAAATAACGAAAAGTGTGAGGTCATCCACATGAGTGCTAAAAGGAACTCTCTAAACTTCGGTTACACGATAAATCAGTCTAATCTAAAAGCAGTAAATTCAGCTAAATACCTAGGTATTACATTTACGAACAACGTAAATTGTAAGGAACACATAGAAAATGTTGTGGGGAAGACTAACCAAAGACTGCGTTTTATTGGCAGGACACTTAGAAAATGTGGTAGAGTTACTAAGGAGACTGCCTACACTACGCTTATCCATCCTCTTTTAGAAAACTGCTGCACGAAGTGGGATCCTTACAAGATAGGAGTGACGGAGTACATCGAAAAAGTTCAAAGAAAGGCAGCACATCTTATATTATCGCGAAATATGGAAGAGAGAGTGTCACAGAAATGATACAGGATTTGGGCTGGAAATCGTTAAAAGAAAGGTGTTTTTCGTTGCGACGGAATCTTCTCACGGAATTCCGATCACCAACTTTCTCCTCCGAAAGCGAAAATATTTTGTTGACACCGCCCTACATAGGGAGGAACGATCACTACGATAAAATAAGGGAAATCAGAGGTCGTACGGAAAGACATAGGTGCTCATTCTTTCCGCGCGCTATACGAGATTGGAATAATAGAGAACTGTGAAGGTGGTTCGATGAACACTCTGCCAGGCACTTAAATGTGATTTGAAGAGTATCGGTGAAGGTGTAGACTGCTAATCTCAACATATTGGTAACTCTGTAACTTCAGAAGAACCTTCATTTAGTGTTGACTCATAGTGTACCGCATCTGAATGTAAATACACTCCTGGAAATGGAAAAAAGAACACATTGACACCGGTGTGTCAGACCCACCATACTTGCTCCGGTCACTGCGAGAGGGCTGTACAAGCAATGATCACACGCACGGCGCAGCGGACACACCAGGAACCGCGGTGTTGGCCGTCGAATGGCGCTAGCTGCGCAGCATTTGTGCACCGCCGCCGTCAGTGTCAGCCAGTTTGCCGTGGCATACGGAGCTCCATCGCAGACCTTAACACTGGTAGCACGCCGCGACAGCGTTTACGTGAACCGTATGTGCAGTTGACGGACTTTGAGCGAGGGCGTATAGTGGGCATGCGGGAGGCCGGGTGGACGTACCGCCGAATTGCTCAACACGTGGGGCGTGAGGTCTCCACAGTACATCGATGTTGTCGCCAGTGGTCGGCGGAAGGTGCACGTGCCCGTCGAGCTGGGACCGGACCGCAGCGACGCACGGATGCACGCCAAGACCGTAGGATCCTACGCAGTGCCGTAGGGGACCGCACCGCCACTTCCCAGCTAATTAGGGACACTGTTGCTCCTGGGGTATCGGCGAGGACCATTCGCAACCGTCTCCATGAAGCTGGGCTACGGTCCCGCACACCGTTAGGCCGTCTTCCGCTCACGCCCCAACATCGTGCAGCCCGCCTCCAGTGGTGTCGCGACAGGCGTGAATGGAGGGACGAATGGAGACGTGTCGTCTTCACGATGAGAGTCGCTTCTGCCTTGGTGCCAATGATGGTCGTATGCGTGTTTGGCGCCGTGCAGGCGAGCGCCACAATCAGGACTGCATTAGACCGAGGCACCCAGGGCCAACACCTGGCATCATGGTGTGGGGAGCGATCTCCTACACTGGCCGTACACCACTGGTGATCGTCGAGGGGACACTGAATAGTGCACGGTACATCCAAACCGTCATCGAACCCACCGTTCTACCATTCCTAGACCGGCAAGGGAACTTGCTGTTCCAACAGGACAATGCACGTCCGCATGTATCCCGTGCCACCCAACGTGCTCTAGAAGGTGTAAGTCAACTACCCTGGCCAGCAAGATCTCAGGATCTGTCCCCCATTGAGCATGTTTGGGACTGGATGAAGCGTCGTCTCACGCGGTCTGCACGTCCAGCACGAACGCTGGTCCAACTGAGGCGCCAGGTGGAAATGGCATGGCAAGCCGTTCCACAGGACTACATCCAGCATCTCTACGATCGTCTCCATGGGAGAATAGCGCCTGCATTGCTGCGAAAGGTGGATATACACTGTACTAATGCCGACATTGTGCATGCTCTGTTGCCTGTGTCTATGTGCCTGTGGTTCTGTCAGTGTGATCATGTGATGTATCTGACCCCAGGAATGTGTCAATAAAGTTTCCCCTTCCTGGGACAATGAATTCACGGTGTTCTTATTTCAATTTCCAGGAGTGTATACACATCTTGATTACAGTGATATGCTTTTCTTAAATGCAGTTCTTAGGACTGTTGTTGTTGTGGTCTTTGATGCAGCTCTCCATGCTACTCAATCCTGCGCAAGCTTCTTCGTCCGAGTAACTACTGCAACCTACATCCTTTTGAATCAGCTTAGTGTATTCATCTATTGGTCTTCCTCTACCATTTTTACCCTCTACGCTTCCCACCAATACTAAATTGGTGATCCGTTGATGCCTCAGAAGATGTCCTACCGACCGATCCCTTCTTCCAGTCATGTTGTGCCACAAATTCCTCCCCCCCCCCTCCCCCAACTCTATTCAGGTCCTCCTCATTAGGTATGTGATCTACACATCTAATCTTCAGCATTCTTCTGTAGCACAACATTTAGAAAGCATCTATTCTGTTCTTGTCTGAACTGCTTATCGTCCATGTTTCACTTCTATACGTGGCTACACTCCATACAAATACTTTCAGAAGATATTTCCACTTAAATCTATACTCGATGTTAACAAATTTATCTTCTTCAGAAATGCTCTCCTTGCCATCACCAGTTTGCTGATCAAACAGCAAAAGTCATCAACTACTTTCAATGTCTCATTTCCTAATCTAGTTCCCTCAGTATCACCTAATTTAATTCGACTATATTCCGTTATCCTCGTTTTGCTTTTGTTGATGATCATCTTATATCCTCCTTTCCAGACACCGTGCATTCCGTTTAATTGCTCTTCCAAGTGCTTCGCTGTTTCTGACAGAATTACAATGTCATCGGCAAACCACAAGGTTTTTATTTCTTCTCCATGGATTTTAATCCCGTCTCCAAATTTTTCTTTTGTTTCCTTTACTGCTTGCTTAATACCTACAAGTGGAATAACATCGGGGATAGGCTGCAACTCTGTCTCACTCCCATCACACCACTGCTTTTTTTTCTTGCCCCTCGACTCTTGTAACTGCCAACTGGTTTCTGTACAAATTGTAAATAGACTCTCGCTCCCTGTATTTGAAGCGTGCCATTTTCAGAATTTGAAAGATAGTAATATAGTCAACATTGTTAAAAGCTTTCTCTAAGTCAACAAATGCTGGAAACGTACATTTGCATTTCCTTAACCTGTATTCTAAGGTAAGTCGTAGGGCCAGTATTGCCTCGCGTGTAACATTTCTATGGAATCCAAACTGATCATCCCCGAGGCCAGCTTCTAGCAGCCTTTCCATTCGTGTGTAAAGAATTCGTGTTAGTATTTTGCAACCGTGACTTATTAAACTGGTAGTTCGCTAATTCTCACACCTGTCAGTATCTGTTTTTTATTGGAATTATTACTTTCTTCTTGAAGTTTGAGGGTATTTCGCCTGTCTAACACATCTTGCTCATCAGATGGAAGAGTTTTGTCATGGCTGGCTTTCCCACGACTGTCAGTAGCTCTACTTGTCTTCTCCCAGGGCCTTGTTTCTACTTAGGTCTTTCAGTGCTCTGTCAAATTCTTCACGCAGTATGATATCCCTCATTTCATTTTCATCTACGTCCTCTTCCATTTCCATAATATTACCATCAAGTATGTCGCCCTTGTAGAGACCCTCTATGCACCATTCTGCTTCCGCTTCTTTGCTTAGGACTGATTTTACATCTGAGCTCTTGATATTCATACAGCTGGCTCTCTTTTCTCCAAAGGTCTCTTTAATTTTCCTGTAGGCGGCATCTACCTTACCCCTAGTGATATACGCTTCTACATCCTTACATTTATCCTCTAGCCACCTCCGCTTAGCCATTTTGCGCTTCTCATTTTTGAGACGTTTGTATTTCATTTCACCAGCTTCATTTACTGCGTTTTTATATTTTCTCCTTTCTTCAATTGCATTCAATATCTTTTGTGTTACCACAGTATTTCTATTAGCTCTCGTCTTTTTACCTACTTGATGATCTGCTGCCTACACTATTTCATCTCTCAAAGCTACCCATTCTTGTTCCCCTATATTCCATTTCCCTGTTCATGTCAATCGTTCCCTAACACTCCCTCCGAAACTCTCTACAGCCTCTGATTCTTTCAGTTTATCCAGGTCCCATCTCTTAAATTCCTACTTTTTTGCTGTTTCCTCAGTTTTAATCTACAGTTCATAACCAGTAAATTCTGGTCACAGTCCATATCCGCCCCTGGAAATGTCTTACATATTTGAACCCGGTTCCGAAATCTCTTCCTTACCATTATATATATATATATATATATATATATATATATATATTAAACACAAATATAACAATGAATGAATGTGGAAACACCTATCGTCCTTAGAACAGTTATCTACAATATACTTTTATCAAATACAAATGTTACTCAACACTTTTATCAAATAAACGTGATAGTAATATTCAGCAGACAGAAAACTGCAATTTGAAATTCCGAACTGAAAAACGCATTTACACATACTACCAAAATCGTATCAGTGTGTCACAGTTGCACATTGTTGGTAGGTATACTCGATGTTGTTACTGTCCCAACATTGGTATGACACAGCTCTCCACGCTAATCTATCCTAAGCAAATCTCTTTATCTTAGCATCTTTGCAACCTACATCCATTTGAACCTGCTTACTGTAACTCATGCTAAGTGTTCCTCTACAGTTTCTACCCTCCGCACTTCCATCTATTACCAAATCTACGAGTCACTGATGCCTCGCCATGTGTCCCATCAGTCGATCTCTCCTTTTAGCCAAGTTGTGGGACAGTTTCCTTTTTTTGCTCAGTTCGATTCAGTACCTTCTCATTATTTATTCGATGAACCATTGAATACTTGTTACCAGTACTTCAGATTTTATTCTGAAAAAATTGTTCCACAAAATTGCAAAAGTGTGCTGTTGCAACAGATGATTCTCGATTGTATTCTAATCAATATTAAGTTATGCATTAATTTTGATTCTTCTATGACCTGTATCATCGTTCCACTCACTGGACGAACAAATAGTTTTCCTCTCATAATTTTTGAAGAAAGATATGTTGTAACTTAACTCCTTATCCACATCGAATTGGGGATTATATAACATTCAAGAAGGATGGACACGCGATTAGTTCGTTGTCATTCTGGACGAATCATTTCCATTTTCACCTCTATTCATATCGAGAAACCGAAGAAATTCTTTAATCAAAACCTCTGATTCCGTATTTGAGCGTCGCTCTTCCAAGTCTAGTACCCAAAACCAATGCACCATCTCAGTCGGTCTTAATTGAGGATTATCACAGATAATAAGAAAACGCGGTCAGCGACTTTGCTATGACGTTTCCAGTACAACATAATGCACAGAGTTAAACCGTGTTTTACGCAAAGATACAATACTGAGTTACGCAATTAGACATTGCAGCTACCAAAATTCCGGAGTTTATTCGTTCAGAGATGCCATTGTCAGAGAATTTTCAGACGTTAGTATTCGTCAGTTTGGTTTCAGAGAGATTTATTGCCTTTTAGTGACAGTTTTCTTGGCGGAGCTGAAAAAGAAGCGAAATGGGTCACATACCAGAGTTAGCTCGCTTCTCGTAATAGGTCCTCTTGAGCAACGTGTACCTTCCTTTGTATTTCAATATTTTTGTCAAGGAAAAAGCATAAATTTATATTACTCACTTCCTTCCTATGTACGGTAGTTTCAAAATTATAAGCTTTATTCACTGTCCCTGTAGGAAAGCATAGCGTGAGACATTTGCGAGCTTGATTTTTACGAAGACCTGCGTCGAGATCAAGTCTCATATGCAGAAAAATGTGATACGGATGAGAATCAATAGAATATATTAACAGTGACTGAAAAAATCCCCTTATATGTACATAAATTTTTGAGAAAGTTCTGTAATAATTTTAGAAGCAACCTGCTGATATTACATTTTGATTGATTCACGCAGTGACAATTTTCAGAAAACACTTGTCAGGCAAGCAAACTATTTATTACTATGAAATCTATGGAGGTTATAGAGCACTAAACGCAAACTATTACAAATTATGCGTCTACTCTGATCCGCTAAATATACACTACCGGAAAAAAATTTGTACACCTAGAGAGACGACGTCGATTTTGATCCGATGACGGGATATGCCACCTGGGGGTAGTATATGTACTCATAATGATTTCCACATCGTTCGCAAACAGATAGCGTGGTGGGATGGTTATCAGAGCGCCATTTGTGTCTAAACTTTAATAGGGAATACTCACAGCCAGAACGATTAGTGTAGTACCGACGTGTGAAGCAAGCAGCCAACTACGTCATGGAGACGTACTCGTGCTTCCTACAGCCAACTGAGCGAGTTTGAAAGGGGGTCAGATCGTGGCCTTCCGAGTGGCTGGATAGTCCTCTAGGAGGATTCCCGCACAAGTTGGACGTGCTGCGTCAGTTCTGCAGCGATACTGTTATCAGTGGTCGCATGAACATTCTCACAAAGTAGACGAGGTTATGAACGTCGACACAGCACAGACGCCCGCTAGGGTCGTATTGCAAGTGCAACCGTGGGAGATCGTACGTCTGCCACAGTGCAGACAAGAGGGCTCGTGAGCCCAGACGTGTCAACACGAACTGTTGCGAACTGGTTATTAGCAGTGGGGTTACAGGCACACACAACTCTATCCTGTCTTCCACTCACGCCACAGCATCGACATGCACGGTTCCACTGGTGGCGTCAGAGTTTTACTTCGAAGATGAAATGGCGCGCCTTGGTCATCAGGAAGGAAACCTGATTCTGCCTCAGCAGATTTTGCCTGCACGTAAGTGATGGCCCTTTGCGCGTACGTCTCGTAGAGCGCAGTCGTCCATGACACACTGTCGCAATCTTGGGCCTTATGGTCTGGGGTGCGATAAGCTATAACTCTCGTCCACCTTTGGTTCTACCGGAGGGGACAGTAGCCAGCGCTCGGTACATGCAGAACGTTCTCATATCCGTCCTTTTGCCGTTCTTGCAACATGAAGGTGATGTGTTCTTCCAACAGGATAATGCTAGCCAACACATTGCTCCAGAAACTCACATTCTGTGCATGATGTGCTGCAACTTCCCTGGGTAGCACGATGTCCAGACTTGTCTCCAATTGAGGACGTGTGGGATATAATGGTACTAGAAGAGACTCGTACGACTTATCAGCCAACAACTCTTACAGAATTACGTGAATAGGTCGGGCAGGGGTGCCGTAAGTATCCCAAGACAGTATTCGCCATCTGTACGATCGACTGGATGTCAGAGTCAGCGCCTGCATTGCCGCCCATGGAGGCCACACAAAGTACTAATACTGGTGTTTCAGCATGGGATGATACATGGTCCCTGAGAAACGGTCGTGCTATTAATCTGTAAAAGTAATCGTATCATGTATTCCATATACGCTGTTGCAACAATAAATCGTGAGTGAATTGGGAACCTCTGAACGGGTGAACTATTTTTTTCCTGGCAGTGCATTCCACACCACATATAACACAACATAATAATGTTTGCTATTGTTATATAGTCGTTATCATATGATATGACAGAGTAATAGCATCTTAGATATACTCACTAATCCAATAAATATACACAAATGACTTCTATATGATTTACAGGAAGTATAATAATTAACTGTAAAAACTGAAAGATGAGAAAGTGTACGGTAACAGAAGCAAGAACTTCGTGATAAACATAGTCAGCGGACGATCGATTTGCGACATAACTGAGAATGTGTGGCTATAATCTGCCACTGTCTTCTGTACGAACTATTGTTCTGTTCGATAAAAATATATCTTAAATGTAAACTTTTTGATTATGTCTCCTTACAGTTAGATTCAGATCTCTTATATGGCCTACATTAACAAGAAATAGATTACCACTTCAGGGTTTTACAGGCTATGATTTACTGTAATCCCTGTACTTCTAGAAGTTGATACTACATGTGTCGTCCTTGCAACTGGATACAATAGTGCATCAATGTAACCAGTCAACTTTTTAATATTTTCAAACGAAAGCGGATAATCTTGTGAATCTTGACAATATTGTACAATTCAGTTCTCTAGCTCTTCAATATTATCAGCAGGATAGCAGTACACTCTATTATTGAGATGACCCAAAGCAGAATGGCCACATGACCTTGGAGGCCTTGGTAGAGTCTCTACTCGACTTATCTGCCCTGGACATTTTTGATGTGTTACGTGACATCTTATATCAGCAACAAAATGTGCAAATGCCTAAACATGCTTGTAGCACATTGTCCAACTATGGACCCTGCGTGAAATCTGAAACCAGTGATAGGTGGTCTAACAGAAAAATTACATTGAATATTCGTCAACAACTTTAAAATGATTATAATCCAAGAGTATAATAACAGAATTTAAACTCAGTTCCAGTGTTCACAGAAAATAATGAATTAAAACCGTCCACCATCTTGCAAGAACACAGTCTTATTTTTCCCCCAGATACGTTTCAACACAGTTGTCCAACCTTCATTAGGTTTTTCCTTCACTGCTTCCGACAGATAAACACACTAAATTTAAGTGGATCAATGAATTAAAAAGATCTGCTTTGTTGTAAAATTAACTTTGTTTGATAGCCCTAACCCTATGTGCCAGGTAGAGCAATGATAAACTTCTTAACTGCTGACATACGCATAATTTTTCACAAGAGCATTACTCATATACAAACAACACAAGTATAGAAAATGCCAATGGCCTAACCCACAAAATCAAAGACATGAATATATCCAATGCAGCTATATCTCTCTCATTTGATGTCGATGTATACACATACACATACTGGAAAAACAATGAAACTAGTTGAGAAACACATATATACAAGAAGTATCAACCATTCTGCAACTAATCACAGGGCAAAATTATTTCAAGTTTACGGATGAATACAACACCCAACAAAAACGCCACATTATAGGATCGCCAATAAGTGAATTATCAGTCAGTATCTTCCTCAAACATCCCGAAAACAAAGTATTTGAAGAAAGAATAAAACCTAACCATTGCAAAGTAATATACTGATACAGCTATGTCGATGACATAATTTGCTTGGTGGGTGAAACACATGACTGTATTACAGCTACAGAGAGGCACCAATAAAATCGATTCATGCAACGATTTCACACTTGAAACAGACAACTAAATACCGATTCTAGGCATCACAATAGGAAAAGGAACCACGAACGCTCCTAAATGTACGTAATATCCACAATATGCAGTACAGTAAAACGCAACAGATGTAGCCACTCAGCAACACACAAACAAACCAGCTTCAAACACCTACTACACAGACTGAACAAAATACCAATGAATACAGATAGATACACACAAGAACTATAAATAATCACATCGAATGCCAAAGAAAATGTTTACAAACTAGAAGCAACACACGAACTGAATCACGAAATGGAAACATAAATGACACAAACCACACACACAATAATTCACTGAGGTGACAAGCCGTGGGGCAGCGTTATGCACACATTCATATGGTGGTAGTATCGCGTACACAATGTGTAAAAGGCAGTGCATTGTCGGAACTTCAGGTGATTCGTGTGGCAAGATTTTCAAAGTGATTATGGCCACACGACAAGAATTAACAGACTGAAAGCGGAATGTCAGTTGGAGCTAGAGCCATGGGATATTGCATTTCGAAAATCGTTAGGGAATTCAATATTCCGAGATCCACAGTGTCAAGAATGTCCGCAATTACCATCTTTCATGGATTACCTCTCACCACCGTTAACGCAGTGGCTGACAGCCTTCACACAACGACCAAGAGCAGCAGCCTCTGCGTAGTAAGTGCTAACAGGCAAAGGACTCTGGGCCAAATAACAACAGAAATCAAAGTGGGACGTACGACGAATTTTTCCGTTAGGGCAATGTGTCGTTAATGGGCTATGGCAGCAGACGACCAACACAGCATGCCTGTAGCGCCTATGCTGCGCTAGGACCATACCGGTTGGACCCTAGACGACTGGAAAACCGTGGTCTGGCCAGAAGAATCATGATTTTAGTTGTAACAGCTGATCGTAGGATTGGGATGTGGCGCAGACCTCAGGAAGCCAAGAATCTGTCAACACGGCACTCTGCAGGCTGGTGATAGCTCTGTAGTGGTGTGAGCTGTGTTTACACGGAATGGCCTTGGTCCTCTGGTCCAATTAAACAGGCCACTGACTGGAAATAGTTATGTTCGCCTACTTGGATACCATTTGTAGCCATTGATTGTCTTCACATTCCCAAACAACGACGGAATTTTAATGAATGACAATGCGCATGTCATCAGGCCACAACTGTTCGCGACTGGTCTGAAGAACGTTCTGGACGATTCGAGCGAATGGTTTGACCACCCAGATATCCCGAAAACGATCCCATGGAACGTTATGGGACATAATCTAGAGGTCACTTCGTGCACGAAATCCTGCACCGACAACGCTTTCACAATCATAGACTGCTATAAAGGCAGCATAGGTTGTTATATCCGCAGGGGACTTCCAACGACTCGTTCAGTCCACACCACGTCGACCTGCTTTTCCATGCAGGGCAAAAAGAGGTCCGACATGAATTTAGGAGGTGTCTCATGACTTCTGTCACCACACTGTATTATAACTGCACACGGGAGTAAGGAACACCCAACATCGAATAAAAAACGAAGTACACAAGATGAGGAAACTAAAAACAATACAAACACAAGGCCCACCCAAACAATTAGCTGTACAATTATACTCAGTATCGGAAACAAAAAATAGGTATGGTATACAGAACATTTAAAATGTTTCAGAAATATTACAAACACCCTACACAATCTTACGTAAACTCAACAGTGCATCATCACTTAACCTACAAATATTGTAAATCAGTAAATGTAGGATAAATATAGATAAGTTTTCAGAGTAAGATATTCTGAAAATTAAAATCACTTAAATGTGGTAGTACACACCCACCTTTTGTGGAACGTCTCATTGAAAAGTATCACCACCTTAGCGCCATAACACAGACTCTAGATCCTCAAGTCCAGTAACTAGACCGCTGTTACTGATAAATTTGCTGTAAATCAGAATCCGCACTGACGGGAATGTCGACGTCTCGTGCATGCGAATCAAACTGGACTCTGAGAAATCACTGAGAATGCGTATGATTATGCAAAATTGTTCCCACTAGAGCCTGTCGCTCTCTGTGATCTTGTGCAGATTTTCTTGTATGGCAGTTACTTTACTTATTTTCAACTGAAGACTTCATCACCAGTGTGAGTCAAGAGCTCAGCTGTAGAAACAGGAGATTTCAAACGAGCAGAATCAAACTGTTCCATGAATACCTTATTAATATTTTGCGGCTTAACCGTATTTTATAAAGAATTAAATGAATTTATACGTCAGATAAATTCCGCGCAAACACTTGGCTACAATATGTTGCCACTTCAATCAGCAGGTTACTCCACGAACTATAAAGCCTGTGCAGGCCAAGTGACCACTCAGCGTATCCTTCGCGTGAAGCTTATGGAGAAAACTGTGGTTGTACAGGCTGATAGAGAAATAAAACTTGAAGATTTATTGAGTCAGAATCATACATATTTTCTACTTTTTTCAGCAGCCAATGCGCAGAAACTATCCTTGCAAAAACAGGTAATATGTTCGATGAAAGTGCTAGTCTATTTATTCAAAACTAGCGAAGCTGAAACTGCATTTGTTGCCTTAAAGGGCCTTAGCAAAGCGAAAAGGAGAAGAATCAGATTAACTACCTTCAGAATTATCTGGGTAAAATCAGATGCCAGGAGTTTAAAGTGGAGGGGGAGCGGGGGTGCAAGTATGTGCTCCTTCGCTGGCTGAGACCTGAAAGTGTTTTTGTAGTTCACAGTGCTGTGTCATTACACTATAAATAAAGTAAATGGTAACAGAAAAATATTGTAAATTTGTTCTTTACTTTCAGGTACTCGGTTATCTGTTACGGAACCCGAAAAATAACTCATTTAACAAGGAAAGTGAACCTTCTGAATGTAAAAATAGATGTGCTGGAAGCCTACATCTCTCAGTAAGCAGTCCTCCAATTGAATCCCCACATCTGATTTAACGAATTTATTCAGAACTGCCAACTGCCAACTGCCACTGTGCCTCTTAAGGAAGTTACGGCCTTGATTATGTTGCGTTATTCATGATGCAAAGGACAGTGTCAACATGTCGTACAAGTCAGAGCTTTGATGTTTTCTATATTTTTATGGAAACTATTGTAATAAGGCAGGTCTGTGTCATTCTGGCCGCGACATTTGCCCACGCGCTTGTTTTGGGAAAGCACCTGACGTGTTTCACAACCGTGACACGCGTGGACGTGATTTACGACAGCATTCATCAGCGCAAAATCTCGTATGAAGCCCTGTCGGAACGGCTAGTTTAGAGGACACAGTGTCACGTGATTTACGTGCGTTTCGATAGTAGATATCAAGCGTGAACTGATGCTTCACTGTCTTCTCTTTACTGTCAATGAAAAACAAAGGTCGCACCTCTGCAACGAGTCTGCTGAGCTGACTGATAAAATTCAAATTAAACATTATGGATTTCCTAATAATATTTGATGTTCAGAATGTCTGTGTTCTTGCTGTTGGTGCATAGAATTTAGTTATTATGAAACCTGAAAACATCGAGGCAATTCAAAGGGATGCAATGACCTGATTGTAGGCGTTCTCAAGGACATTTAAATCAATTGTCAGGAACTGGTGGGATGGTAGACGAGACAGAACGCGTAACAGTAGGACACATAACTTTTACCAGTTGTTACGTAATGAAATAAAAATTGATTCACACAGACAAAAAATTTGCCGAAGAGACTGCTCTGTACGCTACCGAGTGAGGTGGTTGTCTTAACTCATATTCACGAGGATAGCAGTTCGTAATTCTTGTCCGCCATCCAGATTTCCCTAAATCGCTTAAGCCTCAAGGGAAATACTGGGAAATACTCGGCCTACATTTTGTCACCAATTCGAACTTCTGCTTTGCCTCTAATGACCTTGTCGTCGACGGGACGTAAACGTCAAATTCCTTCCTATTTAATTAATAAAGATACATTTTTAAATGTTTATTCAGATTTCGCTTGTACAGCCGTATGTGGCTTTGTACCTTATGAGCGAGTCCAATTTTGTCGTCGTAGTGTACAGGGTTCCATAGTGTTACTAGCAAATGCATGCGCGCCTATGGATATGAAACGTGACTGATACAAAAACTCAATTTCAGATGGCTTGCTGCTGTGCGATTCCGTAGTGAACACAGTGAAGCCTTAAGACCAATGCATTTTAAACTAAATAGTGTCAGAGTTTGACATGTTAAAAGCGAAGAAAGTGTAGTGGTTAACATTTAGTCAATGAAAAGAACATTACAGATTGAGTATAAGGTCGGGTTGAGGAAATAAATCGCCGTGTTCTTCTGAAGGAAGTATCTCGGGATATGTTATAAGGGAAGCCACAAAAATGTCTACATACCACCAAGTCATTCCGTTTTGGTATGTTGCTGCTGCATGATGATATCTTCTTTGGGACTGAACAGAATGGTGTGTCGTGATCCAGACTCTCTATAGACAGTCTCCATCAGCGTTATAACTTCCTCATTATGAAATACAATCATCTCATCTGATATTTGGTACGTTTGCCTGTGATGACTGTTCTGCACCTCTGGGTGCTATACAAATTTTTTGGAAGCATTGCCTCCATGTTACATAACAATAGGAGTGGAAAGAACTTCAGTTTCCTCTAGTACTTCTCAGATTATTCTTGCTATCTCCATTCCACCGTTATTGTAGCGGAGAAGTATTTACGAAACGTCGACAATTAGCACAACGCAGTGCATGCCATTGAGTAGCTGCCAGTTTTAAGATGATCTGAACAAAGCCTTTATCCTCATCAACTTTACACATGCACTTAGATTTTCAACAGCGCAAGGACTCTCGTTTTTGTGCGCATTGGTTATTGGTTTGTATCTGAAGACAAGCGTCATAGCTCATTACTTTGTTGACTTGGTGGGACTCTCTTGCAGTTTTTAGCATGCGTTGTGCACTGCGTTGTGGTTGCGCTTCAAGGCGATTTACGTATATACGTGTTTTCTGTTTGACTTTTTCCCCATAAGGATTTATTTTGTTCACTGTGGGTTCATTAAGAAAACCTTAACTACAGTATGAGAATGACATACATTCACTGTCATTCATAATTTGTGTACTATTCTAATCGTTATTCATTTTTTACTTATTTAGGAAGGTTTTATTGTTCTTGTATCACAGGAGTCATTTTTCTCACTATAGCATGCTCTATTGGTTATGAAATTATTCAACACTCAAGAGTAGTAAGGTCTGTGAGTACTGCGTATTTATAATAGGTGTAATTTTTTACAATTTTTGTGGTATTTTGCTATCAATTAATTGTGTATACTGATCAGGAAAGTATATGCCTTCACAATATCCACTCACTTCCACTCCCCAGCTCATGTTGCCGCTAGTCCTGACCTACCAATAGTAACACTGACTCTCCTGCTGCGCTTAGTTCCCTGAAAACAAAAATGGCTCTGAGCACTATGCGACTTAACTTCTGAGGTCATCAGTCGCCTAGAACTTAGAACTAATTAAGCCTTACTAACCTAAGGACATCACACACATCCATACCCGAGGCAGGATTCGAACCTGCGACCGTAGCGGTCGCTCGGCTCCAGACTGTAGCGCCTAGAACCGCACGGCCACTCCGGCACTCCGGCCGGCCCCGTGGGGGGGGGGGGGGGGGGGCGAGGAGGAGGATCATGTTTCTCACAAACTGCAGTTTTCATCAACTATAATGCTCCATTAGTCGCGTTACCTTTCACTGTTGGAGGTTGTAACGATCGTACATGAATGTGGCCGCGTTCCAACGACTGCGCCAATGTAAGTCTTCTGTAACCTGCTACACAAAATAAATTAGTTCAACAATTATAAAGAATTCACCTCGATTGCAAATAGAAACCGGATGTTGCCCTAGGTTTCAGTGCGGATAACCACGCCTTCTTCGGAACACACTAAAACTACAAACTGCTTAAAGAGGTATGGTCCAACATTAATTTTTGACCAAGCCTCTTTAGGCAGTTTGTAGTTTTAGTGTGTTCCAAAGAAGGCGAGGTTATCCGCACTGAGACCTAGGTCAACATCCGGTTTCTATCTGCAATCGAGGCGGATTCTTTATAATCATTAAATTATTCACGATTGCTGACGCGCTGCAATGTTAAAAGTTCTCTAAATTAGTTCAAGGAGGAGAACACATTATGATAACACACAATACCTTAACATTCAACTCTGCTTACACGTGTAATCGAAAACTGCGTTCATTATGTGACAGTACCTGGGCAGGTATTTAGTGCTGGAAGTAAGTAAGTTCGTTGCCACGTTGCTGCTCTGTGGCCTGTGGTGCTTCCAATCCTTGCGGGGTGTTTACAGTAACGGAGTATTCCAGCGTGTCACTTGATAATTCGAGGCGAACTCTTTCGATAGACAACTGGGTGTTCACTGATGTCTAAACCGACTGAAAATTGGAAGACTGAACACTTAAGTCTGCTCGATGAAGTCCGTGTGGCAGACAACGGATGTGGCAGGCGGATTGCTATACCGAATCCGTGCGATTGCCTGTAGATCACGCGTTCTTCATCCGTTGTTCTCTCCAAGCGGAAAGATGCCATCGTTGCGTCTGGTTGCCGCCTGTGACGGGAGTAGCAAAGTAGTCCGGCTCTGTGGACAGTCCTGAAGCTCACACTGCTCCTGGCCTCGCCGTGATGTTTGCTTTGCCGAACGCCGCTACGATGGCGAGGAGACCTATCTGGCACGGTTAGTAGTGTGAATACGACAAAAGTATTTCCGATAAAGTCTTTGGTAGCAACGCAGAGCTGTAAAACTATCGTAGGCTACCATAAGTAACAGTAGACTAAGTTAGTTTTCCTAGTAACCTTGGCCTGTTGAGTTCTTAACTGTGTTACGTATATGTTAGGTGTGTTGCATACGCGTAGGGCGCTACCTCATTTTGATCGGTTTGTTTACGTGACAGACTCCACTAAAAACCGGTGAACTGTCGAGAAACTGGGTAAGGACATGCAAAAGTCCACGGAACCTGCAGAATATCTTCGTTCTAGATAGTTATCTTCTTGTCTATCACTGAAATATAAACAGTATTTTCAGGCTTTACTCGAAAATTGTTGATTTGTAACGTGAAACAAAGGAATGTTGTAGTAAAAATTTAAAAAAAACTACAGATTTATCATATGGGGGTAGAAAACGCCATTTCGTCGAAGTAAAGGTAAAATGATAATTAAAAAAACGCGAAAAGAAACATCGCATACAATATCTCGTAGAGCTTACTCAAAACATTTTTCTGTCATTCATAAACAACTTTCGTACTTATTAATAATAAGAGGAAACTCTTGTTTTTGTTCTATTGAGTATAAAATAACAGCAATAACTATATATATATATATATATATATATATATATATATATATATATATTATATTTGCGTATGTAAACAGTATTTCCATCAAAAGTAATTGCTCTAGGTACGTAAAAGCACACCAGTTACGCGATCAACTAGCTGCAAACTTACAAAAAGCAGTCAACATTTTGCAAACACATAAAATACATGACAGACTAACACTGAACGATGCGCGGTTCTAGTTATATACAAAAGAACGGTCGAACACACTGCTTTCCGGGTGGAAAGGCGTACCGGTCCCTGGCACGAATCCGCCCGGCGGATTAGTGTCGCGGTCCGGTGTGCCGGCCAGTCTGTTTTAAGGCGGTTTTCCACTTGCCTCGGTGAATGTGGGCTGGTTCCCCTTATTACGCCTCAGTTACACTATGTCGGCGATTGCTGCGCAAACACTGTCTCCACGAACGCGTACATCATAATTGCTCTACCATGCAAACATTGGGGGTTACACTCGTCAGGTATGAGACGTTCCGTGGGGCGGGGGGTCGGTGTGCGGACATTTGCCACGGCGGACATTTGCCACGATTTTACCTGCTCTGAAGGGTTGGGTCCCTCGTCTCCCCCTCCTCCTCCTCCTCCTCCTCCTCGCTCGCCGCCAGACCCTCAGTAAAGGTACTTACTGAGCCTTTCCGCTGGTTTTATTAACATAGGACCAGAATCTCTATGGATTTTTCGCCACATTTCTAGATAGAGTTTCATTGTGGAAACTATTAAATGCATCTCGCATTGAAATCCGCACCAAATTTTGAGCCACAGTAAAACTTCCCCAATCTTGGAGATTTTGCGCTCGTCTAAATTATACGTGCCTTTTTCGGTGCTCCTGCAGCAGCTTTCTGTCGTGTTTTGTGTATCATAGGGGATCATTTCCGTCTGATATTAATTTATTTGGTATGAATCTCTCGATTGCTGTTGATACTATTTCTTTGAGCTTAAGCCACATATGGTCTTCACTTACATAGTTTGGAAGGATTGGAGATTGTCTCTTAGAAAGACGTCAAACGAATTTTTAGTTGCTTTCATAAATGTTTATATTTCGCGTTTAGTTTTGGTGAATTTCTTTGTTACGGAATTGAGCCTCACTATGGCTGTGTGTTCACTAATTCCTGTACCCGTCGTGAGGCTCAGGATTATTCGTGGCTAAGAGGCCAAGTGTGTTTTCGTAACCATTTACAATTTGCATGGCCCCGTGAAATAACTGTTCAAAATAATTTTATAAAAAGCATTTAGAACAATTACAGAAGTTGTTTTCTATCTACAGTAGGGTCTGAAAATGAAGTTTTGTCAATATACGGGAGGTAGATTGAAGTCACCGCCAACTATAATTCTATGAGTAGGGTACCCATTTGCGATGAGACTCGAGTTTTCTTTGAAATGTTCAGCAACTGTTTCATCTGAGACCGGGGGTCGGTAAAAGGAGCCAGTTATTAATTTATTCCGGTTGTCAAATATAACCTCTGTCCATACTAAGTCACAGGAACTACCTGCTTCAATGTCGCTTGTGAGCTGCAACACATTACATTATTTTTCCTTAAGTTGTGCTTCTTGTTTCTGTTGTAGTGGAGATCATTACAATTACGGCTTTTCCCTCCAAAACCTAGGATGCTTTCTCTGTGACCCTGTTAACACCAGAGCCAAACAATGTAGAACAACAACGTACGTTACAAGCATAATATTCTGGATTACTTCATTTCCTTATTTCTAACATTTTAAAATTGTTCATCGACTTTAGATGACATGTCAATCATCGATGTTCTTATCTCTGTTTATGAACGTACTTTCAATCCTGTTTTGAACATTGTCCCGCTACACTTTATTAACTAATGATTCGCCGAAAAGGATAACGGAATTTAGAGAGTATTAATATGGAGTATGTCGTTCTTCTTTTCAAACATTCACATACCTATTTCTTCTTTCCTCATTGTCTTTTGGGCATGCAGTTGTAGTAATTGTTGTTGTTGTTGTGGTCTTCAGTCCTGAGACTGGTTTGATGCAGCTCTCCATGCTACTCTATCCTGTGCAAGCTTCTTCATCTCCCAGTACCTACTGCAACCTACATCCTTCTGAATCTGCTTAGTGTATTCACCTCTTGGTCTCCCCCTATGATTTTTACCCTCCACGCTGCCCTCAAATACCAAATTGGTGATCCGTTGATGCCTCAGAACATGTCCTACCAACCGATCCATTCTTCTGGTCAAGTTGTGCCACAAACTTCTCTTCTCCCCAATCCTATTCAATACTTCCTCATTAGTTATGTGATCTACCCATCTAATCTTCAGCATTCTTCTGTAGCACCACATTTCAAAAGCTTCTATTCTCTTCTTGTCCAAACTATTTACCGTCC
Source organism: Schistocerca serialis cubense (assembly GCF_023864345.2). NCBI lineage: Eukaryota > Metazoa > Arthropoda > Insecta > Orthoptera > Acrididae > Schistocerca > Schistocerca serialis. The sequence continues at coordinate 317,610,946 of NC_064642.1, read as the reverse complement.
ATGTTTCACTTCCATACATGGCTACACTCCATACAAATACTTTCAGAAATAACTTCCTGACACTTAAATCTATACTCGATGTTAACAAATTTCTCTTCTTCAGAAACGCTTTCCTTGCCATTGCCAGTCTACATTTTATATCCTCTCTACTTCGTCCATCATCAGTTATTTTGCTCCCCAAATAGCAAAACTCCTTTATTACTTTAAGTGCCTCATTTCCTAATCTAATACCCTCAGCATCACCCGACTTAACTCGACTACATTCCATTATCCTCGTTTTGCTTTTGTTGATGTTCATCTTATATCCTCCCTTCAAGACACCATCCATTCCGTTCAACTGCTCTTCCAAGTCCTTTGCTGTCTCTGACAGAATTACAATGTCATCGGCGAACCTCAAAGTTTTTATTTCTTCTCCATGGATTTTAATACCTACTCCAAATTTTTCTTTTGTTTCCTTACTGCTTGCTCAATATACAGATTGAATAACATCGGGGAGTGGCTACAACCCTGTCTTACTCCCTTCCCAACCACTGCTTCCCTTTCATGTCCCTCAACTCTTATAACTGCCATCTGGTTTCTGTACAAGTTGTAAATAGCCTTTCGCTCCCTGTATTTCACCCCTGCCACCTTTAGAATTTGAAAGAGAGTATTCCAGTCAACATTGTCAAAAGCTTTCTCTAAGTCTACAAATGCTAGAAACGTAGGTTTGCCTTTCCTTAATCTTTCTTCTAAGATAAGTCGTAAGGTCAGTATTGCCTCACGTGTTCCAGTGTTTCTACGGAATCCAAACTGATCTTCCCCGAGGTCAGCTTCTACTAGTTTTTCCATTCGTCTGTAAAGAATTCGTGTTAGTACTTTGCATCTGTGGCTTATTAAACTGATTGTTCGGTAATTTTCACATCTGTCAACACTTCCTTTCTTTGGGATTGGAATTATTATATTCTTCTTGAAGTCTGAGGGTATTTCGCCTGTTTCATACATCTTGCTCACCAGATGGTAGAGTTTTGTCAGGACTGGCTCTCCCAAGTAATTAAAGAAGGCAAAAATTCAGCGACAAAATGAAATGATTAGCGTACATTCGCATCCTCTTTACATCGTTCCTTTCTTGTTGCTCCCATGGCCATGGACTGTTTCTATCGCAATCAGTAAGCGTGAAAGGAAGCTACCATACGGACAAAGGGATCTATATTTATACTTGGCAGAACTAATTACATACTGACAGAGTCGTCGGAATTGCTGTCGTTTCCCAAAAGATATAAATATTTCGATTTAGGAAAAGAAGCTCTGTATTTCGCCAAGATGTCGAAAAAGAAGGTCCCTTATGTACTGGTTGTATCGAGTAAGACGTGGAGGCGGCGGTTTGCACGCGGACTGAAGAAGTACGAGGAAGGGCGTCCCTTACCTGAGGGATCGCTACCTGGCGAAGGGCCAAGTGTGGCAAATGTCCGGCGTGGCAAATGTCCGGCGTGTCAAATGTCCGGCATTCCGAGGGGTCCACCGGGGGCCAAATAACTCTGGATTCGGTGTGGGGCGGCAGTGGGGTGAGTGGACCGCTGTAGCCTGTTGTAGGGTTGTGAACAACTGAAGGCTACAGTGGGGACGAAGCCTCTCCATCATTTCTAGGTCCCCAGTTCCATACAACACAATACAATATATACAAAAGAAACAAACAAGCAAAAGTCGTCAGCTCCAGTTCTCTCACACACATTCATTTATATTTCTTTCCCTGCCAATGCTACGAATATTACAGATAATCCTATGACTTACTACGTCATTTATGTACTGTACCAAAACTACCGTACTGTAGTTTCGGCAGAACGCAAGTCTTTAGCAACGTAATAGGAAAAGAAACACTCGTGGAAGTGTGTGTTTGGTTTACTTGAAATTTAAGTGATGCACTTGCTATGCTATAATGTTGTCATGTCTTCATCCACTGCAGGTTTCAGAAGGTAAAGCAGAGACAGCACTAGTTGAAATAGGGATAGGCTAAACTAGTAATAACGTGTATCAAGCTACAACGTTCCACATCTAGACAGATGATATGTTCCAAAAACGTTTTACTTGTTGGACAGGTACCACGGAGTCTGAGCAGTACACTAAAACCAGAGAAGTAGATCGTATATTTGTAGCATTTTTTTAAGTAATAAAGTTATTGTTCATTGGCTTCACTCGAATGCTTTCTTACGTTACAGTCGTTTTGAAAAAACAAAAAAAAAATGGTGTGCCCACAGATAACACACTGTGCTGCTGCTTACGTTCATCTCTTACAGAAAAACATCCCTACAAGTATCTTGTATTCATTGTTGACAACCACATCCAATTACTCAGAAAGTTGAATACATAATTTCTGTATGTCACTTCGCAGAGTCTCGCATCTAGATAATACGGGAGTACAGTACTGTAGCGTAGAATGCACAACACCCTTGGAGCTTTAAACGCGTTACGGTCTCCGTACTGGGACGGAGGCACTGCTCTCATAGCGGAACCGCTCTGCAGTCGACAGCCTGCCCCTGTTAAACTGTTGCCGAAGGGCAAACACGTTCCAACTACACCTTGACCAAGAGGATCTAGTAAGGGCTGCATTGTGAAACGACACTCCTGCGTTGGAATGTTCCCAGATAACACCGTCACCGACGGATGATGATGATATTTCTTTTGTGGGGTGACTGAGTGCGTAGTAACCAGCGCAAGTACAAATTTCAAATCATTTCACTGTCCAGCTCGCCACTTTCCTGGATGATGATGAAATGGTGAGGACAACACAAACACCCAGTCCCCTGGTGGAGAAACTCCCCGACCCAGCCGGAATCGAACTTGGGACTTGGTGATCCACAGGCGGAAACGCTAGCCACTAGACCACTAGCTGCGGACGAAGTTGTGTGTGCGTAAAAAAAATACAAGACTGAACTCTCATGCTGTCGACTACAGAACGTTTGAGTCCCAATAACATACATCCTGATTTAGGTTTTCCGTGATTTCCCTAAATCATTCCAGGCAAACGCCGCAATGATTTCTTTGAAAAGGCACGGCCGACTTCCTTCCCCATCCTTCCCTAATCCGATGAGACCGATAACCTCGCTGTTTGGTCTCTTCCCCCTAATAACCCACCCACCATACTTAACAAATCATGATAGACGTCTGAAAGCAATTTCGCGTTTTTCCTAGACACGTTCCAGCATCTCGAAACTTCCCTGAACTCATAGTGCCTAAAACAAACTATAGTCCTAAATAAGGAGTAAAAATTACCTAAAATTAATAAATTTATATCCAAAGTAAATTCTACTCCAGTAGCTTCATTTAAAAACCACTCGTATAAGCAACAGTACGAACTGAAATTTACGTTATACTAACTTTAGATACTTAGATATAACTTTGTTGGATACAGAGCAGTAAACGACCATGGTATCAAGAACTGTTCTGTGCACGAACGACTTCAGCTGTATGGTGCCGTAGATCTGAAGACGGCCAGCATGAAGGCCGAAACCGGTCATCATTCTTAAATAACTGATTCTTTGCGACCTTAACTGTTTCAGTAAGTGATATTAACTTGCACTGTCACGATCACCTCCATGTGTTCACAAAAAGAAAGAAAAAAACATATGTCACAATCTTCTGCAATAACGTAACATAATCTCTGCGCCGACCGTTGCTTTAACGTTGTAAGTGATTGCTAGAATGCACTACATTAGTAGAAGAACCTCAGTCTAACATTAGAGGCATCTGTCTTGCAGTAGTAATGGCGGTTTCATTCGAAAGGCACTGGTATTTAAAAAAGTTGTGATTTCGGGCAGAAACCAGTAGTACTTAAAGAATTAAAAGGCACGAATGGTACTGATTTGTTTAAAACTAGGGAATTTAATCTACAAGAAGAATAAAATCTCAACTCAAATGTTGATGGTGTTGGGACAGCAACCAGCCACAAATTTACTTTCAGTTCCTTTGTTCAAAGGGTACCGTTATTGGTTTCGAATCATCGTGATTCATCTTCAGACGGTTTACACGCTTTCCTTATAACATGTGGTGTTTTTTACAGCCGATATTGCTGAAGAAAACCATTCAGTGAAACATTGAAAACAACTTAAAAATTTTACATCTAGCAGAAAAAGGAGCCACCATGAATATATTAGAAAAAATAGAAATACATACACACAAAAATAGCGCCCCAGACTATATACTTAATGAACAAAAAGGTTTAGCTAACACCTCTTTCCTAAAAATTTCCAAAAATTATTTTCCAACCTCCAAAGTAAATAATATTAGTACAGCTATCTGCAGATCAAGTAGCAAATTTATATGTTACTATAATTCTCATGATGCTTAATGTAATTAAATAATATACTATTTTACAAATACAGTACTAAAAAAACTTTATAATTAATGTAACAGTATCAAATCAAAAAATAAATGTCTCTGTACTAGTGTAAAATACATTTCAGTTGCGTATGTGAAAATATGATCCTTTCCAAACATAGGACATCTTCAAATGTTACAATATATCATAGCATCTTTGATACTCATATGTTTGTAAGCTCTTTGTATGTATCTAAACATGTGGTGCATGGTAGAAATCTTCTCAGTGACAAATCTAAAGTGTTCAGTGAGTAAAATTTACCTGTGCAACAATAAGAATGCAGTGGGAATGTATTCACATGTGTTGAACGAATGTTATGAAAACAAACACATCACACCGACATTTCACGTAAGTCACATCCAACGAAAAACTGTAACGCAACCATCTGTGTGTGGCTTGCTTATAATTATGTACTACTCATATTTTAGGACAATTAATCTGTAAAAAATACACCACATGTTATAAGGAAAGCGTGTGAACCGTCTGAAGATGAATCACAACGATTCGAAACCGGTAACGGTACTCTTTGAATAAAGGAACTGAAAGTAAATTTTTGGCTTGTTGCTGTCCCAACACCATCAACATTTGTCTTCAAATAACAGCCACGGTCTCCAACCATGTCATCATATGACATAATTGCAAAAAACTGAACTGTTTTCCGATTGCTATCCAGAAACGAAGTGAGCTGTGAAAACTCGCTTTTATTTCAATGAATATTACTCTATAAAATATTTTACAGGTTCCAACTTCGAACGTATTATTTGGTTAATAGGTATGACTCAATAACCACATCATTTTCACAGCTACCTTAAATACTGTTCATCCCTCGTTAGCATACATGTAAATGGCGTACACTTGGTCCACAAAAACGGTTTCATTTGGGCAGTCTGTGAAAGCAGAGATAGGTGAAGAGAGGAGAGTAGCAGCAGCAGTTGCAGCGGCTGCAGCAGCCGGCCAGAAGTTTGTACTCACCAGGGGGTCCACCTTGAGGCGGCGCACGTGCGGGACGCTACGCTTGCTGCGAGCGTGCGGCAGCGCGCGGTGCACGAAGTGGAACTCCCGGTCCGAACCCAGCACCTGCAACAGACACCACAGCCGGCCGTTTCATTCAGTATGCAGTTAAATAAAGCGTGAACTCTACGGAAAGGTAGAGCTCACGTGTTCCTTCCTGCGTAAAAATTTGTACAGATATTAATATCTACGAACAACCGCAACAATAAATACTTTGTGGTTAAGGTTGAAGCTTGGTGGCAATATTATGATTTTGGTCTGTTTGCGTAACATATAATGGATAGCAATAATTTAAGTCGGTGGGGGAAGCCACTATGTTGGCAGGACTGCGCAATTCGGGAGAACGAGGGTTGAAACCCGCGTCCGGCCATCCTGATTTAGGTTTTATCGTGAGTTCCCTAAACCGCTTCAGACAAATGCCGGGATGGTTCCTGTGAAAGGAAACTGCCGATTTCCTTCCCCATCCTTCCCTAATTCGAGCTTGTGCTCCGTCTCTAATGACCTCGTCGTTGACGGGATGTTAAACACTGATCTCCTCCCCCTCCAGGATCCCACAGTGTCTTGGAGAGGAAAACGTTATTGTACACAAGTAGTTCTGTTGGACATGTCCGACAGAACTGACGCTTTTCGTATACATCCCATAACATTTCCTTCAGTGTGGATACGTTAATATCGTCCAAACTGTAACGCGAATCAATAACCTACGAGTCGGGTGTTAATGGACGAGGGACGCTGCATTGCAGCGTACTATAATTTGGAAATGTGGGCTGGTCAGGAACCGAGTCCAAATGGCCGAAGCGGTTCTTGGTGCTACAGATGCTAGCCATAATTATCCCGCACGACTTCTCATCAGATAATTTCTCACTTACTCCTCTTTCCGGACTTCCCTCAAACGAAGACGAACTCTGCGAAGTGCATTTGTTTGCCGACGGTGAGAAAAATGTCCTTGATTTTTTGGCACTTCCTTAATGAACGCCGCTGTGATGTTGCCCTCAATCCCAAATAAAGACAATTTTTCTCCAACTTCCTCTGTAGCGTCTTTCTTAACCCACCCCAGAGACAGGGTGATGTCCCAATGAGGAGTTGATCAACGCTTTTTCTACTCTTAGAACCTGTTATTCTCTCGTCTTCAGAATGTCTCTGTGAAAATACGCGTCGGTAATTCCACCGAGTATGGTCATTTGTCGCTCCTTCCTCATCGTGACGTAGGTTTCCTGCTATTCTCCGTAGTTTTGGTAATATTTTTTTTAATAAAAAAGAAACAACAAAAAAGGAAAAACAAATGAATCATTTATGCTCTTTGTATCTACTCCACCTTCCCTATGCTTCCCTCGGTTTCTAGGGAGAGTCAACGTGAGATTTTGGCCAGGCATCGGGCTGTGATCCACGCCCGCTTCGTCCACTCCTTCCTCTCTCTTTTTTTTTTTTTTAAATAAGAGAGAGATATATAGAGAGACAAAGGGATGTTAAGACTCACGGGAAGCGGTAACTGCGGTTTCGAGTCCCGGTCCGGCACAAATTTACAACTTTCGCCATTGCATTTAATTTCACAATGCACTGTGTGCCTGGAAGTCACTAGTTTCCCACGCACCCTTTCCCTTTTCTTCCCATTCCTTTGTTTCATGTACAAAATATCTGTTAACCCTCGCAATACCAAGGGAAGAGCGTACTTTATGCCCACCTTCTGAAAATATCGTTACCTGGTGATCTATTTCACAATTTAAAATTTCCAAATAAATGTTTGAGTTTCATGATTTCTTATTCCATATTCCCTAACTGGTTTAAATTCTTCAGTAAAACTTAACGCTAAAATTTATATCTTGTAATGACACTGAATTTTCACGACAAATGTCATTCTTATGTTCTCGGGTTCAGGACCTTCCTTCCACATCTACACAGAGTGTTTCAAAACTGGACGGCAAAACGTCAGGAATGGACTCCTCATATAACAAAACGACAAACAGTCTAATAAACATGGGCTTTGAAATGAAAACCTTAAGACATATCACCACTTCTCCATGTTACGTACTGTGAAATAAATCAGTTTCAGGTAGTATGGACGGAAACAAGAAACAAATGTCCATTAACAATTGCCAACACGCATACCTTAAGGTTTGTTGGTCTTCGTTTTTTACTGTCTGCATAAAGTGCTACTGTTCCCCTTGTGGCAATACACTTCATGGAAAATGCAATGATATTGCTAGTCTTTTTGTTCCGCACAATTACTCGTACATCCTGTTTTCCAGCAGAAGTCTTAGGTCTATGTCATTCCTGTTTTGTTTGCATTAACAACTCCCACGGGTGCAACTGCAGAACGCTGCCACATGAACGCTATTTCAAGGTTTTCCACCATTTAGCACCTTCACTCCACGCCTTAACTCCTGTTTGTGTTTCAGATACGACATAAAAATATACGGTATAGAATCACCGAATCTCTCCACATTTCTCTTAAATACATTTACGTTACAAGGCTTATTACATCAATAAGTATAGCACATTAACTGTATTTAACACTATGTGAATTAACGTATATTTAAAACAGATTACATTAAAACATTTATAGTGTGCTTTGACTGATTCTCCTAGCGACTTCACTTGACTTCCCAATGTTGCGCAAATATGCGGTAAAAATTTTCAAAATCGATTTCAACAATTGTGACTTATTACAGCAGACCAGAGTTTACTAAAATGCGGTTTTTGTCGACCATGTTACAAGTCAGTGGAATGTAAATTACGAGGAACGACTTCACCAGATGATAATTCAGGCCAAACGCAACTCTATCGTCAGAGCTCCGCAGAGCGAACGCATTAAAGTGACTTCATTTTTTTAAATTTCTGGCGATGAGGATGCAGGACTTAGGAATGAAGTATGTATGTGAACGGCATGTTATCAGCAAGCATCTCTATGGTCTCTACTATGGAACTATCGTAACGTGTAGGCTACAGTCGAACAGGAAAAGCTCATTCTCGCTCTCGAACGAAGTTGCTGACCGTATTGTTTCGACCATACATTCACCGCTTTGTGACATATCTGTACGGCGTGCACCATGCGGGCCAAATATGATCTAAAACCTACTACAAAAATATTTTTGTGTTGATATTTAAACTATACTAAAAATGAGTGGGAATTCAATGTACCGAGCGGTTCTAGGCGCTACAGTCTGGAACCGCGCGACCGCTACGGTCGCAGGTTCGAATCCTGCCTCCGGCATGGATGTGTGTGATGTCCTTAGGTTAGTTAGGTTTAAGTAGTTCTAAGTTCTAGGAGACTGATACTTCTCTCTCTCTCTCTCTCTCTCTCTCTCTCTCTCTCTCTCTCTCTCTTTTCTCTTATGGGACTAAACTCCTTTGGTCATCGGTTCCTAAGCTGCACACTACTTAATCTAACTTAAACTAACTTACGCTATGGACGACACACACACCCATGCCCGAGGGAGGACTCGAACCTCCAACGGGAGAAGCCGCGTATTATTTCTAGATTTCAAAAATGCCTACGATAGCATAGACATAATTAAAATCTGTATAGATGAAACTTTATGTCGTATCAAGACAACTGGAGGAGAAACAAAATTTTAAGGTGTTTACTGGACTGAGACAAGGAGGCGCCGTTTCACCTATTTTATTGAATCTCGTCTTAGTGAAGTTCGATAGAGAATTTATTAAAACTAATCCACACGGGATCCAGATGCAGGAAATGAACATTATTAGACTTGCCTAAGCAGATGATATAGCAGTAATAAGCACTTCCAAAACATAATTAACCAAAATGATGCGAAATTATATCAAAATTGCTGAGAAAGAAGGATTACATCTTAATAAAGAGGAGACAGAATATCTGGTCATAAGTAAGAAAAACCAAAGTGATGCAACCTTGGCTGAAGATGGATTCACTTTCACTTTCAAAACAGTTGACCGTTTCAAGTACTTAGGGAGTCTCTTTAGTAACAATAATGGAATGCTTCATCAACTACGACATAATCGCCTATACAAACAGTGATCCAATACTGTAAACTGCTTTTTTATTCCAGTCTCTGATCACAAATGAATTCTTTAGCGATGACCGGTTTCAGTCTGTAATGACCATCCTCAGATCTTTTTTACACCATGTCCTAAAGTGATACGGCCATAATGACATCGTCAAAACATATAAATGCAATCAGCATAGAATCTATGTGACGTTGCTATGCTGATTATATTTATATGTTTTGACGATGCCATTATGGCAGTATCACTTTAGGACATGGTGTAAAAAAGATCTGAGGGTGGTCATTACAGACTGAAACCGGTCATCGTCTAAAGAATTCTCAGAGACTGGAATAAAAAGACAATAATGGAATGGATATAGAGGTAGATGCCCGACTAGGAACAGCGAACAAAACACTCTTAAGTTTTATCAAAATCTTACAGAAAAGATAATTTAATACTAACTTAAAAATCCGCTTGTATCAGTCGACCTTTATAGCAGTAACATTATACGGGTGTGAAGCATTAATATTTAGAAAGAAAGATGAAAAACTGTTAGTATTTGAAATACTAAGAAAAAGTTTTTGTCCAGTATACGACGAAGATAACATGGAATGGAGGATAAGAAAAATGAAGAAATAAGAGAACTGTACACACACCGTAATATCGTAGATGTGCTAAAGAAGAGTAGGTTGAAATGGGCAGGCGATATAGCACGAATGACAGAAAACAGACTACGTAAAATAGCATTCTGAAGGACAATAGAGGGAACGAGAGGAAGAGGAAGACTCAGAAGTAGGTGGAGAGATAACATTAGTGAGGACACGAACACTGAATGGACAAACGGTGCACACAACAGAACGTAATGGAAGAGGCTTGTAGAGCAGGTGTGTGGTCGATAAGATTCTTGCCACTAGTAAATAAAATAAAATAAATAATAATTTGAACTACGATTTCTCGCTTGACTGCACAAATTCTTTTAACACATTTTACATACCTAACAAGTTTGCAGCAGTGCTTCATTCGCAGAATATGATCTGTGGTCAACAACTTTTTTTAAGGTGGAAAATGGAAAGCGGGAGTCGCGTGACGCTGGTGTTCCATGGAAGTAAAGTGCGACTAAATGGCCAGTTGCAGGCGAGGTGAAAGCATGGTCCGTGGTACTCTTCTGTGTTCTGCTATGTCTTCTGTGATAATAGACCAAACAGTGCAACTAAACAGTCGTTCTAATACTTAAGCAAGTCTCATAAAAGAGAACAGAAAGGTACAGTAAAAGTTACCGGGAGGAAACAGAGGTCGTGTGAAGCTATTGCAGATTATGAGCGGTTGTGTCCATATTCATCCATGGTCCAGTTGTAGGAATGTTTATTTCATTTCAAGTTATTTAAATGTAAATCCAGTATTTCGAATGTGTTTCAGTATGTTTGTGAATGTGCGTTGGCTTGGGGACATCGTGGGAGCGCTCTAGCCAATCACAGTGCTCGTTACTACGGTAGGCGACTACCGAAGTCAATGGAAAGACTGTATGGAAGTAGAGGAGGAGCATCGGGTCGCACAGGACACTGGAGAATTCTGGACTGGAAGGCGCGACGGACGGTCGCAGGAAATACTTGGAGTGTGTTGAGCAGTTTGCGCGTGGTCGGGGAAATACTTGTAGAAATATTTCGTAGTGCCGACTTGTGCACTTGTGAGATATCTATGGCATTTGCAGTGAAGACATAGTATGCGTTTAGAAGTGAATATCTCGCGAGCTTTGTTGTTGCGCATAACTAATTACGTGAAGTAAGAATCTAACGTTTCCTTGTTGTTCAACTTATATTTTATTTAATTGCTGGACCATCGACACCAATAAGTGTTTTACAGTTGTAAGTGGCATTCTTAAATGTACTTCTGCTATCATACTCATCATTTAAACTCGTTAAAATAGTACCTGCAGATTTTATTTAATTGAAATCTTTCATTTATAAATTTCTATGTTACATTCATATGTGATAGGAACCTTTGACCATTCGATTCATGTGTGTATTCTTATTGTATACTGTAGAGTCAGCAGTATTTGGCATGTAATGCGGCAACTACGTATCCCAGTCCCTAGACAACGAAACCAGCCAAAAATTTTAATATTTCAACTCTGAGTCTGAGGGTACGTAGGTGAGGGCCACTATTAATTTTTTGAAAGCCCGCAATTGCTATTACAGGAACGATACTCACAAAGGCAAAAAGGCCTAATGAAAGGTAGGTCTTTGGTCTAACTGATACGCAGTCACTATGGAAAGGGCGAACTAAGAACATTCAGTTTAGATGGAGCAAAAGCAGAACAATTATAATTAAAAGTGAAATACTTTTAAACCGTGGTGTATGTATCAAGTAACCAAAGATAATTATCCACCTTAGAGTGATGGAACTATGAGGAGAATGTTGTGTAAATAGGGACATATACGCTTTATCTACAAAAGAGAGTGCAGGGAAAACAATTGGAGGAACTTGTGTATTGGTAAAAAATAACGTCTGCCGGTGTAGCCGAGCGGTTCTAGGCTCTTCAGTCTGGAACCGCGCGACCGCTAAGGTCGCAGGTTCGAATCCTGCCTCGGGCATGGGCGTGTGTGATGTCCTTAGGTTAGTTAGGTTTAAGTAGTTCTAAGTTCTAGGGGACTGATGACCTCAGATGTTAAGTCCCATAGTGCTCAGAGCCATTTTTTAAAAATAACGGCCTTACGTGAAGCGTACAATAATTGTCAAAGTCACATCCTGATGAAAGTGGTATTAGAATGTCCTATGGAGGTCTGTTCATAAGTCAATGTACGGGTCCAGACCTACTTAGTCTCTCGTGAATCCAATGGTGCTGAAACTGAAGTCAGCAGAAGCTTGAAATGCCACTTTTAAAAAGATATTTCCGAATGAGGGGACTAGCATATTTGACCTCCGTGCAGACTCACAAATGAGAATTGTTTGTACTGGCACTCCGCCATGAAAAAACAATGTAGACAAGCGAGCTAGGCACTAGAATATGACGGAATGCGAAATAGATTTTACACTGAATACGCTGTGGAATGATCTCCTTTTCTAGGTCGTATTTATTGACAATTATAGTACAGCGAATATTCTGCGTGACTAGGAAACTGTGCGGGTCACTCCCGCACACAAAAACATAAAGTATCTGATACAGGAAATCACAGATCACTATTCTTCTGTTACAGAATCCTATTGCATGTTCGAAGCTTAAACATTATGACGTTCCTCGAGGAAAACAAGTTTCTCTCAAAGTGTCAGCAGAGATTCAGGAAAATAATTGTGTGATACACTGATTGCTCTATTCATAAACAACATCCTTCAGATGGGTAGATCTCCTAAAAGCGTTCGATATAGTGCAATATAGTCTGCCATTGATGAATATACGACCATAAAACCTTTGCAAATATGTGATTATTTTGGTAGATATTAGTCTGAAAGAACCCAGTACGTTATACCGGACGAATAATGTTCTACTGAAACGAGAGTAATATCGCGTGTGTCCCAAGTAAAGCGTAATAGGATCGACAAATTTGTTAATATTCCTTAACGATTTATGAGATAAAATCAACAGCGTTATAAGATTATTCGCCAAAGTACTGTTGCCTACAGGAAAGTTGGACGACCGTAGAGAACTGCAGAAGGACTTAGGTAAAATCTTCATTCGATGTAATGAAGTTTCTAATAGTGCCAGCAAATTATAGGTCTGTCGAGAAGAAACTCAAAATGTAGAGAATTACCAGTTCCTAGATACCTGTAAAATTTGGTTTGATCCACTGGAGATGGTCGGTGAAAAGCTGCGGATTTTCTTTTTAATTTATATTTTTCTGTGTGCTACGCCATTTATTCGTGAAGTTTTTCTTGTGTGAGTGTTGCATCATTCTGTTGTATTTACTGAAATGTAAAAGAAAAATCGAACAATTTTTTATTAAATATCGATATGTACATAGTCAGAGGCGAACCTCTATGTAAAGACCGATTATTAATTAAATATTGTATCTCGTTTTATATATTAACAGCCGCTAGTTAACAATTATCGTAATACACAACGAAGGACGGCATTCGTATTTAATGGGATACCAACAATAAGTGGGCCCGTGATGACTGGGTGTTGTGTGATGTCCTTAGGTTAGTTAGGTTTAAGTAGTTCTAAGTTCTAGGGGACTGATGACCTCAGAAGTTAAGTCCCATAGTGCTCAGAGCCATTTGAACCATTTTAGCCAATAAGTGGGCCCAGGAAATGTTTCCGCAGCCTGCACTGTAGCACTACTGATGGGATTTTCCTAGGCTTCGCGCTGCATGAGAAAAGCACCCGTCTGGCCAGCAATGACAGAATTTCATGGAAAAACGCGAGTGAGAATCATGTTCGCAGCCTATGTTTTCAGCTCTCTCACTACGTGCAAAAGACCACTTTTACAGTTAGGTACTTGACATTCAGGAGAAGCTAATATACTGCTAACTGCCTACAACAGACCTGAAGCCCCACGTGAGTATAAATTCGATCCATTCCAGTTGTCTTAAAACATGTACTAAGCAGATGTCCGCACTCTTACAAGACACAGTATTTTTCTTCTCTGTCTTCTTCTACTATAACATATGGTATATACAAATGAACATATTACCAATACTGTAATAATTTTTAAGAAGATATTTTATTTGGGTATGAGACGCAGGGTCGGACATAATTCCCCACAACACAGTTTCACCTTCGTCAGGAGGAAACCCTCCTGTGACTTATAGGAAATAAAAGTAACTGTAGTTTCGACATCTACCATTCCTCCAACTGAAGCAATTTATCCATTTTATATTTATTGTGAACCCCTGTCTCGAACTGCTTGCATTCAATTACACTGATCAGCCCAAAACATTATGAGCACCGAACTACTATCGATATAAACCCGCCTTGGCGATAGCAGCGTCACCAGGTGAGGAATGAGTGCTAGTCAGACACACGCACGTACATGTAGTATCAATGAGCGTGCTGTCCATTTGCAGATCGGGAAAGGCGCGCGATTTATCTGGGTTTGACCGAGAGCAGTTTTTGATGGCCTGGAGGCTCGGCACTTCGCAAACTGCACGATTGTCGGGTGTTCGAGGAGTGCTGTGGCGAGTGTCTTCAGGAGGTGACGAACCCAAGGTGAAACTACGTCCGGAAGTCGTCGGATGTCATAGGCTGGGCAGACTGGTGAAACAGGGCAGGCGGAGAACTGAGGCGGGACTAATATCAGACTTTAATGTTAGGCAGAGTACAAGTGTGTCTGAACACACAGTGCGCTGACGATGGTCTCCGCAGCCGACGACCCATGCACGTGCCAATGTTAACACCACGACATCGCCAACTACGACTGAAATGGGCACATGACAATCAGCACTGGACGTTGGCGCAGTGGCAGAGCGTTTCATGGTCTGATGAATCCCGATATCTTCTTCATAATGCCGATGGAAGAGCGAGAATCCGTCGTCTTCCAGGGGAACAGCACCTTAACACCTGTACTGCGGGACGGAGACAAGATGACGGCGGCTCCTTTCCGCTCTGGGGAACGTTCACTCGGGCATCAGTGGGTCCAGTGGAGCACCATGACGGTCAAGGAGTATCGTACACTGGTTGCAGACCACGTACACGCCTTCATGACGATCATGTTTCCTGACGGAAGCAGCATTTTCCAACAAGACAATGCTCCAAGTCACAAGGCCAGGAGTGTGATGGAGTGCTTCGAGGGGAACAGTGTCCAGGTCTAGTTGATATTCTGATCTCCCAGCTCATGAAATCTGAATCCGATCGCGCACATCTCTGATGTGACTGAACGTGGCGTCAGAGCTCATCGCCCCTTCCCAGTTATCTACGGGAATTACGTGGCTTGTGTGTGCGTGTGTGTGTGTGTGTGTGTGTGTGTGTGTGTGTGTGTGTGTGTGCGTGCAAATATGGTGCTAGTTCCCTCCAGCGACCCCCCAAGGCCTCATTGCCTTCAAGCCTCGAAGCGTCACCGCTTTTAAGCTTGCCAGAGGTGGACAAACCAATTATTAAGTTGGTGATCGTAATGTTCTGGCTGATCAATGTATTTGTTACTTTATTCAAAAAATGGTTCAAATGGCTCTGAGCACTATGGGACTTAACATCTATGGTCATCAGTCCCCTAGAACTTAGAACTACTTAAACCTAACTAACCTAAGGACAGCACACAACACCCAGTCATCACGAGGCAGAGAAAATCTCTGACCCCGCCGGGAATCGAACCCGGGAACCCGGGCGTGGGAAGCGAGAACGCTACCGCACGACCACGAGCTGCGGACTGTTACTTTATTATTAAATTTCAACATCCAGCATTCACTTGGCAAACCATAGCCTACCAATCCTCAATTCTACGGTATTGTATAATCCTGTGGAATTCTGTGGCGAGCCGGCCGCGGTGGTCGTGCGGTTCTAGGCGCTCCAGTCCGGAGCCGCGCTGCTGCTACGGTCGCAGGTTCGAATCCTGCCTCGGGCATGGGTGTGTGTGATGTCCTTAGGTTAGTTAGGTTCAAGTAGTTCTAAGTTCTAGGGGACTGATGGCCACAGCAGTTGAGTCCCATAGTGCTCAGAGCCATTTTGAGCCAATTCTGTAGCTGTTTGTCTTACACCACAGCAAACTCCAACGAAAGACAGTACATTGCTTCTTTTCCTGTAAAGATTGGGTAAGACTTGACGAACGTTTGACGTTGATTAATGGTAGCATAGATTTAGTGGTACGTTGTTGTTTGTTGTTGTGGTCGTCAGTGCAGAGACTGGTTTGATGCAGCTCTCCATGCTACTCTATCCTGTGCAAGCTTCTTCATCTCCCAGTACTTACTACCAACTACATCCTTCTGAATCTGTTTAGTGTTTTCATCTCTTGGTCTCCCTCTACGGATTTTAACCTCCATGCTGCCCTGCAATACTAAATTGGTGATCCCTTGATGCCTCAGAATATGCCCTACCAACCGATCTCTTCTTCTAGTCAAGTTGCGACACAAATTTCTCTTCTCTTCAATTCTATTTATACCTCCTCGTTAGTTATGTGAACTACCCACCTAATCTTCAGCATTCTTCTGTAGCACCACATTTCGAAAGCTTCTATTCTCTTTTTGTCTAAGCTATTTATCGTCCAAGTTTCACTTCCATACATGGCTACACTCCATACTAATACTTTCAGAAACGACTTCCTGACACTTAAATCTATGCTCGATGTTAACAAATTTCTCTTCTTCAGAAACGCTTTCCTTGCCATTGCCTGTCTACTTTTTAAATCCTCTCTACTTCGACCATCATCAGTTATTTTGCTCCCCAAATAGCAAAACTCATTTACTACTTTAAGCGTCTCATTTCTTAATCTAATGCCCGCAGTATCATCCGATTTAATTCGACTACATTTCATTATACTCGTTTTGCTTTTGTTGATGTTCATCTTATATCCTCCTTTCAAGACACTGTTCATTCCGTTCAACTGCTCTTCCAGGTCCTTTGCTGTCTCTGACAGAATTACAATGTTATCGGCGAACCTCAAAGTTTTTATTTCTTCTCCATGGGTTTTAATTCCTACTCCGAATTTTTTTTGGTTCCTTTACTGCTTGCTCAACATACAGATTGAATAACATCGGGGATAGTCTACAACCCTGTCTCACTCCCTTCCCAACCACTGATTCCCTTTCATGCCCCTAGACTGTTATAACTGCCATCTGGTTTCTGTACAAATTGTAAATAGCCTTTCGCTCCCGGTATTTTACCCCTGCCACCTTCAGAATTTCGAAGAGAGTACTCCACTGGCAGTGGTACGTTAGAGTGTTGAAAGTCATTTTATTTTGTGACACAGAAGTTTCACTTACTGCAGTACAACGCAGTAAACCTGAAAGGTTGATGGATGCTGCAAATGGACGACGTGGTCTCTTGAAGTATTTATAGAGGGAATATGACGCCATATAGATAACAGCGTTTCACGTGATGATTTTATTAGTAATCACTTTCGGCACCTTAAAACTATAGTCGTCTGGCCTGTGACTACGTGTTGTTTCAGAGACTATATACGAAGCAACAGGGTACTCAGTTTAGAAAAAAGTCCACGATGAAGACAAAATACCGATTCAATAGAGTCTTAGTCGCGCTGCTTTCTGCATATCGTATTCTCTGTGACTAAAACTCGAGAATCCGCATCGTCCATTCTGAAACTTAATGCTTCCTGCAACAGCCCACATGTTTGTCATCGTCTCTCCTCAAGATTCTACAGAATGACGAAGTGTAGACTGTAATGACACATAACAGTATCACAAATTCTAACTTCTGGCTATTAATTAATCGGTATTATCGCTACCTTCACCTCCGTACAAGTGGTTTCGTCCTCTAAGAGCAAGCAAATACAGTGCTATACATGGCTACTTTTAAGCGGTTGTATGGCATATATATGACGGGTAAATGTTCTTGACCTGCTAGAAAGTGAGTAATAATGCATGAAGCGTATGTATTAAATGTTGCTATTAAGCGGGGTAGAAGTGTCCCTTTTGGCTAAGTAATTTCTGGAGTTCGGTTAACAAAAAGAAAAATTATTTTCTTGCTACGGCCACTGTCTTTAGCAAACCACTCTCCTATTGGATTAATCGTCATCTGCTGGGAGATGCCTGACGAATAATAAATTAAGCAAGTAAAACCCAGTTTTCTTTTAAGATAGATTGGTATGACGAAAAATTAAAAATAGGCAAGAAATGCTCAATATGCGTTACACTATCGAAATAACTATGGCATATAATGATTTACAGTAAATGATAGTAAAACCAGAGCCTTGAAAATTTCATAGAGCGTTCCTATAAATGGTAAAAAAAGCTTTTTTGAAACAAACAACCGGCTGCTGTTGCTGAGATAAACCCAAAAATGTGCAGTACTGCACTCAGTTTATATTAACAGTTAAAGATAAAGAAAGCAGTGGAGACGGCAGTGTTTTTTACTTTGTCTGTCGTACCTTTTTCCGTAAAATCTTATTTCAGACACCAAATTGTAACATCGTTTTTGATTATACACTGGAATTTCTAGAAGAGAGCAAAACAACGAAATGAGTGAAAAACACAGTAGAACAACTTGCGAAGCAACGTTCAAGAGAAGAGTACTACCTCTCCCTTCCGTATGCTAATTTCATTTGTGTGTATCATCTTTTATGGCGAAAGGAGACAGAGAAGAAAAATTCTGCGTCTTGTAAGAGTGCGGACGTCTACTTAACGTTTGTTTTAAGACTGCGGCTGGAATGGATCGAATTTCAGGTCTGCTATGAAACAAGCGAAGCAGATTGTCTCTGGGATGGATGAGTGGGAATGGAAAAAGATGTAATTCCGCGTCAGTCACGAAGTTTAACTTAATCCACTATACATTTCGATGGTTAACCATCATCATCAAATTAAAGGCGTTCTCTACATTGATGTTGTTAATAGAAAGTATTGGTAACTTCGCGCAGAAGCAAGAGAGGCGGCCAAGAGGTTATGTTGCGATTTCCACTGTTGATAATTGGACGACTAAACCACAGAACTTATGGATGTACCGTACCGCATGGTTTAAAAAAAATGAAAGTACTTACAAAGCAAGGGAATCAGTATTTGTGCTGCATTCTGTCGCTAAAAATCGCAACTCCTTCCGACTCAACATGAGATACTCACTGTTGTTATGTTGCAAAGAAGTTACATTATTCACCAAAGTTGTTAAGTAAAGTCTTTGGTTTCAAGCTTCTTTGGCGAAAAATGTGATTTCTTTGGTATACAGCTACACTGTATCAATGATGCACAGTGGGCTGCAATGGCGATACTTATAATACCTTTAAACCATCTAGTATCTTAAAAGTTCTGTTACACATTCATTCAATTTGTCAGTAATAGAAATCGCAACGTAGCCTCCACACCTCACCCCACCCTATCCCCCTCCCAAATGCTTCCGCGCAAAATCACTAACAACAACCATTTAGAAGACGCCTTCCACCTGAATATGGTAATTTCTCATAGTAACGTGTAGTGGATTAAATAGAGCTTTGTGATTGATGCATAAATATGGTTTTTTAATCTAATTGCTTGTCGCAGCCCTCAAAACATAATCTACAATGGATGGGATTGGACGCATGAGATTGCACGAGTGTGGTTCCAATAGTTGCCCGATAAATCTGGCCTGAACGCGAACGTTTGAACACCGCAGAGTTTTAATAGGTCAGGTCCTATTGCGGGGGAGGAGGGGGGGTGCGTAATGACTTTGCCTGCCACCAGTCATTGATCTGAGTTACCCAGTCGGATACAGGAGGATTTGCAGTTTAACGAGGTTTCCAATCCAAGAGGAAACTCGGCATTTTTGACATTAATAATCGTTGCCAGAGATAGAAGAAGCAATAAAGATAGAAGGAAAAGCCTATGATCGACTGGAAAGGGAACCTTGGTTCTTTAGATTTGCTGTCGTTCAGTGAACCACCAAGTGGTAGCAAAAACGTGTTTTGGTATAAAGCTATTTTAATTGGAATAGATGTCTGTCAAAATTGTGATACTGGAACTTACACATCTACATAAACCTTTGAACTTCCGTTCATGATCTCCGCTCTCTGGTCCTGCCAGACCACTCAGTACTGACTGATCACGTGTCATTTACCACTGGCGCCATTCGGTTGCGATATGGAGTGGTACAGTTTCTTATTCAACTAGACTTAATGACAACTTCCTGGTTTACATCGCAGGGTTTCATAGAGTGAATCATGTTGTATTGTGGATAGTGATCCACCTGTCGTTGGGGACTTTGTCGTCAGCAGCACTTTTGGTGTTATTCGAGAGGAGTGAGCTATTTGCTGGCACTGGGTTTTAAGCTCTCATTTCTTATTCTCATCATCATCGAGAAAACAACATTTCGCACTAATCAGGTTTGTCAACACGAAATATTTACGCTTAAATCATATATCTCACATTTCGCTAAAGAAATTTTCTCAGTGGGAGTAGATTTAGGAAATCCTTGCCGATTTACGTTTCTCAACCCCTAAATAATAGCCAAGTCGACAATACCATCTGAGATTGCGTACGTTACTACTGAGAGACTTTTTTCATCACTTGGGCTCTCTTGGGAGACCAATAATAGCCCGCGCAGCCAGAAGGTTTAGAGGCCAGTTACAAAACGAACACTGAGATGACATTCCTCCAACTAACTGTTTTCATCGAAACTTACTTTCTTGCTTCAAACAGCATGATCAGTACTAATGGACTTGCAGCGTGAGAAAGCGTCCACTGAAAGCTAAATAATATAATGATTACATATCCTTTGCTACCAAATTCGAAAGAATTATTTCTTTTGATCATTGTCACGACATGCCGTTACATAAATATTCCCACACGACTGTAAGGCATTACAAAGAGCATTTGGTCAAAAATATTCCGCTTATTAACGACACGGCCCTTTAATTTACAGTAACACGGACGGTACAACCTCTGTGACACACAGAGAACATCTGGAGTAGGTTAACTCCGAAATACTACAATAACTGTAACTTAATAACGACGCCTTTGCTTTGAAAACTTTTTTCGTCTACCCCTACAAAAGCCAGATTCGTAGAAAATTCTATCACAAGAACACTGTAATTTATAAATTGCTAGCCGAATATTAAATGTGACGATTCCTGAAATCTAAATAAAAATGGAGTAATATCGTGAACGAAATACACGTTTTATGAGGCTATTTCAAATTAATACTAAAATTTCACATAACTTCTAATGACATATCATTTACGACCGTAACAATTAAATGAGCTCTTACGTTAGTCTTGTGCTGATAAACTTAAGATAGCTGCGAAGTATTAAAATAACGTACCAACCCTTGAATGTACGGGGAGAACTTTGCATCTGAAAAATTTAGACACACGTACAGTGTATTGTTTTTCACCTCAAGATTGTGTACAAGACGGGTTCTGTCTTGTAAACTATTAACTGGAGCATATCATTAATATAAAACGTCAGTTGATTCTACAGAGTAAGTACAAAATTTATTTGCAGTGATATGAAATAAACTTTGTAAGGTCTCTACATCTCCCACACAACTATCTCTTTATTCACATGAAGTGTTCAGTGCTATTGATAAGGGATTCCAGATAGATTCCGATTTATGGATTTCTGGAAGGCTTTTGACACTTTACCACACAAGCGGCTCGTAGTGAAATTGCGTCCTTATGGAGTATCGTCTCATTTATGTGACTGGATTTGTGATTTCCTGTTAAAGAGGTCACAGTTCGTAGTAACTGACGGAAAGTCATCGAGTAAAACAGCAGTGACTTCTGGCGTTCAACAAGGTAGTGTTATAGGCCCTTTGCTGTTCCTTATCTATATAAACGATTTTGGAAACAATCTGAGCAGCTGTCTTCGGTTGTTTGCAGATGACGCTGTCGTTTATCGACTAATAAAGTCATCAGAAGATCAAAACAAACTGCAAAACTGTTTAGAAAAAATACCTGAATGGTGCGAAAAGTGGCAGTTGACCCTAAATAACGAAAAGTGTAAGGTCATCCACATGAGTGCTAAAAGGAACTCTCTAAACTTCGGTTACACGATAAATCAGTCTAATCTAAAAGCCGTAAATTCAGCTCAATACCTAGGTATTACATTTACGAACAACTTCAATTGGAAGGAACACATAGAAAATGTTTTCGGGAAAGCTAACCAAAGACTGCGTTTTATTGGCAAGACACTTAGAAAATGTAACAGACCTAATAAGGAGACTGCGTACACTACGCTTGTCCGTCGTCTTTTGAAATACTGCTTCGACGTGTGGGATCCTTACCAGATAGGACTGACGGAGTACATCGAAAAAGTTCAAAGAAAGGCAGCACGTTTTGTATTATAGCGAAATATGGGAGAGAGTGTCACAGAAATGATACAGGATTTGGGCTGGACATCATTAAAAGAAAGGCGTTTTTCGTTGCGACGGAATCTTCTCACGAAATTCCAATCATCAACTTTCTCCTCCGAAAGCGAAAATATTTTGTTGACACCGCCCTACATAGGGAGGAACGATCACCAAGATAAAATAAGGGAAATCAGAGCTCGTACGGAAAGATACAGGTGTTCACTGTTTCCGCGCGCTGTACGAGATTGGAATAATAGAGAATTGTGATGTTGGTTCGATGAACCCACTGCCTGGCACTTAAATGTGATTTGCAGAGTATATATGTAGATGTAGATATGTGCTCAGTATGACTGCAATCTTATGGAATTTCATCTTAAGTCGCTTTGATAATCATCTCCTTCTCTCTATAGCTACATGATGTTGTAAACATTTAGTCAATGAATGCACACAACACTGTCGAATTTACGTTTTCATGCTATTTACGTTCATTGATACCAAACACACGATAATCATATTTATTGTGTTAATAACGAGTATGTAACACTGTTACACTCGCTTTAAATATTCTATAAAATTTCACAGATGGCAAATAGTAACTTGTAGATCTTTCAAACATAACTGAATGACATACTTATTTAGTCACTAAACTCTCGTCACGGACTGACTAAAAATATAACGACTTCGTGGACCAACAAAGTTTCAATTGATCGTGTAATCGCCTGCGACTAAGAGCGCCACGCCTGTTTATAGAGGCATGTAGCATAGGATTTAAACATAACAAAGATAAATTGAAACCTATTATGTTTCAGATAATTACATAAAACATAGAAAAAGTAATAAACACGAAAAGAACACAAGCAGTGAAATTACGTATCATAACTGTAAGATAATAATCAGAAAGTGGCAAAATAATAAGTAGTACTTAATGAAAAGGAAATTTTAATGTACATTGGGATTTTCAAAGTCCATCAAGAATTTCCTGGAAGGTTACATTTTATGATTCCGATATTTCATAAACTAACATGTTGTTTTAGGAACGTTATACATTTTTTAAAACAGGAAAGTGATTGATTCAGAAAACAGTAATATTTTTGACATGAATGTATTTTTCCATTCAAATAATCTGGGACACGAAAATGTTGAAAGTGAATAGCTTCCGGAATACTAAATTTTTCGAGAGAGTAAAACGACCGTCGAAAGAGAAGAATGAAGATTTTCAGAGAAGCTGTCTTAAACGAAAAAAAAAAATTATTAGAAAGATTGAATTCTGAAGTTCACGTGTTTACATGTATCGTCAATTATCTTTACCTCTTTAAATAAACTGGTCCTACATGAACTATTTACATCAGAGTCATCGAGTGTACATTATCCTTTGAATACCGGAGTTTAACAAAATATTGCATGAATAAGCATTTAGACCCCCCCCCCCGCCCCCCCATGAACCATGGACCTTGCCGTTGGTGGGGAGGCTTGCGTGCCTCAGCGATACAGATAGCCGTACCGTAGGTGCAACCACAACAGAGGGGTATCTGTTGAGAGGCCAGACAAACGTGTGGTTCCTGAAGAGGGGCAGCAGCCTTTTCAGTAGTTGCAATGGCAACAGTCTGGATGATTGACTGATCTGGCCTTGTAACAATAACCAAAACGGCCTTGCTGTGCTGGTACTGCGAACGGCTGAAAGCAAGGGGAAACTACAGCCGTAATTTTTCCCGAGGGCATGCAGCTTTACTGTATGATTACATGATGATGGCGTCCTCTTGGGTAAAATATTCCGGAGGTAAAATAGTCCCCCATTCGGATCTCCGGGCGGGGACTACTCAAGAGGATGTCGTTATCAGGAGAAAGAAAACTGGCGTTCTACGGGTCGGAGCGTGGAATGTCAGATCCCTTAATCGGGCAGGTAGGTTAAAAAATTTAAAAAGGGAAATGGATAGGTTGAAGTTAGATATAGTGGGAATTAGTGAAGTTCGGTGGCAGGAGGAACAAGACTTCTGGTCAGGTGACTACAGGGTTATAAACACAAAATCAAATAGGGGTAATGCAGGAGTAGGTTTAATAATAAATAGGAAAATAGGAATGCGGGTAAGCTACTACAAACAGCATAGTGAACGCATTATTGTGGCCAAGATAGATACGAAGCCCACACCTACTACAGTAGTACAAGTTTATATGCCAACTAGCTCTGCAGATGACGAAGAAATTGAAGAAATGTATGATGAAATAAAAGAAATTATTCAGATTGTGAAGGGAGACGAAAATTTAATAGTCATGGGTGACTGGAATTCGAGTGTAGGAAAAGGGAGAGGAGGAAACATAGTAGGTGAATATGGATTGGGGGACAGAAATGAAAGAGGAAGCCGCCTTGTAGAATTTTGCACAGAGCACAACATAATCATAACTAACACTTGGTTTAAGAATCATGAAAGAAGGTTGTATACATGGAAGAACCCTGGAGATACTAAAAGGTATCAGATAGATTACATAATGGTAAGACAGAGATTTAGGAACCAGGTTTTAAATTGTAAGAATTTCCAGGGGCGGATGTGGACTCTGACCACAATCTATTGGTTATGACCTGTAGATTAAAACTGAAGAAACTGCAAAAAGGTGGGAATTTAAGGAGATGGGACCTGGATAAACTAAAAGAACCAGAGGTTGTACAGAGATTCAGGGAGAGCACAAGGGAGCAATTGACAGGAATGGGGGAAATAAATACAGTAGAAGAAGAATAGGTAGCTTTGAGGGATGAAGTAGTGAAGGCAGCAGAGGATCAAGTAGGTAAAAAGACGAGGGCTAGTAGAAATCCTTGGGTAACAGAAGATATATTGAATTTAATTGATGAAAGGAGAAAATATAAAAATGCAGTAAGTGAAACAGGCAAAAAGGAATACAAACGTCTCAAAAATGAGATCGACAGGAAGTGCAAAATGGCTAAGCAGGGATGGCTAGAGGACAAATGTAAGGATGTAGAGGCCTATCTCACTAGGGGTAAGATACATACCGCCTACAGGAAAATTAAAGAGACCTTTGGAGATAAGAGAACGACTTGTATGAATATCAAGAGCTCAGATGGAAACCCAGTTCTAAGCAAAGAAGGGAAAGCAGAAAGGTGGAAGGAGTATATAGAGGGTCTATACAAGGGCGATGTACTTGAGGACAATATTATGGAAATGGAAGAGGATGTAGATGAAGATGAAATGGGAGATATGATACTGCGTGAAGAGTTTGACAGAGCACTGAAAGACCTGAGTCGAAACAAGGCCCCCGGAGTAGACAACATTCCATTGGAACTACTGACGGCCGTGGGAGAGCCAGTCCTGACAAAACTCTACCATCTGGTGAGCAAGATGTATGAAACAGGCGAAATACCCTCAGACTTCAAGAAGAATATAATAATTCCAATCCCAAAGAAAGCAGGTGTTGACAGATCTGAAAATTACCGAACTATCAGCTTAATAAGTCACAGCTGCAAAATACTATCGCGAATTCTTTACAGAAGAACGGAAAAACTAGTAGAAGCCAACCTCGGGGAAGATTGGATTCCGTAGAAACACTGGAACACGTGAGGCAATACTGACCTTACGACTTATCTTAGAAGAAAGATTAAGGAAAGGCAAACCTACGTTTCTAGCATTTGTAGACTTAGAGAAAGCTTTTGACAATGTTGACTGGAATACTCTCTTTCAAATTCTAAAGGTGGCAGGGGTAAAATACAGGGAGCGAAAGGCTATTTACAATTTGTACAGAAACCAGATGGCAGTTATAAGAGTTGAGGGACATGAAAGGGAAGCAGTGGTTGGGAAGGGAGTAAGACAGGGTTGTAGCCTCTCCCCGATGTTGTTCAATCTGTATATTGAGCAAGCAGTAAAGGAAACAAAAGAAAAATTAGGAGTAGGTATTAAAATTCATGGAGAAGAAATAAAAACTTTGAGGTTCGCCGATGACATTGTAATTCTGTCAGAGACAGCAAAGGACTTGGAAGAGCAGTTGAATGGAATGGACAGTGTCTTGAAAGGAGGATATAAGATGAACATCAACAAAAGCAAAACAAGGATAATGGAATGTAGTCTAATTAAGTCGGGTGATGCTGAGGGAATTAGATTAGGAAATGAGACACTTAAAGTAGTAAAGGAGTTTCGCTATCTGGGGAGCAAAATAACTGATGATGGTCGAAGTAGAGAGGATATAAAATGTAGGCTGGCAATGGCAAGGAAAGCGTTTCTGAAGAAGAGAAA
Source organism: Schistocerca serialis cubense (assembly GCF_023864345.2). Taxonomy (NCBI): domain Eukaryota; kingdom Metazoa; phylum Arthropoda; class Insecta; order Orthoptera; family Acrididae; genus Schistocerca; species Schistocerca serialis. The sequence continues at coordinate 317,584,530 of NC_064642.1, read as the reverse complement.
TTTGTTAACATCGAGTATAGATTTAAGTGTCAGGAAGTCATTTCTGAAAGTATTCGTATGGAGTGTAGCCATGTATGGAAGTGAAACATGGACGATAAATAGTTTGGACAAGAAGAGAATAGAAGCTTTCGAAATGTGGTGCTACAGAAGAATGCTGAAGATTAGATGGGTAGATCACATAACTAATGAGGAAGTATTGAATAGGATTGGGGAGAAGAGAAGTTTGTGGCACAACTTGACCAGAAGAAGGGATCGGTTGGTAGGACATGTTCTGAGGCATCAAGGGATCACCAATTTAGTATTGGAGGGCAGCGTGGAGGGTAAAAATCGTAGAGGGAGACCAAGAGATGAATACACTAAGCAGATTCAGAAGGATGTAGGTTGCAGTAGGTACTGGGAGATGAAAAAGCTTGCACAGGATAGAGTAGCATGGAGAGCTGCATCAAACCAGTCTCAGGACTGAAGACCACAACAACAACAACAAGCATTTAGAAATTTTATGCACTCGTAGTACAGGCATTATGTTTATGATAGACAAAACAGAATGTACTAGCTGTTTACTTAAGGAGTAAGATTGTAGCAAGTGGACTATTCCACCACTCTACGTTTCAAACAGATACGTTTATGAAGTATTAAGATTAAAGCGCCAACAACCTATAGATGTGGCGCTACGTAGGACTGTATTAAACGTGAGTATACGGAATACAGGAATGCGGGTTTGGGTTACGAGGATTTGATTGTTAAGTGTATCTTACCGCTAACTGACTGCATGGAAACGGTTTCGTTCAGGTATTACCTTTCCACTTCGTTCTTTTTTCTATGTGACTATTTTTGTCTCCATTTGGGCACCAAACCAGTTATGTAACATATATTGGTGAGAACTGTGTTGTGCAAATAGAGTCTGCGTCGTTCTTCTAGTGGTGTCACTGCATTGCGAAAGTTAAAATTTTAAACTCGATATAAGAATATTATTTTAACAGACTACGGTTCTGTGGCATAAATTAATCACAAAGTTGTAAGATAGAGTAATAGACATATTATTGCCGCGGCGCTCTTGGTACATATGCTAGGAATCGCAAGAGCGTGAAAATTATAACTGTCAGATGCATGATATAACACTGACTATCTTACGATATTTCAATTTGTTTGCTGAAGTTTTGATGGTTATAATAAACAAGTAGTACCGAGAGCAATGGCCGAAGGGCAAGGGTCGATAGTCCTTAACGTGAAGTAAGTGTTGTCCTTTTAAGCGAAAGCTGTGGAACGGCGGGCCAGGCAGGGTGTTAATTGATCCTTGAAGCCTTAAGCGTCACATAGACTTGGGGGACTAACTTCCCCAGGAATTTTGCTGAAGTTCTCTCTCCTGCCTGCTCCACTCAACTTGTTTTACGAGAAATTAATTACAGGTGCTGGTGGCATATTGAATTTACTTCTGCGTATGATCGGGGCTGAAATAAATTCTGTAAGTAGATGTTTTTGTTTTTATGATAATCAACGCCATGTGGCCCCCCTGCTGGTTAATATTAGCATCTACCTCTGCAGCATTTCAGGGAAGGGGGAAAAAATCGTTCATGGAGATAGATAACGTAGCAGAGACAGAAGTATACTGATTAATGAAGCTGGGATGAAATATGGTTTAAAAGTAAATTATGGCGTCCTACGTTCATAATGGCGTCAGGCACAATAAAATAAATGGAATACTTATAACCGGAAAATGACACAAGACGATCGATGCAAGGATTACATCAGAATTACAATGAGCCATTCGTTCCTGAGTTTCTGTGAAGGGCGATACGATGTCTAGCATATAAACACACTTAGTAATTTTGTTTTGCGTTTTATTATGTTCAGTACATGATTATTCTGACTGTGAACTGAGCAAATGAACGTCCCCGAAAGATTCGCTTCGATTTTGATCTGCTTTGAGTGTGTTGTAGTGTGGAGCAAATTAAGAGACCCACATTTTTCTTATAGGTGCCTATACGGCCGTTACAGGTGAGAAACTCCCTTGAAAAAAAAATGAGTTTAATATTTCTGAATGAATACCGTTGAGACGCAAACACGTATAATAAGAGACTATAGCTGGGAAATATGCTTAAAAACCGTCCGCTGATGCTTCGGCAGATGAACACCCCCTAGTTTTCGAGACACAAATGAAAAGGCAGATCGCTTTACACAGCAGCTTAAACCCTCAGGGCTACACAATGTTATTTGGGGCTACACAAACCAAAGAAGTATGCAGAAAGAAAACACAAAGCGCCAGCGCACAATCAAAGATGATAAACATCAGAAATCATAGAGACTCAACTATTTAGAACAAGTGAGAGACAACACAAGGACAGAGTTATCGCCAATTGCACACTCTTTGGTAATTAATATTTGACTACTGGCAATTCTCACATCACTTGTTTTTGGTATTGCTGTGGCGCTAGTTTTTTTTAGACTGTTAGTTGTCTTTCTGCATACTTTCTGGTTCGTGGATGGCGTAGCCACGATCGAAGACTGTTTAAGGTCTATGCACAGACATCTTTCGTTTCAGCTGTATCTCGAAAGTGACGGTGTTCTGTCTCCGAAATATCGACGGTTATTGCGCATTTTACTCGGCTGCGTTCCCGTAAATTATCTCAACTTTTAAGAGTTATCTGTATGTCTTCGGATTTACGATACTCAACGGAATTTTTTCTGTATATTGTATAATGAGAATCTAAAGGTGGTGGAAACGAACTACAGTGTATGAAAAGTGTTGCGCAATGTTTTGGCTGGTAGCAGATACTGTGTGAACAGAATACAGTTGTAGAGGGCTAAGACATTGCTTGTGATCGTTGTTGGTTATTCACGGTGACTGGCTGTGAGTATGGATGTGAGGGAGGCACGGCTTCGTGGATGGGGAACCTCCACACCACGAGGAAAAAGCTGCAAATAGTGCATTCACGAGTTGGCGTATTATGAAGGAAGAACTAACAGATATGCACTGAGTAGAGAGTGAGTCAAATACTGACAGCTCACAAGTGCAGCATACTGAGCGTTAATGTTGTTTATGATTCTTCATGGACAAACTGAGCAGTATGAAACAGGAAATAAGTGATTGAGAGGTCTTAGCAATACATACGAACTGTATTATTTGGTTCCTGCCTTTCCCTTTCGCTAAACAAATCACTCTGAAAACTTTGATATGTACATGCTAATTGCGGCATTTGCAGTAACAATCCTGTTTACAAACTACTGCTTGAAATTCAATAGCAAAATGTGGTATTTAAAAAACGATGAAATAATATGTACAGATCCTAAGCAATTATTTTGGCATACGTTCACCTGTGTATCACACTATATGATGCTCTTCAGACGTATTTCTGAAAAAGAGTAAGCTTGTTTTAATAAAATACAAAATCGATTGTAGTACGATGCTTGCATTTTTATTAAACCACCATATTCTCGCAACCCATATTAACGTTGTAAATAACTACTATACTACAATTACAAATCTGAAATGTGCATTGAAAACTGACATTACAAGTTAAGTGATAAACTTATTTCTTCGCGTACAGAACTACGATTCCTTGAAACTCCAACGTTTCAATTGCATAATGGCACGAAGCTGCAGTGGTTGTGTCAAATGAAACTGTCATAACTATAGAACAAAATATTTTAGCCTTGATATACCGTTGCTTGGCGAAAGCAAAGAAGTGCAGCCACTAAATCCCACGGGAGCCAGAAAGCATCATTCTCCCACATGAGTCTTTTTCAGTTATTAATATCTTTATGGAAAGGTCCTGCTAGGAAATATTTCTTGATATAGTTGTTTAAGTTTGGCTCTTCCAGTTTCGAGAATACTAACAATGTCCTTTAGATTTACTCCCCGTTTGTAAGAATTGCTTTGTCGACACAACAGATGACAGAAGCAGCAGGAGACTAGCACAAGAAATATTGGAATTCCTGGCCAAAATAAGTCTACTAGTAAAAAACATCGGCCTTATTTTGAGGCAGTAATTGAGAATATGCGTTTGAAGTACAAAATTTGATAGAAGTGAATCATGGAACCTGACAAAACCGGCAGAAAAAACAGTCCATGATAACATGCTGTGTCCCTGCTACCAAGAAATTCTCAATCCAGTCAGAGATCGCACTTGATACCCCTTGGATCGTACTTTCCTTAAACGCTTTTCGGAATTGAAGAAATACTGCATCCACCCGGCTGTCTTAATCCATACCATTCAGGATGTAACGCGACAAGTGCGAGATGGCTTTTACATTACCTAGTAAAATCGTTCTGAAGACAAGCGAGAATAAATAGTTGTTTATTTTCAACAACTGGGTTGACAGACTTTGCTATCACCTTCAGATCTTCAAAAGTTTTGTTACAAAACTTGTGTATTGTGAGTTGTAACCTCACGCGAAGCTGTCACGTTAGTGGATAAAATGTAGCACGTTATTCAAAGATGTGTCAGCTTATATTGTACATGTTTTGTAACAAAAATTTTGAAGACCTGAAGATAACAGCGAAGTCTGTCGAAACTGGTTATTGAAAATAAAGAAATATTTATAAGATCTTGGCTTTAGAAACTTTTTACCAAGTAAAGCAGATCACTCATTCTCATTTCTGAATATACGAAAATTCAGTCCAATGTTGCATTGCCAATTATTTAGGCAACTGTGCTAGTTGGCATAGAGGAGATCTATTTGTTCGAGATACATCTACGTGATTACTCTGCTATTCACAATAAAGTGCATGGCAGAGGGTTGAATGAACCACCTTCAAGCTGTCTCTCTACCGTTCCACTCTCGAACGGCACGCGGGAAAAACGAGCACTTAATTTTTTCTGTGCGAGACCTGATTTCTCTTATTTTATCGTAATGAACATTTCTCCCTATGGCGTTTGAGGATATATTGTAAGATTCTACAAAATATGTCTGTGGGACATGACGGTCAGTGCTTCATGAAAAAATTTCCGGCTCGCCGCGGAAGCATGATTGCACCCAGGCCTGGCCCCTTTTCTTCCGGAGCAAATCGAAGGCCACAGTTTCTTTAGAGCTTCAAAAATGTGGAATTCGCACTGGGGGAGATCTAGACTGTATGGAGGATGAGGGAGGTCTTCCCAGAGAAACTTCTGCAGCATTGTATTGTATTGTACTGTCTGTTAACCGGGAACCTAGAAACGACGGAGAGGCTCCGTCCCCGCCACAGCCGCAGTGGTCCACAACCCCACGACGACCACCGCAGTCCACTTCAACCCTCCACCGCCCCACACCGAACCCAGGTTTATTGTGCGGTTCGGCCCCCGGTTTACGCCCCCAGGGAACGTCTTACAACAGACGAGTGTAACCCCTATGTTTGCGTGGTAGAGTAATGGTGATGTACGCGTACGTGGAGAACTTGTTTGCGCAGTAATCTCCGACATAGTGTAGCAGAGGCGGAATAAGGGGAACCAGCCCTAATTCGTCGAGGCCGATGGAAAACCGCCTGAAAACCATCCACAGACTGGCCATCTCACCGGACCTCGACACAAGTCAGCCGGGCGGATTCGTGCCGGGGACCAGGCGCTCCTTCCCACTCCTAAAATGGAACCGCATGACCGCTACGGTTACAGGTTCGAATACTGCCTCGGGCGTGGATGTGTGTGATGTCCTTAGGTTAGTTAGGTTTGAGTAGTTCTAAGTTCTCGGGGACTGATGACCACAGATGTGAAGTCCCATAGTGCTCAGAGCCATTTGAACTCCGGAGAGCCGTGCGTCAGACCGCTCGGCTAACCGGGCGTGCTCTGCAGCATAGTCGAAACAACGTTGGCAACATGTGGGCGGGCTTTATCTTACAACAGAGTGAGTCCGTCTGTCGACGCACCTTGGACTTGCCGCGCTTCAGTTTTTGCGAAGTGTCCACAAACCATTGTGCGTTAATTGTGGCGCCGAGTTCCAGAAACCCAAAACAAACTCTTTTTGACTATCCCGGAGTTGGCGCGGACTGCTTTCGATTTTTTTGGCGGGGGTGAATCCATGTGCTTCCAGTTTTGGCTCTAAAGCTTGCTCTCCGACTCAACATGAAGACCCCGGGACAATAGTACATTCTTTATCGTGTTATTGTTCCAAGTGCTGCAGTGATATCAACATTCTGTTCAACTTCTACTCCTCACTCAGACTGTGCGAAACCATTGGATACAGATTTTGCGGAACTTCAGATACTTAGCAAACTGCAAGCGGTACCGTGATTGACGCCCAACAAGAGACAAATGTCTTCCACCGTGCACCATCGGCCATTTCTGAAAGCAGCTTTCAGCACAGCAATGACGCGCTGAGCCTGTCCTGGCCGACTTCTGTCTTTCAACGATGCTAGACCTTCTCGAAATCGTTTATTCGCTACAACACGTATGCTAGTGACTACTGTGTTCGCCACATGCAGCAGACATTCTGGCATGAATTTCACTTTTTTGACACTCTTACCGCAGTCAAAGACAGCACATTATCTAGCTGTTCCTGTTTTCCGGCCCCCTGCGTAGTCGAGTCTGACGCACATACGACCTCACGTCGAGTACGTCTAATGCATAAATGACGCATTGGTGAACGCATACTTTTCCTTCTTCCACCTCAATTGAGGGCCCTTCTATACACATGCCTACGTGCGTTACCAACGTCTGCGCCGTGTTTGTTATATGGTCAGTGTCGTTTAATACAGGGTGAGTCACGTAAGACCTAACAAACGCTTCTTTCGTGGACGGCTACACATATTGAAACGCGGTTTTCGGCAAATGTTAGAGCGTCGAGGGGCACATATGCTTTTTGTTTGGTTAATGTTTTTAGCGCTGGTATCAACGGAGATATTGAGGAAAGTACATTTTTTGTAAATGGAACCATATACTTTTTATAACTGCATTTGGTAGCTCTTGAGAAGAAAATTACAATCATATAACGTTTGTTAATGTTGACGTTGAAATCTGTCGAAAAAAAAATCAAGAAATGTGTTAGAATACGAGAGCACTGTGGCTTTAATTGGCATTAGCAGTGCAAACAAGCAGAGCTCTCGGGCTGCGCTGTGTGAGTGTGTTAACAGGTTTGCCCGTTTAGTTGTCTGCGATGCCAGCGCTCACTTTTGCTTCAACATTCTTTGCGTGCAGACATGTACACCAATGAAGGAAAGTTGAAAGAAATGCCACAAAAACAGTACAGCAATATAGGGCGTTCTATCCGGATCGCCAATGTCTGACGCCAGGCAACTGCACGAATTATTTAGACGCTAGTGCTGATAGGCTGCTTGAACGTCAAAAAGAGGACAAGAAAGTAGACTGCATCTGAAAGAGAACACGAAGGAGCTGTTCTAGCTATGACGCTAATGAATCCGCACGAGACAAATTTCCAAGAAATCTGGAATCAACCAGACGAGTGTCATTCGCATCCTGCACATCCCTACCATCAGTCACTGCACCATGCACTTGACGACCGCGATTTAGAACGTCGTATAGAATTTCGTAGAGTTGCGCTTCAGCAACTGAGAGAAGACGCTACGTTTTTCCAGCTACGTTTATCGATGAAGCACCGTTTACTAACCACGCTAATTTGAATTTGCATAACATGCACAATTTGGCAGCCGAAAATTCACACTGGCTTGCTCAGGTGCCAAATCAACGGCCGTGGAGCGTAACTTAATGGTGCGGCATCATAGGTAATTTACATTGTGGAACCTTACTTCATCTCAGGCGCTATAAATGGACATTCGAACGCAGACTTACTGATCAACATTCTGCCTGTTCTTCTAGAAGAGGTACCATTGGATATTCGACAGTGTAGGTCGTACGTGGCTGCAACGCGACCGTTTCCCAGCTCACTCGTCCCGTGTTGCGACGGAAATACCGAATGAGAACTTCCCTGGCCGTTGTATAGGACGAAATTATGTTGTCCAATAGCCTGCGAGGTCACCCAGTTTGACTGCCCTTGATTTCTTTCTTTGGGGAGCACTCAAAGAAGCAGTCTATGATAAAGCCCCAACTGCGCCAGACAATGTTCAAATGGTTCAAATGGCTCTGAGCACTATGGGACTCAACTTCTGAGATCATCAGTCCCCCAGAACTTAGAAGTACTTAAACCTAACTAGCCTAAGGACATCACACACCTCCATGCCCGAGGCAGGATTCGAACCTGCGACGGTAGCGGTCGCGCGGCTCCAGACTGTACCGCCTAGATCCGCTCGGCCACACGGCCGGTCCAGACAATGTGTGCCGTCGTATCACCAGCGTATGGTCTGTAATTATATCTGGTTATCATTATTTCGAACAGCGACTGCAGATGTGCCTTTCAGTCCATGGTCGACAGTTTGAACAATGCTTAAATAAAGAATGTTTCTTAGAAGACAAAATTTATGTTGTGTGATGTATGTAGTTATCTAATCATTGTTAGTAAACTGTTTATTTCATTTACGTGTGTACGAAATTGCACTGCAGTGTCAAATAAGTCGGCAGCGTGTACTGCACGTAGCTGGTAACACTGTCATTACGCGCTTGAGGTCAGCATGAATCGAGGTTTCGTTATGAAGTATATTCATAAAATGTTTATTTTAACGAATGAATCCAGTATGATTTAATTTAGAGCAGTGTAGGTAGGGACAATAATCCGACAGCATGTATTTTACCTTTAAGAAGCATACAGTCACGTACAGGAAAAGAAAGATCAAATATACCTTCCAGCATTTAGATATTTAGTACAGTAGTTGCTTTTTGCAGCGTAAAAGACCCCTTAATTTTTGAAGAATGAGCAGTTGATTTCTCTGTTTCACTTCACATGAATCTGGGAAGATACACAAATGTGAAATAGTTTTTCTAAGCCCTTTGTGGTACAATAGATTCTAGCCTATGTCGTATTTCCATAAACGACATTCGTAGGTGAACCTGCATCCAGGTCGTAAATTGGTTCACGGGGAAATAATGTTTAATGTTCGTACGACAGGCCTACCTTATGGTATACAAACACGGAGCCTGGTCCTAGACGCCTGATTGGCAGCGTTTCCACCGCAAATGCCGTTTCCGGCCACAATTATCTCACACTCTAAGACGTTTATCGATCTTTTTACGACAGGCTGCAACGTCAAAATTAAAAAACGATGTATCACTGTAACTGTTTTTTCAAGAGCTGTAGAATGCAGCTATAAAAAGTGTACGGTTCCATTAAAAAAAGTACTTTCTTCAGTGTCTCCTTTGAAACCAGCGCTAAAAACAGCAACCAAACCACAATATGCGTGCCCCTCTGAGCTCTAACATTCGCCGAAAACCGCGTTTCGATATGTGCAACCGTTCACAAAATAAAAGGGGTGTTACGTCTTGCGTGAGTCACTCTGTTTATTTAAGCTCTTCTATAGCTGTGGTGGTTAACTTTTTTTTTATTAGTCTGTACATTCAGAAACAGTATTATGGTGTATTAAATCGTCTGAAAGTACCATGTGAGAACGTAAAATGGTGTTGACTGTGTATTTCGCACACACACACACACACACACACACACACACACACACACAAACAGGAGGATGGCAGCGGGCACAGTGCAGCGGTGTCGGTGTCCCGCATCATTAATTATGCTGGCGAGCACGTCAACCCGTCGCACCTGCGACGTGCCGATGTTACGCCCACGCGTCGGATCGACCCTTGCCCCCAGAGCGGAGCGGAGCTAAATTCGACGCCTGTGCCCCGCCTCGTCCTGCGGCGTGAGCGCCCCTGTGGCCTCTTGCTTGGAGAACAGGTCGTGCTCGACACGACCTCCACCCCGGTCGTTGTCAGTAATACAATATTTACAAAATACCTAAATACCTCCCTGCTCGGTTAGCGTATGCTCACAGCTTAGACAGGTAACAAATTACCGTATCTAATACGGAATGAGTAAATGCAGGTCCTCTATGATCACTAAGGAAATCTTTTGCCATTCTTCATGCAAAATAGTGGCAAGATCAGATAACAATGATGGAGGTTGACAGCGATCCCGCACCGTTCTCTCCAAAGCAGACCACAAAGGTTCATTAATATTGCAGTCTGGTGGCTGTGATGGCCAGGAGAGATACGACTATTTCTCGTCGTGCTCACAAAACCAGTCCCGATCGGTGAGAAGTCTTGGAAAACAACATCAGCATTGGGGAACAAACAGTGGAACACGGGATGCACTTTAATCAGGCAAATTGCTCACGTAATTCTTGGTAGCAATGCGACTTTGGAAAATAACCATGGTTCCTATGGAATACCACGATATCGCTTCCCAAATCTTCATGGAACCTCCCGGCATGTTTCACTCTTGCGACGTAAACTCTGCCAGAAGGTGGAAATTATGGAAACGAGACTCATCCGACCCAATGATTTTCTGTATATCTCTATGCTGGATGGCTGAGGGACTTTAACAGATCAGCGTTAAATGTCAAACCAAAATCACTTTCAGCCATCTATATTTCCAGCTTTATTTTCTTTTTGCTACCAGTTCCGGCGTTACACTACGCCACCTTCAGGCCTCTGTGTAAAGACAACAACAATAGACGTGTAAACTATGTAAGTAAGGGTAGAAAAATCAAACTGTACGCAGTACATATACGAAAACCAACCTGTACAGGGACTGACATCAAAGTTAAAAATAAATTAAGGAATTAAACAAGAGAACAATTGCACACTGTGTGAGCATAAAATAGGGAACAAAATATGTAAGCCATACAATAGCGAAGAGAACCTATAATCAGAGGTCAAAATTACATATTAAGCATACATAATCACGGTGTCACATATTTACAAACAATTAGTGACAAGCAACACGTAGGTAAAGCTAATGTTAATGCCCGTGAATTAACTGAAGCAAAAGAATCACAGTCATATACTCATCAGTCATTAGTATGACAGTGAATTTGTGCACTCTTGGAACAACATGTGTTACTTGTTTGAGTATATTCGGTCATGAGGGCAGCAGCGTCCACTAGCCCAAAAACAGATTTGTATTAAATGTGTTCTATCTTGGAAACCACTCGGAGTAGGGCACACGTCCGAATGAAGTTTTTTGTTTCAAATGATCGTTCCCATCACATCTCAAAATGTTGGCCGTTCCTCCTGATGGATCCTACATGCTTTCTGTGTTATAGTACAGAGAGTGCCACGCCAAAGTCGGAAACGCATATCGGTACCACAGACATTACTGAGATTCCACTGGAAACTGCAATGACGAGTCGGTGGCGCTCCCGAATACATTGCACAGCTGCACCCTCACGCTGAGGTCCGTTTAGTGTCGAGCATGCGGGTAACTCAGCCCAGGTCAAGACCCCAACTACAGCAGTCGACAACAAAGTTCTGGACCAACCACCTGTTAAAGTTTCAGATGAACCTGTACTGTTTTAAATGTCGATCATTGTGCTTCAAGAGAGCGATTTGTTACTTAGTGCATCAAGTGACGCTTTCGTAATAAATAGCAGTTGCAAGTTATCAGGCACTCCTGTGACAAAGTAGTCTGTCGAAGTTATGTAAATCTTTTATTAATTTATGTAATAAAGTGAACTAATATTTCAAGCGTTCTAGTTTGATGAGCGTTCTTCAAGAGCAATTAAAGAACTCACTGTTATGACCGGACGAAAGTAGTTTTGTCTGGTCACACCACATTTCTGATGTGTTACTGTGGACGGTATTCATACAATTTTGTCTCATCGGTGTATAGAGATTGTATCACATTTCCTGTTACAGGCTTCCAGGGGTTGTAGAGGACCTAAGTAGATGAAGTTCTACGTCCGCAAATGTACCGTTTGGATGTAAAATAAGTTTCAATATCTATTCACTTTCAAATCTTCCACTTCACGGCCGCCATTGCACGTCACACGACCCATTGTGCCGACGTCAGCCGAATATTTGGGTCGGCACAGTTTATTGGTTCAAATGGCTCTGAGCACTATGGGACTTAACATCTTAGGTCATCAGTCCCCTAGAACTTAGAACTACTTAAACCTAACTAACCTAAGGACATCACACAACACCCAGCCATCACGAGGCAGAGAAAATCCCTGACCCCGCCGGGAATCGAACCCGGGAACACAGTTTATTGGTGTACTACATTAAGCGGGGAGGGGGAATTTATTACGAATACAAATGAAGTATAATTTGAGCAAAGAAGTGTGTCACCTGTGATCTGAACTTAAATTATTAGTAACACAATATGAAAAAGTAAGGAGCTTACTAAATTTCAGTCGTTAATGTACTTCGGTAGCTACATGAATAAGTGCCATGTAACAAACCCAAATGTCCCGTGTTCAATCTTAAAAGCCTCTATTAAATTGCTACTGCTCTTGTATTTCAATAGTAGAAAAAATATACGACTGAAGTTTTCTGAATTCCGCCAATTCATAGATGGTGAACCCAGCCGCCAAAATGAAGTACGCAGGTAATAATGAGTAAGATTAGGAGTTATCAAATGAATTTCGAATGTCTACAAGACAAATAACGACATTCAGTGCACGCAGGGTATTAAGCAATTACATGACGGAGGATGTCACACAAATAAAAATTACTTTTAAAAACTTGGTACAGTTTCAGGTGTTTCCAGATTAAATAAAAGAAATCCTTATCTGTGCAAAAGATAAATGACATTAAAAATTAAAGCCTGAATGAAAGTGGGAAAAACGGTGGAGAGCAGGTGGAAATAAGTGTGTTGGGTTGTTTTACCTAGTCCGTAAGTGTCCCAGTTGAAGAGAATTAGAAATTATTTTTTACATTCATCAACAGGTCAATGTAGAGTGATATTTGAGACGTCAGCTTAATACAACAACAACACGTTATTACAAGTTGACGAACGTGAAGATGTATGTTGACTTAGAGATCTAGTTGATTGCGAAACTAGTATTACACCGTTAAAAAGTCATTCCAAGTCACACAACGGCCACTGCACACACTATTTATACATCGTTTTGCCTGATATCGAGGTCATGGTACCTCTCCATTTGATCTCATTTGTCAGATAGAAGAAATTAGTCGTCCGTCCGTAACCGAGACTACGCAGTTGTAACGACATTTGTAAATAAATGACTTCCTTACGCGTATCGAAAATGAAATTTATGTCACAATTAAATTGCTTCACGTAGTAAATCAAGAAACATCTTCCGGGAAGATGACACACATGATCGTGTCTTTTCTGTTTATAGTGGCAACAAGTGTGTCTACAGTGTTGATGCCAACGCAAAGTGCTTTGTTTACATGGGAGTTCTTTTCCATAATTCTTTCTGCGCTGTCGAGACAGTAAATGTGTCCCATATTCCAATGAACAAAAACTCTTTTCCTACTTTGTTGTTGTTATGTCAGGGCATTGCTCTTTTAGTGCCATCTAGTGAGCACAATGCAAACTCGATGAATTTACGGTTCAATCCATGCATCAATCATACTGGTACAAGTAACATACTCAAGGAAAAGGAAGAAAGAGACCGACGCACCAGAAAAGAATTATCCGAATGGGACGGAAATAGGTAGATGTGATGTATAGAAAAACTAGAAGATTTATCCAAGACAAAGACACAAATTGAGCAAGTCAGTAATGCGTTGTTCCAACTATGGCTCTTATGCAAGCAGTTATTCGCCTTGGCACAGATTATTAGAGTTATTGGCTCTGTTCCTGAGGGATATCGTGCCAAATTCTGTCCAACTGGCGAGTTAGATCGTCAAAATTCCGAACTGATTGCGGAGCACTGGCCATAACGGTCCAAACGTTCACAATAGTGGAGAAATACAGTGACAATGTTGGCCAAGGTAAAGATTGCCTTGCCATGAAGGTTCGTTGCGATCCGTGCCGAGGGGTGCGTGGCACATGGGAAGATGTGTCGCAAACGGAGCCTCAGGGATACTGGGCGACCTCCATGAGTAAGTAGCCTTTCACAGGGCGGGATATTCGTGGTGTGGACCATGTAGATCTCCAAATCACGTGGGACCAATATGGACACGACTTAATAAAATAAATTAAAATAATCTGAGGGACAAACTGAGACCTCAGACACCCAAACATCAGGGTCAGGACCGATGGAAGGCATTCCCACTACTGTGTAACCGAGAAATTGGATCAGGTCAAGATTAAAGCCTTGTCTGGGGCCCGGAGGAGGAAACTACTCAGGGAACAGAGAAAAAAGGAAGGGAAAGGATGACTTCCTAAAGACAAGTGGAGGGAATTAAAGGGACTTGGACCTAAGGCCCCCAAGAAAAAACTCTTATAAGGATAAGGGAGGAATCTATGACTCTCTCCTCCCTGGATAGGCGAGTCCAGAAGAAACCGAGGCAAGAAGTACTGCAGTCTCGATTTTTAAGATGACAGTTATCCAGGAAAGCCATCTACTGGTGGCCATCACCTCGCAGCAGGAGGAACTTGTACAGATGACCCTCTTTGAAAAGATTGGGAGGGGGACGCTGGTCCAGGATCCAACTTCAGGAGGGTCTATCTAGATCGTGATGCCCTCATTTTGGTCTGTGTAGGGATGCACACAGTGGAATGAGTTAAGGACAAGGTGCCCATGATATCCCCGTGGGAAGATGCGAAGCTGCTGGTCAAGACAGCAGCGGAGCTTCTTAAGACCGCAAATGTATCAATATGGGCACCAAAGATTCTTAAGTATGTCTGTCCTAAGATTCTGTTCGAGAAAATAGGGGCCCAGAACCCAAAAGTCTCGACAGAAGACTGGATAGTGATCAACCAGAAGGTTGTACCGGAAGGATGAAACCTGATGGTGGACGTCGGAGAGAAGTCCCTGAAGGTGATGCGAGAACAAGACCTGAAATAGGGGAGAAATACAGTGACAATGCTAACCAAGGTAAAGTTTGGCAAGCACGAAGACTAGTGATAGAAACTGATGCCGTGTTCGTTCGGGCACTACCTTGCTTAAATGCAAGCTCAGATTGCCTTGCCATGAAGGGCAGCAAAACAGGTCGTAGAATATCGTCATCGTACCGATGTGCTGTAAGGATGCCAAGGAGGACAACGAAAGGCGTCCTGCTGTGGAAAGAAACAGAACGCTAGACAATCACTCCTCGCTGTCGGTGCACATGGTGCGCAACAGTCGGGTGTCCAACGCTGTCTGGGGCGTCTGCAGATACTTATCGTCCCGGAATCTCGTTGAGTGGAGTAGAATTGTCTTCCGTGATGGGTACCGCTTTGAATTCAGGCCCAATGACCAGCGGAGACGCCTCGGACAGCGGTGGGTCGCCAATCTGTCTATCGTCCACCGTACTGCTCCGTAAGCAGGAGTCATGGTCTGGAGTGCTATTTCTCTTCATGGTAGGACCCCTTTGATTCTTCGGCACTCTTACAGCACAGCGGGTCGCCGACGATATTGTAGGCCCCCTCTTGTTACCCTCCACGGCAAACCAGTCTGGGCTGACATTTCAGCAAGATAATGCGTGCCCGCCTGCACACGGTGCGAGTTCTTCGTGCTTGCCAACCCTTTCCTTGGTCAGGAAATTCGTCTGAGCATTATGGAAAGGGTCCTTCCACCAGCTCGGGATAGACGATCCAACACATGAAGGGACAGAATGTGACACAATATCCCCCAGGAGGACATCCAAGAAATGTATCAATCAATGCCAAACCGGAAAATTTCTTTCATAAGGGCCAAAGGTGAACCGACCCGTTATCGACTTGTTAAAGCATTTCTCTGGAAAAAACCATTCAAACTTTCTTGCTTCACGGTGCGCCGTGTTTATTTCCGTCTTTTATCTCAGAGTGTACTTAAGAAACTCAAGAAATCTGAAGAGCAATGAATCATTTATTGTAGCCCTGTTATTCTAGCAATTACGATATGCTATTTTATGAAACTAAATAATTAATTAGCACGAAGAGGGATTTTAGAGAGCACTTGGGGAGAACAGGACCAAATTGAAGAGAGACTACACACTGTGCGCAGTGTGCAAATGTCGAGTGCAGCTGCCGTGCGGGGTCGGCCGCGGCCGTTAGGTCGGCCGTCTGCCGTCCACTCCAAGTTTCATATCCGGGGCGCGTTTCATATCGCGGCCCGTGGCTCGGCACTCCAACGTGACGGGATCGCCGCGCGAACGGCGCCGGCCGCATATTTCACATCCCCGGGGCGCACAATGAAAGTTCCCCCGCACTGGCTTACTGCTCCCAAAACCACGCGCCTTCCCCAGCGAAGGAAACTGCTAAACATTTTACTGGCGGAACATCTCGGACGCCGGCGCAGAGGACGTCCTAGCCGTACCTCGCACGCTCCGCACGGGAGCTACTACAGTCTGCCGCTTTAAAAAAAAATGGTTCAAATGGCTCTGAGCACTATGGGACTTAACTTCTGAGGTCATCAGTCCGCTAGAACATAGAACTACTCAAACCTAACTAACCTAAGGACATCACACACATACATGCCCGAGGTAGGATTCCAACCAGTGGTTCCAGACTATAGCGCCTAGAACCGCTTGGCCACTCTGGCGCCGCTTTAAAACTTAAGTTTCAACAGATACTAGAAATTCGGAGCGTGTTCTTGTACTTGGGTAATCGTAAGATGCAGCCAGTGTCTAGTACTGTAACCGCTATTAACCAACTGGTGCATCAGTTAAATAGAGCAACGGTACACAGTTCTAGTTGTTATATGTCGCGCACATAAAACGTGTGAGAGTGCTATTGCAAGACAGTGACTCTGTACGTCGTACTTTGCTGCATCTTATATGGACTGAAGACTTCCTTCAAAGAAGGATGTACTATATCACATTTTTGGCAATATTGTGTATTCACTGGAATAAAGACATACATCACATGAGATGTGCTACCATAGTAAGCGACGTCTTTTTTATGTTTACAAATTGCGTTATTTGTAGTTGTAATGTTGACTATTCTGGCAGAATATTGAATATCAGTGGAAAAGTCGTATGTGGTCTGAGTAAGTTTCGCTCCAAAGGATATTGTCACAATAAAATATTCTGGGCAAATATGCCGTTCTCTACAGGATTTAAATTCAAAATCCGACGTTTCGTCTCCATCTGCGAAGGACATTTTCAGGGGGATTCGTTGCTCTCTTGGATGTCCGATTCATACCCTGGCTCGCTACTGCTACTGCGAGCTAAGGTGTGAATCCCACATTCAACAAAGCTACGATTACACTTGAAAACGTCCTTCGCAGAAGGGTACGAAACGTCGGATTTTGAAGTGAAATACCTTAGACCACGGTATAATAGTCCGTAATATTTTATTAATTGAGATAATTCAGTCCCGGAAAGTTTACATTTTACAAAGGATATTGCGTCGTTAAATAGAAGCATAGAAAGGCAAATAGATCCAACAAACAGGAAGCAGAATGTCTAGAAAAGTAGGACGAACAGTGGAAAATCATGTATTTCTACAGCTGGTGAAGACGTGTCTGGTAAGAACTCCATCAAAAGTTGTACGTGCAAGAACGCTGTATATCATTCTAACTTAAATGATACACTAGAATAATTTTTTTGGTCTACTCGTTGGTTTTGGCAGAAAAACAACGAGACAATGACACTTTCGTACAATTACCTTGTTTTGGCAGGATATTTTACAAAAGTGAAACAGAAAGTTATTGTTTCGGGACATAGCTCTCTGCCCTGGGGCCGTACTTGTGCATTAGTCGAAAAAAAGGAATAATAATGAAGTATGTGATATCTGAAGCTTGTTTAATTACGTCTTTCGTTATGAAGGAAATGAGCTAGAATGACTGAGCTAGAATGACTGAGCTAGAATGACTTTGCTGCAGTCAGTGTTCTCGAAGGGATGAGGAAGTGTGACCCAGACTTGAATATTACTAGTTGTATGGTTGATTATCAACGCAAATGGTCGAAATTCTATCTGCGTCTTAGTCATAGTGTCATTAACCCTTGGGTATCTCATTCTCTGATAAAACGAAAAGCGGAAATCAGCCTCAAGTTAACACCCCTAGACCTGTTATGAAGTTTCTTACATCTACACCTACATGACTGCCCTGAAGTTCACACTTAAGTGCCGGCCACAGGGCTCATTGAACCTCATCAACACTATTTCTCCACCCTTCCGTACTCTATTATCGAGCTGGAAAACGAACACTTATATTTTTGTACGTGACTCTGATGTCTCTTATTTTATTGCAATGATCATTTCTCCCTATATAAATGGGTGCCAACAACATAATTACGCACTCTGAGGAGAATGTGGAAGACTGAAATTTCGTGAAAATATCTCGTCGGATTGAAAAACGCCTTGTTTTAATCATTGCCACTAACTCATGTACCATATCCGGGACTCTCTCTCCCATTAACGCGATAATACAAAACGAGCAGCTCTTGTCTTAAATTTCGGATGCCCTCTGTCAATCCTAAATTCCTTTGTATATAAAAAGCTTCTTCCTCTATAGTCAGAGAAAATGAGAGACTTTTTGATATGTCCAAATAAGGTGATGTAGAATGCAAAAAATTTTAAGTGAACTTATCTTCTGAGTGAAAATTTCAGTTTATTTTTCCTCTGTTAAACTTCGTCTTTGTTATTGTTTCTTGTCTTGTATAGAACGATGCTCTTTTTGGAGGTTGATTAAATAAATTCGTTCTATTACTTCAATATGTCAGATAATATATTCTGTTAATACTTCATTATTTTTTGCCATTGTAAGAGAGAATAATGTTTTTTTAATTATAGAACGTTATTCTATGATGTTCTTTTACAGGATATACAACATTCTTATACGAAAAGCTACATAAATATTAAGCTAACTTCATAAATATTTTAAAATATGCTGAGTACATGTTGTTATTCTATAGTACATACTACATGACTTGAACGTACATAATAAATTGTATAAATTTACAGTACCAAAGGAAAACAAAAAATATTTTTACTTTCCGAAAAATATTGAAATAGGGATACAGAACCTTCTTTGAGGGAAGTTTTCAACTGTAGTTTTGTCACCTCGATAAAAATCATGCTGCAACCATTCTCCACGTTTTCCCCTTCAACACGACAAGTTTTTCCGGACTATGTATAATTTCATGTAGAGCTCGACTGCAGAAGTCTACATTTTTATTGTGCAGTAACCGTTCCACCTGGAAATAATGTCTTCCTCAATCTACAAATTGCGTCCACGCAGTCGTTTCTTCATTAGGTGAAAGAGGAAGAAATCCTGGGTCTCTTGTCAGGAGAATATGGGTAGTAGGCGGAGGCTACATTTGACAGCGCAAAGAAGCAGCATACGTGACAGTGTTCTGCGCAAAACGAGTCGCGAGTTGCCGTCGAGTCAGAACACCCTGACTGCAGCTTCATCTCCCACTCCTCTGCTGATAACATATCAATGGCAGACTCGAATGTTGCATACCTGCAACGGTGCAACGGTTTCCTTTGCACGCAGAAATCATTACAATCAGTCGTAACCACATTTTCTGCCTTTCATGCTAGAAATACATGTTCGTCACGGTTTCGCATAATTTTTAACTGAGATATTTATGTGTTGCTCTACACAACTACTACGTTCCGTTGGTTATACCAAACAAATACCACTCCCACTTGTTTTATGCGACACAGTGTAACTGTGCTCCACAAGTTTCTTCATTCTGATGAGCGTTTTCAATTCAGGTGGCCATTTGTGCGTGCTCCAGGCATATTAACGTGACCACCGTCTACATACGACGTTAACGTGCAATAAACACTGCCAGAGGGAACGCGATAGCACTAATAGTGGTGGATGTATAAAGCGCGTAGGCGGATACGGGAAACAGTACAGTTTGTGCCGTAATGCGGAAACGGAGTGATTTATCTGACGTGCAAAAGGGCATGATAACTGGCTTTCGGGCCAATGGCGAAAGAGTGTCGGAAATGGATAAGTCTGTAAACTGTTCGCTTGTCGCCCTGCTCACTGCATCGAAAAATAGCACTGTCATAACCCGGTTCCAAGGGAGCTGCGGTACTCCAGGAGCACCCCTAGGAGAAACATGGAAGATGATCCCCCCACCCACAATGTTTTTCGCGTAGGAATTCCAATTTTTTGAGTTTTAATTGACAAAGAATGGCACAGTTGAACGACTTTATCCAACATTAACCAATTACATTTACTAGAAGTTCTAATGCATTAAGAATTAATGGTTTTCAGGATTTACTAACGTGTCAGTAAATCACATCCAGTTATATTATCCAATCAAAAACGATATTCCAAAGTTTAATGAATTGTGTTGGTATTAATACGAGTGACAAAGGAGAGGTGAAGGTAAGTATGTAACTGCTTCAAATTGCTGTAAATTTGGAGAAGGCGTGGCCAGAAGGCAGAAGTCTAACAACTGAACAACATGCTATAAATTCCAAAGGAAAAACAGAAATCCTAAGCAGTTGCCCAAAGGCACAAATACACATCAGTTTCTATAGCTTGGAGAACTTCACAGGCGAGAACATTTTGAAATTATTGATATTGCTGTCCAAGGCCTTAAACATCGAGTACTTGTTCATCCTGGAGTGAATAAACACGTTTTGTTAGAAAGAGTGTCATTACAGAAAAAAATTATATAATGTGATAAATCCATACCCGTAAATCAATGTTCCGTTTTTGAAAACAGAACCTGAACTCTTTCATCTACGATGCAACTCAAAATGCCTGAAAGACACAAAACATGTTTTGGTTTCAATAAAAATAGAAGTTAGATAATTATTTTCTAATGTTGAAGCATTGATAGCTGTGAAGCAGGACGCAATTTTACTGCTCTACGACGACTGAAGACCTGCATTCGACACTGAAATAGTAGACGCTCAATCACGGAGGAAATTGGAGTGTGCGCAAGTTTCTGTCAGATCAAATGTTGCTAGAATATTTATATCCAGTTTTGACAAGAAAGGAGAAATGTGTCTGGATCATTTTAGGACGAACTTTGCAAGATTATTTTATCTTACGCTCTTGATGCTATAACTCCCACGGGGAGATCCTTGATAAGAGATAATAAGAAACAGGTAAAAAAGGAAAAGGTTATATTACGACCATAGTAGTGAGATTTAATAGCAAAGGGAAACCTTTCTCAATAAAAAATAAGACTGCTTCTCAGACACTGACAGGCATGTACGTGGATCATATGTAACGGGGCGTGAAGACTATAACATTGATAATCCATAATGACAGAGGTTGAGCGTTCGGCTTAGTTGGCCGGCAGATACGTCTCGGGATATCGCTGGAAAGTCATAGTTGCTCCGCAGCGGTGCCCCAGACTCGGGTCTGGCTCATAGACTGCTAAGAGCCAGCGCATGAGTTGGCCCACAGTTCCTGTGGAGTGAAATGGCGATGTGTTGCCTTGTGCCGCCATATATAGCTGGAGCAAGGAGAAACTCGTGCCGATCCAGTTCCGCACACCTGATACGGTGGAGAAAATAGGTTCCTGGCACTGAGAACCTCTGGTGGCGTTTGTACTGCCGTCTGTCGTGATCGAAGCACTCCAGGGAGGCAACGCCTTGTACGTATGCACACCCGCGATGCTTTAGTTTTTGAGGTTTTGCCGATCCCTTTAGGCAAATGCCTGGTGTATAACACTTGAGACAGTACTTACTTCTCCGCAGCTACTTCCATTTTTATTCCTACTTTTCATAGTTTTCCATTTGCCTTTTAAAGTGTATTTTTAATGTCTGAGAAATGAACTAAACAGAATCGCGCATCTAACTCTACTCATTTACATTTACAATAATAACAAACACAATTTAATTTGAAAAGGTATTCAATTTGAGGTATTTTCCACTGTTGTTTTGGACATAATACACTGTTGATAATTTTAAATTTTAATGTTATATAACTATTTTATACTCCATTATGCATTAAGAGTTATAAGTGCCATTGAAATATACGGTCTGAAGCATGGAGAAGCCACCAAAATGTAGTTTTAGATCCCAATTTTTTCAAGGGATCTGCCGTTTCTATCCCGTTGTGATCCATACCTTACCCATTGAGTTCCACGCCACCTTCACCCCAATGCTCAATAGCTGGTGACGCCAAAGGCCATAGATGGCATGTGTGAAAGATGGCTGCGGAGATGCGTACAGGTGAATAGACGTACAAGTATTGAGTAACTAACCGTCCAGATGAATCAAGCGGCAATCAACAGTGTCTCCTCAACGAAAGTTCAGTGAACCTTATTGTGTATTGTCCTCCGCAGCAGGCGCATGCAGAAGTCATCAACTCTCTTCCTACAAGTGTGGAGCGGCCAGCGCTGCAAAAAGGTCAGCCAGGCTTTTGACAGGTGGTCACATTAATGTGACTGGTCAGTGCACGTTAGCCCAATGGCATAAATTTTTGGGCGCAGTTCATTTCGAGTGGCCAGTCACACATGGAGGAATGTGAACACGGCCTAACCGTTTCCTTTTTCCTGGTTATTTCATTAACTATTCAGTGCAAGCCATCATTGTAAACAACGCGAATGCTACTCAAAAGCTAAAACTCTAAAGCTATCTCTCTTTGAGTTGATATCACCAGTCGTCATACTTGGGAGTGGGTGGTAAGATATATATAAAGTGATACGATATTTATCCAAGTATTACCTAATATCCCAGCGAGCACTGTTTGATTCATAAAAACATTCATACATTACTTTAAAGAGTAAAACAGTAACGAAGAATAATTGGGGCTATAGTCTGTGCATGAAGAAATCGTTTCCGCAGTATTCCTGCGTCATGAAATAAAAATATTTTTGACAGGAATCATGGATTACCGAAAGCAATACATTTACACGACAACTATTGGGCCATTGCGCACATCATCCTTACGCTGATGGTTAATGGGTAATACTTTGATATCAGATACAGTCCTAAAGGTTTTTAACTTCCGCCTCTGTAAATGAATACGCTTGAACATGATTGAGGCATTAATTACTAGAGTGCAACGAAAATGAAATAAGTAGAAAATTGAAGAAGGAAGTATGCTTTCAGCGCAACTAACTTTAATGAAGCGGATCTGAGTTCGAATTTCAATGCTGTCAATCATTCTGCACCAAGAGTCCAACTGAAGAGTTACAACAGGAAAAGGCGGCTTTGGTTTGAGAAAACTTAACATTAACGCCCGGTAGAGCTGTGTTGTTACCACGTGCTCCTCAAACTGACTATAGTGGCACATTAAAGATACAGGGTACTTTCCCAGCTCAGTACTATGTAAAAAGCAATACCTGTTTCTTTCAGGCACTGTTTCTAATGTATATGATTTACAGAATTTTTGTTGATATCAGGTAATGCAGCACACTTTCTAAACAAATTAGAAATATTTTGAATATTTTTTAACCTGCTTAGGGTTATTTAAAAGAATTACAAAGAAATTGATGCAATTTTTTTTCCAAAATGCTTCCTCAAATTGAGGCACTATTTAATCCAATGTTATAATTTGAAGAAGACCAAATTTTTACTACAAATTCATGACATGATGGCTGAGGTACTAGGCCTATTTAACTACACCTGTTATGTTTATTACAAGGATAAAAATATCGCATCTTACATTTTAATTTTTATAAATTATTTCCTAATAAAAATGTTATTTTCGCTATAATTTAGATGATTCTGCAATAAAGCTTATGTCTACTACATAAGTATGGACTACTGCAAATTACAGAAAAAAGTTCAAGCAATGCTTTACACACCTTAGAAAACATTTGTACCTGAATCCCGAAAAATACAACTTGCGGGAAATTGCGAATGAAGATATGAATCAAATGAAATTGTACCTCAGAAAATTTCTGAAGCACAGTCATCATACTGGAGCATTTTTTCCATCTTCAACCTTCCTATTGGCATTCCTCTTAGCACTTCTTGCTTCTCTGGAAAATTGAAGAGCGAATCTTTCAGCTTCATGTACCAATTGTCTGTCACATGCAAGCAATTGATCTTCCATATTAGAGGTACATTTTATGCCTAAATTTCTCAGGACTTCCAACTTCCCTACCACTCCATCATTGAAACATATCACTGCATCTAGTACATCAGCTTTTAATGCATTTAATCCTACAAAAACATTCTCGGGTAATCTTTCCCATATGCAAGTTGAAACTTTCGTTTGTATTCTGAGTGCCCCATGAAGAAATTTACTAAGCAAAACAGGGTCACTCAGGTCTCTAACAATTGGTTTTATTTCATTCTAACACGGTCAGGAAGAGAATGCTTATGATGGTATATTTGATCACTTTCTTTTGCTTTTTGGTAACCACACCAAGAATCTGCCCCTTTAGGGCAAAGTCCGTGAACAGTGTGATCATCTGCGGACAACTTATGAAAGTAGGTTGCCCATGCAGCTTTTCTCATTGCTGTAACATCATTCAGAGATGCATTCGTCTAATGGCCAGTCCCTAATAACTCTGAACAATGTCTATCAATTTCTGTTTCGGCCAGACAGAGATTTTCCGTCAGATAGCAACTTTCCTTTCATTTGTCTTCGTAGCTTCCTCAATCTAGCACTCATCCTCTTTTGCACATGTCCACAACAATCCAGTCTTGTTACCAAGGCATCACAATAAACATTGAACTCATTATTTTTATTGAAAGCTTTAGAGTCCTCATCGCCTAGGTTCTTCGTGTATCTAACGTTATAAACGGGCACCGACCTCTGAAATATTTTTAGAGCTCCATCATGCTCCGTACCTCCACTGTAACCATCACAATTCTTAGAACACTGATGTTCTATATGTTCTTCAGTGTTACCATGGCAGGTGTGCCAGTACTTAGATAAGCACTCAACATCAAGAACTTTTCCATTCTCCAGAGAAGCAGCACATACAACACCATTCAAGAAACTATGTCCTCGACGTTGCCATGTCCCATCAAGTGCAACAGCAATGTCCCTGGTTCCACAGATATTTGCAATTTCTTCTACTGCATGTTTCATAGATGCTTTAGACACTATAGTCAAGGCACCTAAAAGTATTTTATGTACTTTCTGAACCTACTGGGAGTAGGAGGAAGGTCTATCAAATTACAAAACTTTTGAGCAGCCTTTCTTCCTTTTCGTATTGCACATATTGCATACAATAACTTCATATCATATGACTTATTCACAATATTCGAAGACATTTTCGAGGTAGATTTATTGCAGGATCTACACAGAACAACTAATTTTGACGTTAAACCCTTCCTGCTACTTTGATGTTCAATTATTTCCAGACAGCCTACACAATCACATTGTTTACATTTGGTCACCTCCTTTATCAAAGAAGGTAATATGCCCACGTCAACAACAACAAATCCACTGCAAACAGCATCATTGTTAACACAAAAATTTGAATCACCAGGAGGCGTACCATTTGGGATAACTTTCCTGAAGAACTGATACGTGGGCTACTTTCAACAGTGTGGCTTGCTTTGTTTGTGAACTGGTTACTACGGAATTTCCTTTCATTAAATTTCTTGATGTGCGGCATAGTTCGTATTTATTGTACACTAAAGGATATGTACTTCCACAAATATATGTAGCGCTAGGCAACAAACATTCAGTAACATTTGAACAAACTGCTTCAGCGAAACGAAAGTAAATACTAGCAGAAATAATCGTTTGTAGACACTGTAAACCTGCACTGTCATCAACATATACAATATATCGTAAGTATAATTGCTGTAAATTGAAAGTTCACAGCTGTTTTCGAAATAATTCTGGTTTCTGTAACAGAAATAAAGGGGGTGTGGCGGCATACATGACCATAACCTTAAAATTTGGTATATGTAGGTCATTTTTCATTTGAAACCCTGTAATGTATATATCAATGTAATCCGGAAAGACTATAGAATTTAATAAAGCCATACAAAATTCGATTTTTCCACCTTTTATTAGTACTCTGTATCCTTAAGGGCAGAATGACACATTGGTCAGTCGATAGAATGTGGTTCACGAGGACCGTTTCCGCAGAATGCGTTTGTAAGTAGACTGTTTAGGTTTTTATGTTGGTAACGCTATGTAGCGCTCTATATGAAAATCACTGACTGTGCTGTGTGCAGTCTGTGGCTGGTTTGCATTGTTGGAATTTACTATTGTAGTGTTGGGGAGGTGGCTGTTAACAGCGCGTAGCGTTGCGCAGTTGGAGGAGAGCCGCCAGCAGTAGTGGATGTGGGGAGAGAGATGGCGGAGTTTTGAGAGCGGATGATCTGGACGTGTGTACTGATATATATATTATGGCTTTTGAACACTATTAAGGTAAATACAATGTTTGTTCTTTATCAAAATCTTTCATTTGCTAACTATGCCTATCAGTAGTTAGCCCCTTCAGTAGCTAGAATCTTTTATTTTGCTGGCAGTAGTGGCGCTCGCTGTATTGCAGTAGTTCGAGTAACAAAGATTTTTGTGAGGTAAGTGATTCATGAAAGGTGTAGGTTATTGTTAGTCAGGGCCATTCTTTTGTAGGGATTTTTGAAAGTCAGACTGCGTTGCGCTAAAAATATTGTGTGTCAGTTTAGTGTTGATCAGAATAAGTAAAGAGCGAAATGTCTGAGTACGTTCAGTTCTGCTTAGCTGTTTGAAAATCAAATAACGTAAGGGGTTTACCAGCACAGTAATTCATAGATTTTTCTAAGGGGACGTTTCACATTTTGAATAATGATGAATTTTTATTTGGGTTTACGACATCCAAGTCACTAGCTAGCTCCCACACTAAAATTATTTTATGAGACGAGTGTGGTTGAAATTGTAAAAGCAACAGTAATTTCATTACACACACACACACACACACACACACACACACATGGAGATATTAAACCCAAGTTCACTGCCCGCTTTAAAACCTTCGATAAGAAACAGAATTTCAATGAAAAGATCTAAAATGGTGCAGATAAACCTGACTGATCACAAGATTGAAATAGTATTATCTACCTACTCTACAACTCATTATATCCTCCATCCCAGGCTGGCGTCCAGATACCACATACAATTTTAAAAATTGTAGCACATGACTAATTGCAAGCAAAGACTGAAGGCAGATAACCATTTATGAAATGAACTCTGTTAAATTGTGGCTAACAGTACTTTGCACTCCATAGGCTCCACAGACAGGGTTATGCTCCCGCCAGGATATGAAGCTGTGTTTTAATAACCTGCGTTCCATTCACAGATGGATCAGGATGTCTTCATTCCTTTATCAGGTACCCTACGTGTTCCAGTTGTTCAGAATAGAATGTCGTAAGGGAAACGAAATTCCTTGTAACTCGGAACGAATAGTAGTTATTACCTGTTATAACTTTTTTTGTAATTTATGCAATTTATTCTCCGAGTCAGATAAGCGTAGTTTCAAACAGTCCAGATTCCGTTTCAGTTCACTGTAACAAAGAACAGAAAATATGGGTAAACCAAACAATTTGTTTAAAGGCACAGTGCTCAAATTTGTCTCATTTTTTTGGTAACAGGAAAACTTATGCATCGGTGCGTAAACGAAACAAGACAACTGAACAATTTATATCTCCTGTGAAGTCCTCAATGTGTCAGGCGATATATAACACGACAGTGGCTTTGAGCAACGCAAAACTGGAAGAAAGGAAGCTCAGATGTGTGTTCCTAATAGAACGACTGATGTGCAAATGGACATGAACGTCTCTCAGAGAAACAGAAAGACATTGAGGGAAGGGCAGCAGCAGATATGTTTGTGTTCACGAGAACCATTTTCTCGATGAACAGATTTCAGGACGGACCATCCACTTTTCGTTCGAAAGATCTGTTTTCTAAAACAGGAAAGTAGCTCTGTCCACGTTCTCTGGAAGTATTAAGACAGTCAAACCTCCTACGACCACCCGCAAATAGTGGGAAAGGGTCATTCACTGAAAGCTGGCTGTTTGTGGAATAAAGCTCCCTATCTTCCTGAAATGAAAGTAATGGTCTGTCTAATTAAGTAGGCTCTGCAGTGCATATGATGATAGTAATTATATCACAATATTGCTACAACGAAATGTTTAAGTGCTATAACTGCCTGAACTGGTTGACAAATTTCACGTTTATAAGCTTTATATAATCATACTAGTGGATTGGAATGGTTATATTATGTCTTTATGGAGCTCAACACCAGACGTATTAGCACAGTTACCATCTTTTTAAATCAGTCTCATTAAAATATTATATATTCCGAAGCTCATAAATCAATAAACATCATCAGTCTCATTCATTAATCCAGCCAAATTGAACGGCACTAACCCTCGTACTACCAGGGATTCTTTCCTTTCACTCAGAACCGCTGGGACCTTACAGGCCGTAAGTAATTTATATCGGCTGTATCCGTAGTATTTTAATGAACTGACACAGAAACATATACTACAGTTTTTCATTCCATTTTCATAAATAATACGTTCCAGAAATTAAAAATAGTTTCGGTTGGAGTCATATTGACCCCAGTGGTACCCAGTGTGAAAACCCACGAATAAATTTTAATATGTTGTAAAATATAAAGCCGTACAAAACTTCACTGGATATAACTGACTCAAAACGAGGGAGACATGCTCTTGTATTTCCAATGGGCTTATTGGGTCATATTGACCACCACCAGACACCCCCCCCACCTCCAGCCATGCCCCTCACCCCAATGTTACTAGAAGCGCTACGCTTCCTGAAACCTGAAAAATATAAATACGTTCAATTAATACGAAAAGTGTTGACCCAAACCAGCACCGTCGGTTTTCTGACTGGAGAAGAATCTATTCGTCATGTTCTACTGCTCTGTCAGCTTGTGCGGAGCCCTGAGAATATAATGCCATCCAGTACAAGTGACATGTCTGCTGCAATTGCGATTTGCGTTCCGGCTGTCTGTAAATGACTTTTGCAAATATACTACACGAATCTGAATACTACACGAATCTGAATACCACACGAATCTGACCGTAACTCACAGAACATTGATAAGCTATTAATTGCTTATACTCTTCACTATGACTTGTTTGAATCCACGAGAATAAATGAAAATGTTTGGGTTTTAACGACTAGCCATACATATATCAATAAACACGAAGAGACTTTAATGGAGTTTAAACAAAGCTCAAATAGACACCACAGTAAAGATGTGAGGCCTGAGATGATAGCACCAGAAGGTAATGCAGTCTCTAGTGTTACGTCTAAAGCAATTAAGGTAGTTTTAAGAGCCCTCACTATCGGATAAATGCAAGAGTTAGTACTGTATTCTCTAATAGTCCTTCTGTGTTCTAATTATTAGATGAAAAATTTACGGTTCACTCAGTGGATGGATGAACGAATATATGAATGAAATGATGGACTGGAATGTCAATGCAATTTGTCTGTGACAACACATAATTAGTTATTATGATTTACAAAATCAGTTACACCCTCTAAGCTAGTGATAATCCGTCTCAAGAATAGTCAATTAAGAATGTCAATATCAAGAAAAATCTCCATGTTGTGGTCTTTAAAACATTTGGAAATTTCCACCAGATATGTGACCACTTTCAAAAGCATACAGAGAAAGGGTTAAGCTTTTGCTGTCAACCTTTTGTCGTAAGACAGTCCAGGAAGAGAAAGGAAGATGGCGAACCGCAGGTTACAGTTTTAGCGAAGATCATGTCTGGATGTGAACCTCTGGCATACTATGTTTTCGTCTATCGTCGCTTTCATCACATCTCGCGACTAACAAGACCAGCCAGATTAATCAGCCAACGGCGGAAAAAGCTATTAAAATTCCAATTCTGCGCAACACGCACACCCTGATTCAATATCCTAGCCGAATTATTGGATTCGCTCCGATTAATTCTTCTTCTGCTAGACAGTAACTTAATACCCAATTACGGACGCGCTAATCCGATCACGGTTTCGTGACGCGAACACTCATCAGTCAAAATCCGCGGTGGACGAGTCCACGGAGCTGGAAAAATTCACGCTATATCCTAGTTTCTAATAATTTTAGCAACGCCGCAGTTGCACAGTAACTAATTAGTCAGACAGATTATATTTGATCTTATACATTGCCGTTACTAAAAATACTAGCTTAGAAATTGGCAAGAGATATCTTTAGGATTTGTTTTCTCAGACTGAGGCTGTTTTGTCCTATCCTGATACAGATTCTGGCCAACTGAATTGGGTGACAATGATATTTTACAGGTTTTGGTCCTCTATATGATTTCTCTTCCAGTTCGCAGTTTATTCTCTAATCCGGTCCAACGTCGCATACTAGATTAATTCACACATTTTTTGGCCAGTTTATTTATTACATGTGCTATTCCCGTAACGAATAACTGCGTCATGATTGCGCCAAATCCCAAACTTAGTTGACAATTTTCTGTCGACATTACCACTCATTTCTAAATTTAAATTTTAGTCTGAGTACAAGTGCACCTGAATGAGATTTGCACTCTGCAGCCGAGTGTGCGCTGATATGAAACTTCCTGGTAGATTAAAACTGTGTGCCGGACCGAGACTCGAACTCGAGACCTATGCCTTTCGCGGGCAAATGCTCTACCATCTGAGCTACCCAAGCACTACTCACGACCCGTCCTCACAGCTTTACTTCCGCCAGTACCTCGTCTCCTACTTTACAAACTTCACAGAAGCTCTCCTGCGAACCTTGCAGAACTAACACTCCTTGAAGGAATTCATAGGTCCCGAGTTCGAGTCTCGGTCCGGCACAGTGTTTTAATCTTCCAGGAAGTTTCATATCAGCGCACACTCCACTGCAGAGTGGAAATCTCATTCTGGAAACATCCCCAAGTCTGTGGCTAAGCCATGTCTCCGCAATATCATTTCTTCCTGGAGTGCTAGTTCTGCAAGGTTCGCAGGAGAGCCTCTGTGAAGTTTGGAAAGTAGGAGACGAGGTACTGGCGGAAGTAAAGCTGTGAGGACTGGTCGTGAGTCGTGCTTGGGTAGCTCAGATGGTAGGGCACTTGCCCGGTAAAGGTCCCGAGTTCGAGTCTCAGTCCGGCACACTGTTTTAATCTGCCAGGAAGTTTCAACAAGTGCACCTGTTCTGTACTGTAATAGAGCAATACTGTCATCACGATAATAACCGCTACAGAACCGAAATGTCGACAGTCCAAGACGGTTATTATGTTACCTCATGTAATGAATGATTAATTGCGAAACAGTAACAATATAATCGCTCGAGCGTCACAGGTAAGGAGAGTGCGAAGATAACCCGCACCCTAATATTTCACGGCCGAATACTGAAGAAACAGTGGAGCGTCTATAAGGATCAGCACCTTAACTTAGACATTGATTAAAGATGAAGAAACTTTCTCTGAATTACTGAGTTTGGGAGGAGAAAGGACGAGGGAAGGGGATCACAGGAAGGAACACAAGTGCCGTCTACAGAAAGCCAAGAATCACTAATGGCACCAGCATACAGTAGGAAAAGAAAAAATGTCGGAGGAGCTCTATAAATATTAGATCGGTCGAGTGGCCCATTCGAAATACGTGGCAAACAGCTCACACGGAACAGATGATTCCCACTAACAATAACAGCGTACGCCATGACACTGAATTTGTCACGACAAAATTCTATGTTCTTCTTTGGCTCCTTGAGAGATACATACGACCCTTTTGCCTGTCTCGATGACGAATACTGACTCGTTGAAGAAGACACTATAGCTCAGTGATATGGGATTCTGTTCACTTCCATGCCAGAGTTTCTTATTGTTGGTGAGACACATACGGTTTACGTAGAAACTAGTTTACAAACAGTTTAGATTTGATGGGCAAGGTGTTCCATATATCGTCAGTACCCGAAATAATTTTTTGTCCCGAAGAAAGACAAAAGATATTCTTCTTTTTCTTGACGTTGCATCTTATTCTGGATTCGACTAAGTGGCAGAGAGTGGCCGTGTGCCCATTCTGTTGCGATGACAAGAACAGGTGACAGGGTGATAGAGCATGTGTTAAGATATTTGAGAATAACTTCTACGGTACTAAACGGTGCTGTAAAACGACAGAAAGTGTAAGGGAAGACACTAATTAGAATATATCCAACGACCAATCTTGTAGGTCGTAGATGCTACTCTGAGACGAAGAGGTTGTCACAGGAGAGGGATTTGTGATGGGCCGCTTCAGATTAGACAAAAGAGTGATGACTCAAAAAAAAAAAAAAAACTTTTATCAAACCTCCACAGTGTTTACTCCTCGTTCCCCTCCACTATAGACGTGACGATTCCTTGATGCCATACGATATGTCCTCTCAACCGATATATCCTTGCAGTCAGGTTGCGCGTCCGCAGCTCGTGGTCGTGCGGTAGCGTTCTCGCTTCCCACGCCCGGGTTCCCGGGTTAGATTGCCGGCAGGGTTAGGGATTTTCTCTGCCTCGTGATGACTGGATGTTGTGTGATGTCCTTAGGTTAGTTAGGTTTAAGTAGTTCTAAGTTCTAGGGGACTGATGATCATAGCTGTTAAGTCCCATAGTGCTCAGCAGAGCCATCAGGTTGCGCCATACATGTTACCACCAGCGCGATTCAGTACATCGACATTAGTTATTCCATCTATATAATCTGGTTTGGTAGTTTTGGAGGAGGAGAATAGAGAGCGACATCATCGGTCTCATCGGATTAGGAAAGGAAGTCGGCCGTGCCCTTTCGAAGGAACCATCCCGGCATTTGCCTGGAGCGATTTAGGGAAATCATGGAAAACCTAAATCAGTATGACTGGACACAGGACTGAACCGTCGTCCTTCCGAAATAAGAGTCCAGTGTTCATATAATCTGAAAAGCTTCAATTTCTCTTCTTATCTGAACCATTTATCATCCACATTTCACTTTCGTATAGATTTACATGGCAGGCCAATAACTTTCAAAGAACTTCCTAACTTTTAAATTTGTTGATTTAAAAGTACAGTTTTGGCTGCGGAGGTTTGCTTTTGTCAGCTTATTTATTACGTGTACTATTCCCATAACGAATAACTGGGAGTTTGAAATTTGCTTCATGACTACGCCTAATCCCGAAAACAGTTGACAATTTTCTCTTGACATTACCACTTATTCCTAAATTTAAATTTTAGTCTGGAAACAATTGCATCTGTTCTGTACCGTAAAAGTGCGATACTGTGAGCACGATAATAACGCAAACAGCCGGCCGGAGTGGCCGTGCGGTTCTAGGCGCTACAGTCTGGAACCGAGCGACCGCTACAGTCGCAGGTTCGAATCCTGCCTCGGGCATGGATGTGTGTGATGTCCTTAGGTTAGTTAGGTTTAATTAGTTCTACGTTCTAGGCGACTGATGACCTCAGGTGTTAAGTCGCTTAGTGCTCAGAGCCATTTGTACCATTTTTGAACAAACGCAAACAATATTATTGCCCGAGCACCACAGGAAAGCAGAGTGGTAGA
Organism: Schistocerca serialis cubense; assembly: GCF_023864345.2. NCBI lineage: Eukaryota > Metazoa > Arthropoda > Insecta > Orthoptera > Acrididae > Schistocerca > Schistocerca serialis. The sequence goes on along the minus strand of NC_064642.1, from coordinate 317,551,370 downwards.
GTTAACCCGCACCGTAATATTTCATTGGCCGAACATTTGAAGCAGCGTCGTTTTCGCATGGCTGCGAGTAAGGAACCTAGGCATTCGGGATTTCCAAGCTTTTGACACCCTAATCACATTTTGCCGATGTATTCATATTGTGTACCCATATTCATGGACGGCTAGCGCCGTGACCAGTTTCTACAATCTGAAGACACCTACCAAAGGCGAAAGGCGCCACTGAAATTTGAAAATAAAAGTTTCCTCAGCCAAGACCGTATCTTTATCTCAAATTTTACACTGGTTGCTGTATCAGGCAGATAAATGCCATGTAAGAAATTTTAAATTTATATTCGAGGTAAAAAGCATATCTCTTCAGAAATCCTATTCGCACTATTTCTAGTGTGCATTTTATATCCTCTCTTATTTGGTCATAGTCATTTACTTTGCCGCTGAAGTAACAAAAGTCATCTACAAATTCTAGTGTCTCATTTGTTAATCTAATTTCCTCACCTGATGTGTTAACCCACGTTTTAATCTTGTTGGTGTTCATTCTGTAACCCCTTTCAAAGAGCTATCACGTCTTTTGTATAATGACCAGTACGCTTAATTATATTACAATTAGAGCTGAAAAGATAAAGGAATTTCAGCACGATTGCGGTTGATGAAATCGCCACTGTACTCCAAAGGTATAAGCGTTGGGCTCAGAATGGCGACGTGTTTAAAATAGTGCTGACTGTGAGTTGAATGATATGCGCAGCCCTGTGGCCAGTGTATCGCAGGGATGCAGATACGACCCCTGCGCCTCGCGCGTGCTGCTGCCTGGCCACTAGCCACTCAGTCCAGATTAGCCGGAAACAAATTTAGCGAAGTGCCCTGCGGCCCTTCTAGCAAGCCCTGCTGCGCAGTCGGCGCTGCGCTGTGCTCTCATAGGCGAGTCTAGTTCTGCCCCCAACCTGTGGTACGCTGCCCGACGCTTTCAGTGGGTGTGCCGCCCAAATGGTCACTGCTACGAACCCCCTCCGTTCCCTGACGGGTACGTGCCGTTTCTCAGTTAGACTTATCTGTTCGCCTGTAGCCCTACGTGTCCTACGTGCTGCCCACTAAATCTTGCAGACCACGAAGATCGGATGGCAGGTTATTCGAAAGCTCCTAAAATTACCAGCAAAACAGATTCGCCCACCACGTTATTTTTTCCCGCAATTGTTAATGACAGAGGCAAAAGTTCCTGCCAAGTAGTATCACTTGCACTTTAACGAAACGACGTAAGTGATAACAGAACAATGAAATGAATTTTTATCGGTAATTCACATTTCTGGCTGTAGTTGGTTTGAGGGATGACAATGCAAAGTACATTACTGGCCATTAAAATTGCTACACCACGAAGATTACGTGCTACAGACGCGAAATTTAACCGACAGGAAGAAGATGTCGTAATGCAAACGGTTAGCTTTTCAGAGCATTCACACAAGGTTGGCGCCGGTGGCGATACCTACAACGTGCTGACATGAGGAAAGTTTCCAACCGATACTCATACACAAACAGCAGTTGACCGGCGCTCCTGGTGAAACGTTGTTGTGATGGCTCGTGTAAGGAGGAGAAATGCGTACCATCACGTTTCCGACTTTGATAAAGGTCGGATTGCATAGCCTATTGCGGTTTATCGTATCGCGACATTGCTGCTCGCGTTGGTCGAGATACAATGACTGTTAGCAGAATATGGAATCGGTGGCTTCAAGAGGGTGATACGGAACGCCGTGCTGGATCCCAACGGCCTCGTATCATTAGCAGTCCAGATGACAGGCATCTTATCCACCTGACTGTAACGGATCGTGCAGCCACGTCTCGATCCCTGAGTCAACAGATGGGGACGTTTGCAAGACAACAACCATCTGCACGAACAGTTCGACGACGTTTGCAGCAGCATGGACTATCAGCTGCGGTTACACTTGACGCTGCATCACAGACAACAGCGCCTGCAATGGTGTACTCAACGACAACCTGGGTGCACGAATGCCAAAAAGGCCTTTTTTCGGATGAATCCAGGTTCTGTTAACAGCATCATGATGGTCGCATCCGTGTTTGGCGACATCGCGGTGAACGCACAGTGGAAGCGTGTATTCGTCATCGCCATACTGGCGTATCACCCGGCGTGATGGTATGGTGTGCCATTGGTTACACGTCTCGGTCACCTCTTGTTCGCATTGACGGCACTTTGAACAGTGGACGTTAGATTTCAGATGTGTTACGACTCGTGGCTCTACCCTTCATTCGATCCCGGCAAAACCCTACATTTCAGCAGGATAATGTACGACCGCGTATTGCAGGTTCTGTACGGGCCTTTCTGGATACAGAAAATGTTCGACTGCTGCCCTGGCCAGCACATTCTCCAGATCTCTCACCAATTGAAAACGGCTGGGCAATGGTGGCCGAGCAACTCGCTCGTCACAATACGCCAGTCACTACACATGATGAACTGTAGTATCGTGTTGAAGCTGCATGGGCAGCTGTACCTGTACACGCCACCCAAGCTCTGTCTGACTCAATGCCGTGGCGTATCAAAGCCGTTATTACGGCCAGAGGTGGTTGTTCTGGGTACTGATTTCTCAGGATCTATGCACCCAAATTGCGTGAAAATGTAATCACATGTCAGTTCTAGTATAATATATTTGTCCAATGAATACCCGTTTATGATCTGCATTTCTTCTTGGTGCAGCAATTTTAAAGACCAGTAGTGTAATTCGCGCTTGCTCTAGTGTCCCACAGAATCATAGAGGTAATATGTGTGTAGTCAGAATTCTCTTTTCAGGTGAACCATCTGCGTACAAAGGCTAGGGAATCCAGACCGAATGGCAACTCAGCACAATGGCAGAAATTTAGCGCCAATGTTTTGCCACTTGCTCAGAGGAGTCGGTGGTTCTGGGCTACACTTTGTTAGCCGTGACCAGCCAGTTACGATCATGTATCTGTTGGTTGGTTGCAGTTATGAATACTTTTCGCAGATTGTCGATTGGATCAGCGACCAAGACAACTAGAAAAATATATTTTCTGTAACCTATAGTCGCACTTTTATTTTGCCTACTGGCTGCAGGATTGGGTACCAACTATCATCATCGTTCCACACCTTGGCGGGCAGTCGTGAGTCTCACTTCCCAAGTAGGTGTGTAATATACCCAATACACCTTCTTGGTAAGTGAGCTTGTCGACTGCGGGGGAATAGATGGCCTGATGATGGAACTTGATACCTAAACCGGTAGCCACAATGCAAAATTGAAGTTCAACTACAGACTAATGCAAATAATTTTTATGTAATGTTCTAATTAAGTAGCGGTATCAATAACATTGTCAGTGCCTGTAAGATCAACTACATTCTAAAAGTTACACTTCAGGTACGCAACAACCGGACTTTATTCCTAAGACGAAGGTTGAAGAGAACTCTAGTTCTGCTATTTTGGGTACATTGGCTTTGAAAGGTTCACTGACTTTACCTTCAAAAATCAGGTCCTTTTTTTCATGAGATGCATGTTCACATTAACTTCAGAGAAAAGGATGATAGGCTTTGAAGTAGGTTCATTTCAATATTGAAAGACTTCACTGGACAAAATACTAGCCACCCTCTTGAAAAGACTCACTCGTAGGTTTTTAGATAGTGTAGAACTGGTACAACGTGGTCATGTGACTCTCAATCGCTGACGTAAATGATGACGTTAAGGTGATGTGTGCGTCATCGTTTGTATGAGATCAGCGGTGTAGGACGGGGCGATGTGGAGACTTTACAGAATCGCTGAAAGGGGCTATCGTATTTGGGCGTGCACCTTACCACACCATTAGTGAAGTTGCCTGATCGATTGGTGTATCAAAGCGGACTATCCAACGAGTGTACAAGGCATAGCATACCACTCGTTGCGATGTAACACGAGATAAATAAATAAACTCTTCGTTATTAAGTCACTGATTTATGTCTGTTAACACGATCCATGAGTTATGACCATATAATTAAGTTAACTTAGGAATAATAGCGTAACTGTTTTTTTAAGCTCATATCGACAAAGCACATTGCGACCTCGATGTTGGATTAAGAAAAATTTTGGGTACACGTCATATGAACAATGGTCGGAAATAGATTCTAGCCGTTTGCGCCCATGTCAGTGACAGGCCCTCAGACAGGAATTGAAGAGTCATCACGCTAAAAGGCTAAACGTCAATTTAGCATAAACTGTGTTTTCTACTCTATTAGGTGGTATGTAAGCGGTGCTTTCAATTGCTGAAAGGACAACTTCCAATTACGGCTGATGCGGTGTTACGAATGCCACTAGATGGCATGAGAGGTAACTCTTACAACTTGCTCATGCTACATGGGTTAACTGCAGAATGTGGTACAAGAGCTGACCATACTGGGCATAGCGATGATAAACCTCCGCTTGCCCCTGCCGTTTTGTAGCCTGTCTCTCGCATGTTTTCATTGCTGGTAGAATGGATAGCGAAAACAATATGAATAATTCGGCAAAAGTAAGTAATCGAAAACCTGGTAACTCTAGAAGAAAGCCTGAACAAAGACGAGGAAGCAGTTTGTTCCTGATGACAGCAACACCTTTCAGTAAGTAATCATTTAAAGTATTTAGAAAAAAGGCAGTTATTCTATGAACCCTCAGCAAACAGCTTGTATGATTAATAACACAACTAAGGTTGACGTAAGTTCTGCCTCATGGATTAAAACCACCACGCCTGCGGTAATTCAGATGAGAAAGGCATTTGTTGAAATAGATGGATGCGAAATGACAAGAGCTCAAAAAGGAAACAGACATCAGAAGTATGATGGAATACCTACCTGAGCCTTGACGTGAAATGATCACTAGAGGTAAGAATATTAAAAAAAGTTGTATGGTGGATTTAGCCTGGTGGACTTAGCCCGCTCAGCAATTCAGTGCAAATTTGCTTGAAAAGTTAATGTTTATGTGTTATTTTTGGATCATATCATATGAAATTTCCTTTGTTAAATTGAACGTGGAAATTTTAATGTCAAGTTAATGCATATTCATCTTCTTATGGTTTTAGTAAAGCTTATATAGAATAATCTGTAAAGTATCTTCTGTTACTTAGCCCCTCCAGCATGATAACTTTTCACTCGATGGGATCATCTCAATCTGTATTTGGGCTAGTATTAGGTAGGGAGCGGTATGCAATGGTCATTTGTAGATGGGCAGCTCACAAAGGTCATTCCTTAGTAGCGGCACATAAAACTGCTGGGCTTCACTGCGTCAAATGACAAAGAAAGTAGACACTTGCTGACTGGACGGTTCGTGGTACGTATAATTTCAAATGATAAATGCCGTCGAGAGGACCGACGGCCGAATGATGGCGACGGGTTCCAGGCACTTCAGTCCGGATCCGCGCTGTTGCCACGGTCGCAGGTTCGAATTCCGCCTCAGGCTTGGATGTGTGTGACGTCCTTAGGTTAGTTAGGTTTAAGTAGTTCTAAGTCTAGAGGACTGATGACCTCAGATGTTAAGTCCCATAGTGCTGAGAGCCATTTGAATCATTTTTGAACGGCCGAATGAGACATTTAACCCGCAGTATGTGGAGAGTGTAACTCAGAACGGAATACGTTCTGTGATGTCCATTTTTTTTCCTTCTTTCTTTTTTTCGCAGCATAATTTGGGCACTCTGATTCCGGTTACTGTGAATACGAAGGCCTCCGTAGCTAAATGGTCAGTGCGGCTGACAACCATGCGGGGAAATGGCTCTGAGCACTATGGGACTTAACTGCTGTGGTCATCAGTCCCCTAGAACTTAGAACTAATTAAACCTAACTAACCTTAGGACACCACACACATCCTTGCCCGAGGCAGGATTCGAACCTGCGACCGTAGCGGTCGCGCGGTTCCAGACTGTAGCGCCTAGAACCGCTCGGCCACTCCGCCCGGCCCATACGGGGACATAGGTTCGATTTCCGGTAGTGTCAGAGATTTTTCCTTTTTGGCAGGACTGGTACAGGGTGCACTCAGCCTCATGAGGCCAACTGAAAAACTGTTCGGCCGATTAGTAGCAGTTTCAGTATAAGGAAACTCGACAACAACAGGGACAGCAATGTGCTGACCACATGCCCATCCATACCACTCCCGATGGCGTCATTGGCAGATGGTGACATGGCGAACGGTCAGGCCTATTGGCCCGTCAGATCCAGAACGGGAAACTTTAGCTTTACTTTATTACCTCATTTCTTGTCGGTAGTCACGGGTTTCGATCTTTCCTACATCTTAATGACGTATGCCTGTGAACGCTTTTCTGTGTCAATCAGGCACGGTATCACTCCTACACTGACCCACTAAAGCACGTTTCTCATCCTTTCGAAAGTTGGTTACAGGCATAAAATATGAAAAACTTGTTCTTGTTGTATCAGTTTCCAGTGGCGCTTCTGCTGTGAAATCAGAAGCGATGGCCCCATTTCGACGTGTCATGAGAAATCAGCATACCTAGTTCGAGCCCTCACCGGTCTCCATGAATCTTCAGCGAAAGATGTAAAAATCTCTATGAGATTGAAACTTTTAGTGACTGCCGTGCTACGTCAATGAATCATGTAATATCCTGGAACCATTCTATTATGTATTAATCCGTGATTGCGGGCTACGAACTCCGCTTCGCGATACCAAGCAAACGGCAACAATTAATACATCGAAATATCAAGAAGATTTTCATATGACAGTTTATATTTGTCAAGAAACAATTATCCTCTGTAACATTCATGGAATATCACACTGCTCAAAGAGAACAAATCAAAATTCTGTGTCTGTGATAGTTGGAGCACAAACTCTTTGACAGTTCATGTACACACAGCAGGCAACAGTAACTGATGATATTGTTTGCTACAGCCTATTACTGGCAGTCAGCAATATGTTGTTCTTATTTTTTCAAAAGGGGGATATTATTTGACTTCCTATTGACTGCTAGTCCAACTCTGTGTGAAAGAATAAGTAAATAAAAATATGGAACTGTATGGTATCAAATATACATTTTAACAGAGAGTTGGAGAGCTACGGCTCTCTCTTTCAATATCAGTATTTAACTTTTCTTTCTTTAACATATTGTCTAGCTCAACATTTTAATATTTATGTGTGTACCGTACCAGTAACTACAGCTGAGAGGAGTTTACTTCTTAGATATGTTGTGTATGAGTTCTTCCCTGCGATTGTCAACACTGCTATTTCGTTTACTTTCCTGTAACCAAAATCTAATCCCTCATATCCCTTGGAAACTCCTCCGATATCGGCTTTCAGCAACGTAATACTCAATAAGTCGAAAATTAAGCTGAACGTTTGGTCTTCCTTTTTGTTGTTGATGCTCTTTAAAAAATTTAAAAAATCTAAAAACTTCAAAATTTTCCAGCTGTTGAAAAGAGAAGAAGGGCGCTGAGACACTCGTTAAAAACTGGAACAAAATACATTGAAGCGTTTGCTAAAGTCATGATCATGCTTGGTACCGCGTCGACTGGCGTTATTTAAGTAAAGAAGTCATAGTAGCTTTCATGTCTCAATGGATACTATGTTTGGTCTGTTGGCTTTTCACCATAATAAAACACCATTTGTTTACCACAGCAGTTGCTAAATACTGGGGAGTGCTACCTCATATTACTATGTCTGTCTCTACAGAAGAAGAAACTTTATTGTGGGGAATGCCTCGGCTAAAACTCCGCAATCAAATGTCGCTACTTTTTTTTTTCATTACCAATCCAGGTAGCTCCCAAGTTCTTTATTATCCAGCAACTCCAAAAAAAGTTAACGTGGCATTCGCTATTCATAATTTCAGTTTTATTTCATTATTCAACACCACATTCTCCATGTTATCCCAAATTTTATCAATGGTGGCAAATTTAGCGGACGAACGAAGATTGGATTTTAAGTCCCCGTCTACGACGAGGTAATTAGGGACAGAGCACAAGATCGAATTGCACAAACATTGGCAAGTCCTTCGGCCGCTGCGTTGTCAGAGGAACCATTTCTGCTTCTACGGTTTCTGGTTTACGAAAAGCGCATGAACTGGATCATCAGATGAAAGGCTGAGCCACACGCCCCCGAAAGCTAGTTTCATGCTGTAAACACGACACTACAACCTACGATACCTGAGGTTTCAGTTTCGGAATGCCTATCTCGTGGGCCATCTTCAAGATGTGTGCTACCAATCACCCACCCTCTTCTCAGCAGTTCAAAGCGAAGTTGCAGACGTCCATAATCGTTCCACTTACTTTAGATGATGGTAAACTGTCAGAGACGGTACACTATGAAAGACGTGCACCTCATTCACCATTCAGTGATGGCATTTCATATTTCTAATCCACGCATTCTGGTATTCGGTAAAATAATAATTCAGTTAATATTAATAATTCTATGGGTTACCTGATTTATTTGACGATTTTTACAGCTTGTCTCACACTGATCTGTGAGAGGAGCTTGGCGCCATGAATTTTCTTTATTTATGGGCGAGGGCAGCAGTCTTCCTAGCAGCCATGATGGCTCCCCGTTTCCTACCCTTTTTCCGATCGCCAGGGTAGCACGTGGTGGCGTTTGAAAGTTCAGTAGTGGCCAAAGTTTCTCCTGTTCTCAGTTCCCCAACCTGCCTTACCAACCTTGTAACAGATATTTCTTCTCAATTTTAACGTCACGAGGTCGCCTCCCTGTGAAATTCCGGCCCTATGATTGGCCAGTTCAGGTGCGCGCCCGTTTTTCGCGGGCGGGCGCCAACCGCCCTCCGCGGATGGATAGTGGACAAAGGGGCAGTAGGGGCAGTTCTAGTGTGACCGTGCCGGAGGTGCTGCTTCCAGGAGATGAAGTTCGGTAAGCATGAGCGCCGACGTGCACTGTAGATCGCACCCTGCGGCCCAGAGGGGACCTGATAGGTCATTGTGAGTAGTTTCGCATCTTGCAGGTTTTATTGCTTTAATACGGGAGGCTACCGAGCGATTCACGCACAGTAGCATCTACTTAGTCTTGGCTAATTCCTGGTGGTGGTCGGTGCACGCCTGCAACTCCTTCCTTTACTAAATGGGATTCTGTTTGATAATACGGCGATCGTTACTAAAATTCCTTTCCTCCTGCTATCATGGCGTGTTGTGAACGTACGTTAGGACAGGCTACTGAACTCTAAACTTTCTTCCCCCCACCACCATTTGGTTGTATTATTGTTCGATTCTTAACTGTTTAAAAAATGAGTCCGTAAATCTTACATTCTGTCTCTTTCCTTACGTGAACTCACCCCTAGTGTAGCAGAATAATGCGCAACTATAACTGTCGCTATAAGGTCGTGCTGGTCTCGGGCCACTAACGATAGTATAAAGATTCCATATCGCGCGCCTGGCACGACCATTGCACGCATGGCACCGATAACAGTAGTAATCATGTTCAACTATTCCCCATTGATAAACTGGGAAGTGTTCGCGGCTCAGTGTGGGTACGTGAGCACTAAATCCACTTGATGTGGTGGAAGTAGTGGCCTCTGTTTTGCCTTACTGGATTAGACAGAAAATATCAAAAAATCACAGCCCTTATTGCAAGGAATAGTAACTTTAAAAAAACGACCCACCGCTTTTAACTATTCTAGTTTACTCTGTTATAAGAAATGCGTAATACCCTTACTACGAAAAATCATATGATCGACCATTCAGAAGAATGGGGAAAAGTAAAGTAATATTGATGTATACCACTACAATTATTTTGAGCTATATGTTGCAGTCCATTTAACGTTTCTAATGTTGACGCGTTGATAATTCATACAGTGCATTATGTCTTACATCATAAAAATGAAAGCATGACAGGCAATAATTGACGCCAGAATGATATATTTCTACTTGGTGTCATTGCAGCTCCGGAACAAGTAGAGTGAGTATTTTGAACTCTGTTAGTCGTATTATAGTGTATCCGATTTTGTGCTGCTCCTCCGAATCTTTTGAGGTTGACGTGGATGTGTTTGGTAACGTACTTATTTCTTATGTAGGTAATCTCTACTTGCCTACCACATAGTTCTTATGCGTCTCTGCTGACGGCAATAGCGATAGAATATACGTAGACAGGTTGCTGATGGAAAGTTGCTTTAAAGCACTTAAAGGCAGACATTATTTTCTTGTCCACCGCTGTCTTGCCATTCGTTACACAATGCCTTTGCGTCAGGGTAAATAATCCCGTGTATGAGCGATTCAGAAGTTTCCACGTCATGGTCCCACGTCATACCACCCTGTTATTCTTTTCACGAAGTGCCGTGAAATGTTCTGTCACATTTTTACCTCATTTACAACGGAAAAAGTACAATATGCTATTAAATCAACCAGTTCGGTGACACTCCATCCTCTGGCGTGATAACTGAATTGAATAATGGGTAAATTTTTGAACTTACTTTGTCTCCTAACTTGTATTATCATTCAGTAGTCGGCTATCAAGATTTATTTGATTATCAATTACACTAACTGTTGTTTACGGGGGAGGGGGTTGGTTACGTCTTACATAGAGACGTTGCAAGTAACCGAATGTTTTGAAAGTTTGCGGACCTTATTCTGTAAACCTAAGCAATCTACTTTCGCACAAAGTTCTAGAAATTTCCTGCCTTCTCCTCTTGCGTGACCGTAAATGTGTTTGCATTACTGGACCTCCAACCCTCTGGAAGCGCACTACCTGAAGGCCAGTTGACAAAGCTGGTACTGCTAGATTCAGGTCGGGGAACTGGTACGCCTGCACACTGTGCCAGCACTTTGCCTCCAGTCTCAAACATTCTCCCGGCAAGCCATCTGTCCCCCTCTTTGCAGCCCTGTATTCGAGCTAATATCAGTCGCTGGGACGTGAAAGAAGCAAAAAGAGCGGGGTCCTTTGTGTCGGGAACAATGCCGCCGCCGCGAGGCCCTATCAAAAAGGTATAGCGGCGCACAGCGGCACATTACAGGACGGAACAAATAATAAATGCTAGCGGTTAGCGACCAGGGGCCAGCCGCCTGCTGCCCCAGGAGGCGTGGCCAGATAGGGATGGACGCGGGGGCGGTACAGTTACTAAAGTAAAAAGAAAAAAGATAGGAGCTGCAAACACGAGCTGTATGGCCACAGGGGCAAAGTCAGCGTATTGCGCAAACGGCCCCAAACGCTATATCTGACAACAGTAAAGAAAACAGTAAGAAAAGGTAAAGGAGAATGAGGGTAGTTAGAAGGTTCAAATACGCTAAGTAAAGCGTGGCAGTACCGAACAAAGGAATGATATCGTGGTATTTAATGGTTGTTTCGCTTTCAGGAAAACAATGGAAAGACTGGACACTGCACAGAGGCATTGAGTTTTCTCTATCGAAATAACGCGGATATGCTCCCATTAATGGAATGAGACTATGTGCCACTGTTACCTCCTTTCCCGTCATTTACACAGCATATAACGAAATCTGAGGATGAGAGGGCCTGAGTCATTAAACTAATTAGGCCTGTCACGGTCGCCTTATTTAACGAAATTCGGGGTTGTGGGTGGTGTTATTTGATTAATTAGTGGAAGTTTGGTGTTCAGTTCCATAGAATTACGTTACATATGGCTACCTTTAAAAGACTAGTTAGTCAAATTGCAACAGCCTCCCAAAGCATTTTCGTTACAAATCGGGCCACAGTGTTGTAATGGGGCTAGACCCAAGAGAACCCTAATATCACGAATGGACAGCAATCAAATTAACATGTAGTGACTCGTATAAGTGACCATACTCCGCTGTTCTGCAATGGGTCCCATTTAGGCGTTTTAGGACCCAACTCATCTTTTTGCCAAAATTTTTTTCTCGGGCGGGAAATCAGAATAACTGCTGTAGTCAACGACACGGATGGAGACACAGAAAAAATTTAAGAAGCTGTAATAAACAAACAACTGACAAAAGAATGTGCTATTTTCGTAAATTTTTAATAGCATCTTCTGCTTTAAACCATATGGAACTAATCTGGCCTGTCAAAAAATTTCCAAGTAGAAAGAGAACAGGAGGTTCGCCGGCAAGAATAGAATGAAATTAGCGCTGTAACAGTTGGAGAAGAAAAATGTAATTATGGTTATGATTAAACGGTCCTGTTTCTCAATTATGTATTTATTTATTTATTTACTGTAAGGCACAGATCAAGTTTACAAAGGATACCATTAAAGTATATAAATCTGTAAAAGTGCAAGAAGAAGACATAAAAATTATAGGCGGATAACAAACATCTAAAGGAAAATATAAACACACTTACAAATAAAGATTTAAATATACATATAAAGATATAAATATACATATAAAGACACAAAAGTCTTAACCAGTTTATAATAAAATTAGATGCAAATCACAAATATATGTCCAGATTGCTGATATAACCCATGGCCTCGTCGGTCAAATTCAGGAAATCAGCAGTCCGTCCCTCATACTTTCTAATGACGGTAAGTCGAATCGTTTGTCTTTATGCACTACAAGGAGAAGTAACTCAGGAGAAGTGACCAGGCGGCATTTGTACACGGAGACCGCACATCTTCCGCAGTTCGTTCTTATTCTATTTAGTCTAGCCCTCTCTCTCCTAGGAAGATCGAACCCTGGCGGATTTTCAGATATGCACTGGATCTCTGTATGGAATGTGTAAATAGAGCCATTTTCCATCCTCTTAGCCAACATTCTATTATGTCAAAATAATGTCGTTGTAGGTCTAAAGCAGTAACAATTGAATTCGTTGACCGAAGTCTGCTGATGTTTACATCTTCAGAGAAAGCATGAAGAGGGAGCTAGCCCGTGTTTTGTATTTTTTGTACTCTCTGAGTAATGCAAGCTGTCTGCCCAAGGGAGAGCCTGAATTGTGACTAAGTGTCGGCAGCCAATAGACGGGTGCATTTTTTACTGTTCCAAATATCATTCTCATGGTTCTATTCAATTTCACGTCAGTTTTCTTCGTGTGAGCCCTGTTTAGCCATACTGGTGAACAATATTCTGACGCCAAGTAGACCAGTCCCAGAGCAAATACATGTTAAGTGGATGCCTAAGCAGCGAGTTATGCCATACACCTGCTGAATTATGTTGTTTCTGGTTCGGAGTTTAGCTGCTGTTTTTGGTTCAAATGGTTCTGAGCACTATGAGACTTATCATCTGAGGTCATCAGTCCCCTAGAACTTAGAACTACTTAAACCTAACTAACCTAATGACATCACATACACCCATGCCCGAGGTAGGATTTGAACCTGCGACCGTAGCGATCGCGCGGTTCCAGACTGACGCGCCTAGAACCGCTCGGCCACACTGGCCGGCTGCTGTTTTTGTCAAATGCTGTTTGTAAAGAGGGTGTTATCCAAGGTTATTCCAAAATAGTTCGATGTCATATTATCAGAAGGTAAATTATTGTTAACAATTATTTATTTGCAATTCTATGTATTATTTAAGTGGAAGCATGCCATTTCTGCCTGTTTGGCGTAGCAGCAGCGTCCAGTCTCTTAAGCAGTTAATCATGATGTGTGCTTTCAGTTTCCTCCATGCCTTTACGTTATGTCGACAGTGCCTAGTCATTACCATCTCCCGTGGTACCAGGACTAGCCCCTCTGGAAGGCCAATATTGAATTTCCTTCATTTGCTCATTGTGTGTTACATAGCAACGAGGAAGGGTCAATCGGTTAGCACTTCATTTACCAGCTGTGCCAGCCATTTACGTGGTACAATAAGCAGAAATCTGTAAATTATTCTCTGCTGTTTACTGGTATCATCATGAGCAGGAAAGGGGGGAAACAAAATATGACACACGAACAATGCTAAGAATGAAATGATTCCTTTCAGAGTGGCCGAGCGGTTATAGGCGCTACAGTCTGGAACCGCGCGACCGCTACGGTCGCAGGTTCGAATCCTGCCTCGGGCATGGATGTGTGTGATGTCCTTAGGTTAGTTAGGTTTAAGTAGTTCTAAGTTCTAGGGGACTGATGACCTCAGAAATTAAGCCCCATAGTGCTCAGAGCCATTTGAACCATTCCTTTCGGAAATAAAGCGAAAATATTACAGAGCTCCATTGTACAGATTTACATTATCACAACAATTGATGATGAGGCCCTAAAGAAAATGCATTTCACAATTGAACAATTACGTTGTAAGTAGATAAAATGATGGCAGACATTAAAGGGCTGGAAGACGATAGAAGTAAGGAGGGGGGAGGGGAGGGGAGAAGGTAATTTTTACTAAACTTGCGCTAGGGAAACCAGTGATAAAGAAGAACTTGACAGTAGGTTTCAGATAGCGATAAGAAAGAAATTCACGTTCGAACAAGAAGGCCAAATGGTAACATCGGCAGGTACAAGATAACGTCAGATACATCAAGCTTAGACAAGAATCTCTTACAAACTTGTTGCTGGACTACAAACCTTACCAAGTTAGATAGGTAGCCACTTATCATAACTTAGTAGTTACAGAGACTTCAAACTAATTATAGAGGAAGGAGTTATATTAACGATGGCAGCAGAGACGAAATAAGTTATGAAATTAGCCAGAAATCTTCAAAAATAGTGACTAAGAAAATAATGGAATTCATGGGTGAAAGAAGCAACTGCAAAAAAGGAAAAACGTGATTTGCTTCTCAGTACTCTTAATTTCCAAGGTGCTAAGAGGGAAAATTATAAACATGAAAAATAAATGACTTCACAAAACTGACGCTACGTACAGACGCTACGTACTCTTACGCAAGAGTGGATTTAATAGAAGAACATACTAACGATATGAATAATTTTGTTCAAACCTCTTTATGTAACAGAAATACAAAGCATAAGGAAGAATAAATAACCAAAAATATATTGTTATTTAATTTAAGAGGAGGCTCCAAGTTACACAAATGTTCAAAGAACGGGTAACTAGATGGATTTGAAATTTGTTAACGCGATAGAAGGGAAATTAGGGCCAATTGATTGACAGAAAATAATGTATGAGAAAATAGAGACCGTATACTGAGATCAGAGGTGCACAGAACATATAGTCCTTATGATAAACTTCAGGCTACTAAAATTAGTGGAGTCATCACAGTCTGCGACGGTCTCTGGCTATCAATACATAAAGGCTGCATGGTTTTGACTCACTGTGGTTGTTCCCTCGAGCATCCACTTCACAATTACATCACCTACAAGTGACTTGGCCAACTTCAGAAGAGCTGAAATGTTCCTCATAGATTTGTTACTCAGATGACATTTAATTGGTAATCCACACTCGAACTCACTTAACTCTCCTGTTCGATCCGTTCTCCCCTTACTGCTTCTCTACTGGCAACACAATACTCCTCAGTAGCTTTTACAGTGGCGCGCTCGCCTCTCGTGACATCCATTTGTCGAGTCCGCGATATGTAAGGCTGTTCTCACTGGAGAGAACACCGGGAGGGAGTGGTACCGGGGAGAAATAGCATAACCATAGCCTAGGGGAATACTCCCCGAACGACAGTTTCTTTCTGTAGCGGAATGTGTGCACTGTAGCTAGCGGAAGACGAGGTTCGAGTCCTCGTCCGGCAAACAGTTTTAATCTCACAGGAAGTTTCATAAGAGCGCAATTTCCGCTGCAGGAAATGTACGTGTTCTGGAAAAATTTATTTAGGATTTCATTAACCCACTTCTGAGCAATATCCACTACTTCAGAAGTTCTTGTCCACCAACGTACGCATAGGAGCGTCAGCAGTGCTTTTGAAATAGGACAAAACTGGCGGAGAAAGGCTGTGAAAGTCGCCCTGAGTCGTGCCTGGGTAGTTCAGTCGGTAGGAGTGTTAACCTTGGAATTCGTGATCCTATCTTCAAATATCGGTCCAGCAGATAGTTTTTAATACATTGGGAAGCTTCAGAGCGAAATATGCGTTACGGAGCACCTGGGTGCGTCGGCCAGGACTTTCTCCTCTCGCTTCAGCCGCGGCCCTCGCGCCTGCGGTGTCTATTGAGGCGCGGAGTTGAGCACAATGGAGACGCCATCAGGCCGCACAATGCGCTCTGCAGCGACAGCCGCGAGCCCGCGAAATATTCTCTCGCGCTTTCTGTACACTACGTTCTCTGTGACTCTGCTATGGCGCCAGTAGGTAGGCTCTTAAACACTGCCCGAAAAAGTTAATACATCCTTACAGAGGTTTCCAGTTCACTCAAGATTTATATTTGCAACGTGCATGTGACTACATTTACAGATTAATAGCACAAGCGTTTCTGAGGTACCAGGTATCGACCCATGCTGAAACACCCATATTAGTACTTGGTGTAGCCTCAAGGGGCAGCAATGCAGGCACTGAACCTCGCATCCAGCCGATCGTACAGATGGCGAACACTGTCATGGGATACGTTACGCCACGCCTACTCGACCTGCTGAGATAGTTCTGTAAGAGTTGTTGGTTGACGAGTCGCAGTAGTCACTTCTTGTTCCGTCATATCGCAGATGTGCCAGATTGGGGACAATCAGCCAGGGAAGTTGCTACATATCTTAGAAAGCGCGTTGAACTTAACGGGCTGTGTATGGGCAAACATAATTCTGTTGGAGCAACATATCATCTTCTCGTTGCCAGAAAGGCAAAAGAACGGGTTTAACAACACTCTGCACCTACCGAGCGCTGGTTAGCGTTCCATCTAGAAAGAGAGTTGTAGCTTATCGAACACCAGATCACAAGGCCTCGGCTGGGACTGCTGTGTCTTGAACGAATGCACTCTAAGAAACAGCGCTCACCAGGTCTACGTCGTACTCTCACATGATATTTACGTGCGTGCTGGCAGAATTTACTTTCATTTCTGAAGACCACGGTGCGCCATTCCATTTCTTATGTGATCCTCTGACGACGTCGAGCAGTGCACGTCGATGCCATTCCGTGATTAGGACATAGGCTAGAGGTGTGCCTAGCCCACTGACAAAAATAACCGTTTCGCAACTGTTGGAGTTAACACTTCTCGGCTCACAAGCTCTCTCACCTGTGCTGTTGTAGCAGTAAGATCTGCCTCTGCTACCCTTACAATACGACGATCCTGGGGGGGGGGGGGGGGGCGTGTGTACTGCGTGGACGTCCAGAACCTAGCTATTGATGTTAGAATGTTCGTGAGATCACTGATACCAGCAGCATTGCACAACTGACTGAATACGCCCAAATTGCGTGACAGTTCTCCGAAAAGACCATCCCGCCACTCGGAAGGTCACAACTTGATCCCTTTCAAACTCGCTGTTGACTCTCTCGGGGGAATGATTTCCTGCTTGCTTCACACGCTTGTACCACACACACCCTCCTGACTGATTTCACTCCCTATTAAAAGGTGGGCACAAATGGCTCTCTGGTAGCTATGCCACTACGCTGTCCGCTGGTGGACCACACTGAAACCATTACGAGTACCAACTTTTACTCCATGAGGAATTGTTGTGCATAGCGAAAGTTGACTGTAAAGAAGGAAACTTCTGGATGTACTTCAGTAAGATCGCATGATGACATCTACTACCGCGAGTTTGTTGGATTATAATTCAAACGCACTGAAGATGACTATTTATAGTCGAAATCTAGAACTACAAGACTAATAAAAACTAATGAGATTACCTTGACTACCATCTACTATCCACCAGGCGGTAGATGCCGTCTTCGGATCACAGTCGACGTCGTCTTTCCTGGTACACTTTCTTTCCGGCAGTGCATTTTAAGTTAGTATTCTTTCTTTGTTCTCCCCTCCCCCCCCCCCCCCAATAACAATTTATATGACATGTGAAATAATCACACTGAAGTATACAGCGACAGAGCATACGATATGTTCACAGTGACACATTGTGGATCATTCGTGTTTCATCAAAGTTTTGTTATGCTCTTAAATCTTATCACGGTGCCTATCTTTGCTCCAAGTTTATTTGTGGTTTGTTTACTTGTTTAGTAAGTCATATGTATATGACGATAACCTGGTAAATCCCAGCTAGTCATTAAATAAAATGGAAAAATTGCAGTCAGACCTCTGAGTTTCACAAATGATTTATATGTTTTTTAACGCGGCGGCCAAACGTGTGTTACTCGGCCCTTCCTTTTGAAATAAAATGAAAAATCAAATAAATATCTTATTTATTTCTTTAAAATCTATTGCTTATACGTAATGACTCAGCGAGTGAAAACCATTTTTCGAAAGGCGAGTGATGGACAGGGTGCACTTACGCACTTACGGACAGCGTACCGTCTCCCACTGACGATCTTTCCGCGAAAGGCTGGTAAGTGACAAAGGGGCGCGCTGGCGGCTTACTACGACTGAAAGGGAGGCTCCCGTCAAGTTCTTGACCACTGGACCTCGGGTCGGTTGAAGGCTTACTGCGCTATGAAAACAATTATATCGCTAATGCATCGCCTTCTAATGAAACACAATGGGGACTCTCAACTTCCTGCGGGTGTCGGATGTACAACTTTTTAGGAACTTACGAGATACTCCAGCATAGGACGGAATAGGAGAACTGCTCAGGAGGAAGCGTCTACTGCCTGCGACGAATATGAGTACATCGTCAACCAGTGGTAAGAGATGGTGACAAAACGCAGCGCTCTTGAAGCACAAGAGGAGGAAGATTTGGATCGAATCCACCGAGTCGTGAAGTCGAAGACATCTTTTATATAGGGACTTAATCTGGAGAATTGCTGGACTTAGTGTCCACTCGCTGACCCAATCTCACACTAATTTCAATCTATTTCATGATATTATTCGCATTCGAGTCAATCTTCGATTTCATTCTAGGTTGGTGCTCACTTTCACAAGCGTTCGACTTTGTTTCCGACTCTATGAAGCTGCTTTTGCAGTTTGATTCCAGTACTGACTTTTGACTCTGCCGTCAACCAATCACACTCTTGAATACCCAAATTCTGTCCAATTCCAGTTCCTTTGGAGCTTTCGCTCCATGCATGATTAAAATCCATTCCACACTATTGTACTTTCAGTTCCTCTCTAGCCTCGCTTCTGATGGTCACTGGTTTGTATGACTCTTGGGAGTGTATCACAGAAATGATCAAGAATCTGAATTGGCAGACATTTGAAGATCGACACAAGATATCCCGTGAAACCATATTCACGAATTTTCAAGAACCGCCATCAAATTATGACGCTAGGAATATTCACTGACTTGACGAAAGTCGTGGTATAGTGAATACGGTGAATATGGTGGTAGTATCGCGCACATAAGGTATAAAAGGGCATTACATTGGCAGACCTGTCATTTGTACTCAGGTTATTAATGGGAAAAGATTTCCGACGTGGTTATGTCCGCACGACAGGAATTAACACGCTTTGAACGCGGAATAGTAGCTGGAGCTAGATGCATGGATCATTTCAGTTCGGAAATCGTTGTTGGAATTCAATATTCCGAGACCCATAGTGTCAAAAGTGTGCCGAGAATACCGGATTTTAGACACTATCAGCGTGGGCAACGCAGTAGCCGACGGCCTTTACTTAACTACCCAGAACAGCGACGTTTGCTTAGAGATGTCAGTGCTAACAGACGAGCAACAATGTATCAAACAACAGTAGAAATCAATGTGGGGCGTACAACAAACGTGTCCGTTAGGACAGCAAGGCGGAATTTGGCATTATTGGGCTATGGCAGCAGACGACTAAAGCGAGTGCCTTACCTGATAGCTCGACATCTACTGCAGCGCCTTTCACGGGCTTTTGACCGTATCGGTTGGACCCTAGACTACCAGGTCAGATGAGTCCCGATTTCAGTTGGTAAGGGCTGATGGTATGATTCGAGTGCGAGGGAGACTCCAAGAAGCCATTGACCCAAGTTGTCAACAAGGCACTGTACAAGTTGGTGGCGGTTCCATGATAGTGAGAGCTGTGTTTACATAGATTGGAATGGACTGGGTGCTGTGATCCAAATCAACCGGTCACTTACTGGAAATGGTTAGATTCGGCTAGTTGGAGACCATTTACAGCCATTCACGACTTCTTGTTCCCGAACAACGACGTAATTTTTATGGATGACAATAAACCTTATCATTGGGCCAGAATTGTTCGCGACTGGTTTGAAGAACATTCTACACAATTCGAGTGAATCATTTGGCCACCTGTATCTCCCGACATGAATCCTATCTAACATGTACAGGATATAATGGAGAGGTTAGTTCGTGTACAAAATCTTGCACTGGCAACACTTCCGCAATTATCGATGGCTATAGATGTAGCGTGGCTCATTAAGCCTATAACCGCTGAGGACTTCCTACAACTTGTTGAGTTCATATCACTTCGATTTGGTGCACTTGACTGGGAAAAGGGAGGTCCGTCGCGATATTAGGAGGTATTCGATGACTTTTATCACCTAAGTGACAATCTGAGCAGTTCTCTTAGGTTGTTAGCAGACGATGCTGTAATTTACCGTCTAGTAAGGTCATCCGAAGACCAGTATCAATTGCTAAGCGATTTAGAAAAGATTGCTGCGTGGTGTGGCAGGTGGCAGTTGACGCTAAATAACGAAAAGTGTGAGGTGATCCACATGAGTTCCAAAAGAAATCCGTTGGAATTCGATTACTCGATAAATAGTACAATTCTCAAGGCTGTCAATTCAGCTATGTGCCTGGGTGTTAAAATTACGAACAACTTCAGTTGGAAAGACCACATAGATAATATTGTGGGGAAGGCGAGCCAAAGGTTGCGTTTCATTGGCAGGACACTTAGAAGATGCAACAAGTCCACTAAAGAGACAGCTTACACTACACTCGTTCGTCCTCTGTTAGAATATCGCGCGGTGTGCGATCCTTACCAGGTGGGATTGACGGAGGACATCGAAAGGGTGCAAAAAAGGCAGCTCGTTTTGTATTATCACGTAATAGGGGAGAGAGTGTGGCATGTATGATACGCGAGTTGGGATGGAAGTCATTAAAGCAAAGACGTTTTTCGTCGCGGCGAGATCTATTTACGAAATTTCAGTCACCAACTTTCTCTTCCGAATGCGAAAATATTTTGTTGAGCCCAACCTACATAGGTAGGAATGATTACCAAAATAAAATAAGAGAAATCAGAGCTCGAACAGAAAGGTTTAGGTGTTCGTTTTTCCCGCGCGCTGTTCGGGAGTGGAATGGTAGGGAGATAGTATGATTGTGGTTCGATGAACCCTCTGCCAAGCACGTAAATGTGAACTGCAGAGTAATCATATAGATGTAGATGTAGAAGTGTACTACAGCACCAACACATAAGGGCTCCGTAAGGATTATGAACTCAGTATCATGCATTTAAAGATTCTTCCCCTGCTCCATCCGGAAATGGAACTGGAAGACGCGCAAATAGCTAGTACAATTGGAGGTAGCATCAAAGGGAAGCGCCCTGCACATCACAGTGATTTACAGAGTATGGAAGTAGATGCCAGAAGTAAGGCCTCATTTGGGGACTGAAACTGAACAAAAACGTGGGCAAAAGTATCCAACAGAGAGCTTGAGGTGTAAGGCGTGTGTTTTGACAGGGTTCGGCGTGGAACCAATATGTTCCCACTACCACATGATATTCCTAGGAAGTTGGGACAACCTAAATGATATATCGGCCGCCATCCGGCCTGGCGCATCTTCAAACACACGCACCACTAGTCACGCCTCCACGTTTCTTACAGCCGCCACCGTGGCATGAGGGTGCATCTTACGCCGCTGCCAATGATATGTAAGCATTCCCTCTCTCCGGAGCTCCGACGGTTCGTCTACTTAAGTTCAAACATCGACGCTCAGAACGCAAGATTGCGTGTTTGCCATTTCGTAACATTTACAGACTTTCATAGCGGTCATGGCTCGTTATCTACGGAACAGCCAATGTGTTGAAGACTGACTAAATTGTAAACCTCTTGTATTTGTATATGTTTCAACATTCAGCTCTACTGTTAGCGACTCACACTGCAACTACCCGAAAGGGGACTCCCGGCCAACAATGCCATACCATCATTTCCATTAGATACAGAGTAAATTAACATCGGAATTCTCTGTCCACGAACCGCATCTGTTCCTCGCTTCTGTATCCACTAAAGACCCAAAAAACGTGTAAAGGAAGTTACAACAGTAATGAAAGATAATCACGTGGATGTTTCAAGACAGACGCTTCAAGGGCGGCAACAGGCGTGCGGACGACACATGACACTTTTTCTTCTTCAGGCCCACTATTTCTAGAGTCTCGTTTAGCCCCTTTTCCTTCCTCATCTCTTTCTTTCAGCCTCTCTCTCTCTCTCTCTCTCTCTCTCTCTCTCTCTCTCTCTCTCTCTCTCTCTCGCCGTCCCTCACTGTGTAGTGCTACAGAGGATAATTGAACTCGGCACCGCTTTTTTATTTTCTCTGCGGCGGCTGACTGTTAATCATGGCTGGCGTTCGACGTACTCACTTTTAATTCAGGCTCCCGCTTCAAGCTGTCAAGCCACCAGAGAGAGAAGGAAAAACGAAATAAAAAACGTCGCTTGGAACGCCACCGCTGTACGGCTGGCTGATTTTTGTGACGGTGTGGTAGCCTAGTTGCAACGCAACGGCGACTAACGCACTAGTAATTCTCATTAAAAAAAATTATATCAGTTGTGTACATAGTTAAAAGATACTCTACCTCCTGATCTCCTGGTGGACGCCATAGAACAGTAACAAGAGAGAATTAATTTTCTTTCTACAGACTGCATGCTGCCATGATTGTATGCGGACGCGGCTCCCTGAATTACGCCAACCACGAGACACATATTATGCCGTCGGAGGACGCCTCTTGAACCGACTCAAGGCTGTAACTTTTCAAGGTTTTATCTGTTTGTAAGTTACACAATCAACGCTGCATATTCTCAGAATAGAATAAGAAATTCATTTTCAGCACCATCCTGAGCGTATAGGTAAGTCAAACTGGCAGCAGTATGAACACTCTCTTCCTTTCTGTCTCTTGCACAGTTTAGTGACCTAACACAGATGGAAAATCCGTAGTCGTTTTCCCCTAGAAAGGGAATCCTTGCCCGTGGGAAGACTAATTCTGTGGTTCAGGCTGGAGGCGCGCGCACAACTCACAGCTCGCGAAATCCACGAATTTGAGATGCAGTACCAGTACTACCCAAACTTCCTTGTTGTCTCATGTAATGAACAATCTGTAAAACACGATCAACTAGCATTAATGTAACCATCATCTATGTTCGACGTCAACGTACCGTAAACACTCATAGAAGGCAGGTAGAAGCATTGGAAGTGTAGGATGTATAAGGTATGTTAGGGGACGCAGGAAACAGTGCAGTCGTTGTCGTAACACGCAAACGTAGCGATTTATCTGACGTCTGAAAGGATGGAAGCATTTCAGAAATAGCTAAGTTTGTAAACCGCTCGTTGTCAAAATAAACCGTGCATGGAAAAGTTACACTATCCAAAGCCAGCGCCAAGGCAACAGTGTTGCATCACGGACCATACATGACAGGGGAAAACGACGCCTGTGAAGATGTGAATAGGTGAATAGACGGGCAACTCTGAGCAGCTGATCACACAGATGAACCAAAAGGCTACCAACAGTGACTCTTCAGCAGCCATTCAGCGACTGTTTTTATATATGGGACTCCGCAATAGGTACCTGGTTCGTGCAGCCATGCTGACTCTTGTTCATCGGCGACGAAGGCTGTAATTTGCACGCCAGTACTGCAACAGGACGTCCACTGAATGACGACATGTGGCAGTTTGAGATGAGTCACGTTTTACGCTCTATCGAACACAAGACCATTGGCATCTACGGCAGGAAACATTTGAAAGCAAGCATCCTGAATCATCGTTATTATCTTGGGAATATTTTCGTGGCATTGTCTCGGTCATCTTGTCATTATGGAAGGCACAGTGGATCAACATAAGTGTGCGTCTATCTTTGGGGACCATGTCCACCCTACATTCAGTTTTCCCTCAGCATGATGACGTATACCAGCAAGACGATAAGATGTGTCAAATAGCTCGCAGTGAACGTGTGTGATTCTGAGAGTACCAGAATGAGTTTACCGCACTCTGCTCGCCATCAAACTCTTAGTGTTTAAACTCTATAAGAGAATATGTGGGAGCACCTCGATAGAGCTGTTCGCGCATCTATCCTTAACCGGCAACAGACAGCGAGACTGGTGTCGGCATGCAATCACATTCCTGTCGGTACCTTTCAGAATGTGACGGATTCTATTCCAGCACGTGTGGCAGCGATCCTAGCTGCAAGAGTTGGTTATTCGGGATTTTGACAGGTAGTCAC
Source organism: Schistocerca serialis cubense (assembly GCF_023864345.2). NCBI lineage: Eukaryota > Metazoa > Arthropoda > Insecta > Orthoptera > Acrididae > Schistocerca > Schistocerca serialis. Next base: position 317,527,259 of record NC_064642.1, on the reverse strand, counting down.
ATTAATGTGAGGGGACAGCGTATAATATCACACTAACGTATCAATTATACTGCTGGCCATCAAAACTGCCATACAAAGAAGGGGACATGTGAAAGACGTCAAATCGGCACGAAGTGTACATTCTGAACGCACTCGATTGGTAGGGTGGCTCTAAGCACTATGGGACTTAACATTTGAGGTCATCAGTCCCATGGAACTTAGAACTACTTAAACCTAACTAACCTAAGGACATCATAGACATCCATGCCTTTTCTCTGCCTCGTGATGAGTGGATGTTGTATGATGTCCTTAGGCTAGTTAGATTTAAGTAGTTCTAAGTTCTAGGGGACTGATGACCATAGATGTAAAGTCCCATAGTGCTCATAGTCATTTGAACCATTTTTTTGAACATCCATACCCGATGCAGGATTCGAATCTGCGACCGTAGCGGTCTCGTGGTTCCACACTGAAGCGCTTAGAACCACTCGGCCACACCGGCCGGCGATTGGTAGGAGTTACACCATCTACATTCTACGTGCAACGAAAGATTACGTAGCGAGTTTAGTAGTCAGAAATTATATTTGAATGTTGGTTGTTTTTGAGAAGACCGTGTTTTGCCTCGCGTAAGAAGAAGACTAGCGTTCGAGAGGACAGACACGCACTGTGTGGGCTCCTATAGCTCCACTTCGAGAACCTTGAGTACGGGAATGGGCTTCATTATAGACAGACTTTTATCCACTGGCGCAGTGCGACGACGTATGAAGCAGAATGCATTGTAAATACCATTGCCCTGACAGCAGAGAGAGAGGTGCGCCAAAGGCGACGTACTCAGTGTCAATACTGCGCACAGGAATGACCCCATGTCCTCTTCCCAAGCGAGACCTATTTCTGTGTACAGCATCACTATGGAAATGTCTGCATGTGGAGGCTTTGTGAAGAACGAACGTTGCCAGAGTGCAAGATAACCCCTTACGGGTCCAACACCTGGCGTGGTGGTAGAGGGTACCATCTTTCGTGCTTTGGACAACAGACGTTTCTGCCGGTGGTCGTGATGTATTTTCTAGGTCTAACGTGATGTTTCAGCAAAGCGCAAAACCCCATTTTGACCATGATGATCGGCCTAACGCTGATACAGAGTGTGTTCAACTGTTTTCCTGACAACCACGTGCTGCAGGCATAAGATCCACGGAAAAATCTCTTCACTGAAGTTGAGAGGCAATTTATGAAAGCTGGCATAGAGCTGAAGCAGCATGGAATGACTTACCTGCCATTCAAACTCAGTTTGACTCTCATTCCCAGCCAGGCTAGAGACATTATTGCTGCCCCATTTGGCAGAGGTGTGTATTACATTTCACACCCAGGATATCCCCAGATCACATAAGAATTCGATAACATGGTCTTAACACGTTCACGCCGGCGTGAACCAGGGTGGCTCACGCTAGACCTTACCATGGCGCGCCGGTACTACTGGTGGCTCACGCTCGACTCGACCACTTATGCTACCTGCAATACAATAACGTATGATGCATTAGCTATCAGCGAGGCGCAATGAAAAGCTCTGAACACAATTTGGTGGGACCCTGCAACGAGAGATCTTTCTGAGAAAATAATATTTCACATAATTTGTGATTAATTTAGTACATAATTAGCTCCAGTTGTTTTAAGAATAACAGTTCAATGTATTAAAATAGTAGCCTGAGGCGTTTGAGTACGACCGCCGCTCCACTGTGAGAACCATGAATGCCCGCGCCGCCCCTACAGCGAGGCACATAATAGGAAGTGCCGGCAAAATGTGTTGACTGTAGTATTTATAAGCAAAATTTCGCTATTTGCTTTCCTTCCTGCTGTTGCAATTTGAGTGGCCTTTAGTGTACATATTTAGAGTTATAAAAATTTCGTACGTGTTTTTTGTGTAGCCCGTTCAAAACACTGAATAGGAGCAAGGGTTGACGTTAGGCACGAAAGAGCGATTGTTATGCAACATTATCCGAAGGTACTACACATCAAGTTTGAAATTTCCTAACAGATTCAAGTCCTAAACCGGTACACAGTTTTTATCTGCCACGAAACATCCAGGGTAAGACAAATATTCCGCTTCACATGAAAATTCTGAGTAACTATACTTGTATCTTCTAGTAACTTGAGGTGCCTATCGTTTTGTAAAGGGACGAATGGGTAATGTTGTCGTTTACTAAATAAACACATGATGAATTTTATGTCTTCTGTTCATTATATCAATCCCTTTTTTCTTCTCTCTCTCTCTCTCTCTCGAGAATAGATGTAATGGGAGTTTTGAAAACGAACTCTTCCTTCGATCACACTTTTTTTTTAGGACTCTTGCAATTAATTTCTGTCTCTATCTGTTACTTAGTGACTGACCCTGAACAGAGCTCGACCATTTCAGAAGAATGCGATACATCCACTCCGTCTTATGTGAAGAAAATTTACTGCTTACAAAATCATTTCAGTACACGGGGTAATCTGAACTGTTATTATTTTCACTCTTCATTTTACTTGATCTGTGAAAAAGTCTTTAGAAGTTACGATTGATGTTCTGGTTCTGTTGTGGCACTGAATACCTTCTTTGTTGGGGTATAGTGAGGAGTTAGGACTTAGGTCATCTGTTCAAAGAAAATCCATAACTAATCGTTTGTGTAATTACATGCGTATTGTGAACTGCTGTTGGCTAGTCATTTCTGGTGACAGCGTACTCCGAATTGAATTCTGTCCTTGAGTCATCCTGTTGCGTACATTTTCTGTATTGCTTTTAATTTACTATTTCAAGTTTAGCAAATGACCTGCGAGAATTCTCAGATATCTGGTTCCAGTTTCGGCCTATGGCACACGAATGACAAATACAAATCTGAAATTAGTAGATTTCATGTTTTGGTGGCGAAGTAGAAGAAATATTAAGTGAAGATCTGCCCTGTATTTCAGCTGAAGAGATGAGCTTTTAATCTCTAAAATTCTGTCGTGGCTTTATTCCAGGCTATGCTTTAAGTGTCTAAAAATTACTTTCATATGATAGAGCATAGCAATCAGTCGCCCTTTTCTTTCAGGTTTTATCAGGCAAATCTAGATTTCAGCTCGTGCCTAGCCATTATCAGTGCACTATTTCATGTTATCAATGTATGTCCTAGTACGTCAGTCACCTGTTGTTCGGGCTTCTGTCACAGTTCGTTCAAGACGACTACTAGGACATACATTGATACCATGAAATAGTGCACTGATAATGGCTAGGCACGAGCTGAAATCTAGATTTGTTTAATAAAACCTGAAAGAAAAGGACGACTGATTGCTCTGCTTTATCATTTGAAAGTCATATCACAGACGTTGAGTGCACCCACATTCCTAATGGAAGGTAACTTGATGTGAAAATATTAGTTCGTTTTGAACCATTCTTAATTAGTCCTATAACCGCCTCTCTTGAAGAATTTATACAATTCCATGTTTTAGAACTAACAATGGACATGGTTTTAGTGCTTCCTTGTGTATGCGTGTGCACTCATGGTCTTTAGGGTGTTATAGTCATGTGTCCAGAAACCAATAACTGTTACGATATGGGCCAGTCTCTCCTCTCACTCCCTTCTGACACCTACAGAGAAATTAAAATGTGGTTACTACACATCCTGACACATCCTTCAGCACTTTTTCGCAGAGAATCACACATTCTTTCATATATATCTGGCTCCATTCGACTTGCGGTGCATGTATTGTTCACAGGCTGTAGGTGTGTTGTGCATACACCAAAGTCTCCGTAGTCAGAAATCCAAAGGACTGAGTTCCGCTGAACGGGGAGGCCTTGTTAATGGACCTCCTCGATCGGTCCATCACCCCTGAAATATTGCTGTGAGGTACTGTCGCACTGTGTGTAAAAATGGGGTGGTGGCCCATTATTCATAAATGACATTCGTCGTCTTCTGGAAGGGTAACGTTCTCCGTTAGCGCTGGTCATTCATCGCACCGCACAGCAGCCGGTAATACAAGATACCAGTTAATCTGTTTAGTGTAGTGTACTGCATTACCATTCTGTCATAGACAGTTCCTGTCCACACATTGTAACTGAAGCGATTCTGATGCCTCATCTCTGTGATTGCTCGAGGATTTCCATCCGCCTTAAGTGAGTATTGTGGTAATTTCCTATGTCATGTCCTGTGAATCCTCCCTCAGCTGTAAATGCTACGCATTGTTCGTCACAAATAAAAAATATCCATACAGCTACTGTTTTTCAGACACATAATTATAGGATCCTTCTAGTTTTGACCAACTCTACTTAGTGAAAGAATATGTGGCACTTTTCTTTAACCATCCTGTATCTTAATTCTGCCCGAACTTTTAATTTTATAGCTTGTAATCACACACGTCTCATAAATGGTTTTAACACGCTGCTTTGAGCCCAAACCAACATATCACCCTGCGTTGATCGTATACTTCGTAGGAGATCACTGATCAACAGATAATGAGTTTAATGAGTTTTATTGTCCGTTTCGAGTGCGAATCCATTACGTTAACCACTGTGTTAAACACCTAACGTCCTATAACAAACATAGTATCGAATTACGAATGCACACTGAAAATGGAACGAATTAAAATACTTGTATTTGAGACTAGTGATGTGATGTTTTCCTGGTGTGTTTATAGCTTATAGAATAATCTTTTTCTAGCTTACAAAACCATCTTGTGCACACCCAGAGAACTTACGACGTTGCCCGGACAGACACCCGAGAATTCTACAAATATTTTAGACACCTTAAGCGCAGAGGTTTTCATGAGAATAATGGCTCAAAAATCACATTGTGGACGAAGCCTTTACTCCTGTACTGCAGTTGCGATTAGGGAGGAAAAGGTGGAAATGCTTGCAACGGTGCACCGTGTGGTGCGTACTGGGTCCTGCTCTTCGTCGCGTTGAATGTGCGTCGTATTCTGAAATGTGCCCATTCCTGCTAGCTATGCTGGCACACAGGAAACCTCAGGTGGACTCGAATGAAGCCGTCAAGCGAGATAATGAGTGGGGCAGGTGTCAGTACTGAGAGCAGGAACGCACGTGCGCGCCACAGCGCTATTGGCGGCCAGTAATCATCGGCAGCAGCTGGTTCTGCAGCGGTTGCCGCGTGCAGAGCTTCGGCCGCTCATTACGGGGACAGAGGGCACTACAGGGGTCTGGCCACACAGTGCAGTGACGAAGAGTGGAGTCGCCGTGCGCTGCACTGCCGATGTAGAGGCTACCCGCCCACTGCTATACGAGTCAAGGGCTCAACAGACTTATTTAAATACAATGAGGAGTAGGGAAATTCGCGACACGTTGGCAGGACACTACAAAACCAATACTCCAGTGCGTCCATGCCTTTGCGGTATTCTGATTTTTAAAAAATCATGTTTACGAAATCTTACGTCCAGTATTTTCACTACGTTATTTTACGCACTTTTTTCTTTGAAAAATTGCCTCCAAATTTCACGTGCGTCTTGTACTCGAAATTAATATAAAAATTTACAGTATTTGATTTGAAATTCCCACCAGTCTTACAATGGCCATGTATTCGATGCCGCAGGAAACTTATATCAGGTAACACTGAATTCATCTGGCGGCAGCGGTGCGGCAATGCGACGAACGTGAGTTGTCGGGATTCACAAGCTTGCTAATATTGTCTCTCTCCCGCCCCACCGCCACAAACCCACAATACTGTCTGGCTTATGATGCGTTATTGCAGTCTACAGTACCAGTGGACTGGAATTGAAAGTGATTTGTGTTACCTGTAACAGTACAATATATTTGTTAGTAGCTAGCTTCGTAATGGAAAAAAAATGAAACTTTTTCATATAATGTGGGCTATGAATTGAAAGTAATAGCATTTGGAAACATGATAACTGACCGATATTTCGGCCCTCTACCGGCAGAAAAAATAATTCTGGATTGGCGAGCTGAAAAATCGTAAAAATTAAATGTGAAATAGAGGACGAAATGACAAATGGCCAAAACTAGAAGATGACGTATTGAAGTGGATTCAAGGACACCGTCAAAATAGCATTAGAATTAATACAAATGTGATTCAAATACACGCTCGTAAGCTAGCGCTGCAATGGAACTTAACAGACTTTAACGGTGGAGTTGGTTGGTGCTACAGGTTTATGAAGCTTCATGGATTTAGCACGCGAACCAAAACCCAAATATCTCAAAATGCCACAAGAGAATGAAGAGAAAATTTTATCTTCCCAACATTATTATTCAACATCGGAAAAAAAAGTGTTGAACTAAGCGAAATAGCAAATATGGCCGAAATTCCTCTGATATCTGATGTGCCGAGTAACAGAACTGTTGCCAAGAAAGGTGCTAAAACTGCAACTTTAACAACGAGTGGCCATGAATAATGCACTACATTGTTGACCTTTCATGTTGTGCTGACGGTACTAAACTTAATCCAATGATCGTTTCAAGCACAAAACAATGCGAAAACTTTCTGAAATACCGTCAGGTGTTGTTGTTCAGGCAGATGACAAGGTTTGAGTGGAAGAGGCTGGCATGAAATTACGGATGAACAGTGTGTGGGAGAGGAGGAACAGTGCTTTATTCAGGAATAGTTCTCTTCTTGTGCTGGATCAGGGGGTAGTCATTTGAAAAATTCTGTGCAGGAGAAATTGAGACAGGGAATCACAGAGCCTGCTGTCATTCCGGGAGAACTTACTTCACAATTGCAAACTCTTGATGTCTCGATAAATAAACCATTTTAAGTGTGTGAGAGACGGGAATGGAACAAATGGAAGAAGAATGAAACCAAACTTGAATTCACACCGAAGGAAGCTTTAAAACGACCTGCACTCAAACAAGCGTGTCAGTGGATAAAAACAGTCGTGGTCTAGATTGAGAGAAGACATTACTGTTAAAGCTTTCAAGAAGTGCGGCGTAAGTAAGGCTCTCGATGGCAGCGAAGACCATCCTATATTTGAACGGCACAACGATGAGACAAAGAGGAAGAAGAAGAACAAGAACGTTTAGATGTCGATCTTCAAGTATTTTAAGGGTTATATAGGTTTTATAAACTAAGAATTTTTTTGGCTACTAGTTTCGACTTTGTGTCAACGCCATCTTCAGGCCCGTACACTTCGATGATATCAGTTGTGTGTGGCTGAGTACTAGAAGTCCGCGGTGCGACCAATACGTGCTCCACATGGATGGCGGGCAGTTACTGAACTACCCGAATGGCCATCATCTGAGAGTACGGTGACTCCAAGGGGACAGAATTTATTCAAAAAACGTTTCTGAAACGATGTTACCCCTATCGTCGTAGGAAGAGGAATAGTCACGGCGAACTGTAATGTGGTTGTAGGGGAAGTGAGAAAGGACAACGTGAGATATGGGATTGGTACTAGGAATGAGAGAGGAGAAAGACTGAGTTCAGCAATAAATATCAGCGAGTAATAGCGACTACTCTATTCAAGAATCACAAGAGGGCGAGGTATACGTAGAAAAGGCCGGTAGATACTAGAAGATTTCAGTTCATATCATAGTCTGGGCTATAAGGCGCACCAAGTATCAGATACAGATTCAGATCACACTTTAGTCGAGTAGGCTGAAGCTCAAGAGATGAGAGTCACTGCGTAAGGTAGTGGGATACGGAAGTACTGATGAATGGAAAAATACGTTTGAAGTTCTCTAAGGCTATAGACACTGTTATAAGAAAGAACTCAGTAAGCAGTTCACTTGAAGGGGAATGGGCATCTCTAAAAACGGCAATCACAGAAGATGGAAAGAAAAGCATAGGTAAAAAGAACGTACCTGCAAAGAAATCATGTGCAACGAAATAAATACTGCAATTGATTGATGTAAGAAGGAAGTACAAAAATTTTCAGAGATACTCAGGAATACAGAAACACAAATCACTTAGAAATGAAATAGATCGGAAGGTCAGGGAAGCTAAGGGAACATGGTTGCACGAAAAGTATGAAGAAATTAAGAAATGACTGTCGGAAAGTCTGCCACAGAATATAGAAAAGTCAAAGCAGCCTTTAGTGAAATTAAAAGCAAAGAAGGTAACATTAATAGTCCAATGGGAATTCCACTGTGAAATGCAGATGGGTGAGCAGATGGGTGGAAAGAGTACACTGGAGGCTTCTATGAGGCGTCAACGGAACACAACGTCGTGGTTGTCGAGCGAAGAGACCGCCCGCAAGCAATCGCCGTGCCACTGTAGAAAGTGACATTTATGACATGATAGAAGAAGAAACAGGAGTCGTTGTAGAAGAGATAGGGTATCCAGTATTAAAATCAGAATTTAAAAGAGCTATGAGACTTAAGATCAAGTAAAGCAGCAGGGATAGATAAGATTACATCAGAATTTCTAAAATCAATGGGAAAGTGGCAACAAAGCGACTATTCAATTCTGTGGGTAGAATAGTTGAGTCTGGCGATATACCATCTGACTTTCGGAAAAATATCATCCACACAGTTCCTAAGACTGCAAGAGCTGACAAGTGCGAGAATTATTGCACAATCAGCTTAACAGCTCATGCATCCAAGTTGCTGACAAGAATAACATACAGAAGAAAGGAAATGGAAACTGAAGATGTGTTAGATGAGGATCAGTTTGGCTTTAGGAAAGATAAAGGCACCAGAGAGACAGTTCTGACATTGCAGCTTGATTATGGAAGCAAGACTAAACAAAAATTAAGACGTGTTTACAGAATTTGTCTGTCTGGGAAAACAGTTCGTCAGTGTCATATGGTGCAAGATGTTCGGCAGTCTGAGAACAAATAGCTGTAAAACGTTCATCAGAATAGGTCTCCAATGTCATTTATCTTTACACGAATTGTAAGTTAGTGGCGATGTTCATAGACAAATGGTTCAAATGGCTCTAAGCAATATGGGACTTAGCATCTGAGGTCATCAGTCCCCTAGACTTAGAACTACTTAAACCTAACTATCCTAAGGACATCATACACATCCATGCACGAGGCAGGATTCGAACCTGCGACCGTAGCAGCAGCGCGTTTCCGGACTGAAACGCCTAGAACCGCTCGGCCACAGCGGGCGGATCCTGACTGGAAATGGAGGAAGAAAGGTCCTATGAACGAGTCCTATGAACATGTGTCAGAAACGGACGGTATACCTGCAACGACAACATATCGTCCCGGGACAGTACAGAACTGTGCTGCATCCACGTTACAACAGATGTTTAAAGTGAGCTCCAGGGAATGCAGTGCACGCCTTCATACGTCGCATCATGGATTGCCGCACTCGTTCGCATCGTTGTGGCCTATCTCCGAGTACCGTCACAGGTATCGCGAACACGCTGTTGAAAGGTCTGCACATCAGGAACTGGGTCAGCGTACGCAACGCTATTCAGATGCCCCAGAAGTAAAAATCTATGGCCCATTCTGCATTGCTCCCGGCCGATGTGGCCGAGCGCTTCTAGGCGCTTCAGTCCGGAACCGCGTTGCTGCTACGGTCGCAGATTCTAATCTGCTAATCCTGCCTCGGGTATGGATGTGTGTGATGCTTAGGTTAGTTAGGTTTAAGTAGTTCTAAGTCTAGGGGACTGATCTCAGATGTTAAGTCCCATAGTGCTTAGAGTCATTTGAACCATACTGCATAATTTAGCTGTCAGCTGCTGCTGTAGTTGGCCGTGGTCGACAACCTCCTCTCCTTAGGACCCCAGTACATGTGATTCGGAACGCTCATCATGCACGTGAAACAATGCTGTGAGCAATACCAAAATCTTTGGCTACACTTGTCACACTTCTTTCTTCTTCCAGTTCTCGGATGATTCCTCTTCGCGTGAATTCGTCCAAACATTATTTCTGGGCTCTTTTGTAATGAGGAAACCCACCACATTGTGCCTTAACTATTCAATGATTGATACACACTGTCCTTTCCCGTTCCTTAAAGTTCTTCGTATTGCGGGGCCAGCCCCATTTGGGGAGTCAAGCTGACGTCACGCCATGTGACATCGAACTTTCTGTGCACGACTGAGAGACCTCTGGCAACTTGCTCCCAATGAATAGTTAATATATTACGAAAATAAAATTCGGCGACTTAATAGGCTCGTACCTGTGTTTTCATCATTGGTCTGAGACTCTTGCCGAACTATATTATTTGAGGAGTTAGAGAAGATTCAAGAAAGAGCAGCTCCCTTCGTCACACGATCGTTTAGTAAACTGTAGAATGTTATAGATACTCAAGAAAACACAAATGGCGGATCCTACGGGAGAGACGTTGTGAATCACGGCAAGATTTACTCTCGAAATCCTTAGTGGATACTGTACGTTCGCGAAGAGTCGAGAAACATATTACTTCTGTCCCGAAATGACCACGACGAGATAACCTGAGACATTAGAGCTCATACTATGATTCGCCTACAGGGGGGAGGGTGGTCGGGGTTTACGATCGTCGTATCGGAAGTACCCTGGGCCACACAACGTGAGGTGGCATGTGAAGCATAGGTGTAGACGTATGTCACTTCTGAAGCATTATCAGAATTCAGTCGAACACAATGACCCTACAAACAGCACTGCCCTCGGATATCTATAACTTACAGCCTGCAAATTGAGCCCACGTGTTGAATTGTATCAGCCGGTACAAAATGGCGGACAAACCGCGGGAAAGAACTACTCGTCGACAACGTCTTTAGTCTGAGCAGGACACGCTTCAAACATAACTTTCAGGACGATTTGCGTGTGTGCGGACAATCGCAACTCATGCAAATATCGTAGTGTATGTAAATTCAAGTAGGGGAAGGAGATTATCGTATTTGGGGTACGAAATACCATCATCGTTCACTTGAATGGAACAGCCATTGACAGTCATTGACCGGTGTCAAGAACAGACCTCCCTCCCCTAAGCGTTACTGATATCTGATAACGACGCTCTTCCCTGTAACGGCGCCTTCGACGTTCCTCTTTCAGCAGACAGTAAATTGTATTCTACTCTATGCATGTTTTGATTCGGAATGCCCAATTTTTACTAGAAATACGACAACCTCCTTCGCCTACTTATTTATACACACTACGATATTTGCACCTGTTGCGATTGTCCGCACATCTACAGATCGTCTTAAAAGTTGATGTTTGAAGCGTTTTCTGCTCAGACTAAAGACATTTTCGGCTCGTGGTTGTTTCCCGAGGTTTTTCCGCCAATTCGCCTCAGGTGTTCGAAAAAGAAATACTTCTTTACTGTACACTGATTCATCTGTGCTTGAACCATGCTGGCGTACACAGATATGGTGGAATATGGTGTATCTGAGACGGAGGTTGTGTTGTCAGTAACAAAATATTCTTTTAGTTATGTCGGCGTATATTGTGCAGCTACACGCCTCTGAACAAGCCCTGTGAAATATATTCATATTTGGCTTCATGCATTTTTTAAACAGTTGTCTCTTACGATGAACAGAAATTCGTCTGATATTGTTGACGAACCTAAACTGTAGCTACGAATGAAAATAAAGAACTGCTCAAAAAGTTATATAAAATGGCTGTCACTACACTTTGTGAAAGATTGACTTAGAAACAACATTATCGCTATATGAATGCTGTACTGCGACAATGCTTTGTGAAATATAAGAATTATATTTATAGAATTGTGACCAAAACGGATCTCTCGGCAAGTTTTGGAGCGTTTCAAAAAGAATTTATCCACTTACGTGCGACTTTTTGTGGGTCGAATGTGTGTCAAATTCATATAAGAAAGAAAGCAGCAACTCAAAATAGTAAGCGGAAACTAGTTATACTACACCAAACACCAGAAAGTTATTACATCTGCCGGAAATAGATATCTTCCTTTACTAGGGGTCAAAAAAAATAGAAAGAATCTTACAGGTTTTGTGGAACGATTTGTGTTAATGTAAGAAAACTTATATTAGGGGAAATTTGACGCGCCTTTTCATGCTGCCTGAAATCATGTGAAACAAATGACATGCTCTTACTTTGTTGACACCACACAGATATCCTCTAAGCTTTAAAATTCTAACTCAGATATTGAACTTTAAGTTTTTATAGCGACCTGTTTTTGCTGTACATCATTACGAGCACCATTCAAAAATATTTCCTTCGTGGGTGAACACAGCAAACAGAATTTTGTAAAGAAATTTCCGCCCTTTTACTCTTAAGTGTTCATTTATTTTACACAATCATGATTTCCACTTTACATCACAGACAGGTCAGATATGTTTTAACATTTGAATATGCACTTGAGAATTGTTGTAAAGCTGAAACCATGATTGAGCGAGACATATAAACAATTAAAATGAAATAGCGGAAAACATTTTAACAAATTCCATTCACAGTGGTGCCAAATATTTCTCTAATTTCTTTATTTTCTTCATTTTGGACAAATAGTTTCATGATAGATTTGACCTTTACTTCCTTTTTCTAGTTTCATATTTTTTCAGAAGCCATAAAATATAAATTATTTAAATATCGATCTGTACTCTATTAACATTAAGAGTGTGTGGACCAAGAGTAAACAGAGAAGTTTCAATTTATGCTATTACTTGATATTTTTTGAAACTTCAGTTACATAGCTAGCAGCAGTTCTTCGTGAAATATTTCAGTTTTGCCTCAAATTACTAATTACGTTCTTCATAATAATACTTATTACGTTCGGCAAAGCAAATCTTTACTGCAGAATTAGATCCCAAGCTAGTCAGTCTTGAACCCCATTTGTCTATTTTTCCACTCTCCCTCTGACGACGAAAATTCGGACAAAAATACGTTGCGTAATTTCTAGGGAGGCTTGTTAGCGCTCCTCTGGAACATTTGAACCAAAAAGATCTTATTTATTACTTTTTGAAGAGAAAAACAATGAACGGTGATCACTGTATGAAGTACGCCGGAATAGGTCCAGACTGCGACGTCAGTACGAATCGTTGGAAAATACTCCGTCTTCAGAGTCTTCAGAGTGTTACACTCTCTGACTTGCACCTATTCACAAATCTTACGGAATATATAGCTAGAAAACGTATGACGTTGAGTGAAGAGGGTATGACAGCTCTAGACGAGTATTTTAGTGGCAGTCCAGAATAGTACTTCTGTGTTGGTGTCTAGTCGCTATAGAAACGTAAAATGCGCATTGATTTAAAACACGACTTTGTCAAAAACTATGTGCATAATGGTGTTTCACTAGCAGGCTGAAAACTTTCCTTTTTCCCTCTGTACCATTGAGGTCCTGGTTTTATAATGATACCTCATAATGCTGCCAGAGAGTGTAATTATGTATTATGTGGGATGAGCTTTTCACGCTGAGGTTGCATTATTTCTAAGAAAAAGTATGTTCGCTATGATATATATTGGAACTACAGAAACCGTAATTCAGAACACTTTTTAAATGTGATAACCTCTCCATTTTTATGTTTAAGGGATGTTGCATATTTTCGGTTCCCGGTAGGTAGATGAAGCTACTCGAGGTAGGTGGATAAAACTTAAGGTTTTCTCTGCTGGTCCTGAAGAGATTACCGTGAACTGAAAAGTATTTACGAATCATCCTTTCGATCCTTTTATCAATTTTTCTCTCGCCAGTAAGCTCTTATTTTCACATTTCTTCTATCCTCTCCCCCACCCACACCATACATCCCTTCGTATACAGTACTTATGCGCAATTGAGATGCATTTTAGGAAGCGAAGAATGGGTGCCTTTGGGTCGTATAAGTTTCAGTGAATTACAACCTGGACGTTTTGTCCATAAAATGAATTTAAATTCACATTGCAAACGTTTAATGCTGCAATGAAATAGAAGTGTCAAACAAATGAACAAAATATGACTTACAGATAAATAATATTTGTTCATACTACTATTTCAAAAGCTACAAACCCGACATGCTATGGATTCTGGTGCTCTGAGACATAAATAAATTTGTTTCTTCTTTCGCAACGGTGTAGCATTTGATAATTCTATAGGTGAATGTCTTACAGATAGCGTCTAATATGATTAGATATTATAATATTTAGTTTGAGTGTATTAGCTAGTATAAATTATGATAATTTACGTAAATTGTTATATGATACGATCTTCGTTTTCTTCGTGTGGCTGGGCCTGTGTGTAAATGTTGCCAATTGGTTTGTGCTGAGTTCTATACAGGGATGAGATTTATTTTTATAAACTTTTATTTTCAATTTTTATATCAGAAATATCTCCTTTATATCCAGCTACGTATTATGCGTAAACGAATAATTAACCAGCGAGCAAATCAAGCAAGATGAAGTAAGATAGAACAGGTAACGTTACAACCGCGATTACGCTTACGTCTGTCAGTCACCGTCATACTGCCAAGAATTTACTTTTCAGTAATTTCTTTTTTACAGCATACCACCTCTCCTCATATAGTTCTTGCGTAGCTTCGCAGTGAGCAAACGTAGTACTGGTACGGTAGTTACTCGGAGTTGGAATATGCCTTCCTCAGCTATCTCACTCATCAAACAGATTCACCTCGCATCTTCTCTCCGAGAACTAAACTTCTACGTTCCTCTGAACTTCCTTCTCTTCTCGCACCGTTAGCATAAGAACTGAGAGGCTCCTCAGCCCCCGTACTTCCTTCACTTTTATCGGAATTTCATGTGCGTAGGGCGCCCTTAAGTCTTCAGTGCGAATCGTTTGCACTAGAGTTTGTCCCTACTGGGAAATCGTTCCCAACGGAACTTCTTGTAAACTTTCTCCGTCTTAGATCTTGTAACCCCGTGCGCCCTTTGGCCAACCACTGTGGCTCTCCTATTGCTCATCACCTTAAGAGAATTGTCTATTTTCTTCCGGGACACTCACTTCAAAGTTTCGGTTTAACTTAAACTTGGAGCTCTTCTCGACAAGTTAGGTTCCAAACAGATTTCGTACCATCATCCGAAGTTCTCCGCGTTCAGATCAGTCGTAGTAACTCTACGAACAGGATTCCACATTAAGTTGGTGGAGTGTCATAATTCGTAACTCAATGACCGACATTATTCTCTTTCCTTTCTGACTTAGGGAATGTGGAACTGCAGCGACTACTAGATTGTTTATTTATTTATTTCACATGGCAGGATTAAGGCGTTCGTACACTTTGTTGCATCTAACCAGGCATCCTTAGTTAGTCAACATTACAATTTGTTTGGATGTGATATAAGCAATACATGGATCACATTGCCGGAAAAAGAACCTGTTTGTGGTAACATACGTATTCTGCGGCGGAAGAGCTGACCGTCGTTTGAGGGATCTATGAATCGACCCAATTTTGCAATTTCTCAAATGACTGGTCAGCCATAACGTGTGCCATGATTGAAAAACGTTTTGTTTTGTTGTACGGTGCAAAAACAACTAATGTCACACGCGCCCATGTCATAACCTTAGAACACTAATACGAAAAAGAAGTTAAAATCGACTATATGTTAAGCCCAAGCGACAGAAGGAAAGAGAGCTAAGAAAAAGAATTCCTTTTGGAGAAAGGTCCACAAAATACGCCGTAGTGACAACGGAGGCCCCGAACTAAATATTAAATGTCCTTCGCCATATTGCTTGGACGAACGAAAAGTAAAATTCGATCGACAGCCCGCGCGTCGCTAGCTAAAACGGCCGATAACTCAGACGGCAGACAGACACTAGAACGTATGTGGTTAAAAAAAGGACACTGTCAGGAAGCAGCGAACCTTCAAAGGTTGAGACAGTGAGAAGATAGTGGTGGGGATCGTCACCTAACAAATGAAGATGGCTAAAACGACAGTGCCTAATATGCAAACTAGCTAAAATGATCTCCTCGCTGCGAGAGGACTGAGAGGAGGTGTCGGACAAGCCACTTGGAGCGGTTTAATTCCCTGGAACTTGTTTCCATGAAGAGAAGACCAGTGGCGATGGCAAAGTGACACCACCTGCCGACAGTCGGCAGCACAGATGTCATCGGAAAGAATGGAAGAGATATCGGGCCGGGGTAGGACTGCAGTCTTGGCAGCAGCATCAGCAGCCTAGTTTCCCGTCAAACAGACTTGTTCAGCAACCCACATAAACATCACATCGGCACCCCCAAGAGCAAGCAAGTGAAAGCTTTCTTGGACGGGTTGCATTAGGGGATGGACTTTTTATAGCATACAGAGACTCTGAAGGGAACTGAGAGAGTCTGAACATATGACACAATTAAGAAGCGTGTGACACCGGATGTACTGCGTGACCTGATGGCGGCGCAATGGCTTTCTTCCGCCGTCTTTAATTATTGGTTCTGTTGCTCTTCCGTTCTCTGAAACTACGAAATTCCTGGGGCTCATGCTTGTAAAAAAACTTTTTAGGTCCTCCTCCGTGTCTTATCCGGACGCCCATTGTACGCGGTCCGTCGATGTCCTGCTTGTACCAAGAGATGCTTCCTGGGAAGAGGGCCGGGCCACCATCCTCCATTTGTACCGATCCCTCGTCTGTTCGAAACTAGACTGTAGTGTTCGTTTATGCGTCACGACGTCCGTCCATCTTACGCTGCCTTAATGCTGTCCTCCATTTTTTGATACATTTGGCCACTGGCGCCTTTTACACTAGCCACTAGCCCAGTTCAGAGTCTCTATGCAGGAGCTGCCGAACTACCGCTGTCATACCAGCATGATACTCTCCTCAACGGTTCCGTTTGTGTGCCATGCCCAGCCATCTATCCTATGCCTCCTGTTTCGATGTCACACTGACCGCCAGTGTGAGGCGCATCCCTTCTTCTATGTTACCTCCCAGAGTTCGTTTTTAACTATTGGTCCGGCAGCTTAACTTCACGCCACCTGCCATATACCCAGTAGTAAACATTGAGCAGTGTTCCGGAAGCCAATACCAAAAATGGTCGGTACCAATGAAAAAGGCACACCCAACATCACGATCATAGAGACATCAGTGTACACGAAGGCGCTATCGCTAAGTTGCGCGCGAAAGTCGAGAAATTTACAGCGATAGATCGAATCAAGAGTAGTTTCCGCAGGAAGCGAATGAAGCCCAAGATGAACACAGGCCGCCACACGAGGCCAACGTATGAAGTGTTCACACCCACTGGGTATATGGCAGGTGGCGTGAAGTTAAGCTGCCGGAGCAATAGTTAAAAACGAACTCTGGGAGGTAACATACAAGAAGGACGCGCCTCACACTGGCGGTCAGTGGAGACATCGAAACAGGAGGCATAGAACAGATGGCTGATCATGGCAGACAAACGGAACCGTTGAGGAGAACATCACGCCGGTATGACAGTGGTAGTTCGGCAGCTCCTGCATAGAGACTCTGAACTGGGCTAGTGGCTAGTGTAAAAGGCGCCATTGGCCAAATGGATTCAAAAGTGGATGACTGCATTAAGGCAGCGTAAGATGGACGGACGTCGTGACGCATAAACGAACATCACAGTCTAGTTTCGAACAGACGAGGGATCGGTACAAATGGAGGATGGTGGTCCGGCCCTCTTCCCAGGAAGCACCTCTGGGTACAAACAGGACATTGACGGACCGCGTACAATGGGCGTCCGGATAAGACACGGAGGAGGACCTAAAAAGATTTTTACAAGCATGAGCCCCAGGAATTTCGTAGTTTCAGCGACCAGAAGAGCAACAGAACCAATAAGTAAAGACGGCGGAAGAATGCCATTGCGCCGCCATAAATTCATACAGACAGTCTTGTCAGTGGAAATGCGGAAGCTGTTGTCGATGCTCCACGAGTAAAGACGATGGAGACATTGCTGAAGGCGCCGCTCAAGGAGACAAGTCCGCGGAGAACTGTAAAAGATCGCGAAGTCGTCGATGAAAAGGGAGCCGGAGATGGCCGACGGAAGACAGGTTATAATAGGGTTAATGGCTGTAGCAGAGAGGACGACGCTCAGGATGGCGCCCTGTGGTACCCCGTTTTTCTGAATAAAGATGTCCTACAAGGCTGAGACCATAAGTACCTTGAAAACGCGGTCCTTCAGAAATTCCTGGAGGAAGCTGGGCAGGCGACCTCGGAAGCCCCACGTGTATAGAGTACCAAGGATACGAGTTGTCCAGCAGGTGTCGTAGGCTTTCTCCAAATCAGAAAACAAGGCCAAAGTCTGGTATTTCCACAGAAAACCGCCCGTGACGTGGGTTGAAAAAGTGACGAGATGGCCAACTGCAGAAGGGGCGCTCGAAATCCGCATTGTGCAATGGTTATTAGATTGCGAGATTCGAGCCGCCATACGAACCGTCCATGAATCATGCGTTCCATCATCTTGAAAACGTAGCTGGTGAGAGAAATGGGGCGGTAGCTAGACAGAACGTGCTTATCTTACTGGTCTTAGGTATGGATATGTCAGAGGCCTCGCGCCACCGTCTGGAAACGTGCCATCTGACCAAATGCGACTGTACGCATGAAAGAGGAAGTGCTTGTCCGCGACAGAAAGGTGCTGCAACATCTGGGGCGTACTGTCGCGATGAGGTGACAGCATGATCTAGCTCCCTCGTAGTACAGGTGGCATTGAAGCATTCACGATTCTGAGAGGAGAAGGGTATCACCCGAGCCTCCTTTCTGACGGAAGAAGGCGGAATAATGATAGATGGAGCTAGAAAACTCCGCAAAACATCGGCCTTAGATGTTGGAGATAGCAATAGGGTCCACAAAGACGTCATCTGCTTTGGTCAGGCCGGAAACTGGGGAACGGACTTTGGTTACAGCGAGCCGTCGGATGTTGCCCCACACGGCTGAAGAGGGAATGAAACTGTTAAAAGAACTAGTAAATGAAATGCTTTTATGCTATCCCGAAGAATGCGACGACACTGCGCACGCAACTGTTTATAACAAATACAGTTCGCCATAATAGGATTACAGCTAAAACCGGGAAAAGCACGTATCCGCGCGAATCGCATCGCGGCACGCCTCGGTCTACCAAGGAACTGGGACATGGCCTGGTAAAAATGAAGCGAGGTACCGAACGTTCTGCGGCATTAAGGATAACGTTTGTAAGGTATTCTAGCTGGTCATCACAACTGGGGAAATACTGTTCGTCGACGGTCGCCAGGGAGGAGTAAAGCCTCGAGTCGGACCAATTTTGTTCACACATCTGTGGCGCAGGAGTCAGAAAACGAACAGCACACGGGAAATGATCGCTCGAGTATATATCAGAGGGAACGGACCACTCTAGAGGACGGGAAAGCTGGGAAGTGAAGAACGAGATGTCAAAATGCCAACAGATGTGCGTGGAGTATAAAGGGAACATGGGTGTTCCAGTGTTAAGAAAAATAAGTTTGAGCTGATTGAGGTCAGCCAAGGAGGCCTCTCTCAGACGGGTCCGGGAAGAGCCCCAAAAGGACGGTGTGACACCGAGCAGCAAAAAGAGGTGAGGGAGTTGTCCAATAAGCTGGAGGAAGTCTGAGTTGGTGACACCGAATGATGCAGGAATGTAGGTGTTGCAAAGAGAAAAGGTGAAGCGAAGAAGGATTACGTGGACTGCAACAACTTGCAGCCGAGTGAAATCGGAAGGAAATGCGAGTGGTCAAAGCGGTCATGAGGACGCAATTTTGTTTCTTGGAAGCAGGAAACAAGCGAACTCTGTGATTCCACGAGTAGCCATAATTTAATTCCTTCTTGTTGGATGTAATGCCACGAACCTTCCATTGGAAGAGACTCATGTCAAGGAAAGGGGAGGAGGGAACAAACGACTATTTATCAACTCGGCGGTTGCTGAGTACCAGCTTTCGGAGACTGACTGCTACATCGCGCATGGAGGATCCTGTCCCATGAGATATACAGAGGCGTCGGCATTCTCTTGGGTCCCCCTGCGGATTTCATGGTAGAAAAACGATAGGCAGTGCGCACCGGCGAAACGGATGTCGACCGGATGAAGGTATCTTTCGCCGACACTGTTGAAGAGTATCTTCTAGTCTCCGTTTGTCTGTGTTTGATTTCTTAGAGCTTCTATGGATGGCATTTGAAGCCGCAGATGTTCGTTGGCTGGAGGGACGTAAGACGTCTTCGCAGGAGTGCTCTCTTTGTCCCTTCTGGTCTGCCAGTTGTGAAGCAGGTGATTTCGCTGCTGAGTAC
The DNA here is from genome assembly GCF_023864345.2 of Schistocerca serialis cubense. Taxonomy (NCBI): domain Eukaryota; kingdom Metazoa; phylum Arthropoda; class Insecta; order Orthoptera; family Acrididae; genus Schistocerca; species Schistocerca serialis. The sequence continues at coordinate 317,507,335 of NC_064642.1, read as the reverse complement.
GAAGATTCGGTGGCTTGTTGTGCAGCTGGAGGAGAAGGAGACGGGGATACTACCATGATACCGATTTTGCAACTGCACTGCCTACTTAAAGTCGCAAGTCTGCGTGGCTATGTCTTTCATGGAGTGAGGCGTAACAAGGACGCTACTGTGTAAGTTCCAGAAGATAGAATACAGGACTTTCGACTAGCCAAAAACCTTGCGAGCGACAGGGTAAGGTACTTTTCCTTCTTCACCCGGTTCTCCTGGATGGCTCACTCATGGAAATACACGGGACATTCTCAGGATGTGGCTGCATGGTTGTCATTGCAATTGATGCAGCAGGGAGAAGGAGCATGCCCTCGTGAGCATCACTACCACAAGTAACACATTTCGCCGTGTTTAGACACGACATGCGAGTGTGGTTGTAACGTTGACACTGATAAGAACGTATCGGGTTTGGAATGTATGGTTGTACCATGCTGACTTCTTAGCCCGCTTTGATCTTTGATAGAAGCACTACTCCATCAAACTTAAGAAAAAGAGAGTGAGTAGGCAATTATGTTGCATCAGCTTTCGCGTTATCTGATGGACTACAGTGAGACCTGATCAGTGAGGCAAGTTTGGATTTCTCCCCCAGGCAGACCATCGAGCAGCCAAGTGTAAATAACACCACGCGAAAAATTCAGCGCTCGATGGACCTTGACCCTATCAGGATATCTGTGGAGGAGCGAAGCTGTAAGCAGTTGTTGGGCTTGAAAATTTCACTTGGTCTTGTAGCCTCCCAACAGAAATTTAAGAAAATTTTTGAACGAGAATAGACATCGTGCTAAGTGTAACCTCCCCGTGAAAATATGAAAATGAAAAGAATTGAATAAAATTGCAAATAGTGCCAAATGTTAGCTTCCCACAGTAATAAAACTCAATGATAATAAAAATGTGCAAAAATGTTAAGTCCCCACAAAATTAACGTTAAGGTGAACCTGATAAATTTTATAAGGGCAGCTGCGCTGACCTTAGGCCCTGTGCAATAATTAATCTGATAAATTGATTCTGGGAGAAAAATCATAGGAAATATTGTTTCAATTGGAATGATTATTTTCTTAAAACGATTGCTTTGAAAACAAAATTATTATTGGGGCATTTGTTGAACAAATTAATTACAATTAACATACACTACATTATCAGATGTGCGCAATGCTGCTTCATTACCTTATTTAACAATATACCTCGTCCCGAACCTTGACCAGAGACCCATGTCGACGCCCGCCGACTCCTCACACACAACTCCGACTCGCAACTGAGTCCAACACGCAACAGCGTCCAACTCGGAACTGAACTACATGCTCTCGCGACTCGTTACGTACAACAACTGCATTCACGCGCGGTCAAGCGCAGACTAGCAACGATAAACAACTCTCTGGTCAGAGATTCTGTCATGCCTCGCCATCGCTGGTACATATGAGACGTACGCGTTTCAGTCTCCAAAAGCAAAGATCCATTATGTAAACAAGACCAGGAATTCACAGGGCCTGAAATTGATAGTGGTAGATATTTTCATTTTTGTCGCTGTACTGTGGCCGTTTATCTTCAGTGCTCTGTTCAAACGCATCATCTGCTTTCGATAATGACTTCCTAAGCTTGTTTCCATCGATTTCAGTAGCTTCGATAACCTTATCTTTTCCACCGCCATGCCACTCTTCGACGTCAAAGTCACCGTTCTTGAAGCATTGAAACCATTCTCTGCACGTTCTTTCACTAACAGATCCTCCACCATAGGTCTTATGAACCTATGCCGTCGATTTCGTCGCATTAAGACAGAAAATTAAAACTTCCCGTTGATGGTGAGAACTGGGCTCGCAAGGTTTCATATTCGGTCGAGAATAACTTTATGATCCAATCACAAATCGAGTAATATTTTGATGGAATTGTGTTTTCAGTTGCCTAAGCTTATTTTATGACACTTACGACCAACGACCGGCATCACCACTTACCGCTGCTGCCATCTATTGTGAAATGGCGAAAGCAAAGTTGTAAACCTAATAGTCACAATCTGCTCCTTGTTGGACAGAAAGAAAACAGCAGGGATTTACCAACAGGGAAGCTATGCCAATGATAACAGATTAATCTTTAACTTCCTCTTGAATACAGAGTAGCCTTGGATAAGACGCAGGTTATAGGATAAAAGAACATGCAGGAAAGTTTAGTGTTGTACAAATGTACAGCGAAGATGCTGGACATATCCGGCTGTTATTGCAGTTTTACAGTAATAATAGGTATTTGACGCCACGTGAGGGCCAGCCGTTGTGGCCGAGCGGTTCTAGGCGCTTCAGTCCGAAACCGCGCTTCTGCTACGGTCGCAGGTTCGAATCCTGCGTCGGGCAGGGATGTCCTTAGGTTAGTTAGGTTTACGTAGTTCTACGTCTAGGGGCTGGTGACCTCAGATGTTAAGTCCCATACTGCTCAGAGCCATTTCAACCAATTTTGAGCCACGTGAGGGGACGTTGACTAAGAAACCTATGAAGTAAATAGAACAAATTAAAATCACTCCGCATATCAAGTCGCATCCAACCAACGGGTAAAGGAAGGTGCACGCATATCGCACGCAAGCGTTCCTAGCTAACACAGGTCGTTTTGTGTGTTCACTATTTGTGCCATGTTGAACTACGTTTTTAGTATGTTACTTCTTGCAGCTCTCAGATGTTGAAGAAAAAACATTTGTAAATGTTTAACACCAATGCTACTGCGTATTTACTGGCTGACTAGCTTTGGGCTTTGCGCACTTTCACAAGCCACCTTCATTATTCAGCAGATGATCCACGTAACAACGATATTTTGTATACAGTGGAGAATTTGTACCTAATGGATTTCACTGTGTGTGACGCTGCGTTATTTATCGTAGGTTTTGCCCAAATTACGAAAACACCTACGATAAATAAACCAGCATGATACACAGTGAAATCAGATAAGAACAAATTCTGCAGTGTGTAAGAAATATCGTTGTCACCTGGATAACATCAAGATGGAGAAGAAAGATGGCTTGTGAAAAGGGACAAAGCCCGAAACTAGACCGCTGGTAGTAAATAGCATCTTTGATGTTAAGCAATTAAAAAACTTCTGTTTTCAGTGTATAGTTGTAGCACAGGAGGAAAGATCTGGCAGAACTAAATAAAAAAATGGAATAATTTTTCTTTGATTGTAACTGGAAGTACATTCTAATGAAAGACGAAAAAGAGCAATGAACCACGAAGGAGTTATGAAATTTGGTCTCAAATTGATGATCATGCAGGTATCGACGGAAAATACAAAATTATAAAGTTTGGCGGCCGATGGATGAATGTGTGACGCTGCAGCGCAATTTTACCGCGCAGCTGGAAGGATAGTAAACAGGGACATGGCGATACAAGGATAAGAGTCTTTGCAAATTTCCTTCCGTGTACTCAGTTGGGCAGTAACTGTGCCTCGCAGACAGGCACGTGAGGGAGCGTTTGAGAAAGGACGTATAATTGTTCTTAAAGAGCAGACCTGTAATCGGCGAATCGGTCGGCATTTAATTACGAGCGATGCCCCTATTGGACAGCGCTGGTAGTAATGGGTGAACAATGGCCGAACACAGCGTCGAGAAGGACGTGGTCGCCCTAGAGAGGCGACAGAGTGTTAGGACCGGGCAGTCGCCAGAGAGGTACCCAGGGCAGTACACCGACAAGACCGTTTGTAGTGGGGTCTTGCGTGGAATTCCATTGGCTGGAGTAGAATTGTCATCAGCGGTGAGTCTCGTTTCAAACTGAGCCCCACTGACGAACGAAGATGTGTCTGGAGTGGCTCCGGACAGCAGTTGGATACCAACATGAGCGTCTTCTGCCATACGGCCCGACAGCCAAGAATGTTGATCTGCGGGGTCACTTCATTTCATAGCAGGACCTGTTTGGTTGTTATCCGCGACAGCCTTACAACACCGCGGTACGTTGACGCTATTCGGCTCCACATTTTCTTGCCCTTTGTAACAAACCACCATGGGCTTACATTTCAGTAGGATAATGCCCGTCTCTACACAGAGAGTGTCTTTACTGCTTGTCTTCGTGCTTGACAAATCCTACCTTCGCTAGCATGGTCGCCGGACCTCTCCCCATTTTAGAACGTTCGGAGCAGTATGGGTAGGACCTTGAACCAGCTCGGGATTTTGATGACCTAATGTGCCAGTTGGATAGAATTTAGTACAATATCCCTCAGGACATCTAACAACACTATCAATAAATGCCAAGCCGAATAAATGCTTGCGTAAGGGAGAGAGGTGGACCAACGTGTTATTGACTTCCTCGATTTGCGCAACCCTTTCTCTTGAATAAACTATTAAATTTTTCCTGAATTGTAATCATTTGTTTGTCTGTACTTGTACATCACATCTACTTATTTCCGTCCCATTCGGATAATACCTTCGCGGTACGTGGCTTTTTTCTTGTTTTGGATCAGAGTGTGATTTGCTACATTTTTGGACTGCATATAAGCAGGAGAGAGATTTTGTGCGTGCTGCAACAGTTACTACTTTCCGATGCTCATCGAAGATGATGCCAACGTGTCTTATTAATTTTTTAAACGGTAAATGTGTAGCATAAAGACGAACCGAAGGAATTGTTTCAGGAAAATGTCCGCCGATCAACTTTAGGGGTTATGTGAGCATAATCTGTTACTTCTTAGGGCTTAGCTTTAGATCTTGGTTTTATGCCCTTCGTGATAGTGAATGAAGGGCATCATTTATACCTGTTGAAGGTACTAAATAAGTCAGCATGACAACATTTTTTCTAATTCATTATTCGTACACTGATTCAGATTTTCCTTATAAGAAACTAAAATCCCACGCAAGTCTGCCACGCACTGTACCTGTTGTCTGTTCAAATTAAGTATTAGTTTGCTACATCGTCCCCACTTTTATGCATCGGCGTTCAGTATTTGAAACTCACTCCTGAAAAGTTCGTCAGGTTCAGCAATGGCGTATCAGGTTGACCCATGGCGTTACTGAAAATTTTTACATCTACATCTACATGGATACTCTGCAAATCACATTTCAATCACTGGCAGATGGTTCATCGAACCACCTTCGCAATTCTCCATTATTCCAATATCGTGTAGCGCGCGGAAAGAATGAACGCCTATATCTTTCCGTACGAGCTCTGATTTCCCTTATTTTATCGTGGTGATCGTTCCGCCCTGTGTAGGTCGACGTCAAAAAATATTTTCGCATTCGGAGGAGAAAGTTGGTGATTGGAATTTCGTGAGAAGATTCCTTCGCAACGAAAAACACCTTTTCTTAATGATTTCCAGCCCAAATCCTGTATCATTTCTGTGACACTCTCTCCCATATTTCGCGATAGTACAAAACGTGCTGCCTTTCTTTGAACTTTCTCGATGTTCTCCGTCAGTCCTATCTGGTAAGGATCCCACACCGCGCAGCAGTATTCTAAAAGGCGACCGACAAGCGTAGTGTAGGCAGTCTCCTTAGTAGATCTGTTACATTTTCCGAGTGTCCTGCCAATAATACATTATGCAGTATACTAGTCGAGCATCTCTGTACAACACCGTTTCATGTAAGAGCGATAACGGTGGTTTATATCACCGTCCGACCACGCATTCTTCCGTTTCCTGTGACTCCCCTAAACTGCTGAACACAAATTCTGGGATAGTGTCGTTTAAAAGACACGTCCGATTTCCATCCCCATTCTTCCCCAATTCGAGCTTGTACTCCGTCTCTAATGACTTCACTGGTTGAGAGGATATGCGATTTCAATGATTACAATATCGAGTCAAATTTACGAAGAACCTGGTAGCAGGAGCCCACTTAAGTCTAATATCACAACCCCTCTTTTCTGCATGGACGCACTGATTCGGTTGGGAATTGTATCACAGAGACCTTGTGTCCTCTTCTGAGTCATGCTAGATCTCAACTGTTGTAGCCAGTCTTTGATATTCTGGATACTGCCACTGGAGTTGACGTCCGATCTGGTCCCAGTTATGTTCTACAAGGACGTATATGGAGATCTTGCTTGTCACGGGAGTACGTCAACATCGCGCAAACAATTCACAAAGACACCTGCCGTAAGTGAATGAGCGCTGTCCCGTAGAAAACTGGTACGATGATACTGTCACGTGAGAGGTAAAACTTGAGGACGTAGGATGGCCGTGACGTCCCGTTGTGCCGTCAGAGTTCGGTCAGTCACTACAAACCGTGACAGGAAGTCATACCTAACGGCTTTCCACAGCACGATGTCAGGAGTAACACCGCTGTGCCTCTCCAAAACATTGGAAGGGTGGGACCTCTCCTGAAATCAGGGCCAAACCCAGGCACTATGATCATCATAGGTACTGCAGAACAACGATGCATCACAGGAAGAAATGCTATGCCATTCATCCACAGTCATGCTTCCCAGTAGCGACACCATTCAAAACACAGACATTTGTGTTGTGGTGTGACTGCAGTCTACACATGCAACGGAAATTCTCTACTTCTGCTACAGCTATTCTCCACAAAATGGTGTGAGATTATACAGGATGCTGCAGAGAAGTATAACCGATCAGCGTCACATCAGAATGCCCCACAAATCTGGATACTGCGATCCATGATGCTGGCCAAATGGAGATCTATAATGAGGCCCCCTTCAAAATCTCTCAGGTGTTGATAACGGTGTCTTACACTAGTAAGCGGCACCTGCGTGTCCTTCACCTCCGTGATCACTCACAGCTCGCCCTTTTCGCGCCCCTTACATTCCCTGCCAGGCCAGGTAACAAAAGTAAACTTGATCAACACAACAGCATTTGTGGTGCTCAAGATCTTAATGAGCAGCACCGTCCTTATTTGCCTCTTGAGCGACATCAGGTAGGCCATGAAAGAATGTGATTTAATAAGGTAAATTTTTTATATGATCTGTGTACTAAGCCGAAGAGAGCCGACGGTCCATGACGGCGAGAACATCGGGCCATCATTGTCAGTATTTCGTCTGTGTGTTATTGTAAACTTGATGTTTAAAATGATTTTATGAAAATTTATCAGTCCACAAGACGGTCTCGAGATTGAATGGCCATTTTACACTAAGGTGATAACTCCTAATATCGCGTCAGACCTGCTTTTCCCCGGTGTAGTACAGCAACTCGACGTGGCAGGAAGTAAAACTATTATTTATTTTCAGCATACTCTGCGAGCGCACCGCTTAATGAACATGCATACGATGTTTCAGCGTTCTGCTATGAATACAGCCTGTACTGCAGCACTCGGAATGCCTTCAGTTTAATTACAACCACCTGGTACCTTCTACGTGTCCGTTAGGCCACCAAGCAGCATTAAGTAGTCGTCACGTTTTGGCTTATTAGCGTATATTCGACTATTTTATTCTTCGTAACACGAATCTACATTTTTGCAGATCATGCCGATCACAAATTTCAGTTATCCGCTGTCACAAAATTGGAATTCGTCTGCTTAAATTAGTAAATTAGAATTTCTAATGTTCTCTAGACGATGTGGTCGTTAGAGACGGAGTTAATGTTCGGATAGGGGGAGGGTGGGCAATAACGCTGGTCGTATTGTTTTGTTTTGAATGTAACTATGTGGATATTTGCGTAGAAGCAGTCTAGGAAAACTGTGGATAACCTATATATCAAAGCGTGGACGGACAATAAGACCTCTGACGACCAGACCAGTGTTTGACTCTTTCACCCTGTCATTCGATCTATTTTTGGAATGTGGTATCGATTAGACACATTAAGCCACGTGACTTGTGCAGGAAAAGCCTTAGTAAATCTGGTTATATACGGGGTGAACATAAATAAAACAGACAAACTGCAGGGAAAGATTCCTGACTGGCAATGGAGGAAAAAAGGTCCAATGAACATGTGTCCGCGTGGTGTGTGCCCCTTGTGTGTTGCAGGCTGTGTGATTGCCGCGGCTTACTGTAAGGAGGAGAAAGGTCGGTATTCATGTCGGGAACAAGCAGAGATGATGGCAATGGTCGAGAAGCAGCACGGCTATACCAAAACAAGTGTCCTCACAGACACACTCCACATCACATAATTCCCTGCTCGTGACCTATGATCACACAAATACCCAAAAGGGGCATGAAATGTTATATGATGAGGTTGGTGTCAGAGAGGATACTTGTTTTGGTATAGCTGAGCTGCCTCAAGACCGTTGCCGTCTGCTTGGCCATAAAAAAAAAACATCAGCTGCTTACAGCAAGCTGCGTCAATTACATAGCCTACAACACGCAAGGAACACAAGGCATGTGGTCACAGGAACTTCCATTCGTCAGTGCCGTTTATCGTGGCAACTGTACATTTCCAGACACATGTTCATTTGACCTTTCTTGCTCCATTTCCAATCAGAAATTCGACGCTGTCGCTTGTCATTTTATTTCAGTTCACCGTGTACATAGCCAAATGAACTAAGACCTTTGGCGCACAAGTCACGTTGGTTTATCACGTCTAAACGATACCATATTCCATAAATAGGAAAAGTGACAGGGTGAAGGAGCTGGGCTGGTGGCCAGCGGTCCTATTGTTCGTCTAATCTTTGATATTTAGGTTATCCACAGTTTCCCTAGACTGCTTATCGCAAATATCCCGATAGTTCCATTCAGAAGATCATGACCAGCATTATTCCCCAACCTCGCCCAATCCGTACATTAGCTCCGCCTACAGAACACTAGAAATTCTAATTTACTAATTTAAGCACACGAATTCCGATGTTGTCGCACCGAATAACTGAAATTTGTGATTGGCATGATCTGCAAAAATGTAGATTCGTGTTATGAAAGAATAAAATAGTGGAATATACGCTAAGCCGAAACACGACGACTACTTAATGCTACTTGGGGGTCTAGCGGACATATGGAAAGTACCAGGCGGTTATAATTAAACTGACGGTGTTCCAAGTGCTGTAGTGCAGGCTGTATTCATCGCGGACGCTGAAACAGCGTATGAATGTTCATTAAGTGGTGCGCTTGCGGGGTACGCTGAAAAAAATAGCAGTTGTAGTTCCTGCCACGTGAAAATATGGCACTGTAAACAGTCAGAATGTGGTGTGCCAAAAGGCGAGGAACGTACAAACACATGATAACGGTGGTTCTCGCAAGTTTATATATGAGCGTGATCACAAGTTACAACATGTGTTCAATATGGTATATCGACTTAGCAACGCTGCTTTCGCTACACGGCATGGCTGACAGTTGCTTGCAGTATATCTGTAATCAGAGCGATGTGTTGTAGTATGCTACCCTTCAGAAGAGTAAGATTCCGGATACATCGCTAACAGACACGGTCTTTCAAACATTTCTACACCCAGAAGTCACATGGACCTCGCTAAGGTAGTTTGGAAGACCATACGTCTTGAAACTGCCTAGATATGATGCGGTCGTTACTATACCTTCCTACAAGTAAATATTTCACCTGGCAAGCGACATGCGGTGTCACCTCATCTTGCATGAAAATAGTGCTGTGGCTAAAAATAGTGCTGCAGATACAATTGCGCTCTTGCAAAGCTGGAATCACGCGTTGCACAAGGAGCTACTTATAGCTTGCAAATGTCACGATTCACCTACCAGGGCCACGAGGTGCCATCTTCTGGAAGAAAAATGAATCGAGATGAAGGAGCTTGTGAAACCACACCACACGGTCACAAGAGCTGAGTGCTCATTTTCGTGCACAACATGTGGCAGAGTAGAGCCCCATTATGCGACAGTTCTGTTGATTCACGGCACTGTTATGAGTATAACGTGGCTCATCTGTCCAAGGAATATTCGCCAGCCATATGTCATTTAGTCTCTTTATGTCCATCGTTTTAGAGATAGTTGAGGGACCCGGCTGTTCGGTAAAGGATGTCAAATTAAATACCTTTCAGCAGTCTAGTTTACAGCCTTATTTTATTTCGCAACCAGTTTAAGCGTTTTACTACGCCATCTTCAGGTCCCTGACCGAGGTGTAGGAAGATTCTACCTCGGTTGTAATCAAAACAGGGGCTAGCAATACTGGTATTAGTAAATTTTTGCAATAGCGATCATTTCAACCGTCTGCGGGTCGGCAGATGGCGGTTAAAGTGACGGCTATTGCAAAAATTTACTAATACCAGTATTGCTGGCCCCTGTTTTGATCACAACCGAGGTAGAATCTAGCTACACGTCGGTCAGGGGCCTGAAGATGGCGTAGTAAAACGCTGAAACTGTTGCCATATAAAATAAGGTTGGAGAGTAGAGACTGAAACGTATTTAATTTGACATATTGTATGTCATTTATTTCCACGGATGCCAAAAATCGAAGGGCAAAGTCACGGATTTGTAACCTCCCTAAAGGCTTCGCTTGGTGCACCTTTTGAATTTTATAGGGACACCAGTGCAAAATGTACCGAAAAATCCTTTGAAGTGTTGACAAGGGAGAGATAATTCGCGTCAGAAAGTCCGAGCAGTGATTATATAATGCAGATGTGTGCTGCGTGGTCGGCTGCAGCTACAGCAACTTCATCAACAACTGCCATGAGAATGAGCCACCTCCCTCTCCCTGTTGCGTCACTCAAGTCACCTGTTTCTTCACATTTCTTGATCGTATTCTTTAGCCCATTTATTGACAAGGGTAGCTCATAACCACGCCGTTGAGTGTACATAAACTCCAAACACACACTGTTAACATGGGGCCTCTTCAGAGCTTATTCCCGCGGTGCAGCGCTGCCATTTCTGCTGTTCTGATAACACAACTTTACCAGCACTGCAGAGTCTTTCCCTTAATAGCTACTGCAATTCATATAGAGAACGTCCACCATCTTAGCTCTTTACACCAACAGTCTTCACAAAACAAATCAGCAAGTGTCACCAAGCGACAAGCAGTCTACTGACGAAAGTCAGGAAACATTTCAGATTTAGGCTGCTCGCAGCGTCAATTTTCACGTGGTGGCAGAAAGTGGAACTATTATTATTTTTTCAGCATACTCCGTGACTGCACTGATTAAAGAACACACCTACTATATACCAGCGTCCTGCAATGTGAATAGCCTGCCCTGCAGCACTCGGAACACCGTCAGTTTAATTATAAGCAACCAGTATATACGTGAAGTGGACACAAATGGAGAACCATTCTAGCTACGACACAGGCCGCAAATGGAGAAACCTAATGACAATAGCAACATTGGCAGCAGATTGTTATGGTACGATGCCTAGGAAAGCGCATCTCAGAAATGGAGAAGCTGGCAGGCTGTTCACGTGCAACTATTGGTAGCATCTATGGAAAGTAGCTGAAAGACAGTGAAACCATGAGTAGGAGACAAAGTGCTGGACGTCCACGTCGCACCAAAGAACTTGGAGGTCGGGGGCTTGCCCCTCTATAAAGCAGGTTAGGCGGTGATCTGATTTGATGACAGAGTGCAATATTAGTGCGAGAACAAGTGTTTCAGAGCACATAGTTCAGCCACATTGTTGAATATGCCCTTTTGCAGCAGATTGCCCGTAAGTATTTCACTGTTGACCCAACGACATAGTCGGTTACGACTGAGTGGGCAAGGGATCATCGAGACTGGACCGTGGCTCAACGGAAACGTCTCACCTGGAGAGATGAAGCACGTCTCTTGACACACAGCGTCGATGGTAGTGTCCAGACACACCATCATCGTGAACGCTTGCCAGTACTGGCAGCATTGTGCTGTGTGAGACTTCCATGGAACTTGTGGTGATAACAGAAGCCGCCATGGCAGCTATGAACTGCCGAACAATATTGCAGATCACCTGAATCACTTCGTTGAGTTTTTACTCCTATAGCGATGTATCTTCTCTCAAAATAACTGTCCGTGTCACAAGAGCAAAATCGTCCTACAGTGCTTGGAGGAGCATGATAAAGAACTCATGTTGATGTTTTGACCACCAAATTCGCCTCTTCTGAAGTCGATGGAAAACATCTGGTACCCCATCGGGCGCCACCTCTGCGTCTACAATCCACCAACTGGCAATTTACGGGAACTCCGTTACAACTGCGTAAACGCCTGGTCCGCATACGATTTGTCGAATCCATGTCACAGAGAATCGCTGCTGTATTTCGTTCCACAGATGACAAACTTGCTATTAAGAGGTTGTTTGTGGTCTAGTGAGCGTAATTTCTTGGCTCATCGATGTAACGATCATTTATCACATGTGAAATGTGCAAAAACGTTTACAGCGTGTCGTGTGGACTTCGGTACCCAAGCAACGTGAACTACGTTTGAAATTATTGTAGTTCTTTACACAAACACACAGCTGACTATCAGAAAAGTTCACAGACGTGGATTAGAGTTATGAATCTCGCAGAAACCTTCAGTTCGAATATACAACCGTGTTACTACCGTGAAGTAGGTGGACTGTGAATGCTGTGAGAACAGTACGGAACGCTAGTGTCCGGTTTTATGAAGAACTGCACTGGAACGGCACTGGAAGCTGGTGAAATGGCGCTGAAAGCTGGTAATTACTTTTCTGTTCTTTCCAGGTCGACGACACAGCCTGCAACTGACGGCTCGTCACGTTCTGAAAAGCGTTGGCGTCAGGGCCAGAGTCTGCGTGTTTCTCCAGCGCCGTCCATCCGCCAGTCACTGAATTTACGGACAACACGGTGACACGTCATACATGAGACAGCTAGAAACACAGTGATGAGAGAAGGGGTTTCGTCTTTCAGCATCCGATACAGTTTTATGTTAACAGAGACAATCTTCTCTGCTTTTCGCTTGGCGGCGGTGAAATCCTTTATTTTATCTGTTATTTATTTCATCATTTTGGCTAAAAAACTGATCACGATTAGATACCATTCATCCATTGCATAGCGAATGTCTATGTATGCTAGAGTGGCATTTTGTACTATGTCTTGAATATTCGAGTTCGTATTTCAAAGTGAATTAATAATGAGGAAAGGAGAATTTGGGCTTAATATTCAGTCGATATTTAGTTCATTAAAGACAGAGCACAAGCCGAAGTTGTACAAGGTTCACGAAGGATAGATGCTGTGTTGTTCTAGAAGGAATTACCCATCTACTCAGACAATGCATTGCCTGACAATTGACGATGTTCCGTAATATGACAAGAGGCGGTAACACGTATTACATCCAGGAACACGGGAGAACTTGATTGTTTTGGTGGTCCAGGTGTTATGATGTCGGGGGTTTAATATTGCATGGGCTTACAGATCACCAAATATCTCAAGAAGGTACAATCACCGGTCAACGATGTCGCGACACACTACTCCTTCCCCATGTGCGCCTTTCGTTTTTATAGATTACAATGCGCGAGCACATGCCATTGCGCAGTTGAAAGAAATCTTGGAACGAGAGGATACTCTGCAAATGGACAGGATTGTCTTTTCCTCCAGTTTAAATCCCACCGAGCGCTTATGGGATACACTAGGGAAACGTATTTTAACACGTCCACATGCACCAATGAGCATACAGCAGTTGTCAATCGTGCTGTGGAGGAATGGAGAGCCCTATCACAACAACTCCTTACCTACCATGTGACCACATAAGGAGCACGTGGCAAATCATACATATCCGTCTGTGGTGGAAGTACAAATACTATTAAGAATCATGTCACACCGATTGCACTTACCAGGGAAACATCCTGAATCGCTGTGCCTTCAGCGTATTTATTATCTTTGTCATTTCTGTTCGTCTACGCATTTCCTTGAGTTACCTTCTGTACTGTAGTGAACTGTACAATACTGTAAAAGTTCATTTTATGTAACGTCCAAGTTTCATCGAGCTATGTTACTTGTTAGTTACTTTCGTCCTTCAGTTGTGCACATCAGTGCACAAAATGGACTGGCAGTTTAACTCTGTACGTGATCAGTAGATACAGTGAGTCTCTCCTAACAGTCGCCAGGCACATTTTGCTAGTGTTTCCACAGATATCTGCAAGTTCATATTTATAATTTGTAGATGGAGTCGGTCGAAAGAAATATTGCTCTTCACATGTTTAATGTGACGCTCATTGTCAATGGGAAGCGTCGGTTTGCTTCCCTCGACAAACAAAATTATCATTAAAGCGGAATTGTGCGTGCCCATTCCTTATGTATTACTACGGGCAGTAGAACAGGAGGATTAAATTATAACCCAACAGCGTCTGCATAGCGCTGCTGCATGGCGGTAGCAGGCAGATAGCGCGGTTCAGGGCGCCACATGAGTCGATGCTGCAATGCAGGATTGTTCTTGGTATTTTACTCTCTCTGATAATACATATCGATAAAACGAATTTCGCACTAGAATAATTTGGGGCCGTTGTGTCGAATAGGCAAGTTAACTTCCGGTTTAAAATTAGTTTTATTTGTAATGGGAAACAAAAAATATTTCCCATTGACACTGGACTTCGCATGAAAGACGTGATGAGCAGTATTTATTTCTGCCGATGTCAGCTATACACTGCAAACATAAAACTGCATGTACCTGCGGAAACACCAAGGAATATGCGCTGGACGTATCTTAGAAGAGACACCTGGTAAAGGCAAAGCTGGTCTATCTTCCATCATCTGGCGGATTTGTTATTCTATTAATATAAGTCTCACATTAATGTATCAATATTATGAAAAGGATAGTTGCTATTCAGTATATAGCGCTGCGGATAGCCATAACGAATATAAGCTTCCGGCCAACAAGGCCTTTGTCAACAATAGACGACACCACACACACACACACACACACACACACCCACACACACACACACACACACAGTCTCTGGCAGCTGAAGCCAGACTACCGCTTTACTGGTGGCCTGGCTTCAGCTGCCAGAGACTGTGGTCATGTATGTGTTAGTTGCATTTGCTTGAGTGAGTGAGTGTGTGTGTGTGTGTGTGTGTGTGTGTGTGTGTGTGTGTGTGTGTGTGTATTGTTGACAAAGGCCTTGTTGGCCGGAAACTCCTTTTGTGACAGTCTTTTCGTTGTGGCTATCTGCGGCGCAGCATCTCCAATATACGCTGAATAGTAACTATCAAAAGTGGTTCAAATGGCTCTGAGCGCTGTGGGACTTAACATCTGAGGTCATCATCAGTCCCCTAGAACTTAGAACTACTTAAACCTAACTAACCTAAGGGCATCACACACATCCATGCCCGAGGCAGGATTCGAACGGACTGAAACGCCTAGAACCTCTCGGCCACACCGGCCGGCGAGAGCATAAACCAACAACAACGTAAGCAACAACGTAAGCAACAGCAAAAGCAACAAAACATACATGTTGTGGCTGTAGCTGCACTAGAAAATTGTAAAAGGTCTAGTCGTCGACACATTTGGAGTAAGAAACCTTTTTCATCTCATCAGTTTCTAAAGAGCAGATGAAGCAATATACCTTACAATGTGTTTATGTTAAAACAGAAATTTTATGTACATACAATAGTTTTCAAGAAAAGTTTTATTTCATTTGTTTGGTGGTTGTTGTCGAAGTTTCAAAGCCATAAAAGTATTTTCTATATTATTTCAGTGAGCTATGAATCTAAGAAGGTGCAGCCTGCACAAACATTTACCACATGACTAAACAGGATAACTACTTTCAAAAGTTAACAGGAAATCAAGAAATTATTCGGTGTGCTCATCAAAAATTTGCAAGGACAATCAATCAATGGGAATAACTGGTGTGTGTGGTCAGAAGACAGAGGCATATTGTACACACATAAAAACTCAGAAGTGGACCCCGAAGATAAATTTACATTTGATGGACACGGCATGCATGAATTCTTAGCTTCTGTACCGGAATGACAGAAAAGCAAATAAAGTTCCACAAAATGACATACATTTCTGCTTGCAATCCGAATGGCTGTGAGAGATTATCTCGTTACGGCACCAAGTGAAATATCTTGCGAGGACGGTCGATCATGAAGTATCAGAAGAAGAATTACACTACTGGCCATTATAATTGCCACACCACGAAGATGAAGTGCTACAGAAGCGAAATTTAACCTACAGGAAGAAGATGCTGCGATATGCAAATGATTAGCTTTTCAAAGCATTCACACAAGGTTGGCGCCGGTGGCGACACCTACAACGTGCTGACATGAGGAAAGTTTCCAACCGATTTCCCATACACATACAGCAGTTGACCGTCGTTGACGTTGTTGCGATGCTTCGTGTAAGGAGGAGAAATACCTACCATCACGTTTCCGACTTTGATACAGGTCGGATTGTAGCCTACCGCGATTGCGATTTGTAGTATCGGGACATTGGCGTTCGCGTTGGTCGAGATCCAATGACTGTTAGCAGAATATGGAATCGGTGGGTTTAAGAGGGTAATACGGAACGTCGTGCTGGATCCCAACGGCCTCGTATCACTAGCAGTCGCGATGACAGGCATCTTATCCGCATGGCTGTAACGGATCGTGCAGCCGCGTCTCTATCCCTGAGTCAACAGATGGGGACGTTTGCAAGACGACAACCACTGCACGAACAGTTCGACGACGTTTGGGGCAGCATGGACTATCAGCTAGGAGACCATAGCTGCGGTTACCATTGACGCTGCATCACAGACAGCAGCGCTTACAGTTGTGTACTCAACGACGAACCTGGGTGCACGAAAGGCAAAACGTTATTTTTTCGGATGAATCCATGTTCTGTTTACAGCATCGTGATGGTCGCATCCGTGTTTGGCGACATGGTGGTGAACGCACATTGGAAGCGTGTATTTGTCATCGCCATACTGGCGTATCACCCAGCGTGATGGTATGGGGTGTCATTGGTAACACGTTTCGGTCACCTCTTGTTCGCATTGACGGCGCTTTAAACAGTACATGTTACATTTCAAATGTGTTACGACCTGTGGCTCTACCCTTCTTTCGATCCCTGCGAAACCCTATATTTCAGCAGGATAATGCGCGACCGCATGTTGCAGGTCCTGTACGGGCCTTTCTGGGTACAGAAAATGTTCTATTGCTGCCCTGTCCAGCACATTCTCTAGATACGTCACCAATTGAAAACGTCTGTTCAATGGTGGCCGAGCAAGTGGCTCGTCACAATACACCATTTACTACTCTTGATGAACTGTGGTATCGTGTTGAATCTGTATGGGCAGCTGTAACTGTACACGCCATCCAAGCCCTGTTTGACTCAATTCCCAGGCGTATCAGGGCCGTTATTACGGCCAGAGGTGGTTGTTGTGGGTACTGATTTCTCAGGATCTATGCACCCAAACTGCGAGAAAATGTAATCACATGTCAGTTCTAGAGGCTCGACATATTGATCAATGGCCTGTCGCTGATGATTTAAAATCTGCATGGAGCTACGACACAACTCGTTGCAAACAGCATAGAAGAAGAAGACGTGGTAGATGTTACGCACAATTTTTTGTGTTTACCAAAAAATGCCTACTGTTTTCGCTTGTATGGCATAAAAAATTAGAATGAAAACGTGATATCATTAGACTGTGTACATAATTTTTTTAAATGAATTACTGACTGGTTTTTACGTCCTATAAGTACCTACTTGAAAGAATAATCTATTAAATGCAACCTTGGGTTTGAAGTGAAACACAGTATGTTGAATACATCCGTTCTGCGTCAGGGTACTGTGGTGAAAAATGGGCTGGGAATAATTTCCCTAGAACAGCATGAAGCACATCTTGGTGCACTGAGTTCCGAAGGTGATGGTATCCCGCATGCACTAGAATTGTTCGATCACTGTATTGCAAACCCAATACTGCTACCACCACAATATTGTTTCATATGCGACTCCCTAGCCAGTATTTGCGCTTCCAGAAACATATTCATGCATATAGCGGAAACACATAATAAAATGACATATTCGCGTAAGAAATAAAATATGAAGTTATCAATCAGTAGAAGTGGAAAAAATTGCACGTTATAAAGAATAAATACACTGTGTATTTCATACAGGTTTTGAGCTAGGTTATTTATTTATTTAACCAGGTAAGATTAGGGTCATCATGCTCTCTCTTACATCCAAGCAAGCCTTCTACATTTTTTTTCATTGCAGATACAGGTATCTCACGAAAGACGCCCGGGTGGGGTCCGCGGGTCGCACGGCACTGCCACCGGCCGCCGCCGCCGCTGCATCGGCCGGACACCACTGCGCTCGACTCTCGGACGCTAATCTGCCGGCAGTCGGCTGCGCGCTGGCTTCCCCTGAGTTGAGCATAAACAACGTTGCTATCTGATTACTTTAAGATTACCTTCATTTACCGTAGGTGCTCGAAATGATGTCCCTCTGTGATAAGAGCAGCCTGACATCTCCTTGAGGGGAGATTTACTATCTTTAGGTTCAAAAAATAGATTTTTTTTTAAATCGCATTTTTGGATCCATAAAAGTGTTAGAATCTACTCCTGAAACGGTCTTTCCGAATACTGAAAGGAAATGATTGTTATTCGCGGTTGAACAAAAAATGCACCTGCCTGAATTCGGCCTTTTTCACTCACCAGTTTTTTTTGGTAATTTCGACTCTATAGCCGCGAATATTAATTCTGTGCGCTTGCCCATGACTAAAACTGATGAAGTGATCAAGGAGTTTACGACGTACTAAGGCTTGGAAATCCGACGGCATTCCAGTTCGTTGGAACAGATGAAGGAAATTTGGGCAACGTATTTCCACAAGTGTTTGACGGATGACCACCCAAAACACCAAAATTGTCCGGCTGGGGAAACTAGTTGGTGCAAGTGGCGCATTGCAGAGGCTACCGGATATCTGGACGAATATGAACACGACCAGTCGCTCTCCAAAGAAGTCCAAAAAGTCTTTCATCCGATCTACGAGGCCCTTGGGAGGAAACACACAAAATTCACATGAAAGTTTGAACGCGTATGTTTGGAAGCATTTGCATTCTGGTGCGAAGACTGTGGAGATTGCGACTTTCCTGGCAGTGAGTAGTTCAATGAAGGGTATTCAGCAATTCTGAAGACCATGACAACGATGGACGTCGCCCTGGGACTCTATTCGAAGGAGTTCGCCAAGCATTCGGACGACCACCGGATTCAAGCGGCCGAAAACCGCGTATCACCGGCCGTACGAGCGGCTCTGGAGCAGCGCAGGATGGCCCAGATCGAGCAGAACGCCCTCTATGATGAATAGGAAGGACTAGTTTATGGACCCGGAATAGCAGATTGAATGTAAGTTGCATAATATTGCATCTATATGTAGTTAAAACTTCAAACGCGTTTTTCTCGAAATAACTTCTTTTATTGTGTAGTATGGTAAATTCAAATCTACTGAACAGATTGGCATGATTCTTTGTTTCCGACGTAGCTAACTAAATTGTCTAGGAATTGTACCACTTTTATTCCGATCCATCAACTATAAATATTTTGACTTGGCCGACGAAGTCTAAAACTCGATGAAAAAACCCATTTTTTTCAAATGGCCGCCATTTTGTTTCCCATGGTCCAAATAACTTAAGTGAGGTACAACTTCTAAAGAATCTTGTATACTTCGCTAACGTTAACTCAATTTTGATTTCAGACGAGCCGGCTGATCTGTGGCATACCGCGCGTGGAGGTCTAAATCGAAATTTTGTTTCGTTCCAATGGCACTTTCGCCTTTGTTCTTCGACATTTCCGATCGAAGAAATTCTGGTTTGTAGAGGAAATATCAATATACATTTTGACCAAATTTGACACTGATATCTACAACACATCCCGAGAAAAAAATTCTCAAAGAACATGCTTTTTTCGGGCCAAAGATAGTAAACCTCCCCTTAAAACATTAGTAAACACTCGACGAATTTCGGCAGCCTAAATCTGGGAAATAACTACCGGAGCGCTGCCTTTCAATTCTTCGAGCATGTGGGGATTGCTTGCGTACTCCTCGTCTCTTAACATTCCCCAAACACATAAACCACACCGATTTAGATGTGGAGAAGGAGGCGGCCACTCAACTATTCTATCATCAAAGACACTTCGTATTGTTGTCATAGAAGCATTGTGCTGCATGAAATAGCTGCACATCTTTTCTTTAGGCATTAGTTCTAGAAAAAAAGGATGCAGTGTATTATTCATATACCTGTCAGAACATATTGTTTCGTGGAAAAATATCGGTCCAATAATTCATCGCGTAGTAATTGAACATCACACTCCTGTTTTCACATCATGCAGAGCTTGTTGATGTAATTCATGATGATTTTCTGAATTCCAAAATCGATTGTCTTAACAATTTACGTACCCTGACAAATGCAGCCATTGTTCATAAGCAAAAAGCATCTCAGAATCAACTTCCCCTCGTGCACTGACTGTAACAGCCAGTTGCAATAACGACGTCGAGCAACAGTACCTGTGATCCTCAGTTGATGCACTACCGTTATTTTGTGTGCTTTCAGTTCGTGTTCTGTGAGCAGATGCTCTTGACACACCAGTCTGAAGTGCCCAGTTGTGCAGAGATTTTATCGGACTTCTTTCCAAGGCCTGACATATCTCGTCTAAATCATTTTGGTTAAAACACTAGTTTCTTTAGCCATTTGCCTGTGTAACACAGATCCAGTCTCTTGAAATTTCTTCACTAATCTGCGTATCGTCGGATCATTGGGAAAATGCACACCAGGAAATTTTCTTATGGATTCAAGCCGACATTCCACATATGATTTTGTTTTTGCATAGCTCAACACAAGAAACACTCATTGATCCTTAATGTGTACCATATCGGATGGAAACGCGACAGCAAACTCAAAACAAAAGACCAGAACTTTCAGTCGCACAGTATGGAAGACACGCGCCCGATGGTTCTGTCTGAGGACTGGGCCCGGCGACATATGGGCAGGGACAGCTCCTGACCCGGCGCAGTTGCAATAATGACTTCTAGCAGCATTGTTTAATACGATTAAACACGACAAAAAAAAACTAAAAGAAAAAAGAAAACACCAGTACACTCAGTAGTACGTGTAGGGAGCACGCGCGGTGTATTGGTGTCTGAGAACTATGTAAAGCGACAAACGGCAGACGCAGCGGCAACAGCCAGCAAACGGACCTCACGATCGGTGGACCCCTGCCGAGCGTATTTCGTGAGATACCCTGTATTAAAGTAAGCATTTTATACTAAATTTAGGAAAGTAGAAGTTACAATAGTAAATGTAAAAAACACACACGCAAAGTTTATATTCGTACATCGTAATTCAGCAATAATTAGAGATTATAGTAAGGTAGATTTTCAATTATAAGTTTATTTTTCATATTTGATATCTTTACATTATTTAATTAAAATTATGAGTGAGCATGGAGAAAGTGATGGACAAGGGAGAAAAAGATGAATGTGGTAACACTCACCTGAAGAATATGAGAAAAAAGATGGCGTGACTTGTAGAAAAAGGACGAGAGAAGAAGTTAATTGGAAGGAGATAGGAGCATTGGCTTTGTTAACTGACAGAAGGGAAGCTGGCTATATATCATAATTACAGTAAAGTGCTATGAGTGAGACAAAGAGACTGCATCAAATTTTTCTTAAAAGTAGCAGGGCGTTGGATTGAGCGAAGTGTGCAGGGCAACTTGTTCCAGAGTCGAACGGCAGTGACAGCGGAGGAGTTAGCAAATTTTTTTATTTTGTGAATGGGCACAGACAGGATACTAGATAGGTGAGACCTTGTGTTCGTATTATGATTGCACGAAAGATGTTTAATCTCTGAAGCGAAGTACTGGGGTGCATGCGCTCGACGAATCCATGAAGAATGCGTGTGGTAGTACCGTAATTTGTCCGGCCGCTACCATCCTCACCGCGCGTATGAAGCACTGGCATACTCATAACGACGAAAGTTACAGGCGTTACTCACACAATCATTCATGGTTAGCTCTAACCGTCTTGTGTTTCCACTACTAATGCTATGTTAAATTACTTCCAGTAAAACGAACGATTCCACGAGTTAGCGTTTCACATCCTGTGAGAATACGTTCCGAAACTTTTTGAGGGCTTAGAGGCAAGCAGAAGTCTTCCGGCACATGCAGACAGGATTTTCTGTTCAATTGAAAAACCCGTCCAATACTATACCCAAGTTCTTCACCGCTTTCTGATGTGGTATTGGGATGCTGTTAGGTTGAACGGGAGGCAACTGATCGCGCGAAAGTGTGAACTTATTAATTTGTCATATCTCTTTATATTCGATGAATTATTCTGATACAATTCTACCCTTGAATGACGTTTACTAATTTTCTATCTTCATACTCGCAGAATCCATGCGAAAAGTAGTTCATAAAATAGCTATGCCATGAGCGCATAAGTATTCTTTGTAGTACTCTCTCTGGTGGTTGTTTAGGGAAAGAAAGAAAAAAGAAAAAAAAAAAAGCTTCCGAGATTGTCTTCGTGCCGATTAGCCCGAGCTTGGTTTGAAGAATTGTAATCTGATTATTGAGATTTATGACAGAAGATAACAGAGACGAAATTGTACGATTCAATGGGAAATATATATATATATTGCTCCTTTATATGAAAGGTGTGTATTTGACAATTGATAATTAATGATATTCATCGATATATTGCGTAGTTGTTAATCAGAAGGGAACTCCCAAAAGACTGGATACGAACCTGCATTTAATAATCCAAGAGCTCCATTACTTCTTCGGAAGGTTAAACTTCATCAAAGCCAAATATCCGCTTGATCTGAGGTTTCCAGACTGATTATTCAACGCTCCCAAAATTACGAGGCATTTTATTTGTACAGATTAGCAGACTGCCGCAAAGCACGAGCCTGCAGAGAAGAAGAATCATCGCCTGATTTCATTCTAACAAGTAAAATTTCTGAATCATTTTTAGTGACTGAGCTATGACTGTGTTTCCTATCATGAATGATTGATTGCTCGAACGAATTGAGAGCTACAGAATTACGTAGAAAAGATAGGAGGAAAAATTACAAATTCCTGACCGCACACTAAAATTACTTGCGACCTTTTTATATTTAGTTTAAGCACCAGGTAGTTAGTCCACTTTGCAACTGAAGACAGGTCATTACTTGTCTGCGTAATCGCAGTATTTATATCTTCAAAGCTGCCACTTAGGTGGAGCTCCGGGTCGTCAGAAATTACATTTACAGAAAGACAAAAGCTGTAAATTATCATTGACAAAAAACGAAAACAAAAGTGAGCCTCAGACTGACTTTTGTGGCACTCCTGAAAGAGCAAGTTTCCAGAATAATTTTTCATTCCCACAGACAACATTTTGCTGTCTGTTTTTCAAGTAGGTTTCAAACCACTTCAGGGCTCTATGTGAGAAATGTTAGGGTGGAATAAAACTAAATGAATAATAACTCACAGGTCAATAACACCACAACAGGTTTAGGCACTGCTGTAACCACCGACTCAAACAACCAGACTATTTACTCACCGCCACAACCGACAGTGTCAGATATGCGCAGCAGGCAGTGAGCACACTGCAAAGTTTAGTATGTATCTCGCGTTCCTCTACTACGTGATGTCGAGTAGGGTGCACCTGTCGTTTACAGAGTGGGATAAAGCTGCTCGCACAGAGAGAGCAAACCACTATCGTATTCAGTCTCCATAATAATCACAACACACGTGCCGGCTACGCTGTTATTGACTACCTACGCCGCGAGTTCTTACACTGCTTTTTGTGTATGCATTTCTCGTAACAGTACGATGAACTTTGACTTTACACACGGACTTTTAGTATTTCACAGTGTTCATTCATATCATAACCGCAGCGAGCGTAATTTTGTGTCGTGAGCTGAAACGCCACCGAATTTTGAACCATTGTCTTTGTTCAACTGAAGGGAACAGTAACGTCGTTCCAAAAGCCACAAAATGCTTACATGGGTAATATATTTACAGTCTAAGGAACAATGTGTCAGTAACAAATATTTAACACTCTCATAACATTCCACATATATTAGGCGGTGGTATCTCACACAATGGATTAAACCTTTCCCAAACGTCCTTCTGGGATATTGAGGAATGCCTAAATGAAAAATTTAATTCTATTAGTCACAGATATTTCGGCAAGTATTGTAAGTTAATGCAGTTAAATTTCAACTATATCAGTCTGCCAATGCTTTGTAAAAGCATTACAAACACATGTAACAGGAAAATCGGATGTAACAGTTGGAGTCAACATTTCCCTCGAAAACTTAAGCAACTGCTTATCCGTTTCATCAGTGCTATTATTGTAGTATGGCGTTAGGATGCAGGCCATCCGTGAAAGAAGAGACACTGAGTATGAGGTGAAATATGAGTAAAGTAAGCTTAGCATGTCCCACAGCATCATTAAACGTTGTTTCTACGTTATTTATCTTACTAAAGTACATCATTTACGAGAATTGCCGTGGGTTATCGCCCCCTTGCGGGTAGTACACGCGGAAAGATAGGATACATTATTTTCCATGTTATTGCAGCCTGCAAAGGATGCTTTTCGCGGCATGAGTTCTACTTTAGAATGTAACCTACTGTGTCTCAGGGGTATCGAGTGGGGTACGTAGGGTGCTCTCATATAATACCACGAAGATAAGCGCTTGTGACTGTCAAGAAAATACCAAGATTTGTGTTTCAGAGAGAGCGTAGCAAGTGGCTACAAATAAACAATGTCTGAGGCCATTTGGAAGTTACTGAAGACGGGTGCGACACTGGTTGCTCGATTCTGCACGAACCTGTCGTAAAAAGGAGGCTTATCATTTGAAGGGCCCAGATGTGCGGAGAAGAATCCTGAGAAAGATGTACTGTGGTAGAGTTACGTGTTCTTCTCCAAAGATTTTGGTTCCGTTAAGGAAAGGTACAAGTGAAATTACAAAACGGTCGTAAATAATTGCAGGGAACTGAAAATTTGTTTCATAACATATCTTGGCACGCTGAATACATTTTTTTAGATCAAACAAATTGTTACGCTGACAATAGGTAAATCCAATTTGCTAAAAAAATTTTTTTCGCACTTCTTGATTTTTTATTTTTGAGTTTTGGAAAATCAATATATTTTTTTCAAATCCATATGCGGAGTTTTTGGTTATCACGGAAAGTATTCACAAAAAAATCTGAGCCAAAAATGCTTAAAATTGACAAAGGAGTAGCATTCTTTCATTGTGGCCATTTTGATTTTTTTTTTCAAAGAAGTTGAATTATAGGTAGTTTTCTATCACTGGATAGAGCTGTACAGTGCAGAAATTTAACTGAAGCATTAATTTCTTATGAATGTGTCTGTATATGTGCATAATCTATATATGTGCATAATCTGTTCGTACTCCGTAATTGTGTATGTGTGTGCTCCACATGTAGATCCGAAATCAACGTAAAGAAATGGTGGCGACGAGGTGTGAGGTTCTTAGGGCGTGCATGCGGTCAACATTCGACATTGTTCAGTTACTTCACATAACTTTATTCATAACACGATACACACGTACAATCTAGCGGTAACGCCCCTGCAGACCATCAACTCTAACGAAATGCTGAAGGCCGGCGATTGATGACAGCACAAAGCCTGGCGACCAGAGAAGACCCACTTACATTCCGCGTGGCCAGCTGTAACTGCGTCGACGACCCACCGGTACGGATGCAGCGAAGACAAAAATGTGTGATGTAATAATATTGAAAATAAAGAATAAAATTTTCAAACGTATCAAATCGTCTTTTCTTTATTTTTCCTCCATAATGGGCCAAACGTTGTACAATGTAGCAGTAATTCTATTTTACACTAAATTCATGTCACATATTACAAATACGGAATTTTAATAATTTATTTACACTTTTCCTATGTATATATGTCACTATACTTCAATTTATTTGAAAAAACCAATATGACCGAAATTAAAAATCCTCCCCCGTCAGGTTTAAAAATTTTTGGCACAAAACGTTCTTGTGAATATAATTCGTGATAGCAAACAACTTCAGGCATGGGTTTGAAAAAATATTGATTTTTCGTCTGCCAGCCAAGATTATAGCGCTTCTTGGCTCTGTTAAGGATGACTTGGGTTTGAGGAAGCCCGGTGTGTACAAGATTCCTTGCCACTGTGGGAAGGCTTGTATTGGTCAGACAATCCTGACCATTCAGGACCGATGTGTTGAGCACCAGCGGCACACACGGTTGCTTCAGCCTGAGAAATCTGCAGTGGCGGAGCACTGTCTCATCGAGGGACATAGACTGCTGTATGACGAGACACAAATGGTTGCCCCTGCATCTCGCTATTGGGACTGTGTTTCGAAAGAATCCATGGAGATTCGTTTATCTGATAATCTCATTAATAGAGACAAAGGTTACCTTTTAAGTAAGACTTGGAACCCGGTGTTATCAGATATTAAAAAACAACGGTCTGTGTTTCGATCGTCGGAATAATTTTTAATTTTTGGTAGCGATATCTCGATTTCGCCTGTTTCCACCACTGGCGGCACGGTATGTTTACTTGCGCTAGAGGGCAGTTGCGGCACCTTCTCGTGCACGCGTTGTGGGCCTTCCCTCCGGCTGCACACCCGAGAAGAATACTATCAATTATCACGCCGGGAAAGCCTTCGTAATCAGGAACAGAATCATATTGACCAACCTCGAATCCAATGTAAAATGGTCGTTGAATACCATTCACAGAATCGCCATTACGAGTACAGCCTCTACTCCTCCACAAGAACTGCAGGATGCTCACCAAACCAAGACATTGCGCCTACTGAAAATGGCACATAGACCGCTAACGATCGATGCCCCGTACACGTCAGTATTCCCACCACAACTCACATAGTGGCCTTTCCAATTACAGGAGGTCTTTTTGCCGATCACTGTACTTTCCCTCCAGATGCCTTCACCAGTAACTATGATCTAAAATAATGTTCAGCCTCGAAATGTAACTAGACGAGCAATGAATCCAGTGACCACATTCAGCACAATTCTTTGAGTCAGAACCGAGTAGTGTCGCTTCGCATGCTGAATTAAAAGATTTATAATAAGTTTCGTATCCTCTTATTTGCTTTTCAACGTTTACAAATATGAGCGCAATTTACACAAATTACGCCCCTATGTGCATCACCGCGCGGACGATTCCGATAAGAGATGATTAAGTTACATTTGCTATACCGAAGGCAGCACAGCTCGCTAGAGACGGCACCAGAGTGGTAACCGTGAACCTTAGCCGCTGCACTATGTTCGCTGGTCGAAACATTACGAGTATAGAAGGTACGCACGAAACGTCAACATCGATTTTCTCGGAAAGTAGGGTTCAAATGGTTCAAATGGCTCTGAGCACTATGGGACCTAACATCTGAGGTCATCAGTCCCCTAGAACTTAGAACTACTTAAACCCAACTAACCTAAGGACATCACACACATCGCTGGCCGGGGTGGGCGAGCGGTTCTAGGCGCTACAGTCTGGAACCGCGCGACCGCTACGGTCGCAGGTTCGAAACCTGCCTCGGGCATGGATGTGTGTGATGTCCTTAGATTAGTTAGGTTTAAGTAGTTCTAAGTTCTAGGGGACTGATGACCTCAGAAGTTAAGTCTCACAGTGCTCAGAGCCATTTGAACATCATACACATCCATGCCAGAGGCAGGATTCGAACCGGCGACAGTAGCGGTCGCGCGCTTCCAGACTGAAGCGCCTACAACCGCTCGGCCACAGCGGCCTGCGGAAAGTAGGGTCCTTAGCACTAGTAGCTTCTGCACAGGTACCCAGCACAGATTCTTCTGCAACCTAACTTAGATTCATCAAAATACGTGATTAACCTGATGGTCTCCTTGCAAGTGTATCAGTATTCAAGACTATTCGTTCCTATCAATATGTTAGTCTCATTGTGTATCATTCAACTTCACAGAAGAACCGACTGCTATACAGCTTGTATTCTAATTAACAACGCAAACACATACAACTGAAAGCATGCGATGCTAGAAGCAAAAATGTCTCACTAAACGTGGGCTCTAAAACAGATGTATTAAGAGCTGTGAGCACTTCGCCATCTTCGATACTGTGAAACAAGTCTCTTCTGCTGCAAGCTCTTTACTTTTCATATATTCTGAGGAAGTTATATGGACCAAAACAAGAAAAAAACTGTCCCTACACATGGGCTATAAAGCGCGTACCTTATGAGCTATGAATACTCTTCATTAGAAGAAATGTGTTTCACAGAAGACGAACAAGTGCTCCCAGCTCTTAACGTACGGATTTTGTATCCCATGTCTCCTCAGACTTTTTTTGGTCATAGTATCGTGTACTTTCAACTATACGCATTTATGCCATTCATTACGATGCATACCATACAAAGTTATATATATCTGAATAATTAAGTTTACATAGTGTAAATGAACTTATTACCTTGCTATCTATTTCTAGATATTTTTGTAGATGTTTGTCTTTATTAGCCGCCTCTGCTACCAACATATCAAAATCAATGTTCTCCGCTGTATGTTGTACAACATGCATGTTATGAACTGAGAGTGGCTTAATTTATGGCAAACAAAAAAGCACAGATAACTTTACACCTGGCTTACCCTGTGAGGATCTGTGGAACGACGTAATAAAACTTTTGTATTACACGATAATTAAACTGTCACGTGCTGGAACGATTTGAACATATTATGTTACTCACTTCCTCTGAGAAATGCAGACTGACTTAAGAGTTATTTCTGTGGGCACATGGGGCTGTACTGTCCAGATAAAAACGCTTTCCTCTCATTTTGGATGGCAACCTGCTAGATGGATCTCACTCAGTGCATTACGTTGCATCATTATGAGCAGTAGATGTTGCATACTCCACTACTCCGATAATGACCTGTACAGTAAATTTTGAAGGCAAGCTTGAGTTAAGCCCTTGGCGCAATATCAATTCCGTTACGTCGGACATAAGTTTATCTGCGAGATTATATACGGTACATCAGCTACACAAGCCTCGTTGCGTCATTAGGTAGACGTGGCGCCGTAACTTCAGCTTCTTCGTGTACGTAGCCTGAGAGCTGCCCACCCCTCTAACTGCTGTCGAGCCAGTCTCAGTAAGTACACTCATGGAAATAGAAAAAAGAACACATTGACACCGGTGTGTCAGACCCACCATACTTGCTCCGGACACTGCGAGAGGGCTGTACAAGCAATGATCACACGCACGGCACAGCGGACACACCAGGAACCGCGGTGTTGGCCGTCGAATGGCGCTAGCTGCGCAGCATTTGTGCACCGCCGCCGTCAGTGTCAGCCAGTTCGCCGTGGCATACGGAGCTCCATCGCAGTCTTTAACACTGGTAGCATGCCGCGACAGCGTGGACGTGAACCGTATGTGCAGTTGACGGACTTTGAGCGAGGACGTATAGTGGGCATGCGGGAGGCCGGGTGGACGTACCGCCGAATTGCTCAACACGTGGGGCGTGAGGTCTCCACAGTACATCGATGTTGTCGCCAGTGGTCGGCGGAAGGTGCACGTGCCCGTCGACCTGGGACCGGACCGCAGCGACGCACGGATGCACGCCAAGACCGTAGGATCCTACGCAGTGCCGTAGGGGACCGCACCGCCACTTCCCAGCAAATTAGGGACACTGTTGCTCCTGGGGTATCGGCGAGGACCATTCGCAACCGTCTCCATGAAGCTGGGCTACGGCCCCGCACATCGTTAGGCCGTCTTCCGCTCACGCCCCAACATCGTGCAGCCCGCCTCCAGTGGTGTCGCGACAGGCGTGAATGGAGGGACGAATGGAGACGTGTCGTCTTCAGCGATGAGAGTCGCTTCTGCCTTGGTGCCAATGATGGTCGTATGCGTGTTTGGCGCCGTGCAGGTGAGCGCCACAATCAGGACTGCATACGACCGAGGCACACAGGGCCAACACCCGGCATCATGGTGTGGGGAGCGATCTCCTACACTGGCCGTACACCACTGGTGATCGTCGAGGGGACACTGAATAGTGCACGGTACATCCAAACCGTCATCGAACCCATCGTTCTACCATTCCTAGACCGCCAAGGGAACTTGCTGTTCCAACAGGACAATGCACGTCCGCATGTATCCCGTGCCACCCAACGTGCTCTAGAAGGTGTAAGTCAACTACCCTGGCCAGCAAGATCTCCGGATCTGTCCCCCATTGAGCATGTTTGGGACTGGATGAAGCGTCATCTCACGCGGTCTGCACGTCCAGCACGAACGCTGGTCCAACTGAGGCGCCAGGTGGAAATGGCATGGCAAGCCGTTCCACAGGACTACATCCAGCATCTCTACGATCGTCTCCATGGGAGAATAGCAGCCTGCATTGCTGCGAAAGGTGGATATACACTGTACTAGTGCCGACATTGTGCATGCTCTGTTGCCTGTGTCTATGTGCCTGTGGTTCTGTCAGTGTGATCATGTGATGTATCTGACCCCAGGAATGTGTCAATAAAGTTTCCCCTTCCTGGGACAATGAATTCACGGTGTTCTTATTTCAATTTCCAGGAGTGTATATCGAGTGTGGGGGCGTGTGCCCTATCCCCGTCAAATAGACCAGAGCTGTCGTTTCCTAAATCGCTGCAGGCGGAATTCTGAATAGATACTTCAAATAGTCCTCGACTGAGTTTATTCGCTAATTACCATGATTCCCGCATGCCCCATAACAGCAGTCAGTTAACCTAAGGTTGGAAAATAGTGTCTGCTGTCTGGTTGGTTGATGTGTGGGAGGGGACCAAACTGCGAGGTCATCGGTCCCATCGGGTTAGGAAAAGATGGGGAAGGAAGTTTACCGTGCAGTTTCAAAGGAATCATACCGGCATTTGCATGAAGCGATTTAGGAGAAGCACAGAAAACCTAAATCAGGATGGCCGGATGCGGCTTCGAACTGTAGTCCTTCCGAATGCGAGTCCACCACCTCGCTCGGTGACCGCTATCTGTACCTAAACAGCGCGAACATCTTCTGATAACATTTTATTAAACTGACTGTCATTGGAACATTTTAAGACGTTGGCTATTATTGGACGAGGTAAAATTTCCCATTAATTTGTTTTCATTGCTGTACACTTTTCAGATTTATGCCAGTAATTCTTATCAGTGTATCATAGCTAAAATATAGCACAAACACAAGTTACGTTGTCGAAATAATTTACAAAAGAGGATTCAAATAAGTACAGTCCACCATTATGGCTATGCTTTGGTGAACGTCCTGGAACCCACCCATTCACGCATGCAATACTGCAGTCGCACTATTACACTGGTATGTACGCCAGATCCATTTAAAAACGGTTTCATAGCCGACATAAAATAAAGTGAGGTTTCAATTCATCCCATAACAGCTAAATGTTAAATATTCTGTCATTCAGTCACTTTGTGGTGACTACGGAGCCTGTTTCTAACAAAGTAATTTCGTTTTTGTGTTGTTGAATTTGTAACTATTTGTGCATTGTTTTTTCTAAGTTACGAACTGGGAACCAGTCCGGAATTTCCCTAAATGAGTGAAATTAATGTGCTGCCAAAGATTCAACTCTTTCACTAGATAGCTCTTACTTGATACCTTAGTCATGCAAAATTTTCAACGTCAACATTTATATTACAATTAGGAAAGTATCATCAACTGATTAAACTATATGAAATATAACTCTTCAGTATATAGTAGACTGCATGGAAAGAGATGCATCTTCTGGAACACTAAGGCACACAGCATACCGCATTTCTGCGTCAAAAATTTTTCAGTGTCGACTGCTTTCATTACAACCTCAGGTACCTTTCTAAATTCACTGGAAGCGTCAAACTCCCGTCTGGTATCATACATACAGCCACAAGCTTGGATTAAGGGAGATTAATTTACTTGGCCATCGCTACCAAATTCTACAGGTAAATGTATTTTCTTTGTTCCAGATAATGTCGAATTTGGGGACCAGTAGTAGTCGAACACAATCAGTTCCAGTACCTCGGAGGCAAAATACTCATGTACGTATTACGAAAGATGTAAGAAGGAGACTAGGACCGGTAAAGATCACAATTCCTTGCATGGAGGTGACCTAGTCTGTGGGGAAGCCGTAAAGGAAGAGAACTGAAGCGGCTGAGATGGGGTGTTACAGAAGATTGCTGAAAACTGGAGTGATAAGGAATATGGAGGTCCTCCGCAGATGAATGGGGAAAGAGATATGTGGAGAACACTAACAAGAAGAAGAGGTGGCATGACGGGATATGCATTAGTATTTCAAGGTGTAGCTTCAATGACACTGTAGGTAGGGGGCAAAAACTGAAGGTAAGCGCAGATATTTGATGTATACAACAAATAATCAACAAATAATCGAGAATGTTGCAAGTAAGTGCTACTCAGACATGAGGAAGTTAACAAAGATAAGGCAATTCTGGTAAACCACATCGTCAGAAGCATGATGGGAGAAAAAGGAAAAAACTCAGGTGATGGAAGTGCAGAAGGGAAACTCGCTATCTGGTTTTGACACCAGTCCAAACAAATTTCTTTTCTGATAATTTTCAGGGGCTTCAGAAACCATGTGGCAATAGTCCACTTATAAAGCATGTCGAATCGAAACACCTTTCAGCCGTCTAAATTTCCATTTGCTCTTTTATTGAGCAACCAGTTTCGGGCGAAATATTACGACTTCTTCAGGCCCCCCGACCGACATGTAGGAAGATTCCCACTTCTGGTGCAGTCGAAATGGGGGCCAAAGTTCAACAACTGGTATTCGTAGATTTCTACTTGACACACCGATCCCTTCGATCATCACTGACGACGGTCGGCTTGGTAAAGGCAGACTATGTTGATAATCACAAACGCTTTTATACCACTTGTTGTTAGTTGGTTTATTGGCAAGTATTTGCTAAATTTTCTCATCAAAGGTACGCCACAGAGACACACGGAACTTAGTATGAATAGAGGAAACTGTTCATAATACGTTTCCGACAGAAACGTATAGCTTTAAGGTCTATTAGAGACCTATTATGTTCTTACCTCTGTGCTTCGCTAACTGCACCGAAGGTAGAAATAAACACTGAGCCCTCTGTGAATAGCGCTAATTGAGATGAAGTCAACCTAAATTACCTGACATGGCGAGAACATGGAGGATTCTGGGCCAGCGTCGACAGAAACATTCAGCGTTAATGCTTGCCACAGGGGGGTCCTCTTCATAGTAGAATCTAAGGATTACCCGGAAATCAATGCTGAATATTAGAGTTTACGAGGGACCATTTGAGCTGTCTCACATTATCAAATACGTGGTGTTTATTGTTATAAGACGGTTTGTTGTCTTTCATGCGACAATGCTGAAGACCTCTCATAAAGCGTTATTTCTGTTGACTGCACTTTGAAACCAAACTGTAGAATTAAATTCTGATCTAAAGTTAATAAAAGTTAGGAACAGGTTTCGGTAGACTGTTGACTATGAAAACATTTAAGACTTACACATTCAATGAATCTTCTGCAGATATTAAATGGGGCGTGGAGAACAGATTGCAGACTTGAAACCATGTAGATTTGAGAAGGTGAGAGTGGTTTCATTATATAATAATAGTGACTACTAGCTACGTGTCAAGCAAGCTGTTAGAAGAATATGTAAATAGGAGTTCAAAAGAAAGATGAAAAATACTGAGTGAACGATAACTGATAGTGACAATGAACTTTATTTAGATATTGGGAATTTCAGTGTAAATGTTACTGTTATTTTAAATATCTAGGTGTAACTATACTTGTGACAGCAAGTGTGTATAAAATACAAATAAGACTTACCTAACGACAAGTGCAGCTATAAAGTAAAACTATACAGGGTGGTCCATTGATCGTGACCGGGCCAAATATCTCACGAAAACGAAAAAACTACAAAGAACTAAACTTGTCTAGCTTGAAGCGGGAAACCAGGTGGCACTATGGTTGGCCCGCTATATGGCGCTTCCATAGGTCAAACGGATACTAACTGCGTTTTTAAAAAAATAGGAACTCCCATTTTTATTACATATTCGAGTAGCACGTAAAGAAATATGAATCTTTTAGTTGGATCACTTTTTCGCGTTGTGACAGATGGCGCTGTAATAGTCACAAACATATGGCTCACAAGTTAAGACGAACAGTTGGTAACAGGCAGGTTTTTTAAATTAAAATACAGAACGTAGGTACGTTTGAACATTTTATTTCGGTTGTTCCAATGTGATGCATGTACCTTTTTGAACTTATTTCTAAGAACGCATGCTGTTACAGCGTGATTACCTGCAAATACCACATTAATGTAATAAATGCTCAAAATGATGTCTGTCAACCACAATGCATTCGCCAATACGTGTAACAACATTCCTCTCAACAGCGAGTAGTTCGCTTTCCGTAATGTTCGCACATGCATTGACAATGTTGTCAGGCGTTGTCGGTGGATCACGATAAATATCCTTCAACTTTCCCCACAGAAAGAAATCCGGGGACGTCAGATACAATGAACATGCGTGCCATGGTATGGTGCTTCGACAACCAATCCACATGCCACAAAATATGCTATTCAATACCGCTTCAACCGCACGCGAGATATGTGCCGGACATCCATCATGTTGGAAGTACATCGCCATTCTGTCATGCAGTGAAACATCTTCTAGTAACATCGGTAGAACATTACGTAGGAAATCAGCATACACTGCACCATTTAGATTGCTATCGATAAAATGGGGGCCAATTATTCTTCCTCCCATAATGCCGTACCATACATTAATCCTCCAAGGTCGCTGATGTTCCACTTGTCGCAGCCATTGTGGATTTTCCTGTTTGTGTTACCGCTGTTGGTGAATGACGCTTCGACGCTAAATAGAACGCGTGCAAAAAATCTGTCATCGTCCCGCAATTTCTCTTGTGCCCAGTGGTAGAACTGTACACGACGGTCAAAGTCGTCGCCATGCAATTCCGGGTGCATATAAATATGGTTCGGGTGCAATCGATGTTGATGTAGCATTCTCAACACCGACGTTTTTGAGATTCCCGATTCTCGCGCAATTTGTCTGCTACTGATGTGCGGATTAGCCACGACAGCAGCTAAAACACTTACATGGGCATCATTTGTTGCAGGTCGTGGTTGACGTTTCACATGTGGCCGAAACTTCCTGTTTCCTTAAATAACGCAACTATCCGGCGAACGGTCCGGACACTTGGATGATGTCGTCCAGGATACCGAGCAGCGTACATAGCACACCCCCGTTGGGCATTTTGATCACAATAGCCATACATCAACACGATATCGACCTTTTCCGCAATTGGGAAACGGTCCATTTTTACGCGGGTAATGTATCACGAAGCAAATAGCGTCTGCACCGGCGGAATGTTACGGGATACCAAGTACTTATACGTTTGTGACTATTACAGTGCCATCTATCACAAAGCGAAAAAAGTGGTCCAACTAAAACATTCATATTTCTTTACGTACTACACGAATGTGTAATAAAAATGGGGTTCCTATTTTTAAAAAAACGCAGTTGATATTCGTTTGACCTATGTCAGCGCCATCTAGCTGTCCAACCATAACGCCATTTGGTTTCCCCCTTCAAGCTAGACGAGTTTCGTTCTTTGCAGTTTTTACGCTCGATGCTTATTTCTTGAGACATTTGGCCCGGTCGCTGTCAATGGAACCCTGTATATGAAGAATGGTATCTGTTTGCAATTCGTGCAAATATACAGTTTTATTTCAAATTTTGCACACTTTACCTTCAACACAATAGGAAAACCAATGTCTACATATAATTTCGTAATGTGATATAAAACATATTGTATATAATATATAAAGGGGAAATACTGTTACAGAACTTTTATAAATGTTCTTGGCCGATTTACTTTAAATTTCTTCATGACCCCCTATTGAATATCTATTCAGACATCGGTTAATAATTTGCTTTTGCTATCTATATATATATTTCTTAGCCGGCCGGTGTGGTCGTGTGATTCTAGACGCTTCAGTCTGGAACCGCTTGACCGCTACGGTCGCAGGTTCGAATCCTGCCTCGGGCATGGATGTGTGTGACGTCCCTAGGTTAGTTAGGTTTAAGTAGTTCCAAGTTCTAGGGAACTGATGGCCACTGATGTTAAGTCCCATAGAGCTCAGAGCCATTTGAACCAGTTATTTCTTACGAAACCAATAACACGAAAATTCAAAAAAAAGAATGGCGTTGGTTGGATCGCAATACCTGAATTACATCCAGAGAAATTGCAGATTGAATCTGACTCTTGAAATAAACGTAATGCGCGGCTATTGCACATGCCGAGATGCAGGCGCTAATCCTATGTTGTTCGCAATTATGATGTGATTTACGTACTACGATGTAAGAAACCCTTTACTTATTGCCGTTTACACTTTTATTAAGTTGGCTGGAAACAATAAGATGCCTGGTCACACACAGTGAAAAATAAGGAAAGGATTTGCTCGTTCGTGCTTTATTCATCTTTACTACGGTACTAGAATGGGCTTAACTGTAACGAAAAACTGAATATCACCGACTGGGGAAAACATAATTAACGGCTAACCAAATATGCAACAGAGGGGTGGAAGGTAGTTGTATGTAGTTCTGTGACTTGTCATGTGTATTGTTGCCAGTTCACTTAATTCCAGTGTAAACAGCAGTAAGTACAGCTTTTGTTGCATCATAGTACGTCAATCACTTCGCAATTACGAGCAACGCTTGCATCTCAGGATGTGCAGTAGCAGCGTTTTAAGTTTATTTCAAGCGTCAACTTCGTGTTGCAATTTATTGCCGGCCGAAGTGGCCGTGCGGTTAAAGGCGCTGCAGTCTGGAACCGCAAGACCGCTACGGTCGCAGGTTCGAATCCTGCCTCGGGCATGGATGTTTGTGATGTCCTTAGGTTAGTTAGGTTTAACTAGTTCTAAGTTCTAGGGGACTAATGACCTCAGCAGTTGAGTCCCATAGTGCTCAGAGCCATTTGACCCATTTTTTTTGCAATTTATTGGGATGTAATTCACGTATTGCGGTGCAACCAAAGCCATTCCTTTTTCCAATTTTTCATGTTAATGTTTGGGTGAGAAATAATACTGGGTGTTCACGTAAAAAAACATTAATGCTCAAAATAGTATTTGCTTACTTTTTAGAATGAATCATAGTTTTTACTTTCGTGAGCCCCTGCCTTACATCCTTGAAAGTCTTTTCTCAATGTCTATTATTGTTCCAGAGATATTTGCACTGAAACTTTTACCTCTCTCTCCCCCCCCCCCCCAACTCCCCCTGTTACCAAGTTTCAAAAAGTACTTCACCGATTTACTCAAAGTTCTACATTCAGATGAAATAAATAAATAAATAAATATATATATATATATATATATATATATATATTACTTTAATTTATAATATAACAAAGAATCAGATCATAATGTATCCATAGGTGAGGACATATTCATTCACTGTATTCCGCTGACAATTAATGATCCAAATATGCCCTTCGATTTAAAGGGAGTGTCTCCTGGTGTAACCAATAGCTCCTTCAGATTAACCCCTCCAAAACTCAGGCAATAATTATAGAACACACCTTCCGTTTCCTCACCATTTAAGACCGCACCATCCAGCTAACTGCCTTGGACTAACCTTCGACCGTCAACTAGCGTCTGAATCTCACCTACTAGCCACCCAACAGAAAGCCCACAGTAGACTACTAAAATCACTAAAACTTGCAACCGGCCGATCGCGGGAACTGCACCCCTCCACTGTCCACACGTACAAATCCCGGATCCAATCCCACTCTCCGAAGTTCTATAAGTCCATTCAGATCCTCGAACACCATGCTCCCCTCCTGGCTTTCCACATCCATTTGCCTCCCGCACAAAGATCCTTCGCCAGCTCATCAGATTCCCACCTCTCCTTACCTACATTAAACACCTCCGAGTAACCTACACCATCCGTATACTCCACTCCAACAATTCTACTGTGCCCCCCTCCCCTTCTCCTTTCGAATCCTAGTGTGCTGCCGCGCCTCTACCTACACATGTCTTCAACCCTTAACCTGCACGCCCACCACCTCTACTCCCAAAGAAATTTCAACCATTTTCCTCTCCCAGACCACGAACTCTGCCCCGACAGATATCCGTCTTATCAACTCTGAACCCTTGAATAATTTTAACAAAACCATTGGCTGTAACTGAAACCAACGTCGTTTATTCTTTTTAAAATATGCTACGAGTTTCGACATCAAATGGTGCCATCTTCAGGCCCCAAGCGCGACCTGCCATCCACAACCGTTTACATGTGCAATGAACAGAATCGTATGCAGCGGGTAAAAATTAACTGGATTCCGTACCTTGCGTGGCAATAACAAGGCCAGCATGGTCAGATGACAACTGCAACGCTTGGGTCCGGAAGACGACGCAATGTGATGTCGAAACTGGTAGCATGTTTTAAAAAGAGTAGACGACTGAACCGTGATTTATTTTCAAAGAATATTGTTAAGAATTTATTTTATTTACTAACGATTCATCAAGAACATCACACATTTAATCACACTATGAAAGTAGTTGCCAGGGAGTAACTGATGAAATCATAATCAAATTTCTTTTAACAAATGGCAATTTTATTCACTTTAATGGTGCCTAAAAGCATTTTTTAAAAGAAACGGATTTAAAATTATAATCAGAAAGCACCCTCTAAATATCAAGTTACAATTTATTCAGAGGCAGAAAGAAACATGTTTTGACTGTATGAGCTTTCGGGCAGAGAACCTTGCCGCTCCCTTTTGACACGGTCGTAGTTACGACCGCTCACAACAGCCTCTGAAAGACTAGACTGGTGCAAATCTGCAACACACCAGATTACTTTAAAAGTTTTAACAATTCACACAAGCACACAAACTATGCACCCCTGTAGGAGGAATGGAAATGGTACAAAAGACTAAAAACTAAAATATTAACTTTGCCACCGACGCTGCAACTTAATTTTAACTCCTAAGAAAAGTATTACGGTGAAAGGGTGGCAACTTTCCATACTAAAATGATCATTTAAATAAAAGCCCATAAATGCAATCTTATATAAAATGCTAAAAGTTTGGCCAAAGAAGTTAAGATGCTCTGCAGCATCTCAAGATCATAGGCAAGATCAAAACATTTCAGGTACTGGGCCGTTACACAACAAGCAATAAATTCGTTAACACACCAAATCCGACAAACATTACAGAGGCAGCTCCGAACGTATGGTAGATTGGTAGGGAGATTACCGAACAACCTGAACCGCAGGTAGCTCTAACCCGCCCCTACTCCACAAAGGAAAAACGGACCACCCAATTCATAAGCAACCACCTTACTGCGGGTGGGCAAACGGAGAAGAATGGTCGGACGACCCCAAAGCAAAACAGCTGGTGACCCCACCAAGAAAACAAGTAGAATTTAACAATAGTAAATCAAACAACATATCACCAACCACTTAACTTCTAATAAACTGCGATTTCTCGAGAAGACCTGGCGCAGCACCCCCAAATCGCTCTCCCGAACCGTCCGCTGACAGCCGCTTCAACGGGCGCAGGAAGGCGCGCCGATCTCCCGTCTCACGGCGTCGCAGTTCGCACCAACCAGACTGATGTCATGGGTTGACACCTATTGCTCTCGTGTTGACCGCGAAGTCACTACCCCTCGCTATACGCCGCGGCCCACTGGACTCACGTGGCGATCTCACATGCGCCGACGCTCAAGACGGACAAGTCATTTTGTGTCTTGTAAGGTGTCAGGCAAATCCAACACCTTCCATGAAAACCCTAACATGATAGCAAATCCGACAGTATGTGACATAGCTCCGATTAAATCCTGACATTAAATTAACGAAAGTAATATGATCAACGAGTGAGCAAATTGAATACCACAGACAAACACAAGAACGCTAAACGCATGTCATACCTTCCCATCGTGAAACAGACGCAGTTCTGAGGGGAGAAACGAGAACAGAAACAGAGAGCAGAATCGTGTAGGCGAGGAGGCCCTACGATAAGGGGCGGACACCCACGTCGCCAGCTGACCGCCAAAACCACCCACCAGCCCATGTTAAAAGATAGAGCGCTCCAGAAGAACAGTATAGATCTTACGATAACACTAAAAGGCCCACACCACCTGCAAGTTTTAGCGTTGATACTTTTTCGCGTCTCTGTTACGTTGCAAACGTTAAAAACATTGCCCCACCACGAAAAGTATAACGTTTCTCATTGGATAGGCTGAATTTTTGCAGGCGGAGCTTAAGGTTAACATTGAGACCCTGATTGGTCAGTTGAAAACACGCCCAGATAGCTTTTTTTAAACCAACTTCGGTAAATTGTATTAAGGAGAAGTTAGAAGGGAGTTGCTTCCGAGATGGCGAAGTGTGGAGCTTCGTCGCCTGCCGCCCCCTGACGCTGCCTAACCAACGACAAGGTAATGAATGCACGCAATGCCGCAGAAGTCTCAGCTGTTACATCCCACTTTTTCGTAATACTAGTGTCAATTGTCAATAAAATCTCATGGTGTTCACATTTGCTACTTGAAGTAAAAATCTGAAACGCGATGATTTTTCTGTTATATAATTACTGAGAAGCCACATCAGCCACTGTAATTTACGACAAGTTATATAAGTAATTAAAGATAATTGAGGGTCACTGTAGATCATTTTGATAGTTTTCGCATTTATGAAACTTAAGTTAAATCTAAATTATAGATGTGATATGGCATAGGTCGTCCTTCGATCCATTGTAGAACTTGGAAACCCAATCAGGGAATATTCGTTCACATTTTTGTTGAACACAGTTGGCTTTTATCATCCTGTATAAAAATATTTCCTTTCATCAATAGTGCAATTTATAAACAATGTTTCGTGAGTAGAAGAAAATTTCCAATGGTAAACTTAACTGCTTTTTCGACGTTATTTTACCAGCTAACTAACAATAGGAAAGCCTTGAACCGATTCCACTAAATTTTGTTAGTATTAAGATTCTTTTACAGGGAGGGCAGTGGAGCTGACGCTGAAATCATTAAATATTTGATTATATCATCGCTAGTCTCACTGAACTGTTCTGAACTCTACATGTCATGTCTGGTCTGGGCTCTCCTTACCAGCAACAGGTCCCAGGTTCAAACTAGTCAATTCCCTAAAAAACACACTCAGGGCATTGTTGTGCGAAAGTGGTAGGGAGACACGACTTAGAACAAACAGAAACCACGCAGAATGTTAGAGTCTCAGTGCGCGACCGTCCAATCGATCGATCCAACCACCGATGTCCGTTGCCCGAGCAACTCTAGCAGACTGGCGGCCTAACGCGCAGACTCAGATGCAGGACCGACCCGACCGGGCGACCACTCGCTGAGCTCTCTCACTGGCGTAGTGCCATCCTTAAAGGTTGATCCAACGAAAGACATACACTCCGGACGACAGATACTAACTCCCTCACAAATGCGGACGAGAGACAGACTAACAAGCTGGGGACGAGAGACTGTCCCAGACTGACAAACACACCACTGGCGAGTTTTTTTTTTTCTTTATTGAATTTCCCCCCCGAAGGAGGCACGCTGGCAGCAGCTTAGTACGGTGCTCTACAGCCTACAAACTTTTTTTAAAAAACGAAAGAAGAAAAGAAACAAGAAAAACAGGCGACCACTGGCGAGCTCATAGTGCCCCTTAAATGCACGTGAACAGGCAACCTTTTCCCTATCCTACCAGGGAGAGACACCAAAGCTGCGATTGCCACCGCCAGAAATGGAGGGCGACTGCTTCACACTACGCGCTGCGGCGCGCTCTTCAAAACAGCCATTCAAGTACTTCATGTCTGGTTGCAATCCCACTTTCCTTGAAGTATTATCAGAAACTCTAAACCCATCCTACCCTATTCACATCCCCCCACTGGGCCCCCTTCCCGTTCTCCACGCATCACCCGTTTCCCCTCCCCTGTAGCCCCCCCCCCCAACCCTTTCTACTCTGACAGCTATAGCTCCCAATACCAGTTGGCCCACCTCTCCTTGAACCCCACAACTACTCCTGCCTGGTCACCACCTCTTACCAGTTCTCCATCCTCACCACTACCACTCCCTATCTCCCTCCATACAAACCCTTCTTTCTCATCTACAGTCCACCATTCCATGGCATGTCGTATTCAGTTTTAGTGAAAGTGCACAGTGCTCCGTTTTTAATGGTCAGTGTATCTTCTGCGGCGTTAGTGTTTCTCGTCCGTCTGCTTAGCTGAGTGGTAACGTGTTCGGCTCCCATGCAGCGGGCCAGGGTTCGATTCCCGGGAGGGTTGGAGATTTTCTCCGCTCGCGGACCGTGTGGCGTGTCCTCCCCAATATCCTTTCATCCTCATCACCGGCACGCAAGTCGCCCAATGCGGCGTCAACTGAAATAAGACTTGCACTCGGCGGCCGGACTTCCCCGGATGGGACCTCCCACCCAACAATGCCTAACGTGTTTTTCAAGTGTTTAGTGTTCTTCTAGTGATTGTCAAGTGTTTTAACTGTGCTGTCTGTCCACATTTGATCACTGTTTTTCAATAATTCGTGAAAAGAGCATTGTATTATTTACATTTCTCCCATTCACGTCACCTTTTCAAATTTATAGCGCATGTGTCTACGAGTTGTGTTTTTTTTTCTTTTTTTAGCCTCTAAGTCAGCGAAACGTCTTACTGGCTAAAGAGCGGGTTATTTGTATCGCTGCCGGCTCCCTCCTTCCCCCTCCTCCACCGCCTAAAC
The DNA here is from genome assembly GCF_023864345.2 of Schistocerca serialis cubense. Taxonomy (NCBI): domain Eukaryota; kingdom Metazoa; phylum Arthropoda; class Insecta; order Orthoptera; family Acrididae; genus Schistocerca; species Schistocerca serialis. The sequence goes on along the minus strand of NC_064642.1, from coordinate 317,464,915 downwards.
TGGGCGTGAGAAGATGACCCCATGTGGCTTGCATTCGCTGCCTCATACAAGGCACAGGGCAAGCCACTTCGGCTGACAGATAGTCACAAATAAATATGAAAACATTTAAGAGGGGTAGGACGTCAAACGGGCCGACTTGGAGCAGGAGAGGCACCACAGTACGTTTTAATTTCCACCGTCTATAATTTTACAAATAAATTCATGAAACTTTCTCAGCATGACCAGGAAGGATTCAGAATTCACACTCATAGCAGTGGAAGTTCGAAAACATAACACAATGATTTTTGTTACATGTGAAATTTCATCATTTTTTTCACTTACTAATGTCAGGATTTGTTGCTATAGGCACACTTTTCTTCATAAGTAAGAGACATACTTAGATGAATTTTGCACAGCATACAAGCAAAACTTGAAGGTGTATTAAACTCTTCAATTTTCCAAATCTATTAAAAACTGGTAAAAATTGAGGTAATTAACTACAAAATTTATGTTTTTTCTAAACATGAAGTTTAAAATACAACAGCTCATTCGTTTTTTCATAAATTAAATAAATTCTAGAGTTTCATACACCTGTAAGTATGGTATGTATGCTGTGCAAAATTCATCGAAGAATCTAACTTATGAAGAAAAGTGTACCTATAGCAACAAATGCAGAACATATGAATGTTTCGTACTGATCGGAATCGTGGAACTTGTCGCTATATTCTATTGTTGTGGACGACAAGTCAGTGAACCAGCTGTCGTGCCCCAAATAGCTGCAGAGCGTGGGCGGATGGGCCCGGCAGTTGTGACGTCAGGCGGACCCACGCTGTGATGAATGGCCGCAGCAGCCGGCCGGACAGCCGGCGGCCCGCCGCACGCGACGGCTCCAGATCGGCGCTCGGCCGCCGTAATCCGCTGCACGCAACCGCCATCGAGCCCTGCGTCACCCGCTTCAATAATGCAGCTCCCGCCGGGAAATGGAATTTGTACGTCCCCTGTTGCTGAAATTAATGTTCACGAGAGCACCTGGCAGCTCGTGGGCGGCAACACTCCGTGGCAGTTCCGGATGACAACGTACATCACTTTGTCGCTCGGTCACCTAAAAATCCTCTGTGACTGGCGGTGTTCGAACCGTGCATACAAAAAAAAACTATACTGTTGGCCATCAAAATTGCAGTATGAGGAAGAGAGCACGGAGGAAACATAAAATTGTCTTGCAGTGTATCACCTGCTGGGGTATGGAAATCATTTACATTTGGTCGTAACATGATCCAGTTACGCACCGGTTTTCCTCTTAAAGGAAACCCACCCGAATTTTGGTTGATTGTGACAGAACTGATACCGACATCCAACAAATACATAAAGTACTAAATCGACTTCATCCGAAAATGAAATTTACAATGGAGTCTGAAGCCAACAAATCAACAAATTTTCTAGACCTTCAAATGGTTCAGATGGCTCTGAGCACTATGGGACGTAACATCTGAGGTCATCAGTCCCCTAGAACTTATAACATAAAACTACTTAAACCTAACTAACCTAAGAACATCACACACATCCATGCTCGAGGCAGGATTCGAACCTGCGACCGTAGCAGTCGCACGGTTCCGGACTGAGCGCCTAGAACCGCTCGGCCACGGTGACCGGCTTTTTAGACCTGTCAATTATCAGCGTCAACAACACATAAAATTTTAAATTTACAGGGAAGTCACAACGACAGATAACGTTATCAATGCAAAATCATACCATTGGGTCGCGCGGCATTAGCCGAGCGATCTAAGGCGCTGCAGTCAGACTGTGCGGCTGGTCCCGGCGGAGGTTCGAGTCCTCCCTCGGGCATATATATATATATATATATATATATATATATATATATATATATATATGTATGTATGTATGTGTGTGTGTGTTTCTTTTTGTCCTTACGATAATTTAGTTTAAGTAGTGTGTAAGCTTAGGGACTGATGACCTTAGCAGTTAAGTCCCATAAGATTTCACACACATTTGAACAATATCATACCATTGGAAAGAACATAAATACGCATATTTCCATACAATGCTTAACAAGAGGATTAATCTGAAACTTGAACAATCGGCCGTACACAAAGAAATTGCCGTAGTCAAATATGTAGCCCAACAGAACGATTTCCACCCAGACACAGTAGTTCAAGTCTTTAAAAAACACTCTAAAAACATACAACAAAATCTATCAGTAAGAGAACCACCAACGTACATGAAACCTCGTACAAATTGATGATACATCGAGGAAACCTATGTAATAAATCAAATGTATTACTAAAAAATACAACAGTAAAATTCGGTTCTCTCACCAACAATATCTTAAAGTTACGAATCCACTCAGGGAAAAGGAAACCGTCAGTTGACGCCAACACACGGATATATAAAATCAAACATAAAACTGAAAACTTTTACATAGGTCAAACAGGACGAGATTTCGACATTACATGTTGAGAGTACACTAGAGACTACGAGAACAATGTTTTTACTTTTTTGAAACCCTTAAAATCCTAGGACCACAAAGGATAACGTATAGAACAAGCAATGAAAATCTTGAACGTAATGCCAAAGGGATAGCGATGAACGTTCTTGAAGAAATGGAAACATGTATAAGATACCACAGAAAATACTAAACGAACAAACAGACTTTTACAATAAAATCTGTACAGAACATTATATTGAACTCTTAAATTATGATAACGGATAACCACAGACACAACGAAAACAGTTCATAGTATATACAGGGTGATCCATTGGTAGCGACCGGGCCAAATATCTCACGAAATAAGCATCAAACGAAAAAATTACAAAGAACGAAACTCGTCTAGCTTGAAGGGGGAAACCAGATGGCGCTTTGGTTGGCCCACTAGATGGCGCTGCCATAGGTCAAACGGATATCAACTATATTTTTTTAGATAGGAACCCCCATTTTTATTACATATTCGTGTAGTACGTAAAGAAATATGAACGGTTTAGTTGGACCACATTTTTCGCTTTGTGACAGATGGCGCTGAAATAGTCCTACAGACGTATAAGTACGTGGTATCACGTAACATTCCGCCAGTGCGGACAGTATTTGCTTCATGATACATTACCCGGGTTAAAATGGACCGTTTACCAATTGCGGAAAAGGTCGATATCGTGTTGATATATGTCATTTGTGATCAAAATACCGAACGGGCGTGTGCTATGTATGCTGCTCGGTATACTGGACATCATCCAAGTGTCCGGACCGTTTTCCGGATAGTTACGTTATTTAAGGAAACAGGAAATGTTCAGCCACATGCCAAACGTCAACCACGATCTGCAACAAATGATGCCCAAGTAGGTGTTTTAGCTGCGGTCGCGGATAATCCGAACATCAGTAGCAGACAAATTGCGCGAGAATCGGGAATCTCAAAAACATCGTTGTTGAGAATGCTACATCAAAATCGATTGCACCCGTACCATATTTCTTTGCACCAGGAGTTGCATGGCGACGACTTTGAACGTCGTGTACAGTTCTGCCACTGGGCACAAGAGAAATTACGGGACGATGACAGATTTTTTGCACGCGTTCTGTTTAGCGACGAAGCGTCATTCACCAACAGCGGTTACTTAAACCGGCATAATATGCAGTATTGGGCAACGGAAAATCCACGATGGCTGCGACAAGTGGAACATCAGCGACCATGGTGGGTTAATGTATGGTGCGGCATTATGGGATGAAGGATAATTGGCCCCCATTTCATCGATGGCAATCTAAATGGTGCAGTGTATGCTGATTTCCTACGTAATGTTCTACCGATGTTACTAGAAGATGTTTCACTGCATGACAGAATGGCGATGTACTTCCAACATGATGGATGTCCGGCACATATCTCGCGTGCGGTTGAAGCGGTATTGAATAGCATATTTCATGACAGGTGGATTGGTCGTCGAAGCACCATACCATGGCCGCCACGTTCACCGGATCTGACGTCCCCGGATTTCTTTCTGTGGGGAAAGTTGAAGGATATTTGCTATCGTGACCCACCGACAACGCCTGACAATATGCGTCAGCTCATTCTCAATGCATGTGCGAACATGACGGAAGGAGAACTACTCGCTGTTGAGAGGAATGTCGTTACACGTAGAGCCAAATGCATTGAGGTTGACGGACATCATTTTGAGTATTTGTTGCATTAATGTGGTATTTACAGGTAGTCGCGCTGTAACAGAAATAATAACTTCGCAAAGGTACATGTATCTCATTGGAACAACCGAAATAAAATGTTCAAACGTACCTACGTTCCGTATTTTAATTTAAAAAACGTACCTGTTACCAACTGCTAGTGTAAAATTGTGAGCCACATGTTTGTGACTACTACAATGCCATCTACCACAAAGCGAAAAAAGTGGTCCACCTAAAACATTCTTATTTCTTTACGTACTACACGAATATGTAATAAAAAACGGGAGTTGATATCGGTTTGACCTATGGCAGCGCTATTTAGCGGGCCAACGATAGCGCCATCTGGTTTGCCCCTTCAAGCTAGACAAGTTTCGTTCTTTGTAGTTTTTTCGTTTGACGCTCATTTCGTGAGATATTTGGCTCGGTCACGATCAATGGACCTCCCTGTATATATCCTTCTATAGCATCCACTGACGTGGAAAAGGATCAAAAAGCTGTCACAAACTCCATAAAATACATAGATAGCATTTGAACGAGCAACACTACCCACCGATGTGGTCGTAAGTCAACAAAAACTAGAAATAACTACCTACATATGCACACACCATACGGCCATAACATGTAAATACAAAAAAATTAAGCAAATAACGATAAAAATCTATACATTATTCGCAAAATATCTTGACAATAGCATTTTTGTCCGAAATAGGAGTATAAAAGTAAAGAAAAAGATTATTTAACGGGTATAAGTGCTGATGTTTTTATAGTTGTACCTCAAAATGTATACACATCAATGTGTTGGTTATTTTTTGACTGTGTCCAACACTCTTCACACAAACAGGTCACGTAACTTACTATTTGATGTTTTCTACATGGTCGTAAATTCACCACTGAGTGGACTACGCCTGTCAGTAAAAACTAACCGTTTCTCATCCATGCATCCACTCATCCACACAACACCTGACGTGTTACCATGGGAAAAATAAGTATTCATGGCTTGCTCTTGCCACATATACCACACATACTTGCACACAGTAACCAATCTAAGAACATAGAAGGTATGTTTAGTAAGAAAAGCAACACTTTTTCTGAAAGCAGGTTGGTTTTATTCAGGATTAAAAAAAATAGTTCATATGGCTCTGAGCACTATGGGACTTAACATCTGAGGTCATCAGTCCCCTAGACTTAGAACTACTTAAACATAACTAACCTAAGGACATTACACACATCCATGCCCGAGGCAGGATTGAAACCTGCGACCGTAGCAGCAGCGCGGTTCCAGACTGAAGCGCCTAGAACCTACCGGCCACAACGGCTGGCTATTGAGGATTTCAATACACTATAGTATTACCAAAACTTTTGGCTACAAAACTCTGTTTTTCAACATAATCTCTGTTCAGTGTGAGACCCTTACGCCACCTTACTGGGAGGACTTGTATGCTCGTATGGTACATTTTCATCGGTCGACGTCGGAGTCAACGTCTTGCTGCATCAATCGGCTCCCCATTGTTCGCGTACTGCTTCCGGCGAAGAGCATCATTCATTGGGCCAAAAGGATGGAAGTCGGCAGGTGCGAGATTCTGGCTGAAGGGTGGATGAAGAAAGTCCAACGAAGATTCGTGAGCTGCTCTCGAGCGCGCGTACTCGTGTGGAGCCTTGCGCTGCCATGGAGAAGGAGGCGTTTGACTGCTTTCTTTTGGCGACAAACACTTTGCAGGAGTCACATCTGTGTGCGGCGGGCCGACACGTGGGAGTTCTGACAGATTTGCGCCACGCTGATGCGGTGGCGGCAAACGCTTCGCCCAACGACTCACCATGCTTCTGTTCACTGCCAGATCTCCAGAGAGAGTCTGCAAGTGCCTATGAATATCCGCGATGCTCTGCTTTTCTGCCAGAAGAAACTCAATGACACCTCCGTTGCAGGAACTATTTTGAAGATTACATACAGTGCCGCCACCTATCAGAACTTCATGAAATTATAACGGCTGAAGTGGGAGTATTCCACGATGTTCCAACACAATTGCTGTATTTCTTTCAACCGAAATTAGCAAAGAAAAAATGTGGTGCATTAATTATTGAACGCCCTTCATAGTACTCCTAATACGTGTAATTATTATTACTCTGTAAATACCGATGTAATGTTGTTCAAAACACTGTCCTAAGTACCAGTAGAAATATGTCCTTATTACATCCTGTATACAGGGAGATATAAAATGCGAAATTTAAGTTAAACTTTCGAAACGCTTTAGAAATTACACCACTGGTCAGAATGACGTCAAATTGCAACAGAATATTGTCAAAGAATGTGGAAGACGTATAGCAGAAGAAGAAAAAGAGTGTGAAAATTGATCAATAGAAGCGCTGGATGTGTCAGAATACGTAAATGAAAACACCTGTCATGAGCATGACCCACTGAAGTTGGTATAAACATGCCGGGTACATGGCTTTTCCTCATTTCGCGTCTGCGACGTTCGCCGTGACTGTCTCAATGCAGGATCGCGCTCTGCTTGTAAAGCTTTATTACAAGAATGGTGACTGTGGACACTGAAGGGTTTGTGAAAAGGCGTTGGTGCGATGACTGCCTTGGGTCTCGATAAAATGATTCGGAAATTCGAAAGCACTGGTTCTTTTCGTGTGCAACCTGGTAGGAGGAGGAAAGGAACTGATTCGACGTCAGTGGAAGTAGTGTCCACAGCAATGCAGGAAGTCACTAGTGGTGTCCATGGAGAATTGTCCGAACATTGGACGTAACTGTGGGCAAGGTGCGTAAAAACCTACGAAACATTCTTCTTTGCTATCCATTCAAAAATACCCATGTGCACGACGTACTTCCTGTTGACCTGCCTGCAACAGAGATCTTTGCTTTAGAATTTCTTGCTCGTGTGGAAGCGGACAATGATTGGCCGTGGAAGATTTTGTGGACAGACGAAGCCCACTTCCATCTGTTAGGATATATCAATACACAGAATTGTCAATATGGGCAACGGAAAATCCATACGCAAATCACCACTTCAGCCTGAGAAGGTCACTGTGTGGTGCGGGTTTACGGTATCATGTATCATAGGGCCATATTTTTTCGAAGAGACAGGTGTTCCGGTCCTGTTATCTGTACCGTCACTTTTAAGTGCTATGAGTGTATTTTGCGCAGCCACGTCATTCCAGCTCTCCAACGGCGTGACTGTGTGGATGAAATCATTTTTATGCAAGATAACGCACCTCCGCATATTGCAAATCCAGTTAAGCAGCTGCTGAAGCGCAATTTCGGAAATGCTAGAATTATCAGCCGCCATTTCCCTACAGCGTGGCAGTCCCGATCACCTGATCTTAATCCGTGTGACTTCTGATTGTGGGGCTATCTGAAAGATGATGTGCTCAGCATTCCGACGGCAAACTTAGCTGTACTGAAGGCACGCATTCCGCAACACATTCTGGACGTGGCCCCGGATACACTACAATGAGTTGTGGAACATGCTGTTTCTCGATTTCAACTTGTTGCAGAAAACGGGGGCCAGTATATTGGACATGTTTTCCGCCAGTTGCATGAAAATTAATAATGCGATTCGATTTTGATTGATGCTTTTTATGCGGTTTCTGCCTCAGGACAAAATGTTTCAAATGGCTCTGAGCACTATGGGACTTAACATCGGAGGTCATCAGTCCCATAGAAGTTAGAACTACTTAAAGCTAGCTAACCTAAGGACATCACACACATCCATGCCCGAGACAGGATTCGAACCTGCGACCGTAGCGGTCGCGCGGTTCTAGACTGGAGCGCCTAGAACTGCTCGGCCGTCTCAGGACACTTCAAAACCGATGTGACTGGAGCATTTTATGCGGTTTTTGGCCTCAGAATAATCAAAAACCGATGTGAGTGATTGTTTTTATGCGGGTTTTGGCCTCAGGACAATTAAAAACCGATTTTTCCCATCAGTTGTGATATGACCTCCTCGTGGTGGGTAGGCTTACGTAACAGTAATACACCTTTCCCCCCCCCCCCCCCCCATTTGCACTGAGTAGTACAGTTTGTTTAACGTCAGACGTACACCTTAGGCATTGTTGTATGTTTCATTTATCATTTGTAGTCGACCACTATTAAATTATGAGGCTTACAGTGACATCTATTGCTACATTTAGTAACTATTTATTTTTCTTCTGTCATAAGTTTTTCCCCTTCTCCGATAATATTCCGTCGCAATTTGATGTCATTTTAACCAGTGGTGTTATTTCTACAGCGGTTTGGAAGCTTAACTTTAGTTATAATCACACTGTATATGTCATTACGAGATAGTGATGATAAATTATTCACACTTCCTGTCAGCCGAAGAAACTTGTACCAGCTCACCCTGGAATTCGTCAGTGGCAGGATCGTGGCTTCTCAGGACTGTAATTTATCGTTCCGCGATATTGCTGCTCGTAGGAGTCCCAAGACTCTCATCATTGACGGATTCAAGAAAGCCGTACTCAAAGTTATGCAGATCTAAGTACTAGTATCTAAGAATATGGACGTATTGCTTACCGGCTGTTCAGGACCGTACAGTCACCTCACGTTCCTTGTATTAGGAAACGGGTATGTTTGCAGCAAAACAAGTATCCGAACGGTCAATATGACGTCTGGAGAGCGGCGGACTGTCACCATGTCACTCATTAACGCGGCTTTCACTGAAGGGGTGTAGGACGTGCTTTGTCCGTGGTGCAGCCAGGCGCATCACAGGAGTGACACTACGTGCTCCTCTCGGACGAGTCCAATTTCCGCTTCCAACAGCACTAAGATGGACGCACGAGGGACCGGGCGACGTTTAAACGTGGGACACGTTTACGCAGACCACTTGTCTCGGGAACCATTCTTGCTTGAGCGCTACCAACAACGGAAGATTAGTACTGGCGTCTCCTGAGGGCTCTCACAAACTTCACGGCACAAGCTCAGTGAACTTCTCAGCGCCAAAAGAACATATTTGTGTTTTTGCGCAAGGTGAGCTGCTAAGGAGAGTAACTTTTAGAATTAAAAATAGATAATTACATGTGACTTTTCAGGAGAATATCCTACGTTATAACGTAGATTTGCTTAATCTGAAAGCGTGAAAGTTACTTATTGAAACACGGCGATGGGGTACGTTTACAGAGTTCTGTTGGAACTCGTTTACGCAGTATTTTGCATTGTGAATCAAGGAAGCAGTTGGAAACGAAATCTAAAAATATAAATGCACAGAAGAATAAAAGGTTGAAGTTGCTAAAAATGCTACTTGAACCTAATGAATCTCAAACAGAAATAGTTAATTTTGTGACAGCAAGGGCTGATAAGGGAAAGAAGTTGCTATAAGCAAGAACAAAGACAAATTTGGATAGCCCTTCTTCGGATGTCCTCATTAGTGATCTTCTCAAAGACAGGTTTTCACATCGTAGCTCTTTCTGCTCTCCTGTCTTCTGCCATCGTCTACAGGTGGCAATTTCCGCTTCCCTTTATGTCGTCTATCGTATCTCCTCCTTCCTCACAACCCATTCTCACAAACTAGTCCTAAATCGTCTGCTTGCAAGCACTCCCGTCTCAACGGATGTCCCATCCAGTTTCTCTTCATTTTTCTTATAACTTGCAGCAGCCTGATGAAAAGGATCATAGCTGCCTTTGAATTTACTGCCTGAAACGATACAAACAATCCAAAAAAATCGAGACAGGGTGTAGTGCCTTGGATGCGACAGGTAAGATCACGACGACGATTACATTACTTTCTGTGTGCATATATCACAGTCCGTACGATGATGATCAACAGGACTTTAATTAACATTGAGACTTCTATGTAGTCCATGTTATGCTAACAGGTGAAAATTCATCAAAAGGTTTGCTAACTGCCAGTAAAATTATTTTATTTTGGCGTGTTCACTGATGCAAGTAAACCTGAAATTTTGTTCAGTGCCAATAAAACATATTTTGAAAAAAATTTTAGTGTGTTTTGTTTACTCTTTATTGTGTTACATGATATACGTAAACACAACCCCCATAGATGTGTAAGCCTGCCATATACTTGGGGCATGTTTATGCATTCAACTTCAGTCTATATAAAATTATTTTGCACTCTTAAATGTAATGTTGAGGTAGATGTGTATATATCACGTTATACCTTTATAACCATCTTACAAGACTAGGCAATTTTAAGCTCGATAAATGTAACCAAAAAATTTAAAAAGTCCGAAAAAGATCCGCGTAAATGGGTTCCCATCTCCCCTATCCCTGTCTGGAGGCACCAAGAGGGAAGAACGCGGTGAGACTGCATAAACGCCAGGCTTCTGGTGTGATGTTATGGGATGCCTTGGGTGCTCAACACGGTCACCTCTGGATCGCACAGCCGGTGATTTGGGCAGCAGGCTTTACACAGAAAGGTAAGTCCGATGGCTGTCTATCTTCATGGTATCCGTGACCTTATTTTTCAGCAAGATAATGTCGGGCCTGGTAGTCTAGTGGCGAAGTACGTCCCTGAAAACCGAGAGGTCACGGGATCAAATCCCGGCTGGACCGCGAAAAAATTTTGTGTCTGCCTTTAATCTAGCCTTCCCTCTCACTGAGGTAACGGGTCTCCAAAAACGACACGTGATTCGGATTCCACGTTCAACTGTAGGTATCCTATCCCCGGATAGATAAATAGGTTGCGCCAGGGAGCCGCATGTCGCCAAAGTGGCGTACAATTGAAAGACTTGCTCCCGGCCATACAGCCACACGAAATTAACCACGGTCCAGTAACACCGTAACATTATGCAGTAGCCACTCTCAGACATACAACACGTGCAATACCGCCAGTAGAGGGTATACAAAATGCGACCGGGGGGGGGGGGGACACGCCGAAAATGGAGCAGTCATTGTTGGTGGTTGTTTTCCGAAAACGGAGCGGTTTATCTGACGTCCAAGAGGGCACGATAATTCGCTAAATTCGCTCTCGGACCAAGGGTGGAAGCATTTCCGAAACGGCTACATTTGTGAAACCTTCATACGCTGCCGTGGTTACTGTGCATGGGAGAATGGCGCTATCCAAAACTGGCGCGGAGGCGACTGCGATGCACCACAGACCATAGATGACAGGCATGAACGACGGCTGCGGAAATGTGTACGGGCGAATACACGTGCAAATGTTGAGCAACTGACCGCCCAAATGAACCAAGGGGCTACTAATAGCGTCTCCTAAGCGACGGTTCTAACTTTTCTTCATACGGAACACCTCACAAACGCCTTGTTCAAACACCCACGCTGATTGTCACTCATCGGCATTGAAGGGTGGAATCTGCACTCCGATGCCGCAACTGGAGGTCCACTGGATGGTAACAGGTGACATTTTGAGATGGATCACGTTTTATGTTCAATCGGCCTGAAAGTAAACAAGTCGTCGGAAGGAGGGTGCATTATGGTGTGAGGAAAGTTTTCATGGCGTTCCCTGGGTGACCTCGTCATTCTCGTCGGAGAGCATGTCCACCACTACAAGCAGTTTATTTTTTCTCGGCACGGTAGCATCTACTAGCAGGAAAACGCAACGTGTCACACAGCTAGCAGTGCACGTGCGTGGCTGAAAGAGCACCAAAGTGAGTTTGTCGCACTCTCCTGGCCACAAAACTCCCGCATTTCGACCCAACCGATCGGGCTGCTCACTCCATTGGTCTTCTTGGGGGAAATCTAGTTCAGCTGGCCGCGACATAGCCCCACATCCCTGTCGGTACCTTCCAGATCGTCACTGATTTTCTTCCCGCACGTCTCACAGCGGTTCGCGCTGCAAATGCTTGTTATTCAGGCTTTTGACACGTGGTCTCTTTAATGTGACTGGGCAGCATATAACAAGATAACGCAAGACCGTAAGTTGCCCCTGCCGTCCGGTCCTGTCTCGGTACAATGATCGACTGTTTCCTGGCCAGAAGGTGCTCCAGAATACATACATACATACATACATACATACATACACCGCAAGCTACCGTACGCAGCACGCATCACGGTGTAGGGCACGTTGTACCACTATTAGTTATTCCCTTTCCCTTTCCTGTTCCAGTCGCAAATTGAGCGAATGTAAAACGATTGTCCGTATGCCACCGTATGAGCCCTAATTTCTATTCTCTTGACTTCGAGATCCTTATGCGAGATAAGTTGGTAGTAGTAGAATCGTTCCGCAATTAGTCTCAAATGTCGATGCTCCAAACTTCATCACTAGTATTTCCCGCAAAGAAAAAAATGGCTCTAAGCACTATGGGATTTAACATCTGAGGTCATCATTCCCCTAGACTTAGAACTACGTAAACCTAACTAACCTAACGACATCACACACATCCATGCCCGAGGCAGGATTCGAACCTACGACCGTAGCAGCAGAGTGGTTCCGGACTGATGCGCCTAGAACCGCTCGACCACAGCAGCCGGCTTTCCCGAAAAGAATACCTTTTTGAAAGTATTAGTAATTGCTAACGGGAGGAAGTAACTGCTACTACCTGTTATCAAAGAGTAACGTAGGACATTTACAAATGATACTGAAAGCCGTCGAGGTTCTTTGGAAAGTATGAGATTGGCCAGAAAGTCATTTCCAGAAAATTCACCCAAGGGAAATATGAGACCCAGTGGTTGCCAGATACCAGTTGAGTCAGATGATGACGTAGAAGCAGTAGAGTAGCGACGTGTCAAGATGTTCCCGCTGTACCAGTCATCCTCAGGTGAGGGTGTCAGACGATTGCACGCGGGTCAGGAGTGTTGCAAAACTGGAGGCAGACACGTGGAACACGTAATTTAAATTCTGTTTGTTTTCTGCGGTAAAATGGAAATAATGCGTGGCTAGGTCGTCCCGTCGGGTAGACTGTTCGCCTGGTGCAAGTCTTTCGAGTTGACGCCCCGTCGGCGACTTGCGTGTTGGCCGGCCGAAGTGGCCGTGCGGTTAAAGGCGCTGCAGTCTGGAACCGCAAGACCGCTACGGTCGCAGGTTCGAATCCTGCCTCGGGCATGGACGTTTGTGATGTCCTTAGGTTAGTTAGGTTTAACTAGTTCTAAGTTCTAGGGGACTAATGTCCTCAGCAGTTGAGTCCCATGGTGCTGTAAAAAAAAAATAAAAAAAAAACTTGCGTGTTGATGGGGATGAAGAGATGACAACACAACACCCAGTTCCGTCGGGCTGTCCACTCACTTACCAGCGGCGGACGTTTTCTACAATCATTATCTCGAAAAACATCTTTCATTTGAAACTCCATCTGCACATTTCGGTAGCTCAGTAGATAATTCCCTATCAGTCATTTTTTGCTTGCATTATATGTTTGTATTTCTGATTCATTGGTTTCCAAAGAAAATAAAGTTGTGTTATTCTAGAACTCTGTACTTTCACTGGTGGATCTCCATGATTATTCCTAAGAACATGATCTGAGGTAATTATTGTAATGAGACCTTAAATGTTTTTATAATATGAGCGTCCCGACGAAAAAGACGTAAACTAATATATAAAAATGAGTATTTCTTTGCGCATCTGTTATGGGTCCTACTATTCATTTGATTACGATGTAACACTGACGAGCTGTTGTACACGCACCCTTTAGGGTTTCTGAAACATGGCTGGTTCAAATGGCTCTGAGCACTATGGGACTTAACTTCTGAGGTTATTAGTCCCCTAGAACTTAGAACTAGTTAAACCTAACTAACCTAAGGACATCTCACATATCCATGCCCGAGGCAGGATTCGAACCTGCGATCGTAGCGGTCGCGCGGTTCCGGACTGTAGCGCCCAGAACCGCTCTGCCACTCCGGCCGGCTTTCTGAAACATGTCAAGGCATACTTTGGAGCATCATAACATCTTAACCACATCAAGAATATCAGTGAGGCACAATTTGTGGCAGGTATTAAAAGAATTTAGATTTTATTTTATTTTTAATTTTCTTTTTATTTTATTGGCCTCGTCATTGAGAGCCATTCATTGGAATAAGATGTATAACGCTATCAAAATCTTTATTGTCTTTCATTTATTTTATACATGTTAATCCGTATGTGTGTACCAGTTAGAGGCTGTTAAAACCTGTTTATTTACACATGACTCCCAATTAACGCCGAATGGTACTATTTGAGAACGCTGCTGATTAACCTCATTTGCAAATTTGGGAATGGTCGATGGCGTAGAATCGCAGACATACAGAGGAGCTTCTCACAAACTTCTATTGCTTGACAATGGCCAACATTGGGAAATAACATTGATCGACAGCCGAAAAATTCACTTGTATTTCCAAAAGATGTAAAATTCAAAAATATTATATATCCCGAACCACTTCAATAATTTTTTTCAGATTTAATATAATGCACAAGAAATAACTGGCTTTCTTTTACTTCGTAAACGTAAATATCTCTGCTTTGTGTGAAGTGCATCTACTGAGCAAGGAAAAGAGGCATTGCAAAGCATGGCGGGCACAGCTAATTAGATAAAACACGAGTCTGAATATGATATGGATGCGAAAGAAATAAGCCGTGTTCCTTTCCGATGGATAAGAGCCTGTATTCGCTTTAATCTATTTAGGGCAGACACGAACAATTTGATTCTGGATTTGTGGCTGGAAATTTTAATTCCTCTCCTAAAGGTCGTAATTAGGGCAGTTACACATAGATTCATGCCACGTTTCTTCAATAATAAAGGGTAATTCTAGTGATTCACTTCAAAATGTTACAGGACGATGTAATTTTTATTGAACTGAAGATAAACTAAAGACAGCTTTGTTGTTTCCTTGCGTTGTGCCAATGCGACAAGTCGATCGACTAAAGCTTTATCCCGCACAGAAGGCGCCGTTGAACCTTAGTACTGCATGCGTATAAGGCCAGAATATACGTTGACGGCAGAAAACGCATCACCAAAGTATAACTAATGCAGAGTAATGAAATTTCCGGAATATATTTGTCTACGTAACGTATTTAAGCGTTTAACTTTTTAAGACTACAGTTTAATGGAAGCGCGAGATAAGCCATGGCAGATGTTCAATGCTGGTACATTAATAACCGTGTAACCATCAGAGTGCTGAATATAAGCATGCAAATGTGAATGTATTGTATTGTATTGTATCGGTGCCGGATCTCAGTTTGTGGTATGGAGTTCCACGCCTGTTGCATTTGGTCGGTCAGCACAGCGACGGTTAATACACGTTGTGGATGACGCTGGAGTTGTCGACCGATGATGTCCCGCATGAGCTCGATTGGACACAGATCTGGTGATCGAGCAGACCAAGACAACATGTCGAGACACTGTAGGGCACGTTGGGTTACAACAGCGGTATGTGGAAGAGCGTTATCCTATTGGAAAACATCCGGTAGAATGCTGTTTATGAATGGCAGCCAGTACAACAGATCGAATCACCAGACTGACGAATAAATTTGCATTCAGGGTGGGTGGGTCAACCACGAAGTGCTTCTGCTGTCATACGAAATCGCACCCCAGATGTAGGTTCAATGTGTTTAGCAACCAGATAGGTTGGTTGCAGGTCCTTAACTGGTCTCCTTCTGATAAACACATGTCCATCACTGGCTCCGAAACAGAACCAGCTGTCATCAGAAAACACAATATACCTCCACCCTGCCCTCCAATGAGCTCTCGCTTGCCACCATCGAAGTTGCTGATGGCGGTCGTTTGAGATAAGTGGGATGCACAATATAGGGTGCTTGAAGTCATCCTTGAAGCAAGCGATTTTTAGTAGTTCTTTGTGACACTGTGGTGCCAACTGCTGCACAGATTGGTGCTGCAGGTGCTGTACGATGCGCCAGAGTCATACGCCGAACACATGGTCTTCTCCCTCGGGAGTACCACCTGGCCGGTCGGGGCCCTGTCTTCTTGCGACCATATGTTAGTCAACAATCATGTACGGTGGCTGCATTCCTGCTAACTCCTTCTGCAATATCACGGAAGGAGCATTCATCTTCTCGTAGCCCTATTAAACGACCTCATTCAAGCTGAGCGAGGTTCTGATACTGTCGCTCTTGTTGCCTTAAGGGCATTCTTCACTAACATCAATTCACCACGTCCACTCTCAAAAGTACGGTAAATAATGCTCACGGCCGTTACAGCATGTATTTAAATTAAACCTGATATGCATCCTCATTGTGGCAATACTAGCGCCACTGTTATGCGACTGGAGCAAAATTTGACTAAACATCTTTCAGGTGTACAAACACGCCTACCAACTTTCGTGTATGTGGAGATGTAACGCTGCGCTCTGGCGCACGGTACTTTTTAAAGCCTGTACTCTGGTAAGTTGACGGGCTTCACCTTAAAAGAAAGGATTTTGGTGTATATATGTTGACCGCGTGTACCTGAATGGAGGCAAATCAGACTTACACTCTCTTTGAAATAACAATGGTACGTCAAGCAAGCCCGAAATGCAACTACACGTCAGGATGGACAAGAAACAACACAGAAGATGCTACCAATTTGTTAATAATACGGTCGCCAGCCTAATTAGGCATTAACTAAGTTTCTTCCCTGTACAAGTTGAAGCACGTTCATGCCAAACAACACGTAATAATACTGCATAATATGGAAAATTTTAGAACCCGAAAATCTACTGAACTGATAATTTCACTTTCTGTACCAATATGGATAAACCATAAATACATAACATTACACTATAATGTTTACTACAACACTTCGCACTGTCCATTGATCTGATTAAAATCGGGCATAGGTTACCCTAGAAATAGCACTTTAGAAACACACAGTGTCAATTTTGATAAATGTAAAACACTGATAAATTTTGGTTTTTATATTGGCTTTAGCCTTGCTGGTCAAATCAGTTCAGTACACTTCTGAATTCAAATGAATAAGAAAGAGGGCGGGGGGGGGGGGGGGGGGGACCCTAAAACTGTTATGATCACTGTACTGAAAATTTTGATTATTGAAAGCATTAAGCACTCAAGATTTCCAATATATGAATTACTAATCTTTTTATCTTATTTTCTGCTCATTTAAATATCATTATATCTGCCTCAAAATAATTAAACTTCATTACTAAACCAATTTCAAACTTATCTTCCCACTTTGTCAGACCTATGTTATTCCTCTATTAATTCATAAACAAAACAGTTCTTTAAACATCATTCTAACATAGCTAGGTCTGCAGGTAATTATTATTAACACAAACATTAAATCTTCATCTCGGGACACTCGGATTCCACAACATGTGGAAAGGACCCTGTCTAGGTTAGTTGTGAGGATAATTAAATGATAGGACAGTTCTGGTAAAATTTAAGTTGTTATTGAACAGTATGGAACAAAAGTAACACTGGTCCACACGAATACAGTACTAAAAGTTTCAACCTGTTCGTATCGATGCGGCGGTCAGCAGGCGGCGAGATGGCGAGGCACAGAGCACACACACAATCACAGCAATGGCTCTTGATGTATCGGCACTTCGCTTCTTCTTAGCGTCGCAATACTTTTCCGTTTAGTGCCTATGGAATATTGCCATGCTGTATAGACGTCGGAAACGGCACATCCGAGGCTCAACGAAATCACGTTTTCCAGGAGAGCCTCCTCGACCCAGAACGTGTTGCTCAGATCAATGCCCAACTCCGACTACCACTGCTGAGCCCGTTATGCCGTACAGCGCCCGTGTGCATTTTCCCGCGCTCGCCTGCCATCCACCTTTTACCGCTCCCCTACAGACAGGGTATTCACCAGAGGTTTTGCATTCTACATATCCCAATACATTGCCTACGTATGGACTAGACGCACAATTACAACTTCGACATCTTACAATAGTTTCAACTTACATTTCAATTTTGTTATAATATTGCTTCAAATTTGACATAGATATTAATATTCACATCGAAAATTGTTTACAGTTTCTTTAACATAATGGCATGAAACAAAAAAGAAATGAAATCATATCATCGATTACACTAATTTATCGAAAATACAGAAGAAAAATTTTTATATGTACAATAGTACAGCGTTGTTGTTGTACAGTGTATGTGAAAAATGTGTGTGAAATCTTATGGAACTTAGCTGCTAAGGTCGTCAGTCCCTAAGCTTACACACTACTTAACCTAAATTATCCTAAGGACAAACACACACACACCCATGCCCGAGGGAGGACTCGAACCCCCGCCGAGACCAGCCGCATAGTCCATGACTGCAGCGCCTTAGACCGCTCGGCTAATCCCGCTCGGCTTTCGTTTATGTCTCACAACTCCTTCTTGGTACTGCGATTTTTTCCGCCAGAGTATTTCTCTCAGTTTTTAATGAAACGTATCGGAGCTGGAGCGCCGTTTTTGCTACAGGTAGGCATTTGGGGCGCTCGTGAGACTGGACGGTGATCACTCGTCGTTTCATTTACCCCCGTAAGGTAAATTATTTGCTAATAGCCCGTCAGTCTAGTTGCCGCTGCGGCGACCGGGCAACAGACTTCCCCGCCATCGAGACAGGCTTCAGTAACCTGTTATAGTTCTACAAGTTACTACCTGAGATTGGGAGGTATAATCACACCGTTTGATGTGGAACTGTTACATGACTGACGAATTATCAGCCGTCAAGTACACAGATACTATACACCACATAGAAGAGAAAAAAAACGGAAAGGAAGTTGGAATAAGGTCCCCACGACCTTTTATAAAGAGGATGTTATTAAATGGTAGAGCACTGCCACATAGCGCTACAGGCATGATGTAACCGTTCACAATAATGTCGAATGTTTTAATACGGCTCATTTCACTATTGCAACTACAATCGTATACTTAAATCATACAACAGCTAAAAATTTTTGCTAACAATGGACCAGATTTCTCCCTTGCATACCTGGGTAGTTTACAACCGGTAACTCGTCCCACAGCTTCAGAACAAGGAAAGGCTTTCTGTACATCCACGGTGACCATATACCAGTGAGATGCCTTCTGTCAGCAGGTAAATGCGTGGGCGAAAAGCTTTTGTACACACAACTGTGATATTACAGGAATGAAATATGCAAATCATTTTCGACAGTATGTCATACTCTCATCATGTTGTGAAAAACTACGAAAGATAGTCGACAGGTAGAGGATGGGTCCGTGGACAATAAATTTCATTTTCCACTAAATTGACGTTAAACAGTGTGTGTGAGAGGGAGAGAGAGAGAGAGAGAGAGAGAGAGAGAGAGAGAATCAGAGGAAAAACTGAGGTACAGTTAGTAAATGCACTAATTACATCGGCCAAACAATATTGTTTCGTTGTGCCAAGGATATAAATCCTTCCAAATACGTATTACAACTTACCACTTCTGCTGTAGATACCCCTCCATAATCGACTCGCTTCACAAAAGTGAACTACACTTTTGCAGTATCACGTTCCTTGCTTCTCATTTGTAATTTTCGCAGAGACTTGGAGCAGCTCATCTAGTTCAGAACAATAATTCGTTCTTGTGGTCTAGCTGTTCGAGATATTACTATTTATTCTTAGTTAAATTTCTAAAGCAACAAAGTACTGTCAACTGACGTAAGAATTTCTGGCCGGGTCATCCCGACAGCAAAAATGTCTCTGGCACCAAAGAGAAAGTGATTACAACATTGATGACAATTTACTGGGAGCATTGAATAAGTATGGGACACTGTCAGCCGATTTCGGTTGAAAAATGCGGATTTAGTTGTGGGACATCGAGAGATATTCCTGCTTCAGCTCCTAGAGTTTCATGAAGTTACGACCGGCAGCGGCTTTGTACGTAACCTTCCAAATGGCTTCTGTAACGGGGGTGTGTTCCAAGCAGAGAGCGGTCACTGGTCATTAAGTTCCTTTTGGTGGAAAACCAGAGCATCGCGGGTATTCATAGATGCTATCATAAAGTCTACGGAGGCCTGGCAGTGAAAAACTCACTATGCATTCTTGGACGAGGAGTCTGTCATCATCGCAACAAGATAGCACAAACTTGTCCGATCTCTCGTCTGTTAGCCGGCCACACACAGTTGTGACTCTCCTGCAACGTGGGAACGTGCGGTCAGTGTCATTCGAGGTGATTGACGGGCCAAATGCAAACACCTCGCCGCACAGCTGGACGTCCCTGTTAGTAGCACTGACGCACTTATCCGCCAGTTTGGGTACTCAAAGGTGTGTACCTGCTGGGTTAAAATATATATATACAAATGTGTGTGAAATCTTATGGGACTTAACTGCTAAGGTCATCAGTCCCTAAGCTTACACACTACTTAACCTAAAACACACACACCTATGCCAGAGGGAGGACTCGAACCTCCGCCGGGGGGAACCGCGCGGACCCTGCAAGGCGCCTCAGACCCGCGTGGCCCATGAGGACATACAGGCTCTCCCGATAAGGTGGAGTATGGCCGTCACAGAGAACGGAGTTCATGTTGAAAACCAGGATTTTGTAAGCAAAAGAGTGGGGAATAATGTGGTATATTGGAATCCTGAATGAAACCAACCGACTTTCGGATAAAAAAGTGTTTGCTTACTAAAAGCTTCTCGTGTGATGACAAATATAGCATGTTCCCGATTATTTGGTTGTGGATTATATGGTTTTTCAGCTTATCCGCACACAGTACTGCAATTTTTGGAAACCAATAATCAAAGCCTGATTTATTCTATTACAATTAGGACGAATATTTTCGTTCATAACACACTTATTTATGTGACTCGACGATGTGAGCCATAATGCCACAGCCGGCCGCGGTGGTCTAGCGGTTCTGGCGCTGCAGTCCGGAATCGCGGGACTGCTACGGTCGCAGGTTCGAATCCTGCCTCGGGCATGGGTGTGTGTGACGTCCTTAGGTTAGTTAGGTTTAATTAGTTCTAAGTTCTAGGGGACTTATGACCTAAGATGTTGAGTCCCATACTGCTTAGAGCCATTTGAACCATAATGCCACAGTCTGACATTCCAGAAATGATTTTCCGTTGCTTCTCATTTGATCTTCAGGTGAATTCCGTGACTCTTTCCATGTAACACGTCCTTGGCTGTTTTGTTGGCTATCGTAGACGAGGCGAATAAAGATTCTGTTGCGTAGCACACCGATCCATTAAAATGCTCTGATTTGTTGAATATATCTATGTTTCGACTTCCCGAAAAATGAGAAACGTCTACCACAAATAATGAATGAAAAACACAGAAAAAGTCTATTATTTCCCGAGAACGAACTGAAAGAAAGTGACACGAGAAACAGTGAGTTTTAATGGTGCAGTGCGAATAAGTAGTCAGTTTCCGGCGAATAACATGTAGATAATGCAATGGGCTTTCAGATGCGACATGTAGCGTGTTTTGTAGATAGCAGTTATACTAGTTTCCGTTAAAGACATATGTATTATGGATAATCCACGTTTTCCTATTTTCCGTGCAGTCTAGTCTGCAGGAAGGCAGGTAATATGGAACTTACTGTACGCTGAACTTCACAGAGAATTTAACGCTACCACGACCTAAGGGTACCATCTCCGTCTGTATCAGACTTATCATGGAGCTTCATAGCAGTGATGGGTTTTGCATGGTGCAACTTAGTTGCCCTACCACACCCTTCCTCACAATTCGTGTAACTTGACCATCATGAAACTTTTAGTTGTTAACTTATTTTCCAAATAATAACTTGTTAATTTTAATTTAGTTAATTATTCAATACTAGGAACTGTCGTAAGGAAATACATTCATAACATATCAATAATATCATAGGCGTTTGGCATGGACGGAGATACACGTTCCGGGTTGGACATCCTGCTACACGGGATAGGCCTGCGGCAGCCTAATGGGAAACTCCGGCAAGCCCGAGAGCCTGCGCACAGTTCGTCACAGCAGGCGTCTGACAGCGTGGAAAGGAGACGTCTCCTCACACTTATACAAGGTAACCTAGCTCCTAGCTGCGTCGATCGTAGTGTAAGTTAAAATGTTACGGCTAGAAGATGTACCTATGAAATCGACCTGTTTGTGCTTCAGAGAAGTAAATTAGAGCTTAAACTAGCTTGAACTAGACTTTATCTAGATGCACTGGCATTTCTTGATACAAATAAAAGTCTAACTTTAATATGTATTTATTGGCATGAGAATTATGCCCTGAACACACCTTGTAAGTTGGACGTATTATCTCGAGTAATATTCTTCATACATGTACCATTTCTCGTGGACACTCACAGTGACGAACGTTTTAAGTAGACTGTTAAGGTTTTTGTGGTGGTAACGCCACGTAGCGCTCTGTATGAAAATCGCTGGCTGTGCTGTGTGCAGTCTGTGGCTGGTTGGCATTGTTGGAATTTGCTATTGTAGTGTTGGGCAGTTGGATGTGAACAGCGCGCAGCGTTGCGCAGTTGGAGGTGAGCCGCCAGCAGTGGTGGATGTGGGGAGTGAGATGGCGGATTTTTGAGAGCGGATGATCTCGACGCGTGTCCATCAGAGAGAGTAAATTTATATATATATATATATATATATATATATATACATTGTTTGTTCTCTATCGAAATCTTTCATTTGCTGACTATTCCTATCAGTAGTTAGCGCCTTCAGCAGTTAGAATCTTATTTAGCTGGCAGTATCGGCGCTCGCTGTATTGCAATAGTTAGATTTTTGTGAGGCAAGTGATTCATGAAAGTTATAGGTTATAGTTAGTTCAAAATGGTTCAAATGGCTCTGAGCACTATGGGACTCAACTGCTGTGGTCGTAAGTCCCCTAGAACTTAGAACTACTTAAACCTAACTAACCTAAGGACATCACACACATCCATGCCCGAGGCAGGATTCGAACCTGCGACCGTAGTGGTCGTGCGGTTCCAGACTGTAGCGCGGTTATAGTTAGTCAGGGCCATTCTTTTGTAGGGATTTTTTGAAAGTCAGATTGCGGTACGCTAAAAATATTGTGCGTCAGTTTAGTATCGATCAGAATAAGTAAAGAGAGTAATGTCTGAGTACGTTCACTTTTGCTCAGCTGTTTGAAAAGCAAATAATGTAAGAGGTTTATCAGCACAGTCATTCATAAATTTTTCTAAGGGGACGTTTCAACGTATCTTATACACTGGAAAAATTGTAACAGATGATCAAAAAGTCAGTATAAATTTGAAAACTGAATAAATTGCAGAATAATGTAGATAGAGAGGCAGAAAGTGACACATCCTTGGAATGACATGGGGTTTTATTAGAACCAAAAAATTACAAAAGTTCAAAAAGTGGCCGACAGATGGTGCTTCATCTGATCATAATAGCAATAATTAGCATAACAACGGAAGACAAAGCCAAGATGATGTTCTTTACAGGAAATGCTCAATATGTCCACTATCATTCCTCAACAATAGCTGTAGTCGAGGAATAATGTTGTAAACAGCACTGTAAAGCATGTCCGGAGTTATGGTGAGGCATTGGCGTCTGATGTTGTCTTTCAGCATCCCTAGAGATGTAGGTCGATCACGTTACACTTGCGACTTCAGGTAACCCCAAAGCCAATAATCGCACGGACTGAGGTCTGGGGATGTGGGAGGCCAAGCACGACGAAAGTGGCGGCTGAGCACACGATCATCACAAAACGATGCGCGCAAGAGATCTTTCACGCTTCTAGCAATATTGAGTAGTGCGCCATCCTGCATAAACATCGTACGTTCCAGTAGGTGTTTATCAGCCAGGCTGGGGATGATGCGATTCTGTAACAAATCGACGTACCTCTCACCCGTCACGGTAGCATTTAAAAAACCAGAATCACGCATTTCCCTCAAGGAAAAAGGCCCGATAACGATAGATGAAAATCCAAGCCATACCGTAACTTTCCCGTCGTGCAATGGAGTTTCCACGACAGTTCTAGGATTTTCGGCCCACGTTGTGCAGTTGTGGGCGTTGACAGACCCTCGGATCGTGAAATGAGCTTCGTCGGTTCACAACAAGTTACTTAACCAATCGTTATCTTCCGCCATCTTTTGAACAGTTCATGATGCCGATGGATTTTGTGCGGTTAGCATCGGAGGGTATGTCTAAGTGCCAACCAAACAGTAGTTTATGGAATGCCGGTGCGATGTGCGACTGCACGAGCGCTGACTTCCCCGTGCATAGACGAACCCGCTACAGTCTCCATTTCGTCCTGGACTGTCTCAGCAACATTACGCCTTGTCATCGGTCAGTCACTATGGTGTCTATCGTCTAAACAACCTGTGGCTTCGAACTTCGAAATCATTCTCGCCACAGCTGCATTTGTCAACAGATCTTTATCCGTTCGAATCCCCATCCTATGGCGATAGGATCGTAACGCTGAACTAGTGCATTCCCCATTCTGATTATACAACTTCACTAAAAGCGCCTTTTTGGGTAACTTCAACATGCTGCGACTGCTGGCGCATCTGATTCTCTCTCTTATTACAGCTCCTTTTATACACGATTGTCATTCGCAGTCACTGACGTTTTGTTGTGCAGCGCCATCTGTCGGACATTTTGTGAACTTTTTTTTTTTTTTTTTGTTCTAATAAAACCTCATGTCATTCCAAGCATGTGTGTCAATTTGTATCTCTCTATCTACATTATTCCGTGGTTAATTAAGTTTTCAAATTTATACTGACTTTTTTATCACCCGGTATTTATTTGCGACATGCGTAGCGTCATTTGTTATAAATGTATATAACTGCGACCTTGAGGAACCACAGAAGGAAAAATGGTGATACTTATTGGTTTGGGTTGAACAAAACACTAAACAGTCTTGTGTTAATCACTATATTTCAAGCAAAATTGTCGAAGTCAATAACAGTTTCAGTTACATATATTAACATTTACAGATGTAGCCAAAATATGAGGCCACATAATGCGAGGTGACGTGCAACTAACGTAGAAACCAGCGCTATATCTCAATCGTACTTACAAAATGTTCGAAGAGAACAGATGGGAATAAATTACAAGATGTTATAAGGAAAAGCACGGGAACTAACGACGTCCGTATGGTCCTCGACACGTGCTGAATTATTAGTCGGGCGAGAAAGAAGATACGATTCAAGTACAGAACTTACGAACGCCAACTAGCGGCAGTTCCGCAACCATAATACGGCTAGATTGTGGCTTTAGTTTTAATTGATAGTCAACACAAAATATAAATGTGGTTAAGGAAGATACTGCACACACGAAACGCAATACAGCCCTACGCTGTCGTCGGGAAATGATCAGAATGAGTTTCACAAGAAAAACGCAATATACATGCGTAATGAATGATTAAGGTTTTCGTTACCAGCTCCACAGTTAACAGCTCGGCCCATCTAATGTGCTCGGAATAGCCATTATTTCTTTAGCAGCAACCGAAAGAGTGAGTACCTTTTCACACGGTGTTCACCTACTTCAATTGTATGAATAGCATTCAGTAATATAAGAACATGAACCCCATGAACCATGGACCTTGCCGTTGGTGGATAGGCTTGCGTGCCTCAGCGATACAGAGGGCCGTTCCGTAGGTGCAACCACAACGGAGGGGTATATGTTGAGAGGCCAGACAAACGTGTGGTTCCTGAAGAGGGGCAGCAGCCTTTTCAGTAGTTGCAGGGCAACAGTCTGGATGATTGTCTGATCTGGCCTTGTGGCATTGTAACATTAACCAAAACGGCCTTGCTGTGCTGGTACCGTGAACGGCTGAAAGCAAGGGGAAACTATAGCCGTAATTTTTCCCGAGGGCATGCAGCTTTACTGTATGGTTAAATGATGATGGCGTCCTCTTGGGTAAAATATTCCGGAGGTAAAATAGTCCCCCATTCGGATCTCCGGGCGGTGACTACTCAAGGGGATGTCGTTATCAGGAGAAAGGAAACTGGCGTTCTACGGATCGGAGAGTGGAATGTCAAATCCCTTAATCGGGCAGGTAGCAGATGGCAGGAGGAACAAGACTTTTGGTCAGGTGATTCTGGGTTATAAATACAAAATCAAATAGGGGTAATGCAGGAGTAGGTTTAATAATGAATAAACAAATTGGAGTGCGGGTAAGCTACTACCAACAGCATAGTGAACGCATTATTGTGGCCAAGATAGACACGAAGCCCATGCCTACTACAGTAGTACAAGTTTATATGCCAACTAGCTCTGTAGATGATGAAGAAATTGATGAAATGTATGAAGATAAAAGAAATCATTCAGGTAGTGTAGGGAGACGAAAATTTAATACTCATGGGTGACGAATTCGAGAGTAGGAAAAGGGAGAGAAGGAAACATAGTGGGTGAATATGGATTGGGGGAGAGAAATGAAAGAAGAAGCCGTCTAGTAGAATTTTGCCCAGGGCATAATTTAATCACAAAAGAAGGTTTTATACGTGGAAGAATCCTGGAGATACTAAAAGGTATCAGATTATATATATATTTCGGAACCAGGTTTTAAATTGTAAGACATTTCCAGGGGCAGATGTGGACTCTGACCACAATCTATTGGTTATGAACTGTAGATTAAAACTGAAGAAACTACAAAAAGGTGGGAATTTAAGGAGATGGGACCTGGATATACTGACTAAACCAGAGGTTGTACGGAGTTTCAGGGAGAGCATAAGGGAGCAATTGAGAGGAATGGGGGAAAGAAATACAGTAGAAGAAGAATGGGTAGCTCTGAGGGATGAAGTAGTGAAGGCAGCAGAGGATCAAGTAGGTAAAACGACAAGGGCTCGTAGAAATCCTTGGGTAACAGAAGAAATATTGAATTTAACTGATGAAAGGAGAAAATGTAAAAATGCAGTAAATGAAGCAGGCCAAAGGGAATACAAACGTCTCATAAATGAGATCGACGGGAAGTGCAAAATGGCTAAGCATGGATGGCTAGAGGACAAATGTAAGGATGTAGAGGCTTATCTCACTAGGGGTAAGATAGATTCTGCCTACAGGAAAATTAGAGAGACCTTTGGAGAAAAGAGAACCACTTGTATGAATATCAAGAGCTCAGATGGAAACCCAGTTCCAAGCCAAGAAGGGAAAGCAGAAAGATGGAAGGAGTACATAGAGGGTCTATATAAGGGCGATGTAGTTGAGGACAATGTTATGGAAATGGAAGATGATGTAGAAGAAGATGAAATGGAAGATACGATACTGCGTGAATCGTTTGACAGAGCACTGAAAGACCTGAGTCGAAACAAGGCTCTGGGAGTAGACAACCTTCCATTGGAACTGCTGACGGCCTTGGGAGAGCCAGTCATGACAAAACTCTACCATCTGGTGAGTAGGATGAATGAGACAGGCGAAATACCCTCAGACTTCAAGAAGACTATAATAATTCCAATCCCAAAGAAAGCAGGTGTTGACAGATATGAAAATTACTGAACTATCAGTTTAATAAGTCACAGCTGCAAAATACTAACGCGTATTCTTTACAGACGAATGGAAAAACTGGTAGAAGCCGACCTCGGCGAAGATCAGTTTGAATTCCGCAGAAATGTTGGAACACGTGAGGCAATACTGACCCTACGACTTATCTTAGAAAATAGATTAAGGAAAGGCAAACCTAAGTTTCTAACATTTGTAAACTTAGAGAAAGCTTTTGACAATGTTGACTGGAATACTCTCTTTCAAATTCTGAAGGTGACAGGGGTAAAATACAGGGAGCGAAAGGCTATTTACAATTTGGACAGAAAGCAGATGGTAGTTATAAGAGTCGAGGGACATGAAAGGGAAGCAGTGGTTGGGAAGGGAGTGGGACAGGATTATAGCCTCTCCCCGATGCTATTCAATCTGTATATTGAGCAAGCAGTAAAGGAAACAAAAGAAAAGTTCGAAGTAGGCATTAAAATCCATGGAGAAGAGATAAAAACTTTGAGACTCGCCGATGACATTGTAATTCTGTCAGAGACAGCAAAGGACTTGGAAGAGCAGTTGAACGGAATGGACAGTGTCTTGAAAGGAGGATATAAGATGAACATCAACAAAAGCAAAACGAGGATAATGGAATGTAGTCAAATTAAGTCGGATGATGCGGAGCGAATTAAATTAGGAAATGAGACGCTTAAAGTAGTAAAGGAGTTTTGCTATTTGGGAAGTAAAATAACTGATGATGGTCGAAGTAGAGAGGATATAAAATGTAGACTGTCAATGGCAAGGAAAGCATTTCTGTAGAAGGGAAATTTGTTAACATTGAATACAGATTTAAGTGCCAGGAAGTCGTTTCTGATAGTATTTGTATGGAGTATAGCCGTGTATGGAAGTGAAACATGGACGATAAATAGTTTGGACAAGAAGAGAATAGAAGCTTTTGAAATGTGGTGCTACAGAAGAATGCTGAAGATTAGATGGGTAGATCACATAACTAATGAGAAGGTATTGAACAGAACTGGGGAGTAGTTTGTGGCACAGCTTGAGAAGAAGTGACTGGTTGGTAGGACATGTTCTGAGGCATCAAGGGACCACAAATTTAGCATTGGAGGGCAGCGTGGAGGGTAAAAATCGTAGAGGGAGACCAAGAGATGAATACACTAAGCAGATTCAGAAGGACGTAGGTTGCAGTAAGTACTGGGAGATGATGAAGCTTGCACAGGATAGAGTAGCGTGGAGAGCTGCATCAAACCAGTCTCAGGACTGAAGACAACAACAACAACGTAAGAACATGTCGTGTTTGGTACAAGTTGTTTCCTGAAGCAGTGAGAACAGAGTGATGAAAGTTTGATATTGAATATACAGCCACTTTTCACTGAAATGAAATAAAATAAAAATCTAAACTGTGACAACACCGAAAATAAGTAAAAGTCATGTGAAAGAGAAAACATACGTTCCGTAAACGTCTGCCAGTCTGAAGCTTTGCTAGAAATTATTTTCGGTGATCTGCTTAACGCAAGTGTTGTCTAGCACACCGGGAAACTTCCTGGCTTTGGCAAGCACTTCTTGGCTTTGGCAAGCACTTCTTGGCTTTGGCAAGCACTTCTCGGCTTTGGCAAGCACTTCTCGGCTTTGGCAAGCACTTCTCGGCTTTGGCAAGCACTTCTCGGCTTTGGCAAGCACTTCTCGGCTTTGGCAAGCACTTCTCGGCTTTGGCAAGCACTTCTCGGCTTTGGCAAGCACTTCTCGGCTTTGGCAAGCACTTCTTGGCTTTGGCAAGCACTTCTTGGCTTTGGCAAGCACTTTTTGGCTTTGGCAAGCACTTTTTGGCTTTGGCAAGCACTTCTTGGCTTTGGCAAGCACTTCTTGGCTTTGGTAAGCACTTCTTGGCTTTGGTAAGCACTTCTTGGCTTGTGTTTTACTGGTTGTCAACTTGTTTATGGCGAACTATGCCGTCTCCTTGTTTCTGTGGCGGTTTCAGCGCTGTTTTGGAGCCATGGCGGTTCAGAACCTTTTCAGAACATTGCTGTAACATGGTTCCCCATCATTACTTCGTCGCTTCCTTAGGCAATGCTTACAGTGCTGCAGAAAGTGCATTATGTCGTGCCGATTCTAGCTACGATTCTCAGAACAATGTAAACATTTCTGCATGTGTCTGCCAGACATCCGCTCTCGGTTCCCTCAAGAAGATTTCCCTTTCCCTTCCTACAAAACGTTTACCATCTGTCAGTGGGCAAGAAGAATGATTATGGTACACTCTGAACAACACGGCTATTCATGTGTGATTATCTGTACGTATATACGAATACGAATTTAAGAACATCAGTCGAAAGGAAAAAAGCCAATTTGTACGCAAGAAATGAGAATGAAAAGTGTGAATTTTCAAGGTCGTAAATGCTGACCTGTCCAGAAGTTGAGGCCTTATTAAGATGTATGAAGCAACACACGGCAACACGCAAACATAGAGTAACGAATTCTACAGTCCTGTTGATATGCAGACATTTCATGCTAGGGAGCTGACGATCATCTTTGTTAAGTACCAGCCTGTTAAGTGTTAGTTCTCTCCGATAATTAGAAAGTTTTTACGTAGACTATCCCATATTAATCGTAAGTTTAATTTACATTTTATTCAAATTTTCTGATTCCAGTGAGTATTAAAAATACGAAACATTAAAATAACGCAACAAATTCATTAAATTGATCAGATGCGTTTTCTAAGAAAAAGATGTGCTATAGAATGCATCTAAATAAAATAAACAGCCGCTATCACTCATACGCCGTTCCTCCCGTTTAAGTACTAAATTCTGCCTAGTTATTTCTGTTGATATACTAAAGGATTTCCTCAGTCGATCTGATCATTTCTTTTTCAGAGTCTTAATTTTCAGTGGGTCTAGTATGTGAATAAATGCATAGCGTGCTTTTAATTTAACTTTCGCTACTTGAGAAGGTCCTCATGAAAAACGAGTAATCATAGGATAGTAAACATTTGAGGAAACATTTATAAAGACATGTGGAAGGGAAGAGCGAATAAGGGATTGAAAGAGACACGTTTCAATTTCCACACCATGTTTACGTTCAAGGTTAAAAATGTTACTCAATGTGACGACTATCTGCATCGACAACAACCTGAAACCACACTAGAGATACCATTTCACAGTTGTTCGTCACACTTTCCGGACAGATGACCATGAAATGTTCAGCTGGTGCGGCACAGCTAGTGAACAGCTTGAAGGTCGCAAATTGCGTCCAGCATTCTCAGCACTGACAAAGTTTATCTGTTCGTAGCGTAGTTGGCCGTCGGCTTCTCGCAGGAACAATTCCCAAATCGCCAGTTAATTTGTGATTCCGAATCACGTCTTCAACCCCAGTTCAGAGGGAGTACCATCCATATTCCTTTAATGCGTCGATACTCCCGAAGAGCATCAGAACTATTGCTGTTGTTTTGATAAAACAGCTTTACGAAGTGCACACTGATGCTTGTGTTTGAACACTATGTCGCCGTACCAGTACGGGCACCTAGTGGGAAGGCATGACACTAGCGCTATTAACAAAACAAATCCTGCAGCGCACAGTCGGAAAATCATTCCCAGCAAGTTGGATAACCATAGGGTACACAGTTTTCCGCCTGCACTAGTTCAAGAAGTGAAAGTATAATCATACCCACCCTGCATATTTTATTAATATTTTCCAGCTCATTGGATATGCCGAGCTTAAATTTTGTATCGTGAAATAAAAAAAGGTGACATTCATAATAATAATAATAATATCAAACAAATCCTAGTAAATTATGGTTATGGTACCTATACTAGTAATTTATGGTTATGGTATCTTTTAGGTCATAAAGTAATCTAGCTTCAAAAGATATTGATTGCATGTATATCAGACGTTTGAGATGACATATATATTATGGGCACGACATGTTCTCGAACTCACTGAATCAGTCATAAAAAATTACAGTTTTAGATTATTGTCACGATCTGGATAAGTATAGGGTGTAATAGGTATAAATGCAGATATTTTTACTGGCGAGTGAGGACGGTGTACTGAACAACATTACATGAGTATTTAGTTCACTTGTAGACTAATAATTATAGCTGTTAGGAGTAGTATGTTCTTAGGTTGGTTAGTATCTCCAAGTAAATGTGGAAAGCCATTAATACTTCTTTTCTCCTGACAGCAGGTCAGGTGCTGAAGCACGGATGCATGGACGCAAAACAGTTAGTCTATGACAGCACTGACAGGGGTAGTCTACTTGGTGGTGCAGTAACGACTGTGCTAAAAAAAATCGGGTAGTAACGTTTGTTACATGTCTGTGGGTGCACTGTTCGATGCAGGAAAAAAATACTGAAGGGTGTTCATACTGGGGTACCACACATAAAAATACAAGCACTTATACCTGTTACAAAAAAAAATTGTTCAAATGGCTCTGAGCACTGTGGGACTTAACTTCTGAGGTCATCAGTCCCCTAGAACTTAGAACTACTTAAACCTAACTAACCTAAGGACAGCACACACATCCATGCCCAAGGCAGGATTCGAACCTGCGACGTAGCGGTCGCGCGGTTCCAAACTGTAGCGCCTAGAACCGCTCGGCCACCCCGGCCGGCTACCTGTTACACTATGTATATGCGGACACCTTTGTCACGATCATATATGGGATCGTGTCTATATGAACTGTGAGTATCTGCTCATAATTCACATATAATTATCTTCGCTATACATCAATGTTTAATCTGAACAATCTAATTGAGAAGTGACTAAATTTCTCTGTCACAGCATTATCCATACATTTAATTCCACAGTTCAGTTAGGCCGCAAACTGTTGACTTTTTATTCCTAGTAACATTTTATGAATCGCTGACCGTTTCAGAAATAGATTCTTCTCAACTGCGGCTGCACTTACGTATCTGTAAAACGAAATGATATGTGTGTATAGCTTTAATGACCTAGAAATACTGTTTGGGAACGTAAGATGCAAGTCCTATCATCTGACGCCACTCTAAAGAGTCGACGGTGGTAAAATTATGATGAGGACAACGTACACACCGAGACGCCAGCGGAAGAAATTCGATTTCGCCGTGTAATAGAACCCGATGGTCCAAAATGGTCATAAGAAAACCACCAACAGCTGACACATGTTAAGCATCTTAGAAGCTATAAAAAGCGTGACACTGAGCGGCTAAAATGCAATGGATTTGTGACTGATATTGATATGAAAGTAATCATTAAACTCATGAAGGATTTAGAAGCATTGTATTGAATCTTATTATATAAACAGTATCAAATAAAAGCATTTTCGCAAATACAACAGTTCAAAAGTCAAAGAATACATAGCATTTTCGAAGAGCAATTATTGTGCCATATTTCGCATTAAATTCTTCAAATCAATAAATGTATTTTACTACATACTTTCTAAGTAGCCTGTGTTGTTACTAAGCGTCCAAGATATCTCCACACCAAATTTCATCAAAATCGGTTCAGCGTTTCAGTCTTTAAAGCGAAACAGAGAACTTTCACATTTATGGTATTAATATGTGTAAATATACACTCCTGGAAATTGAAATAAGAGCACCGTGAATTCATTGTCCCAGGAAGCGGAAACTTTATTGACACATTCCTGGGGTCAGATACATCACATGATCACACTGACAGAACCACAGGCACATAGACACAGGCAACAGAGCATGCACAATGTCGGCACTAGTACAGTGTATATCCACCTTACGCAGCAATGCAGGCTGCTATTCTCCCATGGAGACGATCGTAGAGATGCTGGATGTAGTCCTTTGGAACGGCTTGCCATGCCATTTCCACCTGGCGCCTCAGTTTGACCAGCGTTCGTGCTGGACGTGCAGACCGCGTGAGACGACGCTTCATCCAGTCCCAAACATGCTCAATGGGGGACAGATCCGGAGATCTTGCTGGCCAGGGTAGTTGACTTACACCTTCTAGAGCACGTTTGGTGGCACGGGATACATGCGGACGTGCATTGTCCTGTTGGAACAGCAAGTTCCCTTGCCGGTCTAGGAATGGTAGAACGATGGGTTCGATGGCGGTTTGGATGTACCGTGCACTATTCAGTGTCCCCTCGACGATCACCAGTGGTGTACGGCCAGTGTAGGAGATCGCTCCCCACACCATGATGCCGGGTGTTGGCCCTGTGTGCCTCGGTCGTATGCAGTCCTGATTGTGGCGCTCACCTGCACGGCGCCAAACACGCATACGACCATCATTGGCACCAAGGCAGAAGCGACTCTCATCGCTGAAGACGACACGTCTCCATTCGTCCCTCCATTCACGCCAGTCGCGACACCACTGGAGGCGGGCTGCACGATGTTGGGGCGTGAGCGGAAGACGGCCTAATGGTGTGCGGGACCGCAGCCCAGCTTCATGGAGACGGTTGTGAATGGTCCTCGCCGATACCCCAGGAGCAACAGTGTCCCTAATTTGCTGGGAAGTGGCGGTGCGGTCCCCTACGGCACTGCGTAGGATCCTATGGTCTTGGCGTGCATCCGTGCGTCGCTGCGGTCCGGTCCCAGGTCGACGGGCACGTGCACCTTCCGCCGACCACTGGCGACAACATCGATGTACTGTGGAGACCTCACGCCCCACGTGTTGAGCAATTCGGCGGTACGTCCACCCGGCCTCCCGCATGCCCACTATACGCCCTCGCTCAAAGTCCGTCAACTGCACATACGGTTCACGTCCACGCTGTCGCGGCATGCTACCAGTGTTAAAGACTGCGATGGAGCTCCGTATGCCACGGCAAACTGGCTGACACTGACGGCGGCGGTGCACAAATGCTGCGCAGCTAGCGCCATTCGACGGCCAACACCGCGGTTCTTGGTGTCCGCTGTGCCGTGCGTGTGATCATTGCTTGTACAGCCCTCTCGCAGTGTCCGGAGCAAGTATGGTGGGTCTGACACACCGGTGTCAATGTGTTCTTTTTTCCATTTCCAGGAGTGTATTTGCAGTCAAACCAGCTTCGTACGTATTTGTCTGCGTGTGTTTTGAGGATATAGTCAATAAATTTTTGTTACTGCTCGTTTGTGCATTACTGGCCAAATATAACTAAATGTAGAAGCTTCACATATTATCGGGCACAATTATAACGATTTTCAGTACGAGAAACATGCTAATCTCTCTGACAGTCTGTAAGGTAGGAACACTTACACCGAATGAAGTCTCGGGAATGTAGTCAAATGGACCGTTCGTTGTACAACAAATCCATGCGACTGCATGACCGAGACATTTTCGAACAAGGTATTCGTCAAGTAAGCCAACGAACACATATTTCATTCAATGACGCAATACACTGAGGATCCAAAACATGAGATACTTGCTTAAAAGCGTTTTGTTTGGAATGCAGTGCAGCAGTGAGTTTACGGAGCGTGGATTTCATTGTTTTTCGGAGGTAGGTGACACCAGATGTCTAGGCACAGATCATGTACTATCCGCAAATTATGGGATGGTAGTTTGTGGGCGTGGGACTGGCTCCCCATAGCGTCTCATATGTCTTCAGAACATGCGAATTCGGTGGCAACAACTGTAGCGCGATTGTAGCCTTGTGACACATACAGTTATGGCCGCAAGATGCTATCTCCGCCGGAGACGTCAAGCGTGAAGGGATGCAGATAGTCGCACTAATGTTCACGTTGCCTACAGCGGTCTTTGTGCCTTCTATTACTAGCACGGTAGTACACATGAATGTTCCCCACACTATAATGCTGCCCTCACTGGTCTGGATCCGTGGCATTGTGAATGTTTCAGGTAGCCGTTCGTCGGGATGACGACGCATCCGGGAACAACTACCGACCTGGTGAAACAAGTGTTCCGGCGTAACATCAAGCGCCGGCACGTCGTCCCGAAACGTTGCAGCAGAGAGGGCTGTGAGACGCTGTCAGCCAATAGTAGGCTGAGGGGGGACGCACCACGACAGGAGCGGCCCCTACACGAAGAGAATATAAGGGTCGCTCCGCTGTGCCTCGTCCGCATTAGAGGAGCCGCACTAGAAGAAGACGAGCTGTGATATAAACTATATACAATTTTGTCATATGATGACATGGAGACCGTGGCTGTTATTTGAAGACAAATGTTGATGGTGTTAGGACAGCAACCAGCCACAAATTTACTTTGAGTTCCTTTATTCAAACGAACACTCGAAACCGACGTTTCACGACAGTTAATCTATAAAAACACACCAAATGTCTTAAAGAAAGCGTGTAAACCGTGTGCTGATGAATCACAACGATTCGAAACCGGTAACGGTTTCCTTTGAATAAAGGAACTCAAAGTAAATTTGTGGCTGGTTGCTGTCCTAACACCATAAAATATATAGCTTTGACTTATGAACTTGCGTGTTTTGCTTGCATGGAAATTGTATATATCGAAGGACATTGATTACTTGCATGTTCCAATTCGTTGCGACACCTATTTGTGAAAAGGCAACGTTAAGTATTGTCAATATAATTTACTGTAATAAACTCCATTAATAAGATTTTCTTGAATGTTGTCTAACTATCCGAGAAAACAACTTCCTAGGCACCCTATATTAGACGAGTGGGCAAGATTCCACAACAAGAAATGTAATTCACCCAACCTGCTGGTATGTTTCCATTGTTTCGTGGTACAGACTTCATGATCTCTTACCAACTGCATGCGTAACTCATGATGTTGTTTGAGTCAACATTAGAAAACGTCGGGATCGCCCACATTCAGAAACGGGATATTTCGAAACACTTGTGTCTTTACTAGCATTGTACTCTGCCGTCAGACCTGCCACAAATTTGTTCCGTTTTACAGAGCGGGCAAGACTCCAAACACCATCCCCTGTAATGTGGCGTGGGCGTCCAACACCATGTCGCCTGCTGTGGTTTTACCTCCCTTCAACCACTTCCTAGGTCTTCTCACGACAGTAGAAAACTAACAGCAGACCAGCTTTGCTGTTTCCGAGACGCTTGGTGTTAACAGTAATCCCTTTGTCAAAGTCGTTCATAGCAATGGATTGCCCCATTTGCGGCCAGTATCATCGCCGCTAGAATGGCTACCCGATCCTCTCTCCTGCGCTTATACATACACTGAAGCTCCAAAGAAACAGATAGGAACGGGAATTCAAATACAGAGATATTTAAACAGGAAGAATACGGCGCTGCGGTCGGCTCCGCCCATACAAAGCTGAACTGCCTGCCGCAGTTGTTTGATCGGCTCTGCTGCTACAGCGGTAGGTTATCAAGATTTAAATGAGTTTGAATGTGGTATTATAGTTGGCACAAGAACGATGGGACGAAAACATCTCCGAGGTGGCGATGAAGTGGAGATTTTCCTGTACGAGCATTTCAGGAGTTTACCGTGAATATCAGGAAACCTCAAAAACATCTAATCTCTGACAACGCTGCAGCCGGAAAAAGATCCTTTGAGAACGGAACTGAAGAGAATCGTTCAACATGACAGAAGTGCAACCCTCCCGCAAATTGCGACAGGTTTCAATGATGGGACATCAACAAGTGTCAGTGTGCAAGCCATTCAACGTAACATCATCGATATGGCCTTTCGGAGCCGAACGTCCCCTCGTGTACCCTCGACGACTGCACGACAGAAAGCTTTACGCCTCGCCTGGGCCCCTCAACAAGGACATTGGACTGTTGATGACTGAAAACATTCTGGTCGGACAAGTTTCGTTTCAAATTTTATCTGGTGGATGGACGTGTACGGGCATGGAGACAACCTCATGAATCCATGAACCCTGCATGTCAGCAGTGGACTGTTCAAGCTGATGGAGGCTCTGTAATGGTGTGGGGCGTATGCAGTTGGAGTGATATGGGACCCCTATATGTCTACTTACGACTCTGACAGGCGACACATACGTAAGTATTCTGCCTGATCACCTGCATCCATTCACGTCCATTGTGCATTGCGACGGACTTAGGCAATTCTAGCAGGACAATACTATAATCCACACGTCCAGAATTGCTATAGAGCGGCTCCAGAAACACTCTTCTGAATTTAAACACTTCCGCTGGCCACCAAACTCCCCAGACATGAACATTATTGAGCATATCTGGGACGCCTTGAAACGTGCTGTTCAGAAGAGTTCTCCGCCCCCTCGTGCTCATGGATTTATGGACAGCCCTGTAAGATTCATTGTGTCGGTCCCTTCCAGCACTACTTCAGATACTAGCCGAGTCCATGCCACGTCGTGTTGCGGCACTTCCGCGTGCTCTCGGGGTCAGATGTACCGGTTTCTTTGGCTCTTCAGCGTACTTCCTTATCGCTTAACGTCACCAGGCAGCATTCACTCTCGCGGTACGGACAGACCATGTTGTTTGGGGTTATCAGTGTATGTTATATTGTTTGGAATCACTACTTGTCATCTGGATCTATGTGATCGTACATAGATTTCTCAGGTGTAACAAATTTCGATTTGAACTGAAGATGAAAATTTAGTGTAACTAGTTGACGGTTTGACCACTAACGTCATTCTAGTTATTACAGGTTTTGGATAAAACACTCAAAGACAGGCACAAGAACGCTGAAAACTGTCGCAAATGATAGACTGCTATGAAACTACCTTTCTCCGTCATCATGGTTGATATCTACAGCAAATACTAACGTATTTCCAGGATTCAGCAATAATAGTGTTGCCATGTGTAACTTCCTATCGGATTAAAACTGTGTTCCGGACAGATAATCGAACTAGGGACCTTTGCCTTTCCCAAGCAAGTGCTCTACCATCTGAGCTATCCAAGTACGACTCACGCCCCGTCCTCACAGCTTTAATTCCGCCAGTACCTCGTCTCCTACCTTCCAAACTCCACAGAAGCTCTCCTGCGAAACCTTGCAGAACTAGCACTCCTGGAAGAAAGGATACTGTGAAGACGTGGCTTAGCCACAGCCTGGGGGATGTTTCCAGAATGAGATTTTCACTCTGCAGCGGAGTGTGCGATGATATAAAACTTCCTGGAATATTAAAACTGCGTCCCGGGTCGAGACTCGAACTCATGACCTTTGCCTTTCGTGGCAATTGCTCTATCATCGAAGCTACCCAACCACGTCTCACGATCCGTCCTCACAGCTTCAATGTTGACAGTACCTCGTCTCCTACCTTCCAAACTTCACTT
Organism: Schistocerca serialis cubense; assembly: GCF_023864345.2. Classification (NCBI taxonomy): domain Eukaryota; kingdom Metazoa; phylum Arthropoda; class Insecta; order Orthoptera; family Acrididae; genus Schistocerca; species Schistocerca serialis. The sequence goes on along the minus strand of NC_064642.1, from coordinate 317,426,490 downwards.
GGTCAGTGGAATTGTCATTAGTCAGCACAACTTACCGTGGCAATGACGCATTTTTGGATACATGTCCATAGGCCATTTTTTCCTCCATTTCCAGTCAGAAAGCCGTCCTTGCAGTTTGTCGGTTTTATTAATGATCACCCTGTATTTATAACAGTAAAATTACTCATCGTAATTCATTGTGTTTCAGTTCAATAATGGTTTTTATATAAAAGAACGAGATGTGTGTAACACAGAGGTCTTGTAATCGTAAAGTTTTTTGTTCGAATCTTCCTGGAAATCAATTGTTTATTAATGATTGAAAATGTGAATTAATAGATATTGATTTACAATTTTCGAGAAATAACAGTGAAGTGGAAAATAAAATAGTTTTCTACTTCCAAAGATGGAAAAGTGTTATTTATGTACATAATGTTTTCATTTAACAAAAATGCCTTGCTGATGTTCCTATCAGATTTTAATTTATTTTCATACAACATGTAATTAGAAACAAAAGATGGTATTTGTAATAAAAAAAGTCATTCAATATAAATAGATGTTGATATATACACTCCTGGAAATTGAAATAAGAACACCGTGACTTCATTGTCCCAGGAAGGGGAAACTTTATTGACACATTCCTGGGGTCAGATACATCACATGATCACACTGACAGAACCACAGGCACATAGACACAGGCAACAGAGCATGCACAATGTCGGCACTAGTACAGTGTATATCCACCTTTCGCAGCAATGCAGGCTGCCATTCTCCCATGGACACGATCGTAGAGATGCTGGATGTAGTCCTGTGGAACGGCTTGCCATGCCATTTCCACCTGGCGCCTCAGTTGGACCAGCGTTCGTGCTGGACGTGCAGACCGCGTGAGACGACGCTTCATCCAGTCCCAAACATGCTCAATGGGGGACAGATCCGGAGATCTTGCTGGCCAGGGTAGTTGACTTACACCTTCTAGAGCACGTTGGGTGGCACGGGATACATGCGGACGTGCATTGTCCTGTTGGAACAGCAAGTTCCCTTGCCGGTCTAGGAATGGTAGAACGATGGGTTCGATGATGGTTTGGATGTACCATGCACTATTCAGTGTCCCCTCGACGATCACCAGTGGTGTACGGCCAGTGTAGGAGATCGCTCCCCACACCATGACGCCGGGTGTTGGCCCTGTGTGCCTCGGTCGTATGGAGTCCTGATTGTGGCGCTCACCTGCACGGCGCCAAACACGCATACGACCATCATTGGCACCAAGGCAGAAGCGACTCTCATCGCTGAAGACGACACGTCTCCATTCGTCCCTCCATTCACGCCTGTCGCGACACCACTGGAGGCGGGCTGCACGATGTTGGGGCGTGAGCGGAAGACGGCCTAACGGAGTGCGGGACCGTAGCACAGCTTCATGGAGAAGGTTGCGAATGCTCCTCGCCGACACCCCAGGAGCAACAGTGTCCCTAATTTGCTGGGAAGTGGCGGTGCGGTCCCCTACGGCACTGCGTAGGATCCTACGGTCTTGGCGTGCATCCGTGCGTCGCTGCGGTCCGGTCCCAGGTCGACGGGCACGTGCACCTTCCGCCGACCACTGGCGACAACATCGATGTACTGTGGAGACCTCACGCCCCACGTGTTGAGCAATTCGGCGGTACGTCCACCCGGCCTCCCGCATGCCCACTATACGCCCTCGCTCAAAGTCCGTCAACTGCACATACGGTTCACGTCCACGCTGTCGCGGCATGCTACCAGTGTTAAAGACTGCGATGGAGCTCCGTATGCCACGCCAAACTGGCTGACACTGACAACGGCGGTGCACAAATGCTGCGCAGCTAGCGCCATTCGACGGCCAACACCGCGGTTCCTGGTGTGTGCGCTGTGCCGTGCGTGTGATCATTGCTTGTACAGCCCTCTCGCAGTGTCCGGAGCAAGTATGGTGGGTCTGACACACCGGCGTCAATGTGTTCTTTTTTCCATTTCCAGGAGTGTAGTTTCGTTATCATTTATTTATTCTTGTCCGTGTCGCCATGTAAAAGTGTTGAAAATTTAAATTGCACATTAGTTGACTGATCACTTGAATGAAAGAAAAATGATTAGATCACACTGAGGTAATGCTACAATTACTTAAATTTCAAGAGGTAAGTGAAAATATCTCATAACGACATAACTCTTTCATTTCAACAATAACGATGAAAATCAACAAGGAGAAGCCTATCAGCAAAACACAGCGCCCACTCTAAATAATTGTTTCTTTTAGACGTGTGGAACGCTGAAAGTAGGCGGCTAACAGCGTAAGTACATTATTAATCGGATAAACAGCGTGCCTCTAGGACCAACCAAAAAATTATAAAAAAAAAAAGAACTTGAATGAAATGAAGCCGTCTGTATTCATTTACGCAAAGGCAAACGTCGCAGGATTCACCCTAGGAGATAAAGATTGCAATGTGTGGGGTACTTTACTAGCACTAAGGCTGAAAGCAATTAAAACTGCACTGAACATTTATTGACTCAAGAATGTTAGAGAGAAAGCGCAAAGCTGGCTCCTGATTTACTAAGCAAGTAGATACAAAAATTAACAAAATACTTTGCCTCGTGGACTCATGAACAATTGATAGTGTGTAAAACAGGGATAGTTTGACGAGCAGGTATCACCAACGCTCTCCCACATTCGCACTAGTACTATACGTGGATAATTAAAAAAAGGGAAGAGTTAAAACATACGCCACAATCACATATAGTCAGCTAAATGATGTGAACTAACCAGCTCAATGCATCAATAATGAACAGAAGATAGGATTTATCCAAAGGCCCCGAAATCAACCACGTGACAGGACAGGTTATCGTACAGATTAAATAGCGAAAATTCAAGTTCGTAAGTAATAGAAGGACAAAGAAGAAATCACAAATGTAAAAGAACACTTGAACACTCAACCCACCAAACCTCAAGCATGGACTTGCAACGTCCAGTGGTACAATCACACAAAGCACCCAGACAAGGAGAAGAATCACTCAAAGTTACGAACAGTCAGAAATACAAATCATAGATGACTCACACTCGAAAGGAATTTAATGTATAGCTGGTAAAGAAAGAAGCTGAAAGATAATGAGCTAAAGGCTCCTTCGTTTTTCAAGCATGTGGCCCAAGTTACACGAGGCAAGACCATGAGAAAACACGAAAATCCTGAAACGTTGGGTATTCAGGAGAAAGATTTATCTACATAAGAAAATTACTGCAAAGCTATGAGCAAAGAAAAGAGAGTCAGAAAACTGAAGGCCCTCTAAACAAGGCCTGTACACCGATCTTGTCGTGCGAGCTGGCTTACGCCACACCAGTGAACAACCTGACGGCTCACGGCTACTAATAGTGTGGGAGAGGGAGGCGAGGGGAGGGGAGGGGAGGAAGAATCGGAGTCAGAACAAGGCAATTCGTCACGAGAAACTATCATTAGCGGTCTATTCTTAGACCGCTAATGTTAATTCTACGAAAATTTATCGCCCTACGGTGGCTAGTTAACGTCTTTAGCGGGAAATTTACGTCCCAAGACAGTTTTATTGCTGAGGAATGACAATGAAAAATGCATTTCTTTTAATGGATGAGGTGAGGAACACGGGGCAGCTAAATAACAAACATGATATTTGTTACGACTGATGCAGTCGTATGATTAGAGTAGTTTTCAGATGAAGTTTAATATCAACTTTTATTTCGTGACTATTTTAATCGAACGTTAACACAGGAACATCGGATGTCAATGAATATTACTTATTTTTCATTTCACTGAAGTATCGATTGCCCGCCCGGTTAGCCGTGCGGTCTAAACACACTGCTTTCCGTGAGGGAAGGCGTGCCGGTCTTCGGCACGAATCCGCCTAGTGGATCAGTGTCGAGGTCCGGTGTGCCGGCCAGTCTGTAAATGGTTTTTAAGGCGGTTTTCCATCTGCCTCGGCGAATACGGGCTGGTTGCCCTTATTACGCCTCAGTTACACTATGTCGGCGATTGCTGCGCAAACACTTCCTCCATGTACGCGTACATCATAATTACTCTGCCATGCAAATATTGGAGCTACACTCTTCTGGTGTGAGACGTTCCCGGGGAGGGGGGTGGGGGGGGGGTGGGGGGGGGGGTGGGGGGAGGGGGGTTCCACTGGGGGCCGAACCGCACAATAACCCTGGGTTCGGTGTGGGGCGGCGGTGGGGTGAGTGGACTGCTGTAACCTTTTGTGGGGTTGTGAACCACGAAGCCTCTCCGTCGTTTCTACGTCCCCAGTTCCATACAGTACAAAGCATCGGTTTATGGTACCACTTTCTGAACACCGCTTTCGAAGGTAAGCTTTTAAGTTGAAATCTGTCACTGAACTTTAATGGGTAGGTTTCTCGAAAAAAGTTGATCGCACAAATTTGTAGGCACAAACATGCGAAATCGTGAAAATTTAAGTAGAAGAAAATTTTTATACAAGTCTACAAAACCTATTTATCACACAACTGATTGTTACATTGCAAGTTTTGATTGTAGCTAGGGATCCTGCACTGACGCTCAATGAATTGATACTGAGGTAGCTGAACTTGTTTTCAAGTTCCAGACCAGGGCATACAGCTGCCTTTGATGAACTACTCCCCACTTTAAGCATTTCACTATTAAATACATACTCTTGCCGTTAAGGCTACGGTGAACTTAACACATGGTCATTTCTCTGAAGACAGCGCACAGTTTGCGCTTCCTCTGCGGAGCATAATGACATCTGACTGCCCATTCACCGCGAACGCTTGCTACCTAGGCGGCGAGCGAGCGTGATAGCTCGTGCTCCCATAGCCGCCTCCTGAACGGGCCTGCTCTAAACCACACACGAACCAAGACACACATACTAAAGAGATAGAAATTTCAGAATAAAATTAAACTCTTGAATAACGAAGAATTTTAACGCAAGAAACACAAACACACGCAAATTCACACTGAGGAAAGAAAAATGCTAACCGAAACCAAGCGTAGTTCGTCTTTCACGCTTCTACATTCCTAAACTGAATGAACAAAGCAACTATCTATGAAAATCGAATAACAGCAGAGCTGCTAGCACTCCGTATGTTGAATAAGCTGTATACCACATTATTACCTGGACCTAAGGTTGTAAAAGAATTGGGTTAATACGTTAGATAGGCTGAAGTTTGCATAATCTCAGTCAGTACACTAAAGCTACTGTAGACCAGCTCTCACAAGAAAACTATGTAGCTCGCCAAGGTTCCAGGGATGAGCGCCTAGCACGCTAAAAAAATCGGGATCCATACAGGTAACAGAAGTGGCCACTGTGTCAAATTAAACACATCAGCACTGCGGCCAAATGGGATAAATCTCTTTGTCTCACAAGTCTCTACAAGAGTTGGCTAAACTGCTTCAGCAGCAGACGGAAACTACAGCCACAGCTCAACACTTCGAAAACGCAATGCGCAATCACTCAGTCTGTCATTCAAAGAGGGAAGGAATGGAAAGAAACATAGTAATATAACATTGAAACAACAGAAACGAGGGTGTGGAAAGCAGAGGAAACATGTATACTTAAAAAAAATCTAAATTCGGAGGTTGCAACTTAAATAGTTGCAACAGTGCTGTGGAGACACTATACAATGGAACCTACTATTGTCGCGGAGAGCGCCCGTTGTTGACATACCTACCTTACCTCCGAGCAAATGGACTCGCCCGTCCCACGTCACCGGCGTGAGCACAATCGAGGGAAACGCAGTCACTTGTGGGTGAGCGGTCTAACACAACGGTGTCACTGTGATTTCGAAACAGGAACAATGGAGTTGGATCAAGATTGAATGGGTCTCAGAAGTCGTACAGCACGACAGTGTCACCAAGGTCTTCAAGAGGCGTGCGGAGGATCGGCATTGCAGTACAGAACAGTGGCACGTTGGGTAAAAGCCTTCAACGAAACTGTGGCAGACGTGCATCGGGCAGGTCGTCCTAGCGTCTCTGAAGCAGAAGTGCATTCTGTTGCCACGTTAGTGGACAGTGATCGACGCCATACGATTCGTGAGCTCTCCCACGAAACGTGATTAGTGCATACGCCTGTGCTTCGCTTCCTGAAGGAACGCCTGGGCATGCGAAAAATTGCATCACAATGGGTTCCGCATGATGTGGCGGAAATGCAGAAATGGATGCGTTACGCACTTTGAGCGCTATGAGTGTGAAGGAGAGGCTTTCTTACACCGTATCGTAACACTGGATGGGACATGGGCCACATCGTACGAGCCAAAACTAGAACACCAAGCCAACGAATGGCATCCTTATGGGTCGCCGCGAAAGAAAGTGCGTCAGAGCCCCAGTATGGTGAAAGATGTGATTCTCGTGAACGACTGTGATGGTAATATCCTAACGCATTACATTCCTCCACGATAGACCGTCAATGCACAGTAGTACTGTTCGTTTTTGGAGCATCACCTACAATCATCTTTGCGAAAGAAGCGGCGACACTTTCTGCGCAACCAACTCATCATTTTGCACGACAATGTACTGCTCTGTTCGGTTGATGGGACTGGGAAGTACAGTACTATCCATCATACTCTCCGGACTTAAGTCCTTGTGGCTTTGATTTGATTCCGAAGATGAAGGAATCACTTCGTGGCATTCGCTTCAGAACTGTTCCAGAGATCCGACAGCCAGTAGACCTCTCCATTCGCACTATCAACAGGGCAGGCTCTGCTAACGGTATAGTACGCCTTCCACGTCGCTGGCAACGTGTTCTACACAACGCTTGTGACTACTTTGAAGGACAGTAACAGGTGCAAACTCTTCATCCTGGGGTGATTTACTGAATGCATCAGAAAGTCTAAAATGTTGAGGTTTTGGAAAATGAAATTAACTTCAGTAAAACATTATGAAACGGCTCATGAACTGACCTTTACGTTTGTTACTTAATATATCCATTTGTTGACAAATATGGGTGAACCAAAGTACAAATGTTGCTACTAGCAAAATCCAAGCCTCTAACTTTACAATTACAATATTTGTATGCTATACACTTTTCTACCAGCGACTTTTACTATACTTAACGACCCTCGAAATTCATGCAATTTTGAAAGACGATGTTATTCCAGTTTTCCTAAGAATTGCGCTATTCGTACCTTAGGAAATTGATGTCCTGACCTTCAAATCGTGAAGTATAAGGAAAATCGAAGGCAGAGCAGTGTGATAGCATATCGTGTCAGACTAAACGTCTATTTCACGGCATTCTTATATGTTTGATGTTAGATACGAGAGCTAAAGTGAAGAATTGGCAACTATGGTGCGCTACCTTTGATCACTCATCCTATTCGGCAGCAGCAGATTATAAGACAGTGAACATACTGGAATACCTTTTCTGAAAGACTGGGGTCCTATTCCATACAATTAAGTTTTGTAATATGTACGAGGGCCTGTCACAATTGTTAGAGCACATGGAATCTAGTAAACCTCAAGGCGAGGGGGGGACACCAGAAAGGCTTGACAAAGATGTAGATAAAATAAGTAAAAAAATAGATGTCTTCGGACAAGCCAGTCAAAGTTATAAAACGCCGAACACGAGCAGCTGCTCGAGCGTCATCAGCTAAAATATCCGGTAAAGTAGATGGCAGGGACAGGACAACACGAGATTGACTAAAGCGGGGACACGACAATAAAACATGGCGCACTGTTAATGCCTGACCACAAGGGCACTGCGGGGCTGGGTCACCGGAGAGCAGGTAGCGGTGGCTAAACCGGCAATGCCCAATCCGCAACCTGGTCAGAAGGACCTCTTCTCGCCGAGATGGTCAGAAGGAGGTTGTCCAAGCAGTTGGGAGCGGTTTTACTGCCCGGAGTTTACTTCCTTGGAGGAATGACCAAGCATCCCACCACAAGGACACAAGCCTCTTACAAATATCCCCACGAACGTCAGATGATGGGACACAATGGGAGGCTGGCCGAGGCAGGAGGACTGCAGCCTTGGCTGCAGCATCTGCAGCCTCATTCCCAGGCACTCCTACATGTCCGGGAACCCACAGAAAGCTGACAGGGGAACCATTATCAGCGAAAGAATGGAGGGACTGCTGTATCCGTTGAACCAAGGGATGGACCAGATAGGGAGCTCCAAGGCTGTGAAGAGCACTGAGTGAATCAGAGCAGAGTACATACGATGAATGGCGGTGGCGGCGGGCATACTGAACGGCCTGATGGAGAGCAAAAAGCTCAGCCGTAAAGCTGGAACATTGGTCGAGGAGCCGGTATTTAAAGGTGGCGGCCCCGACGACAAAGGCACGGCCGTCACCATCGTCAGTTTTGGAGCCATCGGTGTAAATAAAGGTGTGACCGGCAAGTCGAGCACGAAGTTCGACAAACCGTGAGCAATACGCTGCAGCCGGAGTACCCTCCTTTGGGAGTGAGCTGAGGTCGAGAAAAATATGAACCGGAGCCTGGAGCCAAGGTGGCGTCGGGCTCTCACCCTCTCTGAAGGTGGTAGGGAGGGCAAAATCCAATTGTCGAAGCAGGCAACGTAAGCGGACTCCGGCGGGCAGCAGCGCAGACACATACAACCCGTACTGACGGTCGAGAGAATCTGTGAAGGACTGGTAAGAGGGGTGGTCAGGCATAGACAACAGTCGGCAGGCATACCGACACAGCAGTACGTCGCGCCGGTAGGTCAATGGTAATTCGGCAGCTTCAGCATAAAGACTCTCGACAGGACTAGTGTAGAACGTTCCAGTCGCAAGACGTAACCCCCGATGGTGGATGGAGTTGAGACGGTGTAAGAGGGATGGCCGAGCAGACGAGATGACAAAGCTCCCATAATCCAGCTTCGATCGGACTATGGACTGATACAAGCGAAGCAGGACAGTGCGATCCGTTCCCCAAGATGAACCACTAAGAACTCTGAGGACATTAAGGGAATGTGTACAATGGGCCGCCAAATAAGAGACATGTGGAGACCAACAAAGTTTCCTGTCCAACGTGAGCCCTAGAAACTTAGTTGTTTCCACGAATGGGAGAACAACGGGACCGAGATGTAAGGATGGCGGAAGGAACGCTTTATATCGCCAAAAGTTGATACAAACCGTCTTCTCTTCAGAGAACCGGAAGCCATTTGCCACGCTCCATGAGTAGAGGCTGTCTAGACAACGCTGAAGGCAGCGCTCCAGGAGGCATGTTCTCTGGGCACTGCAGTAGATCGCGAAGTCATCGACAAAGAGAGAGCCTGAGACATTAGGTGGAATGCAATCCATAATTGGATTGATCGCGATGGCAAAAAGGGCTGCGCTCAAGACGGAGCCCTGAGGCACTCCGTTCTCCTGGAGGAAGACGTCGGACAATACGGAACCCACACGTACCCTAAACTTTCAATCCGTTAAAAAGGAATCAATAAAAAGGGGCAGGCGACCGCGTAGGCCCCACCTGTGCATAGTGCGGAGGATACCTCCTCTCCAACAGGTATCATAAGCCTTCTCCAAATCGAAGAACACGGCTACCGTTTGGCGCCTTCGCAAAAAGTTGTTCGTGATGAATGTCGACAAGGTCACAAGGTGGTCAACAGCGGAGCGGCGGCGACGAAAGCCGCATTGAACATTGGTAAGTAGCCGTTGAGATTCAAGAATCCAAACTAACCATGAACCATGCGCTCCATCACCTTACAGACACAGCTTGTAAGAGAAATGGGGTGGTAACTAGATGGAAGGTGTCTATCCTTCCTGGGTTTGGGTATAGGAACAACATCGGCGTCACGCCAACACATGGGGACCTGACCTTCGGTCCAGACGCGGTTGTAGGTATGAAGAAGGAAGCTTTTGCCCGCCGGAGAAAGGTGTGCCAGCATCTGAACGTGAATGGCATCTGGCCCCGGAGCAGAGGACTGGGACAGTGCAAGTGCACGTTCGAGTTCCCGCATAGTAAAGGGGGCATTATAAGTTTCCAGATTCAGCGAGTGGAAGGAAGGTCGCCGAGCCTCTTCTGCCTCTTTCCTGGGAAGGAAGGCAGGGTGGTAATGGGCGGAGCTTGAAACCTCCGCGAAAAACCGGCCGATGGCGTTGGAGACAGCCACAGGATCAACGAGGACCTCATTACCGGAGGTCAGGCCAGGTACCGAGGAGTGGACCTTAATGCCCGACAGCCGGCGCAGGTCACCCCATACGACAGAAGAGGGAGTAAAACTGTTAAAGGAGCTGGTGAAAGAGGCCCAACAAGCTTTTTTGCTGTCTTTGATGACTCTACGGCATTGCGCTCGGAGTCGTTTGTATCCAATACAATTCGCCAACGTGGGATGGCGGCGAAAGGTGCGTAAAGCACGTCGTCGAGCACGGATAGCGTCTCTACAAGCCTCGTTCCACCAGGGGACGGAAACGCGACGTGAAGAAGAGGTAGTACGATGAATGGAACGTTCGGCAGCATTGATGATAACAGCCGTAAGGTATTCGACCTGACTGTCACAACTGAGAAAATCGTGGTCCGGAAAGGTCGCCAGGGAGGAGTAAAGTCCCCAGTCAGCTTTCAGAATGTTCCAGCTCGAAGGACGTGGGGATGGGGTGTGGTGCAGGAGACGAACGACACAGGGGAAGTGGTCGCTCGAATAGGTGGCAGAAAGGACATACCACTCGAACCGACATGCAAGAGTGGTAGAACAGATTGAGAGGTCCAAGTGGGAGTAGGTATGAGTAGAGTCCGAGAGGAAAGCCGGGGCGTCAGTATTGAGGCAGACAAGATTGAGATGGTTGAAGACATCCGCCAAGAGTGAGCCTATTTGATAGGATGCAGGAGAGCCCCAAAGGGGATGATGGGCATTGAAGTCGCCAAACAATAAAAACAGTGGGGGAAGCTGAACAATCAGGTGCATCATGTCAGCCCGACTGACTGCGGATGACGGAGTGTAGATGGTACAAACTGAAAAAGTAAAAGCAGAAAGAGTAGTATGGACAGCTATTGCTTGGAGTGGGGTGGTCAATGGGATGGGATGGTAATAGACATTCTCCCGAACGAGAAACATGACCCCACCATGAGTTCGGATACCGTCCACAGGGGGTGAGGTCATACCGCTCCGAGGTATAGTGGGTAAAGGCAATACGGTCAGTCGGGCGCAACTTGGTTTCCTGGAGACCAAGGACGAGCGGACAGTGCAGGTGGAGGAGCAGTTGTAATTCCTCCCGATTAGATCGAATACCTCTTATGTTCCAATGTAACAAGGCAATCGCGAGTCAAAAAAGAGGGTGAACGAGACGGGGGAAGAGCTGGTCACCTCGACAGCCGCAGAGGGCCAGGTTTCAAGGGAACAACGCTACAACCGGCGGGAGGCGGATCCTGTTCCATCGAGTCGTCGCCAGCTGCAGCCGCTGTCCCTGGTTGTGTAAGAGGGGCAGCATCATTTGCTGACGAGAGGCCAGCTGAGCACCTGGCAGCAGAGCGTCCCGGCGAAACTGGGGACGACCGGGAACAGCGACTCACGGATGGAGCATCAGACGAAACGCGCCGGGGTGGAGAGGGGGATAGAAACATCTTCTTGGAGGCCTTCTTGGAAGTCCGAGGAGGCACAGGGATGGTGGGCTGGACCCGAAGATGGTCCTCACGCACGGGGTCCGTTTTGGAACGCTGGACCTCGGAAGCTGGGGTCCGGAACGTTTCCCCGATGGACGCCTGAGAAGAGGATCGCTTCTCAGGCGGCGGGAGGGGGAGGAGGAGGAGGGAGGGTGGCCCCTGGGGCAGAGGGGGCGGGGGCCATGGGGGAGGAGGATTTGGAAGGGAGGGATTTGGGAGGCGGAGGCATAGACCCCAGATGGGGGGAGGAGGCGGAGGCGGGACAGGATAGGGGTGAGGATACCGTGGAAGGAGTGGACACAACTGAGGAAAACGAAGTGGTCAACGGGACGGGATGGAGGCGGTCATACTTCTTCCTGACCTCAGAATAAGAGAGACGATCCAAAGTTTTGAGTTCTTGTATCTTCTTCTCCTTCTGATACGCGGGGCAGTCTAAGGATCTAGGCGAGTGGATGCCAGGACAATTAACGCACTGAGGTGGTGGGGTGCATGTATGATCCTCACGAAGAGGACGTCCACAATCGCCACAAAGGGGCTCAGCCTCACACCGTGACGACATGTGCCCAAAGCGCAAACACCGAAAACAGCGCATAGGAGGTGGGACGTAAGGTCGCACGTCGCACCGGTAGCACATCACCTTTACCTTCTCTGGGAGAACGTCCCCCTCGAAGGCGAGGATGAAGGCCCCGGTGTCAATGCGATGGTCTTTGGCACCACGCTGGACTCGCCGGACGAAATGCACGCCTCGGCGCTCCAGGTTGGCCCTGAGCTCCTCATCAGATTGCAGCAGGAGGTCCCAAAGAAAAATAACCCCCTGCATCCTATTTAGTGCCAGATGCGGGACAATGGACACTGGGATGTCCCCTAGGCGGTCGCACGCCTGGAGCGCCTCCAACTGTGTGGCGGAGATGGTCTTTATAAGAACGGACCCTGAACGCATCTTACTGAGAGCCTCGATTTCCCCGAAGATGTCCTCAATGTGCTGAACGAAGAACATGGGCTTGGAGGTGGCGAACGTCCCCCCATCGGTTCGAGAACAGACCAAATAGCGGGGGAAGTACTTCGCCCCATGCCGGCGGGCCTGTCCCTCCTCCCAGGGAGTGGCCAAGGGGGAAAGGGCAGGAGAACCAGAACCAGAGACAGAGACAGTACCTTTCCTTTTGAAAGACTCGGCCGCAGAGCGACCTGATACGTGTTGACGTTTCATCTGCGAAACGTCCGCCCCGATACCACCCACTCCAACCAGGGGCTCTCCCCACGGGCGCCACCCAGCCTCAGCAAGGGCCACCTGGCAGGATGACCGTTGCCAGGAGTCCTGATTCCCCAAGGAGACGGGCATCTACTCCTTGGCCGACGTGGGGAGGGTGCAGCTCAGGTATCGGCAGTACGATCCCTGTGTTGTCAGGGGGCTACAACCTAGAGGGTACATGACGACCCCACCACAACGGGCTGGCTACCGTGCTGGATTTCTGGTGCCATGGAAAGTCCATCATGATCGTAGGTGCAGATGGGGATGCACTATGGGCGTAACTTGTACAACCCATCAGGTGTTTAGGCCCAATTTGAGGAATAGTGAGTATGGTTACAACGCCGGTACAATGCTGAGTGCCAAGGTCTTAGTGCACTGAGGACCAGTGGTACACCATGTAAGGCGTCCTTCCCCAAAAGGCTCGTACTTCTGTAGAATTTTGAAAAATTGAGGTCAAACCCCAAGGGGGACCATCACATGGAAGGCCGAAACGGTTGAAACTCCTTTTAGTCGCCTCTTACAACAGGCAGGAATACCTCGGGCCTATTCTTACCCCGGACCCGCAGGGGGGCCTGTCAGAAAATAGTGTCTCCTTTCTTTTTATGTTGATAATATAATAACCAATAAATTGGCGCACTTCGCAAATCATCATCTGCAGCACACTCCAGAAACGACGTATTACATCAATAAATCAGCGGATAGCAGTTCTGTAGAAAATAGTTGAAATTAGGGTTCGACTTTTTCTCTCTCTCTCTCTCTCTCTCTCTCTCTCTCTCTATTTTGTACTTTCCATGCTCTTCACATTAATATGAGAGCGGACTATTTGAAGGCTTGCATTCCACTTTTCTGCCACAGTGGATTACATATATTTCATATCTTTACTTTTTATTTCGTTTGAAGTCATCTAAGTAGAATGTCAAGATAAATATTTACTCCTTTTTTATACATTTTTCTGCAAAACTCATTTTATCAGAGTGATTTCCCCTCTTTGCTTGCCATTTGACTGCAGTTGTTTTTCAGTTTCTTTTACCTTTCTTCAGATTCTTGACTTCTAGTCTGAAGTTGTCACTATTGATTAAGGTCTCCCGTTCAACTGCAGTTTTTCTAAATCAGTTGCTGTCTTACCTCCCTGCCCACTTTCTTTGTTTTGCTATTTTGGCAGAATTTGTGGATCTTCTCTGTTAATTTGTTTTCCTTCATTCTCTCTAGGCGTCCACTGACTGTTCCACGTCTTTTCGAGATCTGATCTGGTTTTTATCCTTTTTTTAAATAAAGTAAGTAGCCTATTTTTCTTTATTTTGTCTCAAAACCCAATAATTGCTATTTTTGTTCCTGACTGAACCCAGTATTTTTCGCAAGATCCTCGTTCATCTTTTCTAAATCTTCTAATGCAATTTTAGATGAAGGTAAAAGTAACGTTTCTGACCCATAGAGGACTTCTGCTTTTACAACTGTGTTATAATGCCTCACATTAACAGGTTTAGAAAACTATTTTTTATTTTACAGATCTCTCTTTCATGTGTGCTCTTTTCGTTTTTTAACTTCTAATTTTATTGTAATATTGATTTATTTTGCATTGGGTTGCTATTCCGTTGGGCTTCTTGGGCCTGGAGGGGTTTGTCAACGGCTTTGACACTCTTCTCATGAGCAGGGAAAACCTACGAAAACCTCTCAGGAATCCCCGGTGATACGTATTATACAGCGTTCTAATGAATTCCTTACTGCGTAAAACGCCCTTTAGCACCCATGAAAGGCTGAAAATGCTGTACGGAAATGCTACGGTGGACGTAGCACCGTTGGACGATGGGTTCGTCTCGTAGAGAAGTTAAAGAGCGAACACAGCTGGCTGATGCAAAACAAGGAAAAATCGGCTATCGATTACAGTGACTTCACATAACAAAATGCGAATCGGCCAAATCATTCGTGCCAAACGCAGGGTGAATCAAGTCCCTGGATGAATTAATTAGCTACTTTTCCATTTGTAAAGGCAGTGGAAACTATGCTTCTCTAAGAGTTATGTATGCTAGGTTTACATGTTCTGGACAAAGATAGTGATTATATTGAAAAGTGAAAAATTATTCGCGAAAGTTGAATATTGTCCTATGTGATTAGCATTTGACTTTCTACTTAAATAAACTTTTTTTTTAAAAAAAAAAGAAGATGGCATTACCTCCTGACTAACCCTCCTAGAATAATCTCGTGCCACGAAGTATTAGTTGAAGTATGTGTGACAAAATAGAAACAGTTAAAGTAGCTTGTAGTCCAAGCTATATACTCCAGAACGCAATCATATTTATGAGAAAGATTTCGGTGAGTGGCTTGCTGAAGGTGATACCGCCGATAGGTGCGGCGTGAAATGTGGCACACTGCCCGTGCAGCCACGACTCTCGTAGCTGAAGGTATCGATCAACGTCGGTTTGCGAGCGATCGACTTCCGCAACCTGCCCATCGCTGTCACTCTGGCAGACAATTAAGGCTGGCCTTGCCGATGGATGGTCGCGGCGACCTTTCCCTCGCGGCCCCTCCATTACTGCAAGGGCGGGCACGGGGCGTCGCTCTCGCCACCATATTTCACCGTAAACCGATGGCTGTCCGCTGCGGATGGACTTTGTGCCTTCAGGAGTTGGTGTAACATGTCTGAGACAACTTTACCGGTGAACAGCTAAAACAATACGAGGGTCACTCCAAAAGAAATGCACACTATTTAAAAATACAGTTTTCATTTTGCATGTGTGGAAGTTTCACAGAGTAGATACATTCTTCCCGCTTGTTTTCAAACTTAGTTCAACCTGTTCCCGTGAGTGGCGCCGTCAAGGCATGTCTTCAGGATGGCTCCTACACTTGACGTTCGTCAGAAGCAACGTGCTGTCATAGAACTCCTGTGCTGCGAAAACGAGACATTGGGAAACATCCACAAGAGGTTGAAAAAGGTGTATGGACATGTTGCTGTCGATAGCATTACAGTTAGTCGGTGGGCAAGCAGGTTACGTGATGAAAGCTGGCACGGCAATATTGAGGATTGTCCCCGCAGCGGCAGGCCTCGTCCTGCACACACTCCAGACAATGTGCAGAGAGTTAACGAATTGGTGACTGCTGACAGACGCATCACAGTGAACGAATTGTCATGCTACGTTGGGATAGGGGAAGGAAGTGTTTGCAGAATACTGAAAGTGTTGGCGTTAAAAAAGGTTTGTGAGAGGTGAGTTCCCAGGATGTTGAATGTGGCTCACAAAGAAACAAGGAAAACAGTATGCAGTACGAGAATGGTAGAGATGAATTTCTTGGAAGAATTGGACAGGTGATGAAACATGGCTTCATCATTTTTCACTAGAGACGAAGAGGCATCAATGGAGTAGTATCGTCCAAATTCACCCAAGGAAAACAAAAAAATTCAAAACCACACCTTCTGCTGGAAAAGGTATGGCTACGGTGTTTTTCGATTCCGAAGGACTTGCTTGTGGACATCATGCCAAGTGGAACCATCATAAATTCTGTGAAGACACTGAAGAAGCTCGACTGAGTCATGTTTGACCACATCGGCAAAAGCAGGATGTTTTGCTGTTGCACGACAATGCACGGCCACATGTCAGTCAAAAAACCATGGAAGCGATCACAAAACTCTGACAACACTGAAACACCCGTCTTACAATCATGACCTGGCTCTATGTGACTATCACTCTTCATGGAACAAGGCTTGAAGATGATGACTCCCTTATGCACGCTGCCAAACAGTGGCTCCAACAGGTTGGTTCAGAATTTTACCGTGCGGGTATACAGGCGCTGGTTCCAAGATGGCGTAAGGCAATTGAGAGGGGATGGAAATTATGTGGAGGAATGAAAATATTGTTCCTAAAGGATGTATCTACACACTGTAAAACTTTCAAACATGTAGAATAAAGGATGGATTTAAAAAATATAGTGTGCATTTCTTTTGGAGTGACCCTCGTAGCTTTTGTTGAGATAAACTCATCATACAATATACTAGTCACACTCTTATTAGAAATGATTTAGGTTTTGAAGGGCCGTCTATTACGCAGAACAGTTATCAAGCCGTCACGTGAGGCTCCACCGCTCATGTGTGACTTGGCTGGTATGTAGTGTGTATGTACCAGTCGGTAGTGTGGAATCTCTGCAGCAAGATGGATCGGCGAAACGTGACAGAAAGGCAGATTCAAGTTGCTCAGTTTGTTGCTGTATCAGTATGGAATTTCGAGTATCCCCTACAAGTAACGGTATACTACTCCTCAGGCATTAACACGACGCAAGAACAGTGGTGGCGACGAGGAACTGTGGCGACTTCTTTACCTCAGAGTAGCACTTGCACCCAACGTCTATTACTCACTGGATGCTTAGCAAGCTCTGGATTCTGTCATAGTTCTTACCCTCTACGGCTCCCTCAAGTGCCAATGACGTTCTTGTTTGTATCCAGGTTCACAGTCTCAATATATTTTATAAAAGAAAACGCTGTCCGTAATTTATCGTTAATTTGTTGCGCTATTGGCCAATTTCGACTGTGAAGCACATACATGGTATCAGTAAGCACCGCGTCGCATGAATAATGGCATGCAAATCAATTTATCAGACCGCATGTGGAACCGCATACCAATATTGGCATGTTCTGTATCACATGTGAATAAAGTGATTGTTAAATATGGGGAAGAGCCACCTACGTACAGTACAGCTTGATGACACAAATTAATAAGTTAACCGTTTATTAAAAATATTACGTGCATAAACTGAATTCATGTTCAGAAAAAACTGAACACCTTGAACGACTAGTGATTTACAGGACAAATACTTTAGTACGTTCTGCAGAAATGATTACCATTTCAGTCACCTCGGTTCAACACGTCTCCTGTTGTCTAGTAGGCACAGGTCCACCATGGGCCCTAACAACGAGTTCCAGCCGTGATGCCATCGACGCGAATGGCGGCCTGTAATATAGTCACCCATGCTGCATTCACCTAGTTCCAAAGTTCATCTGTGGTTGTTGCCATAGTGTCACAGCGTTGCACCCGTCGTTTCACCACATGTCACACATTTTCGACTGGTGACAGGTCTGGTGATCAGGTGAGCCAAGACAAAAGGCTGACATACTGTCACACCAAGAAGACACGTGTTCGTGCAGTAACATGTTATCATGCATTGTCTTGCTGAAAAATGGCGTCTGGGGTGTTGTGCAGAAAGGGTATGACCACGGGTGCAGGATGTCATTCACATTACCCTGGACACGAAGCAACTGTCATTTGTGGTTGTACCCATTAGCACCTCACGTCATAAGGCCTTGAGTTGGCGCCGTATGTCTTGTGCGAATGTAATCACTGTGATGCCGCTCCTCCTGTCTGCGGCAAACCAAAATGCGATCATAATTTTCAAACAAACGGAACACTTTCCTGTTCCCAGTAACCTCGTTCCATACATCATTGCCGTCTAGAATTCTAGCATGTTTCTGCAGATTCGTCAAAAGTAAACGGAGAAGGGGAGGACGCGCACGTAAGTCATGCCGTAATAAATCCGACGAACTGTCATCTCTTATAGTGTACGATATGTTACACTGCTCCTCTGTTACACCAGATCCGAGGAGGCATTTTTGTCCTGCAATGTCTTTTGGGTGAGGTGTCGATCTTCTCGAGTGGTGGTTTGAGTGGTGCGATCTGACCTCGTCGTGTTCTACAGCTTTCCGTGAACCGTTCGGCATACACTCCTTGCACTGGCGAAACACTTCGTCCCATACGAGCAGGAGTTTCCCGGATAGATGCATCAAATTCTCTCAAGCCAATATGCGCCCTCTTTCTAACTCAAAGATTTGACATCACGGTTCGCACATACGTCTGCAAGGCATTCTGCACGTCAGCTCAGGTCACACTGATCCATTACCTTCGATTTATAGCGACAGCCGCACACATTTTACTGACAGGTGGTGTTGCACCGCGATATCTGTGTTGACCTTGAACCCGCAGGCCGACGTGATTGAAACGTTAAATAATTTCTACAGAACATACTAATGTAGTTGTCCTGTGAATGTGAACGTCCTATCTCTAATAGTTGAAGATGTTCTGTTTTTATGAACATGAGTGTATATGCATGAGAAATACTGCACCCAAAAAAAAAAAAAATACGAATCATTGCAGTAAGTAATTACAAACTGAATTAACTTTCTAAAAGAGATTGAAAATAAAACATATGTATCTTATTATCTATGGCAGCTATTGTATTTTAGTATGATGTAAAATAAAACAGATTTTACAATCCATTTCCTTTCCTTCAGCGAAGCCATCTCATTGATTATATCACTGATGACAATTTTGGGAGCTATGCCGCCTTCTGTCAACAAGACAGCAAAAATTTAACAGTTTGCTCAAATAGTTTACCATTTTTAATTTCCAGAACCTACGTTTAAAATGTGTTGTTACTAGAATTTACTTAATGACTCTCGCCGCGCAGGATTAGCCGAGCGGTCTGAGGCGCTGCAGTCATGGACTGTGTGGCTGGTCCCGGCCGAGGTTCCAGTCCTCCCTCGGGCATGGATGTGTGTGTTTGTCCTTAGGTTAATTTAGGTTAAGTAGTGTGTAAGCTTAGGGACTGATGACCTTAGCAGTTAAGTCCCATAAGATTTCACACACACACACACTTAATGACTCTCAATGTTATTTCGTGATTCAAATACACCTCTTCTGTATTAGACCTTTTTACTGGGATTTAAAATCCGCTGTTTCGGCAATTAGATAAGATGTATCGATATTTCTGTTATATTTGGCACCAAAACCAGCTATACATTTTTCAGAATAAGATAAAGCGCTCTCATTTAAGGCATTGCTGACAGGAAATTGAACTAAGGTTAAATGGTGTGATATACAGGGCGTAAGTCTAAGTGCAGATATTTTCATTGGTGACTGAGGATAGTGTACTGAACCAGATCTCAAAAGTATTTACATCATTTGCAGACAAATAGTTATAGATATTAGGAGTAGTATGTTTTTAGGTTGACTAGTACCTCCAAGTACATGTTGTAAGAGCAAGCCCTTAATACTTATTGGCCACTGGCCAGCTGGTCAGGTATTGGAGTGTGGCCATGTGGAAGCAAAATAGACTATATTGACAGGTGTAATCCAATTAGTGGTGCAATTGATGACCTACAGGGAACATCAGATCTGAAAGCCTGTGATGTGTTTGCAGGAAAACTGTTCGACGAAAAAAAAAGCAAACACTGATGTGTGTTCATATTGAGGTACTACATACAACATATCTGCACTTGTACCCGTTATACTCGGTGTGTGTGAGTTTAGTATCTCTCTTACTACTCTATCAAATACTTCGAAGCACTCTGGCTTAAACAGTTTAAATGTAGTCGTCGGTTGCCAGATATTGGCTGAAATCGAAATCCTTCGTCCAGACTGTTCACATATTTGCTTCAGCAAGCTGTCTACAATGTCTGAGACCCCACAGCTCCACAGCGAAAAACTCCGTTTTTGAACATAAGCTATCTATGTGGGCGGAAACTGTGTGAACCAAGCACGCTGTTGACGTACAACTCATGTGACACCTGAACGACGGTAGTCATTCCCTGTAATAATAGTTGGATGAAACCACACTGTGACAACAACAGCTTGCGTTTACAGCCTCGGGCAGAAGGGAAGACCACTTCTCGCTGCAAGAAGAAAGAAAACGGAGGGTTAGGACAACACGCACATTTCGCGGTTAATTCTGAAATAGTTTTTATTTTGTCATTTTTTTGCGCCTCATCTGTGCCTGTGCCCTGGACGATGACTTATCTCTCTGCGAAACCAGGATGGCCCTGCTCTCAATACATAGAGTGTGTCCTTAGACGTTCCATTCAGTAGATACTGAAATTCTTCCTCCATTTCACTGAGGTTATCAACGTCGTCAGCGAGTCTTGTCAATATTCGTTCACGACGATTTTAATCCCTTCAGTAACTTCTCTTTAATTCTGTCATTGCTTCTTTGATCTATAGATCGAGCAGTAGGGGTGAAAGATTACATCTCTTCATCACAGTCTTTCTAATACAAGTGTTATGTTCTTGGTCTTTCAGATTTATACTTCCCTTTTTGTTCTTATACATATTGTGTATTATTTGTTTTTCCCTATAGCGTACACCTATTTCCCTGAATAGTACTAATATCTTGTACCGTTTTACATTGTCCAACGCAGTTTGTTGTTCGACAAACGTGTCTTGATTTTTCCTAAGTCTTGCCTCCATTATTAAGTATAATGTCAGAACTATCTCTGTTACCTCTCTCTACCTTTCCTAAATCCAGACCGCTGTCTAGCACTATTAATATTAATACATTTGGTTTTAATTTTACCGAAAGTTCGTTTGGCTTATCTATGTGCTGAATCAGTCTTTTCGATGGCCCCATCATTTTTGATTTCTTCGCATTTTTTCTGCAGAAATTTCGCCTTTGCTTTCCTACACTTACTATTTATTTTATTCACAACTGACGTTAATTTATGTACTCCTGCGTTTTTATTTCATTTTTTCTCGCATTAATTGAAGTATTACTTCCGTTACCCAATGTTTCTTCGCATCTACCTTCCTTGAACTTATATTTGTCTGCCCAGATTCTGTGGTTGTCCTTTTTAGAAACGTATATTCCTCTTCAATTGAGCCTGCTGCTATTATCGCAGTATTTTAAATGCTTCTCATCATCCATCACAAGGAAACAACACCAACCTGACATATTGTATATTAAAGGGGGAAAAGCGCACTTGCAAGACACCAGCCCCAGAATCGACCCGCTCGAAAATTTGGGCCAATTATCACAGAACGCAGTTATGACCTTCTGAAAGTACATCTTTGAAACTTGGCGCACTCTGGTTGTTTGTCACTCACTTTCCTCACTAAGGCCTAATAGGAAAAAAAAAGTTCAAAAGTGTGTGAATTCTTAGGGACCAAACTGCTGAAGTCATCGGTCCCTAGACTTACACACCACTTAAGCTAACTTATGCTATTATGCTAAGAACAACACACACACACACACACACACACACACACACACACACACACACGAGGGAGAGCTCAAACCTCCGACGGGAGGGGCCGCGCAGTCCGTGACATGGCACCTCAAACCGCTCGGCCACTCCGCGCGGTCCGCCTAATACCCGAACGCGAAGTACAGTACAGTGGAGCAACAACCAGAGCCCGTTTATCCGTATAATGCTGAAGGTGATGAAAGAGGAAAGGATAGGTAGATACTTCTGCCAAAAGTGTTTTGAAATCTTATTGAAGAACTCCTTATTCTACGCGAAAAGTAGTAAGTAGTTCTAGTAACTAATATGTCAAACTCGCAAAAATGGTTCCAATGGCTCTGAGCACTATGGGACTTAACTTCCAAGGTCATCAGTCCCCTAGGACTTTACTTAAACCTAACTAACCTAAGGACATCACACACATCCATGCCCGAGGCAGGATTTGAACCTGCGACTGTAGCGGTCGCGCGGTTCCAGACTGTAGCGCCTAGAACCGCTCGGCCACCCCGGCCGGCGTCAAACTCTCACACCTACGTTATAATCACTGCCTGCCGCGACACTGGATGCCGCCTGATGGCTTTTCGGACGAGTGACGCGGTAGCAAAAGTGTGTAGTAGAAGCAAACACGGACGGGGTATTACCGTGGCGAAAATACGGGCTGCAAATGGCGAAATACATTGAGATAAGCGACTTTGACAAAGGGCAGAATATTATTACGCAGAGCCTGTGAACAAGTATCTCAAAAACAGCGAAGCTGGTCGAATGTTCACTTGTTACTGCCCTGAGCATCTACGGAAAGAGGTAGGACAGTGAAACTACCACTAGACGCTAAACGGTTGGACTAAATGGTTGGACATCCACCACTCTTCACAGAACGTTGGATTCTGATGCTTGTGCGCTCTGTAAAGTAGGCTAGATGGTGATCTGTGGCATCTCTGACCATAATACGGTTACACTCACAGGTGTTTCGGAGCAGACCGTCATCGTACATTGTTGAACATAGAGCTCGGCAGCAGACCAACCCTACGTGTTCAAATGTTGACCCGACGGCATCGTCAATTACAATTGCTGTGGACACGGGACCATTGGAATTCGAGCGTCCATTAATGGAAATGTGTCGGCTCTTCGGGTGAACCACATTTTTGCTACACTAGGTCTATTGTCGTATCCACAAATGTCGTCATCGAGATGAACGGCGGCTCGAAACGTGCACCGCGCCAGGGGCGTACGCTGGTGGTAGCAGTATTATGCTACGAGAGACATTCTCCTGCGTTTGCATGGTACCTCTGGTAGTAACCGAAGACACGCTGACAGCTCCGAATTAACTGCATTCCTTCATGCGTCATGTCTTCACCGGCGTTGATGTCACCTTTCAGCAATATAATTATCTCGTATCCAGAAACGTGCTACAGTGGCTCGAGGAGCATTATAGTGAACTCACGTTGATGTCTCGGCGACAAAATTCGACTGATGTAAATCCTACGGAACTCATCTGGGTCGCTACCGAGCGCCATCAACGCGTACACAAATCAGCGGCCCGTTATTTACACGAATTACATGACACGTGCGCGTAGACGTCTATTGCTACATACCTCCACAAACCTACCAACAAACCTACCAACAAGCTGTCATGATAACGCAGACTCAGTGATGTTTTTCGTTCCAAAGATGGACAAACAAGCTATTAAAAAGGTGGTCATAATACTTTGGATCATCAGACCATAGGTCCAATGTTACACTCCTGGAAATGGAAAAAAGAACACATTGACACCGGTGTGTCAGACCCACCATACTTGCTCCGGACACTGCGAGAGGGCTGTACAAGCAATGATCACACGCACGGCACAGCGGACACACCAGGAACCGCGGTGTTGGCCGTCGAATGGCGCTAGCTGCGCAGCATTTGTGCACCGCCGCCGTCAGTGTCAGCCAGTTTGCCGTGGCATACGGAGCTCCATCGCAGTCTTTAACACTGGTAGCATGCCGCGACAGCGTGGACGTGAACCGTATGTGCAGTTGACGGACTTTGAGCGAGGGCGTATAGTGGGCATGCGGGAGGCCGGGTGGACGTACCGCCGAATTGCTCAACACGTGGGGCGTGAGGTCTCCACAGTACATCGATGTTGTCGCCAGTGGTCGGCGGAAGGTGCACGTGCCCGTCGACCTGGGACCGGACCGCAGCGACGCACGGATGCACGCCAAGACCGTAGGATCCTACGCAGTGCCGTAGGGGACCGCACCGCCACTTCCCAGCAAATTAGGGACACTGTTGCTCCTGGGGTATCGGCGAGGACCATTCGCAACCGTCTCCATGAAGCTGGGCTACGGTCCCGCACACCGTTAGGCCGTCTTCCGCTCACGCCCCAACATCGTGCAGCCCGCCTCCAGTGGTGTCGCGACAGGCGTGAATGGAGGGACGAATGGAGACGAGTCGTCTTCAGCGATGAGAGTCGCTTCTGCCTTGGTGCCAATGATGGTCGTATGCGTGTTTGGCGCCGTGCAGGTGAGCGCCACAATCAGGACTGCATACGACCGAGGCACACAGGGCCAACACCCGGCATCATGGTGTGGGGAGCGATCTCCTACACTGGCCGTACACCACTGGTGATCGTCGAGGGGACACTAAATAGTGCACGGTACATCCAAACCGTCATCGAACCCATCGTTCTACCATTCCTAGACTGGCAAGGGAACTTGCTGTTCCAACAGGACAATGCACGTCCGCATGTATCCCGTGCCACCCAACGTGCTCTAGAAGGTGTAAGTCAACTACCCTGGCCAGCAAGATCTCCGGATCTGTCCCCCATTGAGCATGTTTGGGACTGGATGAAGCGTCGTCTCACGCGGTCTGCACGTCCAGCACGAACGCTGGTCCAACTGAGGCGCCAGGTGGAAATGGCATGGCAAGCCGTTCCACAGGACTACATCCAGCATCTCTACGATCGTCTCCATGGGAGAATAGCAGCCTGCATTGCTGCGAAAGGTGGACATACACTGTACTAGTGCCGACATTGTGCATGCTCTGTTGCCTGTGTCTATGTGCCTGTGGTTCTGTCAGTGTGATCATGTGATGTATCTGACCCCAGGAATGTGTCAATAAAGTTTCCCCTTCCTGGGACAATGAATTCACGGTGTTCTTATTTCAATTTCCAGGAGTATATTTTAACAATATTCTCGTGTTCACGTTCTGCTGCTAATATGTCCACCTCAGAATGAATATGAATAGACGAACGCACCTGAACAGTTATTGTGAGATGAAAATTATTTTCAATTTACAATTTAATGATTACAGCCACGTTGAAGAACAGCGCATCTTCTGCAAACGTACCTTACTTTAACAGCACCAGCTTTAAAATCCAAAGAATATAATTACAATAGCGTTGTGGATAATTAAATAACGCTACGTTACTCCTTAATGACACTTTTTCGTTTCACTCATTTACGACGTATTTGCAAATCGCAACGTAAAAATATTCAAAGAGATATCTGGCACCAGCTACGGGTTCTAACCGCGCACTTTGGCTCAGTGAGCAATGCGTGTTGCCGATGTCAAAACAATAATTCGTTTATCTGTTACTCATTGTACTGTGTAGAGCTCCGTGCTCTGACATTAGGTGGGTGCAGGGAAAGTTAGAAAGCTAAACTTTCAGGTCATAACTGCATCTGATTAAAGTAATGACATAAACGTTCTCGCGGGATCGATTGCTGGTGCTGATATCGTTCTTCCCGCGCCTCCCGCCCTTTTCCAATGTCTCCATCAGTTAACGAGGGAACATTATGAAGGGAACTGATATGGACATTTGGAATCAGGCATCTTGCAAAAGGAAATTACCCATAAGTCTGTACGTCTACAGCTGGTCAAACAACACAGAAAGTGGAAGGTATAGAATGGTCCGACAAATCGCTAGTTTGCCTCTTTCCAAATGATGCAAGGAAACAAGCCCACCAACACCACAGTGAGGCATTTAATATGCAGTGAGTGAGGCGTGTAGTTCAGACCGGATGTGGTTCTGTGATTGTTCGATGTGCATCTTGTACCACGATTTGGGCCCACTCATTCCGATTTCCGTTAACATGAACCAGGACGTGTATTTCAGGATTTTAGGTGACCAAGTGTTGTGCATTCTTCTACACCTTTATGATTAGTATGGTGTGAATACTCCTGTCTTCTGCGTCTTCATGGGGTTGCAAGCATACGTTCCTGGTTTGAGGAGCATCTGGGCATCCCTAAATCATCCGATCTTAAAATGTCTGGGACTCTTTGGAACAGCGGGAGAAACGTAGCAGTCAACATCCCCACAATTTAGTAGCTGTTTGGGATTTAGTCACAAATGTCTTCAGTTGGATATGATATTCCTGAAAAAAACCTGTGATCTCTCTTCCTCCAGAATTTCGGTCATCAGGTTTGAAAGTACTGTTAAAGAGTACTGGCGAGATGTCACGTGGAGGTGACTAATAATTCGTCCGCTGTGGCTATGGTTATCGCGCGACCTCTGACAAGGAAAAAATTGGCACAAAAGTACTGCATACGAGACAACACCTCTTACTGAGTACAAACCGCAGTTTTAAATTCTGTAATAACTTCTGCGTTTTAAGACGTCGATTCAGTGTGTACGCGTGTGTACGTGTACGTGTACGTGTTTGGATGGATGGGTTCAATCACCGTATCGACTGAACTTCCTTCCGATCAGCTTGATGGAAAATTGACGGTGTCCTATTCACATTCTTCGTCAGTAATTCAATTCTGATCTGTATTATAACCTTTCCGAGGTCCTACTACATTAAAGAAACTTTCCATTGTCCATTTTGTAAGAAACTTGGACTTGGTGGATCGAAAGGGAGAAGTGCTATTGGAACGAATTAAATATTAATTTTAATTTCTCTGCGAGGTCGCCACTAAGAGACATCTCTGAAAAACATAATTGTTGGATATAATAAGCTACAATGGAATAAATCCTTTCGGAGTATGTTGATGCATTAGCTCCATACTTAACAACCATATACAACCGTTCGCTCGACGACGGTCGAAGTGGCCGAGCGGTTCTAGGCGCTACAGTCTGGAGCCGCGCTACCGCTACGGTCGCAGGTTCGAATCCTGCCTCGGGCATGGATGTGTGTGATGTCATTAGGTTAGTTAGGTTTAAGTAGTTCTAAGGTCTAGGGGACTGATGACCTCAGAAGTTAAGTCCCATAGTGCTCAGAGCCATTTTGAACGTTCGCTCGACGAAAAATCCGAACCCAAAGACTGGAAAGTTGCACAGGTCAAGCCAATATTCAAGAAAGGTAATATTGGTATTCCACTAAATTACAGGCCCATATCGTTAACGTCGATATGCGGCAGGATTTTAGAACATATAGTGTGTTCGAACATTATGAATTAACTAAGAAAAAGAGATTGGATCAATAGAGAATTGTGAAAGTGGTTCGATGAATCCTCTGCCAGGCTCTTAAATGGGATTTTTAGAGTATCCATGTAGATGTAGGTGTAGATAGATGTAGATATCATCCTCATAAACTGAATGGTTACATATATATAGATCATCTAAACTGTTAGAACCATTAATATTTTCGGTATACCACTAAAACAACACAGCAATGTGAAAACCCATCAGTACTGGCTGCTAAATGTATACTATACGCTTTCGTCCTCGAGCTGAGACGCATCCTGTGGTGTCGTCCATAGAGCGAGGTGCCAAAGCGTGGTTGGCACCTAGCAACAGAACTACAAGAGAAGATAATCGCTGCAAGTCGGATAGACGAGCCGGTGACACCAGCGTAGCCACGCGCAGTTTCGCTACGCCGGCTCGGCCTCTCTTCTACTTACAACGGATCTCAGGACCGCTCCGTCCAATCCGCGATCACTCACTAAGGCGACACCATCGTCCTTTAGTAGGCCCGCTATGTTATCGATGTATTAGGTAGAACTCTGCGTGAAAGTTATTGTTAAATGTACTCTGAGTGAGAGACTTCTCTTCCGTTGGTATCAGGTGACACGTTAATGTTCAGAAATAGTTGTAAAGACTCAGTCCTGTGCAAATGGGTAGTACAAAGTTAGGAAATTCCCTTAACTATGTTGTAACAATGTTTTATGGGTTATAATAATTCTTTCATACTTCTTTCTATACCAGGCGGCGAAAATGAGCTTGCCCTAGTTTGCGTGCACTGTTAATAACAAGATGCCGCCGGGACTTTAAAATGATTTGTTTCCAATATCCGACCGAGTAAGGCGTCGACAACGTGCCTGTGTGCAGGTGTGTCTAATTTGTTTGGAGGCTGGGAGTACAGGCAGGATAGCGCAGCACTGGTAAGAGGCATCTTAAGGAGCAATTAAAAGAGTATGTTGTGACGTCAGAATTGAGGCAAAAATAATATTAAGCCAAGGGAAGCCTTCATTGACGTTACACAGTGACAAACGACACAGACCATATATTGAACCATAGCTGGGCACACAGAACTACAATCAAATCGGAGAGAGAATGATGAACCATGAGAAGCAGTTCAAGGTGACCAAACGAGAGATTCCGGTGAATCTTACCGCATGGCATGCGCCTTTGGTTTGCAGTAGTACCGCGAGATACTCTTAACTGTAGCGCGAAGGATACGGCGTACGTGTGGTAGCGACATTTCTGTGTCGGTAATTTGTCAACTGATTTGATTTCTACTCGACTTTTTTGTCTGCGTCATTGTGCCGCGGCCAGTCCGCGTATCTTCAAAGGTGGTGTTCTTTGGAACGTCTGTTGTCTTACAGTGCATTGCGCCTTCACCCTCTCTCCATCGTCGTTTATCCATTTAATCAGCCACTACAATAGTTGTGCTGGTTTCCTCGTGCACAGCTATGGGCATCGGCATCAACCATTTCTTGTGCTTGGGCGACCCCTCTTCCTGCCTGCAAGTCTGCCCTTCACTACCGAACATTTATAGGTATGGAAGCTTGTGCCGATCTCAGCCATGCTCCTGACCTACTCTCCTACAGTTACAGATTTTCTGCAGCTTCGTGTCAGGCAGTTAAAGTTATTCAGCGAAATATTTTTAAAGGTATGCTGGCCTATATTACACTTCATTATGTTAAAAACAACGTCTGCTGTGTTTAAAATGTAGTGTTAGGCAGGTACTCGTATGACAGAAGACGTGTTTTCTTTTAAAAATCAATCCACTATTTTCGCAGCGTTCCGATTACTAGATTGTATTGTATTATATTGAACTGAGGACCTAGAAACGACGGAAAGGCTTCGTCCCCGCTGTACCCCTCAGTGGTACACAATCCCCCAACAGGCTACAGCAGTCCACTTACCCCACCGCCGCCCCACACCGAGCCAGGGCTATTGTGCAATTCGGCCTCCAGTCGATGCCCCACGCGAACGTCTCACACCAGACGAGTGTCACCCCATTGTTTGCGTGGCAGAGTAATGATGGTGTACGCGTACGTGGAGACAGTCTTTGGCCAGCAATCGCCGACATAGTGTAACTGGGGCGGAATAAGGGGAATCAGTCCGCATTCGCCGAGACAGATGGACAACCGCCTTAAAACCATCCACAGACTGGCCGGCACAGAGGACCTCGACACTAACCCGCCGGGTGGATTCGTGTTGGGGACCGGCACGCCTTCCCGCCCGGAAAGCAGTGCGTTAGACCACACGGCTAACCGGGCGGGCAATCCTAGATTACTAAACCATCAAAAAATTTACGATGGCAATAGGGTGTAAAGCAGGACATTTTGTACTTAATTTGGTATGTAGCATACTATTGGCGATCTAATAACGGTAAGTAATTGATGAGTAACATAAATTATGACTTCCTTAGAATGAAATCTGGTGTAGTCAACATTTCGATGGGTTACTATCAATGTACCTGACACACAGTGGTTACGGTTACTATAAGCCTCACCATATGTTGGGAAACAGGGCCAAATTACTAGAAGTTTACTGTCAAGTTGATATTTTCACAAATGTTTTATTCGTATCTTGCAGAAACTAGCAGTACGGCAATAACAGCCTTTTAAACACGCCGCTAACGGCAATCAAGTAATTTATAGCAATACAACTATTTTTAAAAAAATTTAAAGAACATTAGTAAACAGGCTACTAAAGTAAATACTGAACTCTGTTAAAGTACTGTGATGTAGCGAAGCTACCAACACCGCCATTAAAAAGTTAAACAGGTCTCAGCAAACACACGATTAATGGCAATAAAAGGAATTTATAAACTTGGAGAAATTTAAAAAAATTTAAACGAAAGTGTCGTGGAGTATCATTAGAACATAACAGATATGACGGACCCGTGTAAGGCGGCCACAAATCACCCACTCAGGGATGCTCAGGGTAAACAGAATACTGACCAATTTAAATACGCCCGTAAACACAATTGCCACTCTCAGGCTGGTCGCAGCACCGACTTTTAGCCAGCGAAAACTTGTTATAAGATGGCTTAACTTGCTGGCAGAATTAGAGCTAACCTCGCACAAGGAAACATTACACCACACAGTCCTGAATGAGCGACCACATTATCAACCAACAAGAAGCATGAATTTACTCATAACCCACGACAATAGCGAAACTGCCAAAACTACACCTCCCATTGGACAGTAACGAGAGGAGGAGGAAAGATCACGGTCTTCAATTACACCGGTCCCAGGGACAGGAAACCCGGTCGCCGGAGGCCACAAGGCAGAAGAGACGCTGGTTACACAAAATTAATGATTACACCTTCCACGAACTTAACTTGCAATTATGCTCGAACAGGCAGTACACGACCTCCGATGGCAAGGATCCACACATCCGACCGCGCACGCGTCGCCAGCGTACCCAACACGCCACGGTCACGCGACAACACGTTCTGTCACCGGAGTTCACGTCTTCTCTGCAACGTTGATGGGTAGTGACTGGTTCTTCATGTTAGGTGTCTCCTTTTAAACTCCAGTGTTGAAACAGAGGATTTGAAGAAGCTTGTTAATGTCCCACCAAGGCGAAATGAACAGCATCCACTCGTGGGGCGATTCTGTATACAGCCAACACGCGGGGAGCTCTTCCGTCAACTCCACTCGCTCGTCACACACAACCGACATACATCACATGGCGACTCGGTACAACCGACCACGGCTGCTACGCGGTGGGTGGAGAGCCGCACTGTCCTCCCGTGTCCACCACACTCTCTGTGCGCAACGCCCCTACTTCCGCGCCACCACACGAGGTTACAACCGGTCAAAGATCTCACTTTCTCCATAGCAGTTTCCCGGAATCAAAAACGCAGATATCGATAGCAGAGGGAAAAGACAACCAAGCAGCCACTTAATGACAGACAACATATCAAAAAAACAGGTCAGGGGAAGAAAAGGAAAACCAATGCAATCTAAACACATGGTGTAGCACGAGTCGATACACGGCTCAGTATCATTTTCCTCCCTTTAGTGTTCTAGGGTTAATAGTTTCTAGCAGTTAATTCTCTTGATCATGCCTTCTGTCACAGAGGGAACTTAGTACATGGTAATGTGTGACATGTATTTATGTGAAGCGATACCATGTACAATGCTCTGCAAAACTTAAGGACGAGGCAAATAAAGTAAAGCAACATATTCACGGCTCATACAAATGAATGAAAGTACAGGAGCATGCCGAAAGAAATCTCCTAGTCGTGCCCAGAAAGTTGGACGTCTCATGGTATGATGTGTGTGTGTGTGTGAATTCCTAAGCGACCAAACTGCTGAAGTCATCGGTCACTAGGCTTACACGCTACTTAAACTAACTGAACTATCTTATGCTAAGAACAACACACACACCCACGCCCGACGGGGGACTCGAACCCCCCGCGGTAGGAGCCGCACAATCCGTGACATTCCATTTCAAACCGCGTGGCCACTTAACACGGCTAATCATAGTGTGAGGTCAGCGTGACTGTTGCGTCAATTGGTGCTGGTATCACAACATGAGGCAGCTGAAGGAACGAGAATAATAGGCAGATTGCTCAGTCCAAACAACCATCAAAAAAGTGGGAGGAGAACGAAGTGTGACGAGTGTAGCCCAGGAGTTTGATACTGCTCACACCTTTTTTTCACGTGTATGGGAGCTTTCCGCACCAGAGGCACTGCTGTTCCAAGGAGAGGAGGTGATCGACCACAGTCATATACAGCAGTAGATGGCTGCTATATTGTGGAACAGGTCAGAAGGGACCAAATGAAACAGTGGTTGCAGTTGCAGCCACATTTAAAATGAGTGCAAAGTGATCAATCTCACACTTCACTGTAGCACAGCGAGAGCATGGGGGTGATCTTTTTTGCCGATGACCAGTATGCTAACGCCACCTAGTGGTCAAAACTTAGTGCCCATAGTACTAGCTACACATGTGTATACTATGTATATGCCGAATTCTGAGTTTCTTGAATGTTGTAATAGGTATCAGCTGCCACACTATTCACACGCACCATGTTACAACAAAATACACTCCTGGAAATGGAAAAAAGAACACATTGACACCGGTGTGTCAGACCCACCATACTTGCTCCAGACACTGCGAGAGGGCTGTACAAGTAATGATCACACGCACGGCACAGCGGACACACCAGGAACCGCGGTGTTGGCCGTCGAATGGCACTAGCTGCGCAGCATTTGTGCACCGCCGCCGTCAGTGTCAGCCAGTTTGCCGTGGCCTACAGAGCTCCATCGCAGTCTTTAACACTGGTAGCATGCCGCGACAGCGTGGACGTGAACCGTATGTGCAGTTGACGGACTTTGAGCGAGGGCGTATAGTGGGCATGCGGGAGGCCGGGTGGACGTACCCCCGAATTGCTCAACACGTGGGGCGTGAGGTCTCCACAGTACATCGATGTTGTCGCCAGTGGTCGGCGGAAGGTGCACGTGCCCGTCGACCTGGGACCGGACAGCAGCGACGCACGGATGCACGCCAAGACCGTAGGATCCTACGCAGTGCCGTAGGGGACCGCACCGTCACTTCCCAGCAAATTAGGGACATTGTTGCTCCTGGGGTATCGGCGAGGACCATTCGCAACCGTCTCCATGAAGCTGGGCTACGGTACCGCACACCGTTAGGCCGTCTTCCGCTCACGCCCCAACATCGTGCAGCCCGCCTCCAGTGGTGTCGCGACAGGCGTGAATGGAGGGACGAATGGAGACGTGTCGTCTTCAGCGATGAGAGTCGCTTCTGCCTTGGTGCCAATGATGGTCGTATGCGTGTTTGGCACCGTGCAGGTGAGCGCCACAATCAGGACTGCATACGACCGAGGCACACAGGGCCAACACCCGGCATCATGGTGTGGGGAGCGATCTCCTACACTGGCCGTACACCACTGGTGATCGTCGAGGGGACACTGAATAGTGCACGGTACATCCAAACCGTCATCGAACCCATCGTTCTACCATTCCTAGACCGGCAAGGGAACTTGCTGTTCCAACAGGACAATGCACGTCCGCATGTATCCCGTGCCACCCAACGTTCTCTAGAAGGTGTAAGTCAACTACCCTGGCCAGCAAGATCGCCGGATCTGTCCCCCATTGAGCATGTTTGCGCCTGGATGAAGCGTCGTCTCACGCGGTCTGCACGTTCAGCACGAACGCTGGTCCAACTGAGGTGCCAGGTGGAAATGGCATGGCAAGCCGTTCCACAGGACTACATCCAGCATCTCTACGATCGTCTCCATGGGAGAATGGCAGCCTGCATTGCTGCGAAAGGTGGATATACACTGTACTAGTGCCGACATTGTGCATGCTCTGTTGCCTGTGTCTATGTGCCTGGGGTTCTGTCAGTGTGATCATGTGATGTATCTGACCCCAGGAATGTGTCAATAAAGTTTCCCCTTCCTGGGACAATGAATTCACGGTGTTCTTATTTCAATTTCTAGGAGTGTATATATGATGATCTGTGTTACAAAATGTTGTGTGAAGCCGTAATGGCACCAGCACTAATCGAGAATGTTTTGTAGTATGTATTATGTAATTCATTCTTGTATATACTCTTGAACCCTGCTGCAGTATTAAGCGGAATTTAAGGTGTTGTATGCTGCTAACATGATAAAAAAATCTTTTTTATATCGTAGACCTGAAAATGGCTAAATTGTTAGCCGAAACTAGTAATCAGTCCAGACAAAGAAGATTTCATGCGCAGTCTTGACTTCATGTGTTTTCAGCCCCTAACATAGAAAAGTAGAATCTCTCTCCGACGACTTTATCGATGGCACATTAAACGGCACGAAACAGAAATGCTAGAGTGCAACGCTCCGCCGATAACGAGACCCTTAGACAAGGATGAACGTAAGGAAATGTAGGTGCTTACTCGCGTCCCCTGAAAGAAAACAGTACAACGTTTCTGTGGAAAAAGTGTTTCATATTTTGCCAGTGGAGCCCCCACGACGGCGCCGCATTCCTTGTCATACTTAGGCAACCTCTTTTCCCCCGGCTTCATCCCCCACACCCTACTCCACAACTCATTCCTCCGAAAAGAAAGCCAGATAATGTGTAGAAGAATCTGACAGCAATAATGAATAACATTGCAAAGAGACGGGGTGCAGACAGGGCGCACAACGCACTCTCTTTGTAGGACTCGAATACTCAGTCCTACCCCAACCTCAGTTAGTTGTCTAAAGAAAATCTCAATGAAGACTAAGAGCCTGTAGGTATCATTGACATCAAACAGTGCATGATCAGCATGTGACAACAGGCAACAGGGAAGAATGTCTGATCTCTGAGCGAAGGGCATGTCAGGCCGTGGTATGTCGGCTAAGGGGTATAAGTGCAGATATTTCTATTGGTGACAGAGGACGATGTACTGAACAACATTCCATCAGTATTTACGTCATTTGTAGACTAATTATTATAGCTGTTATAAGCCGCATGTGTTTGGGTTGCGAAGTACCTCCAAGTACATGTGGCAAAAGCAAGCCGTTAATGCATATTTTCTCCTGGGCAGCAGGTCAGATGTTGAAGTATGGACATGTGGACGCGACATCATTACTCTACAACGACACCACTTAGTAGTGCAGTTACAGCCATGCAGAAAACATCGGGTTATAAAGCTTGTGACGGGTTTGTAGGAAGATTGTTCTACATAGAGAAAAATCCAACACATTGATATGTGTACATACTAAGGTATCATAAATAAAAGTATCTGCATTTCCATCCGTTATACATAGTGTGTGTAACTGTTAGGAGAAGAGGATCAGTAAGCAGTGATGAAGACCAAGCAAAGTGAACAGAGCGAGGCACAAACGATCTGGTCGATGTGCTTATAAGAAACAACAGTCAGTTTAGTCCACAGAACTGGTTTTATTTCACGATGGAGCATTTGTTCGCCACCAAACTTTGTGCCATGCCCTGGGATACGTCTCAAATCTCTCCACTGTGTATCATGCAGTGAGGGAATGTGACATGTGTTGCTAATCTGTCTAATGGAAATAGAATCGGTAGCCCATTGGTACTCTGTAGTACTATACGCCAAAATCCAGTTCAACCCTCTCAATTCTCTCGTCGTAATCGTCACTAATACGAACATGACACGTGCCAGTCATAATCAGCTATGTGAATCGGTTATAGTTATGACACCTAATCCACTTGCAGACCACGTAACGCCATCTAGAAAGCGCTCAGATGTGGTGTCCGGGATGATGATGGCATTGAAACAGAGGATGACACCCGTAAAGCTGAAATACTAAACACCTTTTTCCAAAGCTGTTTCACAGAGGAAGACCGCACTGCAGTTCCTTCTCTAAATCCTCGCACAAACGAAAAAATGGCTGACATCGAAATAAGTGTCCAAGGAATAGAAAAGCACCTGGAATCACTCAACAGAGGAAAGTCCACTGGACCTGACGGGATACCAATTCGATTCTACACAGAGTACGCGACAGAACTTGCCCCCCTTCTAACAGCCGTGTACCGCAAGTCTCTAGAGGAACGGAAGGTTCCAAATGATTGGAAAAGAGCACAGGTAGACCCAGTCTTCAAGAAGGGTCGTCGAGCAGATGCGCAAAACTATAGACCTATATCTCTGACGTCGATCTGTTGTAGAATTTTAGAACATGTTTTTTGCTCGAGTATCATGTCGTTTTTGGAAACCCAGAATCTACTCTGTAGGAATCAACATGGATTCCGGAAACAGCGATCGTGTGAGACCCAACTCGCTTTATCTGTTCATGAGACCCAGAAAACATTAGATACAGGCTCCCAGGTAGATGCTATTTTTCTTGACTTCCGGAAGGCATTCGATACAGTTCCGCACTGTCGCCTGATAAACAAAGTAAGAGCCTACGGAATATCAGACCAGCTGTGTGGCTGGATTGAAGAGTTTTTAGCAAACAGAACACAGCATGTTGTTCTCAATGGAGAGACGTCTACAGACGTTAAAGTAACTTCTGGCGTGCCACAGGGGAGTGTTATGGGACCATTGCTTTTCACAATATATATAAATGACCTAGTAGACAGTGTCGGAAGTTCCATGCGGCTTTTCGCGGATGATGCTGTAGTATACAGAGAAGTTGCAGCATTATAAAATTGTAGCGAAATGCAGGAAGATCTGCAGCGGATAGGCACTTGGTGCAGGGAGTGGCAACTGACCCTTAACATAGACAAATGTAATGTTGCGAATACATAGAAAGAAGGATCCTTTATTGTATGATTATATGATAGCGGAACAAACACTGGTAGCGGTTACTTCCGTAAAATATCTGGGAGTATGCGTGCGGAACGATTTGAAATGGAATGATCATATAAAATTAATTGTTGGTAAGGCGGGTACCAGGTTGAGATTCATTGGGAGAGTCCTTAGAAAATGTAGTCCATCAACAAAGAAGGTGGCTTACAAAACACTCGTTCGACGTATACTTGAGTATTGCTCATCAGTGTGGGATCCGTACCAGATCGGTTTGACGGAGGAGATAGAGAAGATCCAAAGAAGAGCTGCGCGTTTCGTCACAGGGTTATTTGGTAACCGTGATAGCGTTACGGAGATGTTTAACAAACTCAAGTGGCAGACTCTGCAAGAGAGGCGCTCTGCATCGCGGTGTAGCTTGCTCGCCAGGTTTCGAGAGGGTGCGTTTCTGGATGAGGTATCGAATATATTGCTTCCCCCTACTTATACCTCCCGAGGAGATCACGAATGTAAAATTAGAGAGATTAGAGCGCGCACGGAGGCTTTCAGACAGTCGTTCTTCCCGCGAACCGCACGCGACTGGAATAGGAAAGGGAGGTAATGAGAGTGGCATGTAAAGTGCCCTCCGCCACACACCGTTGGGTGGCTTGCGGGGTATAAATGTAGATGTAGATGTAGATGTAGATATCGCAAATGGCAGTAGCAAGAGTACTCCAAATCGTCTATCAACTTGTGACCTTACCTGACTCATCGAGGAAACCCGACATGGCCTATACACTTGGATCCTCAACGTATTGCTACTTTGGAAGATTATATTACTAAGTACAGTAACTTGGCTTTGGAATCCTGAACTTTCTGTTTAAGCTACATTGTTCTTGAATTTTTATCCACGGTTGAATAGGTCGCTTAAAAACTGCTCACTTTGATGTTCAGAAATAATTTATTGACGCGTTTCTGGCACTGTCCATCATCAGAACATCAAAAAAATAACACAATCTTCTTAAGAGTATGGATTCTGTTAAGTTATGATGCTGATAAATGATGCTTTGAATCCCTACTCTGTATAAAGATTTTGTTAATATTTTTTTTTTATGTTTGATGATGAGCAGTGCCCAAACGCGTCACTAAATTATATCTGAGTAGCAATGTGACTAGTTATTTTCGTGACCTATTCAGCAACGGATAAAGATTGAAATTTACTTAATACAGAATGAACAGGGCGCACCTTAAACTGTCTTGTTCTGCTTTGGCTCTAGTAAGCTTTGACTCGTCACAGACAGGTTATAAATTTTCTCGTCTATTGCACTGTGACTGGGTTCCAATTTGTGAAAAAATTACAGTATTCGTCGTCAGTGCGGATTAGCTCAGTACCGTGCTGCATTTGACTGTTGGCAGGCAATATGTAGAGTAGACGCCCACCTATTTACAATTATTTATTAACTTCGGCATTCAG
This sequence comes from Schistocerca serialis cubense, assembly GCF_023864345.2. Taxonomy (NCBI): domain Eukaryota; kingdom Metazoa; phylum Arthropoda; class Insecta; order Orthoptera; family Acrididae; genus Schistocerca; species Schistocerca serialis. Next base: position 317,388,709 of record NC_064642.1, on the reverse strand, counting down.
TCACATTTAAAATCAGTTATGTTTTACAATGTTACTAAAAATGGCTCTGAACACTATGGGACTTAATATCTGAGGAAATCAGTCCCCTAGAACTTAGAACTACTCAAACCTAACTAACCTAAGGACATTACACACATCCATGCCCGAGCAAGGATTCGAACCTCCGACCGTAGTGGTCGCGACGTTGCAGACTGAAACGCTTAGAACCGTTAGGCCACACGGCCGGCTGTAATGTTACTATGTTAAGTATAATACCCATAGCACTGATTTACGAGCATCTTTTACAGGGCGTTCCAAAACTTGAGGGTCAAAACTGTACAGACGGTAGAGGGTCGTAAAATGAGCAGCTTGAGGTGAGAGATCAATGTGCTGGATAAGAGCACTTCAGGCAGTGGAAGACCATGAATGAGCAATGCACATGGAGCACGTGATTGTAAACTTCATTCCTCCAATAAGGAACACTTACTTGCCGGATTGACACTGGTGGCGCTATATTGAATAATTCCCCGCAATGGCCTGCTGATGTGTCTACGCTGCAGTTTGCCTCTGTTTACAGTTTGAGCCCACATGTTGCCAAGTTTCTCCACTGTACTGCATAAGTTTCGCTGGGAAACCCTTACACTCCGTAGTCCCGATCTCTCCCAATGCAATTTCTGCAATTCTGGAGTCCTGAAGAAAGACATTGGCGGCCGTCGATTTGCTTCGGACGAAGAGGTGCACGAGTGGTAAAAAGCCTGGTTTCGTAGGCAACCTCAAACATCTTTCTGTAAAGGCTTTGATCGCATCGTTTCACATTGAAATAAATGTATTACCAATCATAGCAATTACTTTTGAAAAAATAAATGGTTTACTTCCCTTTCTTTCATCTGCGCCGTTTTCATTTGACTTATACACAAAGATTAACTAACGGTTTTGGACACACGTGTTCTTTTCTCTGCCATACCAATCTGATAAGGTGTCTTCACGTACAGATACGTCAAGTTTTGGCAATGCATACTGTTTGTACACTCCTCGTTGAGAAAAAAAGAAAATAAAACTCGACGGAGGAATTATGAAATAGTTCACAAACTGATTTTCATAAAGGTATAGACGAAAAATGCAAAGTTGTAAAATGTGGCAGCCGTTGGACGCTGCAGTAGAATTTCACGGTGCAGCTGGCTAGGATAGTAAACAAGGGACACGTCGACACAAGGACGTAATGACTTTGCAAATTTCATTCCGTGTACTTAGTTTGCCAATATCTACGCGTTACAGAAAGGTGCATGTACAATACACGCAGATGTCAGCATTTGGGAGAGGACATGCAGTTGGGCTCAGAGAAGCCGGTTGGAGTAATCGGCGAATCGCTCGATATTTGAATAGGAGCCACTATTCGACGATGTTGGCAGAGATGGGTGAACCATAGAGACCCGCATCCATCACTATCATCGATCCGACGTGCAACTGGTGCTTCGGTGATCGTAAAGACCGTTAACAGGCGGCTCACAGAAAGGATGTTGATTTCATGGCAGCCCTTGCGCCAAATTTCATTGACCTCTGTACACCAGATAGCTCGTTTACAGTAGTGTCTGGCACATTCGGCCTGGAATCTTATTGACCAGAGTAAAAATGTCTTCAGTGATGAATCCTACTTCGAAATGAGCCTCGATGACTAGCGAATACGTATGTGAAGACGCCCCGGACAGGAGTGGGATGCCAACCTAACTGTCCCCCGTCATATGAAAACCGGGTGTGATGTCTGAGCTGCCACTTCATTCCACAGCAGGACACGTTTGGTTGTCATCCGCCACATCCTTACAACACAGCGATACGTTGACTATATTCTACGCCCCGTTTTGTACCCTTATGCCAAGCCATCCTGAGTTTACAATTCAGCAACTAATGCTCGGATACACAGACGAGAGTTTCTACTGCCATTTTAAGTGGTTTCCCGAGATCCAGGCAAACGCTGGGCTGCTCCACAAATTCCGCTTTCGAGGAAAACAGCTAAAATACGAAAACAGTTAAAATACAAAAACACTCAGAAAAAGTTACTCGATTCACATACAGATAGTGGATACGACTTCCTCCCCTTACGTCACATTAACGACGGTGGTGTAAGGGGAGCACATTCGGCCTCAAATTTAACAAATAAAATAAAATTTGCTAAATCATGGAAACGCGTACTGTATCCTAGACGGAATACACCGCAGGTGAATAAAATGTCTTTTGTAAAAAGTTGCGACTAGTCCATAATATCGTCATGATTACTGTTAACTTCTGTCAGTTACTTGAACTTGTAAGCGATCCATGATCCCACGCACATAGACATTGGTATCCGACACCCACGTCGATAGCAGGCAGGAGTCAATTGTCGATTTCTGCAGGGGGCAGTGAGATTAGCGTCGGGTGGAAAGATTGGCAAAAATAAAAAATGGCTGTGGAGCTGAGTACGGTGTCAATGGCAGCTGTGCCGAGTGAGGAGTAAATTGTAAATTCACCGGAGTATGACAATCAGCGCGTCCCCTTATCGTCGTGTGGTTGACCCTCATCAATACCGATTCGCGATTGATATAAAACCAAAAGTGACAAGTGCAAGTGCCGAATTATGTGTTTCGCGTCAACCGCGTCGGTCAGCAACAATCATGAATTGCACAGAGGATTGTTGTGAATATTAACCATTTTCATTGCGTGTGACGAAGTACTCAAAATCAGCAAGCAATAAAAGATATAACCGTAAGTAAACGTGAAAGACGAAGGTAGCAACTGCCTCAGAACTTGTGTGTTAATAGAAAATACATTTCAGTTTGTATATCGCAACGTTTGTGGTCTTTAATAATAGAAAAGTTTTCAATCATTAAGTATTCCATCTCAGAACAGCGGCACTCTGTTGAAATACCCCCGAAAGCACAGCAGAAAAACCGATGGCCTTTCATCCATTAAGCACACGGTCATATATTCATAATAATTAACTGTTTGACGGCTTCGGTAAATCACAGAAAATCCAATAAACGATATAACAGGGGTGTTTCAGTTTACGGCGTGTAAGTGTGATGAATTTTGCAGTTTTTGTGGGTGTGACAGATCCGTGGTGTGATTCGGAGTTTTGCTGAGTTGAAATCGGATGAACATCCGAAAACATAACATTAATCAATATTACGTGTTTATAGCGATTTTTTGTATGGCTTCAAAATGTGACTACGCCAAAACTCACTCGCCTGAAAACTCTATCGACCTTGCACAAATGAATAGAGCTCAAAGAAATTAGTTGTGCGTTCTTTTCGTGGCAATACGAACCGAAACAAAAGCGTGTTCCAAGAATTATATAGGCCAACTACAGGATGGAGAACACAGTAAACAGCTGCTACAACATACTGTATATGCTATTCTCTGTTTTATAAGTTAGAGCAAGTTGGAATCATATTCGGTGTTATAAGAGCTATTGCCGTGTAGAAGGAGAACACTACAAACTGTTACATGAGTACACATCGAACTACTTTTATTTGAAAAAAGTCATATTTCAGAACCGCTGGTTAACAAGGAGAACACTGCAAACTGTTACATGAGTTAACAAATTATTCAGGTACCACTAATTTATTTACAATAGCCCACATGGCATTTAATAATGCTGTGACCGTAACTTGTGCTAAATAGCTCGTCATTTAATCAGCAGCGCTTAGTGATTCTGAAGCATGCCTTTGTAAAATACGTGGGACACCACACGAATAAAGCGTTGTCTTATTTGTTGTCTATCTCTTCCTTGTAACAGCAGATCCGTACTTACATATCAGATCTGCTTCTGCAACGCGTCAGTACCAATTAAAGTGCAGTCATCTGTACGTACCTGCAACAAGAAGACAAATATTATTAATACCAGATATATACTAAGTGGTTCATAGTAATGCATTAGACCGTTGGATCGACACTTTGACAAAATTTATGAATTGTTACGATAAGTTTTTCGGCGTGTACCTCAATAAAATAGGAACTCTACTTTTGCGACTCGAGATGAAGCACATTCTGATATAATTAAGTTGTCGCGCTTTCCGTAAATCAGAAATCGATTTCATACAATCGATATATTCCAAATAGTTTGCTTCAAATTAAGACTACTTTGTCCGTCATACATAAATTCGGCGTAACAGAAGTTGCTTCTGATGTACCAGTAATATAGGGGCAGTTTCGGCCACTAGGCAAAATTCCTTTAAATCATCAGTTCCTTTTCATATTGCCTCTTTTAATTTAATTTAAAGATGTGTCAGTATCTTTCATAATACTATGCTTAGACGAAATCCAGTTATAGTTTTGTAATCATCTGATCAAAGAGAATCGTTTGATGTACATAATGATGACATTCTGCTCGATTTTAATTTTTGCATTCTTTTCAAGAATTTTTCAAGCCCTCTCAACCAAAACATAAACACAATGTTCAGGTCACCAGAAGTGGCAATTTGTGAAATTCCCGATATCATTTGGATACACTGAGCTATCTGTATTATTATCCATCACCATAGTGTAAACGTAGACAACACTTGAGTTCTAAGACATATTGTAATTCTGACGTACGACCATATCTGATACCATGGGAATAACATCACTGGGCCCGAGAATAAAAGAAACACTGACTCACAGAGACAGCAGGATACTTCAGTTGTTCAGTGCATCGATGTCACATTGTTTGTGAACAGAACAGTAATAAACCAAGATTATTCTGTTTTTTTTATATTATTTATGAATATAAGATGTCACCTAAAACATACATATGAAACCGTAGACAGGTAACCTGGACAATGAATGACGTAATATCAACGGGATTTGTGGATTTGAGAGTATAAATTATTAGCGGGGCTAGAGTTAACGGCAATTAAGATAAACCATAACTAGATCATGGCGACTGTGCTGTCCACACAGCATGAACGTTTCAACCACAGATTAATTTACTTCAGGTGAATCTAAAATTCACACCATTCATCAACCATTAAAATAAAGTAATGGAAATAAACTGGTAACTTATAGAGTAATGTAAAAGACCTCCTTGCGTTCCTCTGGTGCATACTACACAGCCTGCTGCTCCAATTAACGAAACATTACTCGGTTAGGACCACATAATCGTTTTACCAGAGGTCTCTCGCACGTTACTGTACCCTGCATTCTAATCCACTGCGAACACTACATTCTGCGACCCACAAATTTTCTTCCTGGAACCTTAGCTTCATTAATGATACTTAAAGCTAAGTCTGTCCTTACAACTCTGAAAACTGACCCTTTACAGAAACTGAGGCAAAAGCGCGCATTTTACTGTGTGCAAAACGCTGTGTTTCTGTAGCAAGAGCTGGGGGTCATCAGTTAATAAATCTATTATTGATGGCTCTCTCATTGACTCTGATAGGCATCTGAAGTCCGTGTATGTCGCCAGTACTTGCCTTACTGTGTTGTTGGTACTAAAGCTGAATGTGGAAGATAACGTTTTCTCTGGCAAATGTTGAGGAAGAGAACAGGGCTAACGGAGATAGGTAGATGGTGTTTTTTAAGCAGCTTATTGAGTATCTTCTATACCTACGACAATGATTATTGACTCTATAAATAACAGGGTAAACAAAAAGCGTTAATATTTGTTTCATATGCAGTTAGTGGCAATAAGACAAAAGTACCAGAAGAACCTCGCGTTGCAAGCAGTTAGGGGGCTTGTAGACATAGTGTAGTTGTAGAAAGGAAACTGAATGTTGCAGTTACGTTGAAGATCGTCACCATCGCAAAATTCGAATCCTAACTCAGCACTAACGAAAATACAACTAAATTTATAATCAAAACAATAACTAGTAATACCAGTGTTCCATATAAGATATTAAATAATTTTAAAACATTGAAGATTAAGCCATGTTTTTGAATGATGTACTAAAGAAACTACTTTGCTTTATATTTGGTTAAATATGGTATGTGGGTGGCAGTCAATGTTCATTATGGAACTATCGTTCAAGCGTGATACATGCATGGTAAGCTATAAAGCGAAGAATCGATTAAAAGCTGTCATGGAAAGCAATTTTGTAAGCTGTGCCACTGGGCCTGCTACTTTTATTATTCAAAGAGGGTGGATGTTTTGTTTGAAGTTGGTAATGGAGGCTGCCAGTATAGTTAGTTGTAGGAGGATACTAATCTGAAACTAACTGGGTGGCTGTAAGTATATTTGGCTGCCAGCAAGAATATCGAACAGTAGCCTTGTTTAGACCTGTATGAAACCGCAGGCTGCCACGGTGAAGGGTTTAGGGCTGGACAGCAGGCAGTGACAAGTCACCGGTATGAAAAATCCTGAAAGTTTGGGAGAGTAGCATGCTAGCTCCACAAGGCAAGACAGTATCTTCAGCTACAATCTTCAGCTACATGATTTATGGACATAAATTGTAATACACGCAAAACAACTTACAGGCATGTTTCGAGAAAACCAAATGCAGTTTATGAATCGTGGCGGTGAGAAGAGCTCAATGCAAATTAAACTTTGCTTGTAAACATAATATCTAAATAATTATTTACATTAATAATTATCATACTTGACAAACGTTAAATCAAATGAATCCAAAATACAGTTTAGGCTCATGATATGTCATGTGAAAGCTGATGATGCCAGTAATTATTAAAACATGTTACTTTTACAATCGAACGAGTTGGTTGCAGAATGAAAGTCAGTCATCAGTTGCAAATACCTATTTATTTCGCTTTACCGGTTTCAGCAAGTTAATTTGTCTTCCTTAGAAGTCTATAAAATTAAGGATATTATATATCTTTAGACCTTGGCTTTACATTTATGTAAAGTATAAGAAATTTGTTACTTAAACTTATTTATTATTGTATACATATGCAGACTGAAGCCAGGAATGAAAATTTGTACCAGAGCCAGGACTCGAGCCCGGATCGCCTGCGCATAAGGCATATGCAGTAACCAATACACCTACTCATGCCACAGTCCCCTAAACTCGAGTAACATTTAGGTTGTATACCAAGAAGGCGAAGGCATGAATGGGAATTTGCATTGAGGAGGGAGACGTGCTAGAGTAATCCATGCAGTTGTGCAAAGACACTGTGCCAGGGTGGTGAAGTGGTTAGTGCCTCTTGACCAGGAGACCAAGGTTCTAATCCTGGTCTTACAACAAATTTTTTATTAATTGCTTCGGTCTGCCTACTCAGAGGGGCCCAGAAAAGTATAGACACTCTTTGAAAATCAATATTAATGGAACAAAGTGACATACAGTTATAAATCTTGTTTAATTCTTAATTCTTATTTATGTGTTCAAAGCGACCCCCATTAGCAGCCAAGCAATGTCGATGTCGCTGAACTGTTGACCAAATTACGGCTATCAGTGCTGCTGGTGTGACAGCCGCACAGGACGCCTCAATGGTTTGTCGTAGCTCGTTCAATGAAGCTGGTTTCTGCTGATAAAATTCATTTTTATATGTCCTCTATAGGTAAAAGAGTCGTAAGGCCTAGAGACAGTAGTACGTAATTAGCAGCTCCTCTGCGACCTGTCCATGGTCCGGTAGATTTTATCCAAGTACGCTCTGACATCTCTGTGCATGTCTTCAAACTACTCGCAGTACTCCATCCTTCGATCCAGATCGTCCTCGTTCACAGCGTGCAGCGACCTTCGAAAGCACCCTTTCCACCTTGCAACCTTCAGAATTCGTCGTATTCTTGATCAGCGTACGCACTTACGCGTGCACCCTGCTTCACAGATTTTTAAGGTGGTCTAGTAAAATACTGGAACACAGCAGCGTTGAAAGATGAACTCGATGAGGTCGACCAGACCTTTCGTCATACACATCCTGAACAATACCGCCGGCTTCAAATTTATCCTGAATGCGATAAATTGTTTTACGTGTTGGTATCTGAGTTCCGTACACATTACGCGATTCCCGTGTACCTCCATTATGTTTTCGGACTTTCTCCACCACTTCAATAGGACCGAGCGTTGCTCAAACGACAAGCTTACTTCATACATTGCTGCCCTGTCATCTGCTGGAAAACGCGCGCCAAGATCTGTTGAGAAAACAATGGACTATGCTACCACGCAAAATTGCAACGAAGTGTCATTTTGTTCCAAAGTTATTAATTATCAAAGAGTGTCTACTCTGTATACATCATAGATGTTCGATACATGGAAAGCTCTCTGGGACCATATAGTTACATATGATCCTTTATTACTGATATTCTTCATAGAAGCATAATGCTATGATATGGGTAAAAATGTTCATGTGCATGTGATTATTGTAAACCAATACTAAATAAGTTTCTGTAATACATTTCTTATACTTTCCATAAATGTATAGCTAAAGGCTAAAGATTTATAACATACTTAATTTTGTAGGACTGAAGATGACCAATTAATTTGTCGAAATTGGAAAAGAGAATTAAAATAAATTTGCAGCTGACGACTGATTTTTTTCTGAAAAATAACAGCTGTGAAAAAATAATAAACGAATTAGTAAATATTATTTAAATCTATGCCTACAGTAATATAAGTATGAATTCCTCCAACATAAACAAACTGTATGAGACCAGTACATCTCCAGTTCCTTACCGAACTGACTCCTACGTTTACTTAACTATACAGCGATGTTTATAACTTATTTAAGGTTAGTGTTCTGACTGGAGTCAGGCCACAGCACCGGCTGAAGCAAAAATGTTATAAGGCTATTTATTGTGATAGAATTTAGGTGCAAGCGTTCCATTCTGAGGGCACAAAGTGATCCAGATTATCGATTACATACACTCCTGGAAATGGAAAAAAGAACACATTGACACCGGTGTGTCAGACCCACCATACTTGCTCCGGACACTGCGAGAGGGCTGTACAAGCAATGATCACACGCACGGCACAGCGGACACACCAGGAACCGCGGTGTTGGCCGTCGAATGGCGCTAGCTGCGCAGCATTTGTGCACCGCCGCCGTCAGTGTCAGCCAGTTTGCCGTGGCATACGGAGCTCCATCGCAGTCTTTATCACTGGTAGCATGCCGCGACAGCGTTGACGTGAACCGTATGTGCAGTTGACGGACATTGAGCGAGGGCGTATAGTGGACACGCGGGAGGCCGGGTGGACGTACCGCCGAATTGCTCAACACGTGGGGCGTGAGGTCTCCACAGTACATCGATGTTGTCACCAGTGGTCGGCGGAAGGTGCACGTGCCCGTCGACCTGGGGCCGGACCGCAGCGACGCACGGATGCACGCCAAGACCGTAGGATCCTACGCAGTGCCGTAGGGGACCGCACCGCCACTTTCCAGCAAATTAGGGACACTGTTGCTCCTGGGGTATCGGCGAGGACCATTCGCAACCGTCTCCATGAAGCTGGGCTACGGTCCCGCACACCGTTAGGCCGTCTTCCGCTCACGCCCCAACATCGTGCAGCCCGCCTCCGGTAGTGTCGCGACAGGCGTGAATGGAGGGACGAATGGAGACGTGTCGTCTTCAGCGATGAGAGTCGCTTCTGCCTTGGTGCCAATGATGGTCGTATGCGTATTTGGCGCCGTGCAGGTGAGCGCCACAATCAGGACTGCATACGACCGAGGCACACAGGGCCAACACCCGGCATCATGGTGTGGGGAGCGACCTCCTACACTGGCCGTACACCACTGGTGATCGTCGAGGGCACACTGAATAGTGCACGGTACATCCAAACCGGCATCGAACCCATCGTTCTACCATTCCTAGACCGGCAAGGGAACTTGCTGTTCCAACAGGACAATGCACGTCCGCATGTATCCCGTGCCACCCAACGTGCTCTAGAAGGTGTAAGTCAACTACCCTGGCCAGCAAGTTCTCCGGATCTGTCCCCCATTGAGCATGTTTGGGACTGGATGAAGCGTCGTCTCACGCGGTCTGCACGTCCAGCACGAACGCTGGTCCAACTGAGGCGCTAGGTGGAAATGGCATGGCAAGCCGTTCCACAGGACTACATCCAGCATCTCTACGATCGTCTCCATGGAAGAATAGCAGCCTGCATTGCTGCGAAAGGTGGATATACACTGTACTAGTGCCGACATTGTGCATGCTCTGTTGCCTGTGTCTATGTGCCTGTGGTTCTGTCAGTGTGATCATGTGATGTATCTGACCCCAGGAATGTGTCAATAAAGTTTCCCCTTCCTGGGACAATGAATTCACGGTGTTCTTATTTCAATTTCCAGGAGTGTATTATAATATGTATACGTGTGCAATCTGTTTTTAAACTATTTGAAGTGTGGTCGTACTGAAAGTGAGAATATTTAGTCTAGTGATAACGTGACCAAATATTTAAAGAAGCATGCACCTCACAATGAGAAGTCGTTTATTGGGTGCTCGTCAATATGGTAAGGCGAGAGATGTTTCGCCGGCCAAAGGGCTGCTGTGCTTCAGACTGTATTAGTGGTACCAAATATTTTGAAATTTTAATTCAGTCGAGACTTTAAATTTTCAAGTAGTTTTTAGTGACTGGTTCTTTCGCGGACAAGCGAAGTTTACCATTAGTATGCTGTTCATTAGTCGCTGTAACATTCATGATGTTTGCTTCATTGCAGAATTTTCATTGCAGGACGAACTGGGTCGGTATTAGTCGCGATAATCTCGGTGATAATGAACTTCAGATTTCGCTGTGAATATCAGTGACATTTCGCGCTGACCTTTAAAGTTCGGCTACCTGATCCTCGTGAATTAATGCGCGGTTGCACTTAATCCTCACTGGCTGTAGCCTGTAAGTGCTCTGCTTAGGCTACGTAACTATATTTTCCTTTGCAATTTGGAATGCTATACAGCTGATCTATAAATTTGATGTGGGTCCACCATTGGCATACACCTAAGTGCTTGCTTAAAATAAACTTCTAGTGAAAATTGTAAACAACCCCTTACAGTCATCACCATTATCCTACGGGATCCCTTCCACATGTTGACCCGTCCTTTTAATTATTTGTTTACTGCTCACTTCTTGTTTATTTCGCTAACGACTATAGCCATGAAAGGGTTTTAGGATTAATTTTGTGTTACGATTTGGGCCAAAAATGGTGTATCCTGCTGCACGATGAAGCGGTCTGGGTTCGTTCTTATCTGAGGGCACGGAACGGCATCATAGAGCTCCGACCAGGAGAGATAGCACGGTGTATAAACCCCTGCCATTCGTTCCGATATATTTTCTCATTATAATGGCAAGAAGTATTTGACATATTTTCTGTTGTGGTTCTTATCAAGTAGCTAACATCGCCTATCTTTCGTTCGTGGTTACTAGAACTACCTGAATATACTTTGTTGTAATTTTAATAATCACTAGCATCAGTGAAATTTTTATCTAAAACATAGGATATTTCAACCTGAGGACATACTTTTAACAGTATACATTTTTTAATGAGTGCATGCAACAGAAATGAACGAATTTCAATGTAGCCTTTTGGTATGGGTTGTCATGTCATTACAATTGCTCTATGGGCCAGTTACAAAACAGCACAATGGGCATTCCGGAAAAAAATTTCTGTTGACAGAAAGGATATGGTCTAGAATGCTACAGATAACACCAGTTGATACCAACCCACGTAGCGAACGAGTTTATAGCTTAAACATGAGTCCCTGTGCCTCCAGCTCAAGAAACGGCTTTTTACTCGTAGTTGAACAAGTGGGAGTCAGCGACTGCCTTCCTACGTGCTTTTTCGTCTACGTATTTCGATCGTTCAGTCTGTGGCGAAAAACATTTGTCGTTGGTATCATTCATTTGAGGAGTTAGACGTCTGTACAAGTTTAAATCTCCATGTCAATCTCTCACTTCTGACGAAAGAATGGAGAACAATCGGCAACTTTTGAGGGGATCACACAATAGCTTACTCGACACGCAAACCGATAACTTGCTATTTCTGTTCTTATTAGTCTTTAGGCGACTTTTGGTCCACAAAACATACCGACTTCAATTAACGCACGTTCCTCGTGATAGGGAAGAAAGAATACATAGACATCAGTAACGCTTTCTTAAGGAATATAGACGACTACAGATTTTGAAAGTGGTTAATTTTCCTTTATGAAGCAGGATTTTACGTTAGTGTAAGGCTAATCGTGAGCACAGAAGACTCAGGAAATCATTCAGGGATATTCGCTTACACTGAACATGTTTTCTACCATTTATCATGAGGTGAATGATCCATTGTTCCTCAAGGGCTACAAAACTGATTTGAGGTGTCTTGAAATGCTGCAGGTGTGACTCCCCATGACATGAAGAGGGCTCAAACGATTTTAAATTCTAACAGGATTTTCACTATACTGTCACAACAACTTACGACACTTTCTCAGTGACTCACTATTTCAGTGCTGGACAAGACGCACAAGCCTGGGAGACGCTGCTCTATATTCCAGGCGTCGAAGACTTCCTGAGATGACCCCATAAAACTTCATGTTGTCTGGATATGTGAATGAATGTATTTTCGTTCCCCCTTTACCTCGTGACATACGTGTGCTCGGAAACGAAATAACAGTAGCAGTGACCCGTCTATGGAGATATTTTACACAAATCACCTACATGTTTAAGGACTTTATGATTATTTGGCAATTTTTCTGTGCATTCTAGTACGTTTCCAGCAGTAAATATAAGTAGGCAGCTAGTTCACTGTTTTCTAAACTCCTTGTCTTTGCCATTGAAGTATACAGAAATTTGCAATCATTGTTAGCCGATTAAAGCGACGGGAATTCGTTTCCCATCTAGCTTGGTTAATTATGGTGACATTTTCATTATTCACTATGTAATTTCTATGTTATGTGTTTCTGGGGTCATGAATAAGCTGATACAGAATTGTGCGCAACTCGTAATTTTATTTTAATAATCTTGTACGTCATCAACGTGTGTTTACTTGTCAAACTGTGTATTCGCATTCAGCGAATTTATTTCGAATTGAACTGTGTATTGCTTCTGAACATATTTACTTTTTTCATTTTAAGGGGACGTAATTGTCGAAATATACGAACTGGTTCACAGTGAGAGAAATCGGCAAAACCTTTCAGGGATCTGTGGTATTTATCAACCGTTGTTCGTTTCATAAGGGGAAGGGAGAATAGTTGTATTAAATATTTATAGTGCGGTTGTACAGCAGTAGTGGCAGATTTTACTCAATTCATCCTGAGTCTTAGTGGTACAATGACTGATTTCATTTAAATACAACATATGTCTGCACAGTTTCTGAAGTTTAAAGTTTCACATCGTACTAAGTACACCAGAGAAATTGCACACGCTACAAGGAATTAAACGCGTTCATTGCCGTACACTGCTGTGTGCAAGATTCAATCTTCTTCTGGTAGTAACAACTGAACTTGTCCTCCGCGAGATTATGTCTGGTGCAACGAGTAAGTACTGGGCACAATTTTCTTAGTAAATTATACTTCGTGTGTGTCCGGGCTCGTAGTTTCATATCCGACGTATGTGGTATGACACGTTACTTCCAGATTTTCCAAGATTTGCAGACGGTAATCAAAAGTTTTGTAGATGTTTTTAAGGTAAATACGGATACAAATCGTTATGCTTTTGACCTCATTATATCGTCAACAAGACAGTGAACTATGGACCAGTGATACAGCAAGCAGTAGATAAGTTATACAGCCCACAGCTACACAGACTGTTCCGCTAATTTTACTGCTGCAGAAGTTCCCACTTGATGAGGAATTACTCAAATGAACGCTAGTGGTGTTTCAGCAACTTGCTGCGGATGGAAAATCCACAAAGTTTTAGCGCACTTGCATGTGTTGCAATCTGGAACTATCAACTTGCGAAGTGGAAAATGCTAATGTCCTACTTGGGCACACCCTCCCACAGATTGTGGTATCAGACGAGGACGCGAGTGCCGCGATTACCAGTGGAATGACAAGGCGCACGTGTCGGCCGCTCAAATTGCTTCGTTAACGGGGCGGCGAGTCAACGCAATCTGTGCTGCAAACGAAGGACCCATTGTGACGTAATCTGAGAGCCCGCGGCCGTAAATTGCTGTCCACTGAGTGAAACTAATGAGAACGTGCGGGCCAGGCAGCGCGCCCGATCGGATTCCAAAGTTCAGGGGTGAAGCGTCCGTGCATCACACGCCGTCGCAGGTGCGTGCTGCGTGCGCAACGAGGCCGCAGCCGGAGCGCCGCCGCGTGCCTTGCATGTCCGCTGCTATTACTGTCGCTTCAGAGCTCCGAATAGCGTGTATACAGCCAGTACTGAACCATGGGGGCTTTCTTGCAATGTATCGATATCACTGTTCTTAAGATATTTGACTAAAATGTTCCGTTGGAGCGCAGCGCCCTCTGGTGTAGCAGCTCCGAGCCTAGTAGCCAGTATGAGCTGAGGAACGATACTGTGACGAGCTCTCCATGGGGCCTCTTCGCCGTGATGTTAGCTGTACAGGCGACCAATATTGGGGTCACGTTACCCGGTGTAAATTATTGGGCACCGACGCAGCTTGTGCTGTGATTTATCAGAAAGGCGCCAAGCTATTAGGGTAGTGCTCACTGTCATTTTGGTCTTTCTGTTTGTAGGGTACCGACGCCCTTGTCTCCATGGTATTGGAAGGACAATGCGATTCCAAGACCTGTTAGACATTTTAGACTTATACTGATGTCTTATTACATTACTGGCCATTAAAATTGCTACACCACGAAGATGACGTGATACAGACACGAAATTTAACCGACAGGAACAAGATGCTGTGATATGCAAATGATTAACTTTTCAGAGCATTCACACAAGGTTGGCGCCGGTGGCGACACCTACAACGTGCTGACATGAGGAAAGTTTCCAACCGATTTCTCGTACACAAACAGCAGTTGGCCGGCGTTGCCTGGTGAAACGTTGTTGTGATGCCTCGTGTAAGGAGGAGAAATGCGTACCATCACGTTTCCGACTTTGATAAAGGTCGCATTGTAGCCGATCGCGATTGCTGCTCGAGATCCAATGACTGTTAGCAAAATATGGAATCGGTGGGTTCAGGTGGGTAATACGGAACGCCGTGCTGGATCCCAACTGCCTCGTACAACTAGTAGTCGAGATGACGGGCATCATATCCGCATGGCTGTAACGGATCGTGCAGCCACGCCTCGACCCCTGAGTCAACAGATGGGGACGTTTGTAAGACAACAACCATCTGCACGAACAGTTCAACGGTGTTTGCAGCAGCATGGACTATCAGCTCGGAGACCATGGTTGCGGTTACCCTTGACGCTGCATTACGGACAGGAGAGCCTGTGATAGTGTACTCAACGACGAACCTGGGTGCACGAATAGCAAAACGTCATTTTTCCGGATGAATCCAGGTTCTGTTTACAGCATCATGATGGTCGCATCCGTGTTTGGCGACATCGCGGTGAATGCACATTGGAAGCGTATATTCGTCATCGCCATACTGGTGTATCATCCGTCGTGATGGTATGGGGTGCCATGGGTTACACGCCTCGGTCACCTCTTGTTCGCACTGACGGCACTTTGAACAGTGGACTTTACATTTCAGATGTGTTAAGACCCGTGGCTCTACCCTTCATTCGATCCCTACGAAACCCTACATTTCAGCAGGATAATGCACGACCGCATGTTGCAGGTCCTGTACGGGCCTTTCTGGATACAGAAAATGTTCGACTGCTGCCCTAGCCAGCACATTCTCCAGATCTCTCACCAACTGAAAACGTCTGGTCAATGGTGACCGAGCAACTGGCTCGTCACAATACGGCAGTCACTACTCTTGATGAACTGTGGTATCGTGTTGAAGCTGCATGGGCAGCCGTACTTGTACACTGCATCCAAGCTCTGTTTCACTCAATGCCCAGGTGTATCAAGGCCTTTATTACGGCCAGAGGTGGTTGTTCTGGGGACTGATCTTTTCAGGACCTATGCACCCAAATTGTGTGAAAATGTAATCACATGTCAGTTCTAATATCATTTATTTGTCCACTGAATATGCTTTTTTCATCTGCATTTCTTCTTGGTGTAGCAATTTTAATGGCCAGTAGTGTTTATAATTTCTTTTGTGTGTTAACTTTATGTGTCCGTAGGACTTGTGAACCTTTAGCCAGCGTATAGCACCGTATTCAAGAAGAAAGCTTATTTACAAGGTTGGCGGTGTGCATTACTGTATGCGTTACCTGTTCTTGTCCGCCTCCTATTAATTCTTCCGATTTTTAAATTGCATGATTGATCATGTAATTTTCTATTGGAGGCGCAGTGAAATGTTTAATACTACCAGCTACCGCAGATGTTTGTTTATGTCAGAATGTGTGTGGGTTTTACTATTTTATTGGCCTATTTATAATTTGCTTTTGTTCTTCTGAGTTCCTTGAGGTTATTGGTAATGGCCTATGCTTTCTAAAAAGTTATATAGTGCTTTGTTCTATTTAAGTGGCTCAGATAAATTTTAGTCTGTTCCAGGACATATTGTTCTCTCCGAACCACTATGGACTAACGTTTGTACGGATGAGCTTTAAGTGTCATGCGAGTATCCTTGTGACTGCTTTATTTGTTTGCTAAAAAGAAAAAAAAGTTCTGATCTTACCTGTTCCTGTTCGCATGCTGCTTTATTGCTGAAAGGATTTTGTGAGGTGGCGTTATTTTACAATTAGAAACCGCGCTTACATCCAATACGACATAAGTAAGCCCCTTCAATGATAGAAAAGACAGGTTTGTGCTCCTTCATTAAAAACCTGTACGTGACCGACATCGTCTAGTACACTTAATTTATTGTATAATGTCTGCATGTTGATGTTGGGTGACTGGGGAACAAGCAGAGCTGTGAAACCCGTGGTAGAACGGAAGGACACAGGAAGCTCACACATTCCTTCAGACAATAGGACGGCACAGCCGCTTCCGGCGCTAACCCCGGGACTCGCCCGTGAGCTGGACCACCTGCAAAACGGGAACGCGTATCCGGGGGGGCAGACGTGAGAAGATGGTCTGGTCGGCCACAAACATACGGCAGCAGGTATTCGCGTACTTTTCTAAGGACATAGAAAGAACTTTCAGAAACTTCGATCTGGATTCTGAACTGCGATTGACCGGCTTTCAGGAACGAGCGCCTTCCGGAAAGATGATTCGACACCCAAATTTAAGGGGGAGGAAAGACTTAGAGGAGAGAAGAAAAAAGGAGAGAGTCGTTGCGGGGTCGTGGAGCAGGAGGGTCGTCTTGGAGGTCCACGGCAGTCTACTGACGTCTTCGGCTGTAATTTTGGTGAAGTACAATTTTGCTATTATCTCGCTGAGGCGAGAAGTCCTGCGGTTATAGCTTCTGATTATTACGGTGATCTTGCTTGTGTACCGGCGTGGCGGAATAACAATTTACATTGGTGAATCACGTGTTCTACTCCGTTCTGCACTGAGGTTTCACACTGCCCATTGAGATAGCAGTCCCTTCTTGCTATTTAGTACACGGGGGATGTCAGTTACTCCGCGGCTAATCACAGATCGCGAGTACATTATAGGGCAGAGCTAGACAGTTTAAGGGCCAGTATTAATACAGGGAGATTCTGACATTTGTAATCCTTACTTAGTTTCTTTAAATTGTTTTTTATGATGAATAAATGTATTAAAATCACGGCATTTATCCTTTAGTACATAGTGTTTTCCCGGTTCTGGTTGTCTCTTGTGTGCATTTTATAACTTATTCGTTAAAAGGGGGACTGGATTTTGTCGGCTTATCCTGACATTCTATCGTATCCACAGGATAAAATTAGGAAACGGGTAGGTTATCACATGACAATTTACATAATTAATGAGAATAACGTACTCCTACTGCGGGACGTATACGTGTCAGGACAACTTCAGTAACGTTCAAATACCCATTGCGCAAATTATCACCTGTACGTACTCATGGCGAGTCTCCGTCATCAATAGCCAGTAGGAGAAGTGGAGGTACGCTAGAATTATTAAAATTATTTTAGCTGGTCTCTTAAATCTTTTGGTTAACCTATTTTAAAAGCACTTATGTTGTCAAGGGTTTTGGTAAGAGCTCAGATTAATTAATTCTACCTATGATTTATTTATTGCATGCATGGTCGTATGTTGAAGTCCTGTCTAATTAAAATTAAATGTGCTGCAGTAAACTGTCATTAACAATCTTTTGTACCACACTGCTGGTACGTATTACCCAGGATCGAACCCCACTTACGTCCCATCGGCTTGCTGAGCCAGTTGTTTACGTCATTTGGAGTACGTACAGCCGGCCGAAGTGGCCGTGCGGTTAAAGGCGCTGCAGTCTGGAACCGCAAGACCGCTACGGTCGCAGGTTCGAATCCTGCCTCGAGCATGGATGTTTGTGATGTCCTTCGGTTAGTTAGGTTTAACTAGTTCTAAGTTCTAGGGGACTAATGACCTCAGCAGTTAAGTCCCATAGTTCTCAGAGCCATTTGAACCATTTTTGAGTACTTACACTCGGCAGCTCTCGCCACTGTGTCTTTCGCGCTGTCTCCTTCAACTGCAGCCGCACTACTTAATGTTCTGTTCAAGTTAAGTTTGT
This sequence comes from Schistocerca serialis cubense, assembly GCF_023864345.2. Taxonomy (NCBI): domain Eukaryota; kingdom Metazoa; phylum Arthropoda; class Insecta; order Orthoptera; family Acrididae; genus Schistocerca; species Schistocerca serialis. Next base: position 317,370,268 of record NC_064642.1, on the reverse strand, counting down.
ACTTGGAATATTTCTGAATTTGTATTCGTTAGCTTGCCGCCTTCACCTTAAGCAAATTTTGATGCACGTTGGGATCCCAACATATATCTTAATCTGTTGTAGCTTAATAATTCTTGGGTTATTGGAAAATGTGTTAAATCTTCAACTAATGTGTGTTTCTGAGCTTAAAATTATCTTGCCCAGACACTTGTGTTAACTTGTTTTTCATTGTTTTAAGTATGGTTTTAGGGATTGTTTTAATCTGGGTTTACCGTTTGGTAATTATGGGCCCTGATCACTTCTGGTACTGTTTACATTTACGTCTGTGTTTGTTACGTCTGCATTTATCACGTCTTTACTTTTATTTCATTCAGTGTCTTATATAGTGCGTGTCTCCCCTTGTTCTTGTTGCTGTGGTCTTCAGTCCTGAGACTGGTTTGATGCAGCTCTCCATGCTACTCTATCCTGTGCATTCTTCTTCATCTCCCAGTAACCACTGCAGCCTACATCCTTCTGAATCTGCTTAGTGTATTCATCTCTCGGTCTCCCTCTACGATTTTACACTCCACGCTGCCCTCCAACACTAAATTGGTGATCCCTTGATGCCTCAGAACATGTCCTACCAACCGATCCCTTCTTCTAGTCAAGTTGTGCCACAGACTCCTCTTCTTCCCAATTCTATTCAATACCTCCTCTTTAGTTATGTGATCTATCCATCTAATCTTCAGCATTATTCTGTAGCACCACATTTCGAAAGTTTCTATTCTATTCTTGTCTAAACTATTTATTGCCCACGTTCCACTTCCATACATGGCCACACTCCATACAAATACTTTCAGAAAAGACTTCCTGACGCTTAAATCAATACTCGATGTTAACAAATTTCTCTTCTTCAGAAACGCTTTCTTTGCCATTGCCAGTCTACATTTTACATCCTCTCTACATCGACCATCATCAGTCATTTTGCTCTCCAAATAGCAAAACCCATTTACTACTTTAAGTGTCTCATTTCCTAATCTAATTCCCTCAGCATCACCCAACTTAATTCGACTACATTCCATTATCCTCGTTTTGCTTTTGTTGATGTTCATCTTATATCCCACTTTCAAGACACTGTCCATTCCGTTCAACTGCTCTTCCAAGCCCTTGTCTGTCTCTGACAGAATTACAATGTCATCGGCGAGTCTCGAAGTTTTTATCTCTTCTCCATGGATTTTAATGCCTACTCCGAACTTTTCTTTTGTTTCCTTTACTGCTTGCTCAATATGCAGATTGAATAGCATCGGGGAGAGGCTATAATCCTCTCCCACTCCCTTCCAAACCACTGCTTCCCTTTCATGTCCCTCGACTCTTATAACTGCCATCTGCTTTCTGTCCTAATTGTAAATAGCCTTTCGCTCCCTGTATTTTACCCCTGCCACCTTCAGAATTTGAAAGAGAGTATTCCAGTCAACATTGTCAAAAGCTTTCTCTAAGTTTACAAATGTTAGAAACTTAGGTTTGCCTTTCCTTAATCTTTCTTCTAAGAGAACTCGTAGGGTCAGTATTGCCTCACGTGTTCCCATATTTCTACGGAATCCAAACTGATCGTCCCCGAGGTCGGCTTCTACCAGTTTTTCCATTCGTCTGTAAAGAATTCGCGTTAGTATTTTGCAGCTGTGACTTATTAAACTGATTGTTTGGTAATTTTCACATCTGTCAACACCTGCTTTCTTTGGGATTGGAATTATTATATTTTTCTTGAAGTCTGAGGGAATTTCGCCTGTCTCATACATCTTACTCACCAGATGGTAGAATTTTGTCAGGACTGGCTCTCCCAAGGCTGTCAGTAGTTCTAATGGAATGTTGGCTACTCCCGAGGCCTTATTTTGACTTAGGTCTTTCAGTGCTCTGTCAAACTCTTCACGCAGTATCATATCTCCCATTTCATCTTCATCTACATCCTCTCCCATTTCCATAATATTGTCCTCAAGAACATCGCCCTTGTATAGACTATATATTCCTTCCACCTTTCTGCTTTCCCTTCTTTGCTTAGAACTGGGTTTCCATCTGAGCTCTTGATGTTCATGCAAGTGGTTCTCTTTTCTATAAAGGTCTCTTTAATTTTTCTGTAGGCTGTAGGCAGTATCTATCTTACCCCATAGTGCGATAAGCCTCTACATCCTTACATTGGTCCTCTAGCCATCCCTGCTTAGCCATTTTGCACTTCCTGTTGATCTCATTTTTGAGACGTCTTTTTTCCTTTTTGCCTGCTTCATTTACTGCATTTTTACATTTTCTTCTTTCATCAATTAAATTCAGTATCTCTTCTGTTACCCAAGGATTGCTACTAGCCCTCGTCTTTTTACCTACTTGATCCTCTGCTGCCTTCACTATAACATCCCTCAAAGCTACCCATTATCCTTCTACTGTATTTCTTTCCCCCTTTCCTGTCAATTGTTCCCTTATGCTCTCCCTGAAACTCTGTACAACTTCTGGTTCTTTCAGTTTATCCAGGTCCCATTTCCTTAAATTCCCACCTTTTTGCAGTTTCTTCAGTTTTAATCTACAGTTCATAACCAATAGATTGTGGTCAGAGTCCACATCTGCCCCTGGAAATGTCTTACAATTTAAAACCTGGTTCCTGAATCTCTGTCTTACCATTATATAATCTATCTGAAACCTTCTAGTATCTCCAGGGATCTTCCATGTATACAACCTTCTTTCATAATTATTGAACTAAGTGTTAGCTATGATTAAGTTATGCTCTGTGCAAATTTCTACCAGGCGGCTTCCTCTTTCATTTCTTAGCCCTAATCCATATTCACCTACTACGTTTCTTTCTCTTCCTTTTCCTACTGTTGAATTCCAGTCACCCATGACTATTAAATTTTCGTCTCCCTTCACTACCTGCATAATTTCCTTTATCTCATCATACATTTCATGAATTTCTTCATCATCTACAGAGCTAGTTGGCATATAAACTTGTACTACTGTAGTAGGCGTGGGCTTCGTGTCTATCTTAGCCACAATATTGCGTTCACTATGCTGTTTGTAGTAGCTTACCCGCACTCCTATTTTTTATTCATTATTAAACCTACTCCTGCATTACCCCTATCTGAATTTGTATTTATAACCCTGTATTCACCTGACCAAAAGTCTTGTTCCTCCTGCCACCGAACTTCACTAATTCCCACTATATCTAACTTTAACCTATCCATTTCCCTTTTTAAATTTTCTAACCTACCTGCCCGATTAAGGGATCTTACATTCCACGCTCCGATCCGTAGAACGCCAGTTTTCTTTCTCCTGATAACGGCGTCCTCTTGAGTATTCCCCGCTCGGAGATCCGAATGGGGGACTATTTTACCTACGGAATATTTTACCCAAGAGGTATCATACAGTAAAGCTGCATGCCCTCGGGAAAAATTAAGGCTGTAGTTTCCCCTTGCCTTCAGTCGTTCGCAGTACCACAACAGCAAGGCCGTTTTGGTTTGCGTTACAAGATCAGTCAATCATCCAGACTGTTGCCCCTGCAACTACTGAAAAGGCTGCTACCCCTCTTCAGGAACCACACGTTTGTCTGGCCTCTCAACAGATACCCCTCCGTTGTGGTTGTACCTACGGTACAGCTATCTGTATCGTCGAGGCACGCAAGCCTCCCCACCAACGGCAAGGTCCATAGTTCATGGGGGGGTCTCCCCTTAAGGAATATAAAGTCATCCTGAATTAAATTTTCTGTAAATTATTTAAACTGTCACTGAAATTTAAATGAGAGTCTCATTGTTTGGCCGTTTGATTAATCAAAAAAATAAAAGCTTAACTGGCTACAATGTAATTGAAACTGTGTAAAATAAATTTGTGTTCTACCAGTGAATGAAGTGTGTAAAATCCCCACAGACCGGTCCTTTCCGATTTTCCTTCCTGGCTGCATTAAGAGACCTTAATTATCAGCATTTCTAGCACCTGGTCTAGAGATGAGAAATAAGTTCAGTATACTCACTTTAAACTGATCAGTCGGTCATATGACATCGCCTCCAAACTCGCGGCCTCCGTACGATTGGAGACTTGACTCTGTAAGTCTACACCGCCACCCAACTAGCTGATGATGATGTTTGGTTTTGTGGGATGCTCAACTGCGCGGTCATCAGCGCCCTTAGAAGCTCCCAACTTGACGCAGTCCAATCTAGTCACTGTCACGAATGATGATGAGGATGGAATGAGGACAACACAAACATCCAGTCCCCGGGAAGAGAAAATCCCCAACCTGGCCGGATCTAACAAACTGGAAAAATCGTTGAGTCTCTTGTAGGACACAAGTGGATGGCTAAATGGTTCAAATGGCTCTGAGCACTATGGGACTTCACTGCTACGGTCATCAGTCCCCTAGAACTTAGAACTACTTAAACCTAACTAACCTAAGGACAGCACACAACACCCAGCCATCACGAGGCAGAGAAAATCCTTGACTCCGCCGAGAATCGAACCCGGGAACCCGGGCGTGGGAAGCGAGAACGCTACCGCACGACCACGAGATGCGGGCGACACAAGTGGACTATATCAGTGTAGAAAGGAGAACAAGTACACGAGTTCGCAATTATAGCAGAGGACGAACGACATTTCCGCTATATGCATTATAGACAAGTACAATGGATTACTGATCGGTTAGCAGTCAATATGTTTATACAGGATATAATTTTAAGTTGACAAACCAGAATAACTCGAAAAATAAGCTTCACACGAAAATATGTGTAGAATCCAAAGTTGATTATTTTCGAGGGTGACATCTGCTGGTGCTAAAATTAGCCCGCTACCCCAGCCCCCTAGGGATGAGGTGGGAGGCAACTTTAAAATTTCAAATGGGAACCCCAATTTTTTATTGTAGAATCAGATTCTACATAATAAAACTACGTATATTTTGTCTTAAACATTTGTTTTTATTCTTTGTAGTTGGTGCTGTAATTCAAGAAACCCATGTTCTCATTATTGCGTGGAAAATGGTTATGGATAAATAAAAAATACTTATTTACTTCGTAAATTTTGATTCGCTAAAACTAAAACTCTCCCTCTCTCCCCATAGGGTGCGGTTTGAGAGAGAGGAATTAGGTTTTTACAGATGTTGACCCAAATACTGGTTTAATTTTTTCCGCAGATTCGGATAAGTGGGGTACCTTTAAGTACTATAGCTGGTGGAGAGTGTGTCAGCAAGACCAGCAGAGATGTCCTGGTGTACAAAGAAGTGTTTCATTGTGATCCATCGTTCCAACACTGCAGAAGTCACAGCTGTGTACGGCCGACCGGCACGTCGCAGATCGGACAGGTTTGTAAGACCTGGTGGCAATGATGACAGACGCCTCACCCAATGACTCACCATGCTTTTGGTCACTTTCCGCTCTTAGAAGATATTCTGTAAGCGCCAGTGAATATCTGCGATGCCCTGGTTTTCCGCCAATAGAAACTCAGTGACAGCTCTCTGCTTGGAACGCACCTCCGTTACAGACGGTATGTTGAACGTTACGTATAGCGCCACCTATGGGAACTTCGTGGATCCGTAGGAACTGAAGTCAGGACGAGAAAAAAAGTATTTCCTTACGTATTGGACGCCTATCGTAATCGCAGCAGCAACAATGTGAGAGGGAAAGAAGGTAAATGAGAGAGGAGGGATCCGGCTGAAATTATTAGTACTCGTACTTTACCGGGGTCAAGATCTAAAAACACATTCTCCAGCCTATCAGGTAAAGAATGAAACGTGTTGAAGAAACAAAAGAAACATAAGAACTTCGTTAAGATGGTGATACGCGAAGTTTGCAAAGTGGAGATACGCGAAGTTTGTCGGATGGTAGCGTTGACGTGGGAGGCCGACGTCGTGCGCGAGTGGCAAGTTGTGGATGCGCGCACTTGGCCGCCTTCGCTCGGCAGGGGGAGGTGTGGGCGGCCTGATGCATTCAGGCGCAGGGCGGACGCGTTATTTTATCGTCAGAGCGGGCCGTAAAACGTCAGTGTGCGGATTTACAGCCAGAGCTGAAGCCAGCCAGGTGTACAGGGAAAGCGGCGCATCTCCTGCGGACGCGGCCTGTCGGGTGCCGAAAACCCGCGCCAGAGCCAGTAAAGCCAGGCGAGGCTGCAGGCACCTCCCTCATGCCAGCACTGCTTGCCACGCTTTACGACCCGGAATTACTTTTTAATAAATCTGCCACAACGAAGATATATGTAATAGTGAAATTTGAAACAGGCACACACCGTTCTATACGTAAAACTATTTTCCCGTAGTTCACTTATACACAAGTGCGAAAAACATGTTGTACACATCTCCTTCTCCACCATCTCGTCGTTCATCTCCTCCTCCAACTCCCCGTACATTTCCTTCACGTCTCTCTCTCACAATATCCTGCTCCACCTCCCTCTGTCCATGTCCTACTTCCACCCTCTCTGTGCATCCCCTCCTTTACTGCTTGTCCTTCTCCTTCTTCCAACGTCTCCCTTACCCTGTCCCTGTGTCCCCTTTCTGTTCATTTCCTAATGCCTTCATCTCTCTTTCGATCATTTTCTACAACCTTATCCATCTCCTCCTGTCTCTCTCTCTCCTCTCTCCCTATCCATTTCCAGCTCCCCACATCATCTCCCCTCTAGCCCCCATTCGCCGTCCATCTCCTCGTCCTCTTCCCATCCATCCCCTCCTCAGCCTCTCTCTATCCCTGTTTTCCTTTCCCTATGTTCATCATCTCCATCCGACCATCACCTCCTCCCGCCTCTCAGTCCATAACATTCTCCCCTCACTCACCCCATCTCTTCCACATCCTCCCACTATTTCTGCCTTTCTCCTCCATCTCTTTGTCCATCTTCTTCTGTCCCTCTATCCCCATTCATCGCCTCCTGCCCCATCTCTCTGCCCTTGTCTTCCTTTATCCATCTCTAACTTCCTTGAGCCATATCAACCTGCATGTGTAGCTGCTGCAAAATAGATAGATAACGCAGGTTGCTTCTATTCCTACAACACAACTATCGTGCAGGGCAGTCTGCGTATTAGGAGCTTGAAAAACTTTCTTTGCCCTGCAAAGAAGGTCGATAAGGCAGGCTGACACTACTCAATCACAACACACCAGTCATGTTGGGCAGCCTACTTGTGGCAGGCTGGGAAACCGTTCTTGCTCATGATGTGTAAGGTACCATGCACAGGAGGTAGATAAGACAGATGTGACATGAGGGAATATTATAAGCCTGTCACGCAGGACAGCCTATACAGCAGGGACTGAGAAAACACATTTATGCCTATGTCTTGGCACCTATTGGCGCTAGGAGGTTATAAAAACCCCTGTCGTGAGGCCTGTTGTTTCTGTGTCAAATTTGGTTGAATTTGATCCAGGGCTTCGGAGGAGATCCCAGACATTCAAACATATATTCTGATTTATACGCATCTGGGCCCTGTATAAATTGCGCGAATCTGCATCCAGATAAGTTCTAGTGCATAAGAGAGGGTTCTTAGCACGACAACACTTAGCGTGGAAGAATGAGTGCTTTAATGCCTTCCTGCGTGCTGTATTTAGTCTAATATTGTCTTCATGGTCCTTGCATGAGTGCTACAAGGGCATTTTTTAAAATCTCTGATTGGTCTCGAAATGGAAAGAATAGATGAAAATAAAAATGTTTTATTTGAAACCTTTAGCTGCACGTTCCAGCTGCTTCTCCACATAGTTGCTGCTGCAATTTAGACATTTCACACGTGGTGCCAACTTCTCATAAGCCTCATCATAGAGGACAGCCATCTGTGGTCTCTGCCAATTCATAAGCTGGTCTGCAGCTCATTGTCTGCGTCAAAATGCTATCCTGAAAGTCAGCAGTTCATATAAACGAAGAGATGAAAATCAGAGCCAGCCAAGTCAGGAGGATGTGATGAAACACTTCCCACCGAGAGCTATGCAGAAGGGTGTTTGTTGCCTCTGCAGCGTGTGGCCGACAATTGTCATGAGGAAGGAAACGCGTCACAGTTACGTAAAAACCCTCAGTAGGGAAGTACGTGCTGCGAGGCGCCTTATGAGCCCACTTTGTTCTCAGAGCTGAAGAGTGAGACATGACGATGGGATTTTAGAGACACTGAAAACAATCTGTGCAAAGCTTCATCGGATTTTCACCATAGTTTTAATTTCGCCACAGATTGGAGGTTGAAAAAAAAAGCCTTCTTTCGTAGGGAGCTGAAGAATGCCTCTTCACTTAATACGGGTCTTTGAAATCTGGTCATCAGGATTACACGGAATAACATGCGAAGTTTTTTCAAAATTTCAGTCACCCTGTAACGCCACAAACCTGGCAAGGATCATCACGATTCGCGACGTACATTTGTCCATTAACAAAGAAAGAAACCTGAAGTAATAAAAAATAACTACATATTATTGCAGACTCTGTACACATTTTTGATGGCTGATTCACTGGTGAACTATTTTGCTTCGTAGTTACCCCGTCATTAAATGCGACTTTATCTCTGATTAAAAATTCAGAACGAAGAGAGGTTGTAACAGATAGATTGCTGATAGACTATACTGAGGAGCAGCGTGCTGAAATCTGCACTGTCTGAGAAAAAAGTGAATCGTCCTTTTGACAAGGGCGAACGTCAATGTCACTTTGTACATGCGCACTCCATCGATGGATATGTAATCCATTAGAGTTGCAATTCTCCTTGAAAAGTATAATCTTCAGCAGAGTGCATTATTGTTGTTTGTGTTTAGTTACCAGGTCAGTTAGGATATACAAATTGCGTTAATAGCGTCAGATGTTGAGTGATTCCTGTGAGGTTCACGAAATGCTACATATGAGTGTGACACGGCATTATCATTGACACAGTTTGAAAGGGATCTCGTTGGCGGTCTCCAGTTGGCTGGATAGCCGAATAGTGCAGTATGGAGATTTGTGGGGGAATTTTGGTGTGACAGTCGGCCGATGCTGGGCTGTGTGGATATTTGAGGGCAGGCAGGCTTGTCGTCAAAGGGTCCGATCAACTATGTCTGACTACCACAAGGGAGGCTCACCATATTGTATACCAAGCATACCGTAACCCATTAACAGCTGCCTCTGCCATCCAAGAAAAACTAATGGCCTCCACGCAACATTCTGTGTCATTCCGCACTATTAGTTACAAACGAGCAGGAGCCCGATTATGGAATTACTATCCCATTCGTAGGCTACCGTTAACATAACACCATGGGCTGCGTTTGGTGTCATTCAGCGGCCGGGAAGCATGGACTAGAATGGTGTCATCGCGGCTCAACACTACCCTGTGTCACCGTCGTCGACGAGTATGATGGCGACCTGTGGAGAGGTTCCATATATCCGCAGCAGTAGTCTCCTGTATTGGTAGGACTTCCGGTGGCGGCTCGCAGTGTGACAGTATCGTACTGCCATTTTTCAACAGGACAGTGCGCGTCCACACATGGCACCAGTGTCTATGAACTGTCTGCGTGATACTGATTTGCCGGCCGAAGTGGCCGTGCGGTTCTGGGCGATACAGTTTGGAACCGAGCGACCGCTCCGGTCGCAGGTTCGAATCCTGCCTCGGGCATGGATGTGTGTGAGGTCCTTAGCTTAGTTAGGTTTAATTAGTTCTAAGTTCTAGGCGACTGATGACCTCAGAAGTTAAGTCGCATAGTGCTCACAGCCATTTCAATTTGAACCGTGATACTGATTTACTTTCGTGGCCATAAAGATTCCCAAATGTGCCCCTCATAGAACGTGTGTGGGACCATCGGGGACAGCAACTCTGTCACAGCGTCAATATCAAGGATATCAAGGACCACTTACAACAGCTGTAGGCAATCTTGCTTCAGGAGAGAGTACAACGGCATTGTGACTTCCTTCCCAATATGGGTCAGAGCACAGTGCATGCATCCAGGCCAGAGAGGGTGCAAAGTCATGCTGTTAACTGAACACATACTGTCAAGTTCTGTGTAAATTTTATTCCATTTTGTAATCACTGAAATATCACATAGCCTTTCAACCCGTGAACTTCCATTTCGTTTCCTCCTCCCTTTCTGGATCCTTTACTTTTGCTGTCAGGCAAATTCGGAGGCAACCGTTTTCAAAGGATTTGATTATTTGCTCAATAAGGTGGCAACCCTGAGATGCAGACAATTCCAAAGCTCCTTTTCTTCCTAGAGGAGGTTCAGTGCTACAGTGCGGCAGGGTATCTATGGTTAGAGTCTTTGCACGAGAAAAGACCTCCACGGAAAAAAAAGTGTCTGTTCTGTATGTCCCAGCAGGCAGTCTGAACCGCTGCCCTTCCCACAAATTGGTACCAGTCTATTTCTGAGGTCGGAAGCGCATCAGTAGGCGGACGCTCATATGCCATAAAATTGGTGAGTACAGCCGTACCCACCTCAGTTAGGCAGCTTTTCTTTGGACCAAGAGTTTCAACAAAGTGATTCCGACTTGTACGCGATTTACTCTCAGCACTATCTGCCTTAAGTCAGACTAACGTCTGTCCGCTCATTACCTTGAGTAGCAGTCAAGAATGTCGATCACGGATAGGCATCACCGTTTACAACAGGCGAGTGGGAACACGTCGCACTATAGCAGTGAGACGACACACTCTGGCAAATGGTAAGCCATTGTGGCAACCACCCCCTTCTCGTCACCTTGATGGCTACCTCATCGTTTCAGGCCTCTCTGTAACATGGCAAGATTCTCACGGGAATCAACATTCTTCTGTACTTGAACTCAAGAGTTCGTTGAAGTTCTTTTCATAACTACGTATGTTGAGTTTTACATTCATCTATTACTATCTCTGAAGGTCAGTAGTTGATCTGGTTAGGCTGCTTCCGCCTATATGTATGTACATCCCAGGAGAATTTCCCCGTTTTAGTTATAGTTGTATCAACTGCCCACTTTCCTCAGTCTCATGATTAATTTTATCCCAGCAGGAATGGTGTTGATAGTCTTCCAAGGTCGGAACTGAGTTACATCTCCATTGAAATTCCTGGAAGTATCCAAATGTACGCCCAAGAGGCAGAGTCAGTTGCTATGGCTTGAGAACCCTGTGGTGGGCCGTTTACAACCTGCCACACCGAGGTTAAATATCAAGAGGGGGGGGGGGGGGGTGCGGTGAAGTTACAATGCTCTTCCACGAGTCAGACGAATCTGCGATCAATCGTACCGCCCTTCTTTGTATTCAGTTACTATCCCTTGTTAGTCTTACGGTATGGGTCCCACGCACTTCAACGATGAGGTACACAAGTAATTCGTAAGCAGTCTTCTATGGATATCCAGGTATTTCTCGGAAAATCACTTGAATGATTCCAACTGTGAAACATTGACATTGTAGTCGTATGATACTTTCATACGTTCTGTGAAGTGCTCGGTTTTACATTTATGCACATTTTGATTACGTTTCACCGCTTTGCACCGAAATCTTATGAAGAATCAATTGGAAATTTCTGCAGGTTTTTTTCAGACAGTAGTTCATTACAGATGTCGACAACATCTGCGACAAATCTGAGGGTTTTTTTTTTTTTCCACTATGGGACTTAACATCTGTGGTCATCAGTCCCCTAGAACTTAGAACTACTTAAACCTAACTAACCTAAGGACATCACACACATCCACGCCCGAGGCAGGATTCGAACCTGCGACCGTAGCGGTCACGCGGTTCCGGACTATAGCGCCTAGAACCGCACGCCCACACCGGCCGGCTCTGAGGTTGTTACTAATAGCGTCTGTCAGGTCATTAACATCGATACGAGCAACTATGGTCCCAAAACACTTCCCTGGACAGTTCTGAAGTTACTTTTGCGTAAGCCTGCCCGTTGAGCCGTGCGGTCTAAAGTACTGCTTTTCGGGTGGGAAGGCGTGCCGGTGATCTCCAAGAGACGAAAATGAATGATACAGGAAATAAAATATTTGGTGAATATACCTAATTTACATCGGGGTGACTAAACGTGTAATAGCAAGGACAGGGGTATCAATCGTAGTACATCACGAACTGAAAGGTAGCATAAAGAAATGTCAAGAAGTATATTAAACGATCAGATTATGTCCACTGTACTGAAGAAGGATAGACGCACTAATAAAGTAATCAAAAACTGCTTTTCATAAAGATACGAGGAATGTTGTGGCATTAATAGACGGAAAGCGAGATACCTTATTGTAGACTTTACTGCTTGTCCATGAAAGACAAGAAAACAGCGAGGTTGTAGGAAGATATGGGAAGAAAACAAAGAATGAAAATGGCAAAAGGTTGGTTGATTTAATGGAGCGCACTCATTAAGAATACAGAACGGCTACTTTTCTCACAAGGAAATAAACAGATATACATGGGCGCATTTTTCATGGAATTTAAGGTCCATAATAGACCGTGTAATATAATTTCAAGATACAAAATTAAAGACGCAATATATTATACCCTACAGAACTGCAGAATGTGGATCATACCATCTTATAATCAGAGTTCTAGTAAATTATAAGAAAAGCAACACCCACTGTAAGAATGAAGGGAACAGTAAAATAATTGAAACCTTAGATGTACTTGGGAAGTTTGCAACAAAATTCTGTGAAATTCCTACACTATACGAGGTTGTCTTACTAACTGAACAGTATTAGGGACATCAATGAATCAACGGCAGCAGCTTTGTACAGTGGGATGAGAGCTTATTTTCATAGTGCAGCATGAGAGGCCTTAGAAATAAAGGATTGCTCTAAGAGTATGAACCCGGAATGGTGGACAAAAGCTGGTGAGGAAACAGTGAAAGAGGAGAAACAACTATACCACTAGTGCTTAAGTACACAGGACAGTGGGTATACGAAGTGCTATGCAAGATGCAACTGAGGTCAGAATATAAATGTCAAGAGCAAAGGATGTGATGTGGGACGAAAAGTGGGAGCAGGTCAATCGATATATAGGGGATATCAAAGTAAGACACGCCTGGAAAACAATAAAACACCTTAGAGCAGATAAAGTAGAAAACTCCAATTTTCCAATCATTAGTGTAGGGGAATGCGAGGACCATTACAAAAAGCTATTGACAGAGAACAGTGTGGTGTCACCGCCTTAACTCGGCCGCGGTCCGTTAGTATACGTCGGACCCGCGTGTCGCCACTGTCAGTGATTGCAGACCGAGCGCCACCACACGGCAGGTCTAGAGAAGACGTCCTGGCACTCGGCCCCAGTTGTACGGACGACTTAGCTAGCGATGCAACACTGACGAAGCCCCGCTTATTTGCAGAGAATATAGTTAGAATAGCCTTCAGCTAAGTCAATGGCTACGACCTAGCAAGGCGCCATTACAGTCAATATTCTTGATAACGTACCGTCAAGAACGATGTATTCAAATGATGGATTAAAGTTAAGTATTCCAGCAGCTTCGTACTTTTCTTTATAGCATTCATTACGTATCCTGTTTCAGACCTCACGCCAGCCTGCTTGAGTTTAACGCGTGCATTTCGGCCTTCTCTAGCTATACAACAAACAGAAATGAGTGCAAAAAAGCAATAGGTAAGCTGTGAATCAGCATGTGGAACCAGTGACACGGAATGGAGTTGAAAGAGACTATCAAGTGAATGGGACAATACATCCGCTGCTCTGGAAGACGTTCACGGGTAGTTAGAGTATACATGGATCTAGTATTTTATGGGATATGCTGGCAAGCTTCTTTAATAGATTGATGAGGAATAGTGCTACCAAAAGATTTTAACAATTCTGTAATAAGTTCCATTTACGAAGAGCCATCATTCTAATAATTATAGAGGCTTCAGTTCAACCATTTCGATAGGAGGGTTGTAAGGTTCGATTCTGAGAAAAAGAAACCAAGCAGGACTTGTAGCCATCTAAGACCAGAGTGGATTTCTAGCAGACTCATCGTGTATTGATAAAGTATTCTCTTTTCACCAATTGATAGGAAAAGATCTGAAGGAAGTCTGGAAACACATTCAGTATTCACATATCATATGACAATGCCCACTAACCACGCTGTTAGAAAAACCGGAACTATATGCCACTGACACGTTATACATAATAAATATATGCAACACATATAAAGATGTGCGCGGAAGAATAAGGGTACGACCTATCACATCAAAATCGTTTAAAATAAAATAAGGATTGAAACAAGGCTGTTCTTTACCCCCAACACTATTCTGCGGAACTGGAGAGATAAAGCATTAGAACGGGAATTCACTTAAAAGACCACAATGTCTTATTCGCAGATGATCAGGTGGTGGTTATGATGGACGAAGAAGATATCTCCTATATGGTGAAAGAATTAATCTCTACATATAAAAGTAAATGTCCTGATTTCACTCATATCCCAGCCCAGACTGCTAAGGACAGCAACTTTAAATTAGAGAAGTTGTCAATCTTATGTTGCTGGGCATCGTTTAAGTAATGATTGTTCGAAATTTTACCCCTAATGGTGTGAAATAGGAGATGAAATGTTATCTGAAAATATGACGCTATTAAGGCAATTTTGAAGCTATAACTACGGATAGTGGTTTCTCGTTCAGAAATGGAAAAATATGTGTTTCTGCGATTTTGGAACTTCAAATCCTAAATGGGTGACACAGGGGATGAAAAGTTTTATAAAAATATTTCATTATGAAAGCATTTTTAAAACTAAAGCTATGAAAATTCCTATTGACTTGCCGGTTAGAAATAAAAAATGCGTCTTCAGTTTTTAATTTTTTGTTTATTTTATTTTAGTCTTCAAGAGGGTAAAATAGGGGACGAAAATTTTTAAGGAAATATTTCGTTATGAAAGCATTTGTATTTGGCTTCTCGGTGTTACGGGATAAGTTTCTATGAAAATGGCACCACAATAAACTCAAATGACAGTACAAACAAAAACCTCCGACTCCGGCTAAAGAACAGCTTCTTGGTCAGAAGACCTTTCGAAAAAGACCAAGCTTCTATGGCTTTAATTAGCGTAGAAATATTAGGTGGTGTTTCAATTTCTGAACTAAATCAATGAAAGTTATTTAAGAGTCATCACGACAGTTCGGATTTGCCAGAAAGAGAAAATGATGTTTAATTCATTAATTTTCCAGTACTCGTAATGTATGTTTAAAAAATTATTTTTATTGTAATTACTACTCAACGTAATCATTACTGATGACGAAACAGATATCACGTTTAAATGTGGTTCCATATATAGGAATATCCGTTGGAGATGACCAAGTACGCTGTTTCTAGATTGTTAGTTTGCACCTGAACAATGTACGTCAGAATATAGAGAAATTTTCAGAAAAATGTGCGTTCAAATCTTATACGAAAGATTGCTTTATTAAATTTTAATACCCCTCCTGCAGTTTAGTTTGCGTCGACTAGATACACTGTTTCCACACTTTGTAGATTTACCCACGAGCAGTGAGCATAACAATATACAAAATCGATTAAAGAAAAACAAAAAAATCTGTGGAGAAATGTAACCGTCGATAAAATGCCCAGGAATTATAATTAATAAGGACAGAACATATCAAGATGAGTTGAGAAATAGACTGATCTCAGAAAGTAACGGAAAAACAAAACTTCGCTCCACTTATGTGGTCCACAAAAATCGCTTAATGACGAAACTTAATATACTTAAAGCCATTACTGCGCAAATTACTTCCTATGGTTCGGAGAGCGGGACGACTTAGAGAAGAAGCTGCAGAGATAGACTATCATAGAATCAAAGAAATCTTGCTTGGAAAAAGCAAATGAGGATGTGGCGTAAACAACTCACTAGAAAGTACCGTAATGGATTAAACAGAACGCAGAGAAATTTCTTGGTTTTGGACACTTAATGATAATGCGATAAGAAAGAATACCCAAAAATATATTTGAATATAGACCGACAAACAGAAGACGCAGAGGAGAACCCCAATAAAGTTAAGTCAGAGGATAGAAAGCATAGAAAACACATAAAATAGGTTATTATGGAGACTGAGATGCGGGATGCGGCAGGAGCCGCACGACGCCACCGATATACAGGGTGACACAGCGGAGACAGGCCATACAAAACATATTCAGAATGAATAAATATGTCGATGTGTGGTTTTCGCCAAGTTATAGCGCCCAATATGGCGAATTTACTGACGTTCACAAGCATCTTTTACTGTTTATAGTCGCCAAATTACGACAGTGACTTGTTTTTTCTTAAAGTAACTTTATACTTTTTTCCGTGGAGTTTGAAAGAAGCTTCTAAGATAACTTCAACGACTTAACAAGTGTCAGACTTGATCAAATAGTATCAAGAAAACAGCGCCGCAAACCACCTTCCCGCCATCAGGAGAAGTGGTTCCACAAACGTCTGCCCTATTATACCAAATGTGAGGGAGCACGTAACTCAGATACGGTTCGTGTGTTTGTTATCGCGGTTGTCATACCAAGTGCCCAAAATGTTGACCTTGAGCATTGCTATAAAGCGGTTCTGGACAAACATTACTGTATGTTGAATCTTATTACATTTTTGCGAATATCGTAGAAAGAAATGTAAATGGGGCCAGAATCTGCAAAAAATTTAGTTAATACTCCGTAAGCATCCACCGGAGACCTCGAGTCCATCACACCAAAATAATCAAAAAATATTCTTGAATAATCACCGAATTTTTTTCGGTGGCTTTCAGGTTCCAGTCTATGTATATAGGGGTACACTATATCTTCTGCAACTAGAAGGTTGACATCACTGATTTCATTAATATCGAAACTCGTAGGTGATGGTACTGCGATCAGTGGTATATACCGCTCCGTCGAGGAATTCTCAAATTCAAAACAGCGAAATGTAACCCCAGTAGACGAAGATGGCGGCCAATTGAGCTGCATTAATAATGACTCGGCGCGAATTCACATGCATGACTTCAAACGCTATAGGCAAATAACAAAGGTTAATATTTACCTGAAACTCAAAATATTTTCATTCTTAAATATGGGAGGGAGGGGAGGGTGGATAGCAAGGAAGAATACTGGGGACGTTGAAGAAGAAAATGAAGAATACTTACAGACATTATGAATGAACGTAAAGTGACCAAAAAAGCGTCAATTAAGATAAGCAGAATTCAGGTCGGAATAACAATAGAGACAGGAAAGAGCTTCATCGAAAGCACGTTTTTTGTGAAAACAGTTGGTTTATTGAGAGCTTGTAGTGGTTCCGAAATTTACTAGTACATCCTTCACTCAGGTCATCCATCGAGAAAAACATTATGATTTCCAAACAAGCCCAATAATAATCAAGACTAATGGACAACTTCAACATTTAAAAATGTAAATGAATGTTTGTTGAAAAGTAGTGACTGGTTCTCTGCAAACAGGCTCTCGATTTTTCTGAGGCAAAACACAATATAGGCCATTCAAAACTACACCATCAGAAATAATTAATGAGTTTAAATCAGTAAATGAAACACAAAATTCTAAATTCTCAGATTGACTTCCAATGATTTCAGCATAAACAGCTAAGCTCTGCACCTTAAAACAGCAGAATTTCGACATGAGAATACCAAAACGTTCACTCAGTTTTTCTATTGTCACTCACAGAAACATGCAAGAAGAACAAAATGTAGTGTCCGTTGTGCATTATTTTACAGATAGGTCTTTACGTAGTTGGACATATTGACATCAGTTTCACAGTATATTTATACCGTTATGATGTCTGTTGTCACAAATTAACAGCAATAGGGGAACAACACTTATAGGTACTATACTAGACGGATAAACGACATACACTATTCACTGCTCAGCCTTAGTGAGCCGCAGAAAGGAAGGTATCCATCCTTACCGGGTGATGTAAAGATTATCTAATCGATAGTAAAATTAACTCTAAACATTCACTGTAATCATATAAGCTTAACAGCTCGTACATCCAAGTTGCTGGACGAGTTGGTGCGGAGAAAAGAGTATGGCAGCTTGAGTCATTCTGTGTACCGTAAACCTACACACACGGGCTTACAGACACAAGCTGTCACCATCCTGACCAGCAAAGTGATTAACAAAGAGGAATGCTCGTTTTAGGATGTGTCGGCGGTGTTTCTTCGAAAATAGGAAGATTATTGGAGAAACATAAAGTTAAATGCGTCTTTCGTCCACCAACGAAAGTCAGAGCATTTTTTTGCTCAGTGAAAGATTATCTTTGTGTAAGAAGGTCTGGTGCCTATAAGATTCCCTGTAGCTGCGGGATGTCATACGTTAGACAAACTTGTCGCACCGTGGTGGACAGATGTTTCGAATATCGACGACACACACGTCTGGAGAGAAATCTGCAGCGGCCAAGCATTGGCTCAGTACAGGACATTTTCCGGAATATAAGAACTCGGAAATACTGTCGTCTTCGTACTGAGCCATCGTTATTAAAAAAGCAGTAGAAATTCGCAAGCCGACTACTTTACTTAACAGGGACACAGGGTACCAACTTAGCACGTCATGGTATCCAGCGTTGGCCATGTCAAAATCACAGCGATCATGAGAAAGAACCGATGGTTGTACGAGGGATGACGCTGCGGCAGCGACGTATGTATTTGGTTGACAACGCCGAGGACGGTCCCTCTCCATCGGAGACACGTATGTCGCCAGGCGGCTCCCGACAGAGGGCGTTGTGGCGGCCGACGGCAGCGCACAGTATTACTGGCACGGCTCTGCGCGTGGTTTCATCTTCTGACAGGTGACGTAGCTGTCTCTCTCGCTGCCGATCTGCATATTTGCGCTATTGGTCACCGGAATTTGCTGCGTTCGTCCCTGCGCAGTTTCTTCTCTGACTGTCATAAATAGGAGGCTTCCGAACAGCCTGAGCAGTGTGTTCGCTGCATCTGAAGATGTCGGTCAGTCGCGCCGCCGAAATATTGTGCAGTTTTCACAACGAGAACAGTAATTACGACATAATATACAGATGAATGGAAAAGAGAATTAAGGATGTCGACCAGTTTGGCTTAAGGAATGGTAAAAGCACCCGAGAGGCAATTCTGATGTTGCGGTTGGTGACGGAAGCAACACTAAAGATAAATCAAGACGCATTCACAAGATTTGTCGAGCTGGAAAAAGCGTTTGACAGCAAATGGTGCAAAGTGTTTGAAATTCTGGGAAAAATAGGGGTAACGTAAAGTAAAAGATGGGTACGTAATAAAGAAGGGTATACAATATGTACAAGAAACAAGAAGGGAGAAAAAGAATGAAAGACCAAGAAATAACGTGTTTGGATTAAAACGGTGTAAGGCAAGGATGTAGTGTTTCGCCCGTGCTGTTCAATCTGTACATCGAAGAAGCAATGACGGAAACAAAAGAAAGTTTCAAGAGTGGAATTAAAATTGAAGGTGAAAGGATGTCAGTGATAAGATTCGCTAATGACATTGCTACCCTCAGTGACAGTGAAGAAGGATTACAGGATCTGTTGAATGGAATGAACAGTTCAGTGAGTACAGAATATGGAGAGTGGATCTGAGAAAGACGGAAGTGATGGGAAGAGGAAGAAATAGGAACACCGATAAACTTAAAATTGAGATTGGTGACCATCAAGTAGATGAAATTAAGTTGTTCTGCTGCCGAGGTAGCAAAATAACCCATGATGGACAGAGCAAGGAGGACATCAATATCAGACTTGCACAGGCAAAAAAGACATTCCTAGCTCTAATTTCAGGAAGACATTTCTGAGAAAATATCTTTGGAAAGCAGCTTTGTAGTGAAACACGGACAGTGGGAAAACCGGAATAGAAGAGAATCGAAGCATTTGAGATGTGGTGTTACAGACAAATGGTGAAAATTAGATTGTCTGGTAGGGTAGGGAATGAGGAGGTTCTCCGCAGCGTCAAATGGCTCTAAGCACTATGGGACTTAACATCTGAGGTCATCAGAACTACTTAAACCTAACTAACCTAAGAACGTCACACACATTCATGCCCGAGGCAGGTTTCGAACCTGCGTCCAGAGCAGTAGTGCGGTTCCGGACTGAAGTGCCTAGAACCGCTCGGCCACAGTGGCCGGCTCCGCAGCATCGTCGATGAAACGAATACTAGGAAGACACTGACAAGAAGAAGGGAGACGATGGCAGGACAAGTGCTAAGGCAGCAGGAAATAACTTCCATGGTATTAGAGGGAGCAGTAGGAAGCTATTGGAGATGTAGTTTGCAAGTGCCTCACTGAGATGAAGAAGCTGACAGAGGAGAGGAATTCGTAGCAGGCCGCGTCAAAACAGTCAAATGTCTGATGACTCAAAAGAGAGAGGGAGAGAGAGACAGACAGAGAGAGAGAGAGAGAGTAGCTTGACAGCTAATTATAAACCAGCAAAGAAATATTTATTTACGAAGATTTTAATGTCGTGAGTGGTCCACTACCCTCACACAGTAATAAACAGATGTTATGACAACCCTCTCCGAGTAAGCACGCTGAATTCGCCATTTTCCGAATCTCTTGTGTTTTATTGTACACCAGAGATATGCGGCCGACGTCAGACGTGCTGACAAAGAGGAGGAAACCCATCACCGCAGCCGTCGCAAATACCGCGAGAAGACAGCAGCTACTCCGCTAGCCGCGTCAAGCCACCTCGTGCCTTGGTGCACATTCCGCGGACGCCGGCGTAACACAGGAGGAGCGCGGAATGCGGCACCGCGAGGAAATGGCGCAGCAGCAGCCGCTGCTCCTGATAGGCGCCTCTCCTGCGTATAGCAGCGGCAGCCCACAGAAAAGCGCGGCCGGTGGCAATTTGGCTCCCGAGAGATAGGGCGGGACGGGCCGTCTCCGTGGAGGCCGACATGCGTGCTCTTCTGACGCTCCCGGGCTGCGCGCGCGTCGCCTTGTGCTGTGGGAATTCGCCAGCCGCACGTGGAAATGCTAAATACATATCTTTAAAAAACTTCGTTGTGATAGATGATGTCCTGGTGATCTCTTGCTAGTATTAGGTGACCAAGAAAAAGTCTGAATGCACTGCTGGTGTCATGCAGTAGTTTTACAAGTCCGTTGCGTAAATGATGTAAAACCGCAATTAAAAAGACAAAGCAAATCGTAATAATTTATCCACGTCAGTTACGTGTCAGAGCCAGTAATTTCCAAAATTTCTCTAATGCTTGTTATATTTTCGTACTGAATTGTATGTTCGCATAAATAAGAGGGCTCTGAGGAAGCTTATTGCAATGAGCTTTAAGCGAGCGAGAGGACGTTGTAGATAATAAAAGCCGGTGAGTGAAACTGCCGTCATCAGAGTTTGCAGGAAGCCCACAAGCACATGGGGAAGGGCCCTCATTGAATGGTCAGACTCGCCGTGATGTGATGGACGCCACCCTCGGCGCCGGACGCTAAGAGTCGCAATTCATATTGCATCTCCGTCGGAATCTGTTTTTGACCATTTGTTTGTGGAACGGGAATGTGCGCTGTTTTCGGTAGCTTCCTGCATGAACTCTAGAAATGAAAATGAAATGATCGTGTGCGATTTATTGGCCGGGATATCCCCTTCGGGGTTCGGCCATCGTATTACAAGTCTTTTTAGCTGACGCCACTTCGGCGAGATTGCGTGTCAATGATGATGAAGGACACACAACACCCAGTCCCCTGCCGGGAATCGATCTCTGGCCCCCTGGCGTGGTAGGCGGTGACGCTAACGCTGCGCTACGGAGGTGCTAGAGAGAACGGTTGACAGTTATATTTCGTCGAAATACAAAGACCACTAAAAATAACATCTGAGATTGGAAAGAGTGAAAGGAAAGTTTAGGACGCCTTCGAAGAGTGTGGGACACTGTCACCGACCTCAGGACTTGAAGGACAAAATGTTGAACGCTATGTGACAACCGCTGTAATTCGGTAACATAAATAATTGTAAGTGAGGGGGATAGAGGGAGAGACGCGGCTGTGAATACTGAAGTCCATCCTCAGTGGCTGTAGACAGAGAAAGAAAGAGTGTAGGACATAGATTTTCAGCGCCAAGTGTTACTAAATTTGTCATTGGTAAAGCGCTTTAAATGAGAGTAATGCAGCCCAGCATCTTTAAAACAACTTTTCACGGGTCGGCGTTTGGATTATTTATTGTTCAGGCAATCAAGTTACGTGATGCAAGAGAAATGCAGAACCCCAAGCCCTCTTTGTAGGAAGCAGTCGGCATAAAACTACTCGGCAGCCAGGAGTCATTACGAGACGATTTCTTTGGACGAGCACCTGTTCGAGCAGATTTGATGAGCTTGGCGGTAGAAAAAACTTTAAACTTCTAAGTCAACAGAAACGGTGATTTACGTCACATATTTTGATTTTTTCACAGTATCGATAGATAACAGACAAAACTCATCGCAATTCTCGTTTCCCATGAGGGATGGATTACTTGTATACATGATTAAGTTTGTAGGGAAGAATCAGTGTGCGAGTCCTACTCGTACTTACCTGGATTATTAATTTTTTTCCATGCAGCTCAATGTCTATGACGTCATATCTCCTGAAAGAGTCATACAATGTCATAGTTTAGCAGGTACGTTCAGCGGTACATTCGGACACTGTTGCAAAAAGTGTTACGAATGGAATTGGTAGTAAAGAATTAATATATTCATTCCCGATACTGAACTTTTTTTGGGTGAACATCGAAACCGTAGCGGGCGACAAACGTCTTTGCTTTCATCATTTAGTGGGGAGAATCAGCGAGGAAAAGAATTGTTGAAAGTTCGAAATTACATGAAAATTCGCTCATTCTCAAAAACTGCTCGAATGTAGTCTGAGCACTCTGTAATACTTGTCTTACTGTGTAACATCCTTAACACAAGATTATACCTCTTAATGAGTTCATTATGACAGCATTTCAAAATTTTAAATTCGGTCAATAGTTACATGAAAAATGGAAAATCAAATTTTTGTTACCCCCGGAAGCGGTTAGATAGGCAACCTACAAGCCGAAATGGGTGATCCGGAGACAATTTTAGCCGTTACAAGTAACACAGATGATTCACTACACAGGTCACAGTTTACTCGATAAATATTTCCCAGCTTGCTCATAACATGCCAACGGCCTTGCCGCAGTGGTAACACCGGTTCCCGTCAGATCACCGAAGTTAAGCGCTGTCGGGCTGGGCTGGCACTAAGATGGGTGACCGTCCGATCTGCCAAGCGCTGTTGGCAAGCGGGGTGCACTCAGCCCTTGTGAGGCAAACTGAGGAGCTACTTGATTGAGAAGTAGCGGCTCCGGTCTCGGAAACTGACATACGGCCGGGAGAGCGGTGTGCTGACCACATGCCCCTCCATATCGGCATCCAGTGATGCCTGTGGTCTGAGGATGACACGGCGGCCGGTCGGTACCTTTGAGCCTTTATGGCCTGTGCGGGAGGAGTTTGCTCATGACACGTATATTCTGTGTCTGCTTTTTTTAAGTAACTGCAGTCCTATTACTGTTTGACCACAGTCATCTGTGTAATCGACGTTCACCTGTATTCACGTAGAAGCATAGTGGATGAACGTGAACGAAACCATGTGGCTTTGTACAGTCTTTAGTCTGTCGACATGACTGGAAAGGTATTTTGAAGCTCAGGCTGCTATCACATAGCTAGTGCCATCTGCAACACAGGCAAGCTTAGATAGTGTCTCCATTTGAAAAATAGGATTAATATGTTAACATAATAAAATCATTTAGTGAGGAAATAAATGTTTTACGGTTACTGTTGCCACAGAGGGGCTTGTCCTGCGCCTTGTGAGATAAGATGTTTACCCTTATTGCAAGCTATTTAGTTTTGCACACTATGGTGGTCAGTCTTTTGAGCACTTCTGGCTAATTTGTCTCAATACGTAATATTCGCATCACAATTAAAGACCTAATTTTCCGATAGAGGTGTCATCTAAGTATATCTGCGATTGGGATGAGATGCTTCATGAACTAGGGAACTGTGGCTGAAACGGGTAGAGAGTCATCGAAAATTACGTAAAGAGAATAAGAATTTGGTACGATGCAAAAAGCAGTAGGAATACAGCGTTCAGACATTCAAAACACACAATTTATGCTTTCGGACGAGGTAAGTAAATTGCACTACAAAGGATAGGAAATCCTTAGAGAGGTCGGCGATTCTATACACTTACACATAGAATTATTTTCTATCACAGTTTTCGACCAACATCATCATCAGATCAAAATACACAATCCAGTCACATTAATGGGCCCACGTGTCAAAAGCCTGAAGAACCAAATTTTGCAGTTCGGAAGGCTGTGAGACGAGCAGCAAGACAGTTAATGCGGTTCTGCAAGGCAGCGACCTGGCCAGCTGCGCTAGGTATCTCGATTGAGGACCCGTGGCACGGACAGCCCGATCGATGTGGTCCGACGGCGTCTCGATTGGATTTAAATACGGAAAACTCATCCTGGCGCTCTTCGAACCACGCCCGTACACTGCGAGGAGTATGGCACGTTGCATTGTCCTGCTGGCAGATGCCATCGTGCTCGGGAAACACATGTAGAGGCGGACACGGTCCCCAGGTACGGATGCATATTTGAGTTTATCCATTGTGCCATTCAGAATGACATAATCGCTCAGGGAACGTCACAAAAGTATTCCCCGTACCATAACACTCCCTCCTGCGGCCTGAATCCTGCGGGCAGTTGTTGCATGGCCATGCACAACAACAGTAATTTGTCGGATGGAGCATAAAACGTGATTCATCCGGAAAGGCGACCTGTCACCACTCAGCGGACGTGCAGTTGCGGTATTGCCGTGCAAAGTCCAGCCTGCGTCGCCGATGAACAGCTGTTAGCATGGGAGCATGAATGAGGTGCCTGCTGTGCGGGCCCGTACATAGCAAAGTTCGCTGAACTGTCGTTGAGAAGATTCTGTTGGTACCGCCCTGGTTCATATGGCCGGTCAGTTTCTCAACAGTTGTACGACTAGTCGCCCGTACACATCTCCGCAGCCATCGTTCACCGTTGTCGTCTACAGCCCGTGGTGTACCACAACTGCTTCGGCGCCGGTTTTGGATAGCGACTGATGACCTCAGAAGTTAAGTCACATAGTGCTCAGAGCCATTTGAACCATTCTTCTATTGGTGTCCATGCTTGCAAGCAACGAACGATGAAGCAGAAATGAGCGGCCCGCAGTGCAGACAAGTAAACAGGCAAACGTGTTGACATTCTGACATCGTGTAGCACGAGAGCTCTGCCTGACGGTGATTGCACCGTTAATGCCGTTACCGGCCACGGTCTCACATTATAGGACAATTCTCGAATTTTTATGACAGGTGTGATTCGAGTAGTACAAAAGCACGAACGGTCCAAGGGATGGCCAGATGTTAAGTAAAGTTAGTCTACACATGGTACTTTGATAAAAGGTTGTCTTTTCTGCTATTGTAACATCTCACTGTGTACTGTTATATAGCAGACCGAAATGTTTCGACTTTGAGCACTGTGTGTATTGGCATTACCGGAAACAGTGGACAGCTCTTAAGTTAATATATAGGTAAGTGTTCTCGGTAAACTGGATTTTATAAATTGCATTTCCTTTGGTTAACTAACTGTAAATGATCGTATGAGTACGTAAGCTGATCATTTCTGCGTGAGTTTTGGTCAAATTATTTGTTATCAAGTGCTCTCGTAAATGCTTTTGATAGACTGATTTAACTTGTGGAAATTTAATGGTAAGTGTGCTCTGGAGTAGTAAGTTCATAGACTATTGTTAAAGAGCTGTCATCTGACACTGTCTGAGTTTTTTTTTTTTTTTTTTAATTTCAACGTAAGAGACTGAAATGCTTTAGTATTGTTATTTAAGGTTTTTGGGTATTATCATTGCATACGCTGTTGTAAGTGAATGTTAGAAAACAAAACAAAAGGATTTCAGTGTAAAATGGAGCTGATTAACTAATGATTGTTGGATCTTAAATAAAGGAAGAGACTAATAGTTGGCGGTAGCAAAATAAATGAAACGGTAGGGCACGGTGTTGACTGTTCAGCTAATGTATAAAAACGGTTGTTGGGCTACTGAAAATTAATAAAAATTTATAGTAAGGGGTGTTCGACTTTCAGCGTACAACAAGTCCGCTCCACTTCCCCACTAAATCCGTGTCTCTGCCTTTCTTTTTTTACCACAGATTTGAACGTCACCATTAAGAAACGCGATATCACGGTAATTTTCTTCTCAAGAGCTATCGAACGCATTCATAAAACGAATACGGTTCCGTTAAAAAAACGCACTTATTTCAATATCTCAAAATAATACGTGCCCCTCGAGGCTCTAAAATATGCCGGAAATCGCGTTTCAATATTTGTAACCGTTCACGATATAAAAGGGTTGTTACGTCTCACGTGACTCACGCAATATATCTAGTTGTGTTCTACTAGACGACGGACTGCATTAAAGTTTGTGCAAGCACGGGCACTGAGCACTAAAAATTCAAGATTACAGTTGTATCTCTTCCCAGTATAATTTGCAGTCCTATGCCCAAGACGTGTATTGTCCCTCGTTCTGCCCCTAATGATGGCTGCGGATTTTGCGAAACGGAAGTTGGGGGTGCTAGAGCGAGTGGGTGGTCGCCCGTCTAGGGCAGTACTCGCGATGCGCCCGCACCTGGAGCCAGCTGCGCCGACTGCAGCCGTAGCTCAGCTCATACATACGTAAGCAGGGCTGCGGTCTAGCGGGGTCCGGCAACGGTAGAGGCAGAGGCGGGGCAGGGGCCCTCTCCGGCGCATCTGCTGCGCTCGTCCACGGACGGTTTCAGAGCAGAGCCGTGCGCCCGCTTCTCGGCCGTGGAAGTCATTAAGGTGAAATAACCAGAGCTGAGGGCAGGATCGTCCACCACATAAAAGATCAGCGGAAATAAAAAAATCGTCACGGGAACTGATAAAATACTGTACTCTCCTCTAAGGTCCCAGAAAATGCTGACAAATAAGATCTTTGGAAAATAAATACTTTTTTCCGGAACGGTTCTCGTATCTGGTACATTTCCGTTATTGAGCTCTCTTTCCTTTTCATTAAAAATCTTGTATTGTACTGAAATACACTCCGGGAAATGGAAAAAAGAACACATTGACACCGGTGTGTCAGACCCACCATACTTGCTCCGGACACTGCGAGAGGGCTGTACAAGCAATGATCACACGCACGGCACAGCGGACACACCAGGAACCGCGGTGTTGGCCGTCGAATGGCGCTAGCTGCGCAGCATTTGTGCACCGCCGCCGTCAGTGTCAGCCAGTTTGCCGTGGCAGTCTTTAACACTGGTAGCATGCCGCGACAGCGTGGACGTGAACCGTATGTGCAGTTGACGAACTTTGAGCGAGGGCGTATAGTGGGCATGCGGGAGGCCGGGTGGACGTACCGCCGAATTGGTCAACACGTGGGGCGTGAGGTCTCCACAGTACATCGATGTTGTCGCCAGTGGTCGGCGGAAGGTGCACGTGCCCGTCGACCTGGGACCGGACCGCAGCGACGCACGGATGCACGCCAAGACCGTAGGATCCTACGCAGTGCCGTAGGGGACCGCACCGCCACTTCCCAGCAAATTAGGGACACTGTTGCTCCTGGGGTATCGGCGAGGACCATTCGCAGCCGTCTCCATGAAACTGGGCTACGGTCCCGCACACCGTTAGGCCGTCTTCCGCTCACGCCCCAACATCGTGCAGCCCGCCTCAAGTGGTGTCGCGACAGGCGTGAATGGAGGGACGAATGGAGACGTGTCGTCTTCAGCGATGAGAGTCGCTTCTGCCTTGGTGCCAATGATGGTCGTATGCGTGTTTGGCGCCGTGCAGGTGAGCGCCACAATCAGGACTGCATACGACCGAGGCACACAGGGCCAACACCCGGCATCATGGTGTGGGGAGCGATCTCCTACACTGGCCGTACACCACTGGTGATCGTCGAGGGGACACTGAATAGTGCACGGTACATCCAAACCGTCATCGAACCCATCGTTCTACCATTCCTAGACCGGCAAGGGAACTTGCTGTTCCAACAGGACAATGCACGTCCGCATGTATCTCGTGCCACCCAACGTGCTCTAGAAGGTGTAAGTCAACTACCCTGGCCAGCAAGATCTCCGGATCTGTCCCCCATTGAGGATGTTTGGGACTGGATGAAGCGTCGTCTCACGCGGTCTGCACGTCCAGCACGAACGCTGGTCCAACTGAGGCGCCAGGTGGAAATGGCATGGCGAGCCGTTCCACAGGACTACATCCAGCATCTCTACGATCGTCTCCATGGGAGAATAGCAGCCTGCATTGCTGCGAAAGGTGGATATACACTGTACTAGTGCCGACATTGTGCGTGCTCTGTTGCCTGTGTCTATGTGCCTGTGGTTCTGTCAGTGTGATCATGTGATGTATCTGACCCCAGGAATGTGTCAATAACGTTTCCCCTTCCTGGGACAATGAATTCACGGTGTTCTTATTTCAATTTCCAGGAGTGTACAATCAGCTGTAACGTTGTGCATATGTTGATTGGAAGCTCAGTCATTATCACAGCAACCTTTAAATAAGTTACATTAAGCAAGTAATTAACTAACTAAAAAAATTATGTTCTTTTCAATATAAAACATGCACTGGTATCGGCACACTTTTAAACAACATAAATTATTGTGAAGAAGGAAGTTGTTAACGTGAAAATTTGCTTAAAGTGAAATTATAATGACCTGCAGCATGTGACCAGATAAGAGGACACACAGATGCCAGCTAAAAACACGAATAACTGAAAGTTATCACTTGTCTGCGTAAAAAATAAGACTTGAGCTGTTTTAAAATCAACAAATATCGCTTATCAATACAAAACTGTATCATACTAAATTCCAGTGAAGACATTCTAAAGTAAGAGGTGAAAGGCGTCTGGAACGAATAAAACACATTTCAGCAAGAAAAAAAATGTGTTTTTTTAATTACAAAACGAATATTTATGTTAACTATTTGAATAATTTATTCAGATTTGTTCCAGATGAAATTTATTTTACCTAACAGTCTGCTCATGTAGTGAAAATACAAAACACATCAGTTTCATCCCTTTAATTTACAAATAAAAAAGGGAAAAATAATATCCAGAGGTATACAAGACTACGTTTTATCTATTGCATTCTCATATGAAGCTTCAAAACCAGAAATCAGGTCTGAAACTCTAATGTTGCTATGAGAAAGAGCCGATAAATTCCTGTATATCAATGGCCTTCATATTGACGAGAAGAAATCTCAAATGGTACACATTCCAGACAAATGCACTGTCTTTAGCGTCATGGTAAAGTTTACAATCTGACAAATGAATAATATATGAAGATTGCTGTCAAAATACTCAGGGGACGATAGAATAACATCATAATTAAAAAAGGAGGTGAAAACTTAGAGATATATAAATTGATTCAGTTCGTAAAGAAGAATGAGACATTCTCGTAAGAGACCCAGTTAGTCACAAGAAAAGCAAAATGAAGTGTGGTAACTACTAAAGCATCAGCTTGCTGATTGTAACCCTCAAGGTATTATTATTATCTTCAGAAAATCAGAGCGCCAGCATCTGAGACCTAGCGGTTCTAGGCACTTCAGTCTGGAACCGCGCGAATGCTACAGTCGCAGGTTGAATCCTGCCTCGGGCATGGATGGGTGAGATGTCCTTAGGTTAGTTAGGTTTAAGTAGTTCGAAGTTCTTGGAGACTGATGACTTCAGATGCTAAGTCCCATAGTGGTTAGAGCCATTTGAACCAATTTGAAAATTAGAGCCATTCATAGAGAAAAAAATGGTTCAAATGCCTCTGAGCACTAATGGACTTAACATCTGAGGTCATCAGTCCCCCCAGAACTTAGAACTACTTAAACCTAACTAACATAAGGACATCACACACATCCATGCCCGAGGCAGGATTCGAACCAGTGACCGTAGCGCTCGGTCACATCGGTCGGCATAGAGAAAAACATACATAAGTACTAAGCGGACTTTCGACCAAAAGTATCGACAACAGATCATATTTTCACCCTAAAAAGTGTTTGAAAAACAATGAGATCTGATAAAGATCGCTATAGCCCATTCAGCGACTGTCAAAGTGCATAATACAGCATCAACGGGAGTAGTCTATACAATGCACTGTTAAAATTCTGAATCCCTGACACTGGTTGGAACTTGTATGGATGGGTCTATGGCAGCACTACGTTTCCAAGGGTTCACAATACACACGTTCGAGATTGAGGAAAATCTCAGATAAGGGGGTGCTCTCGCACGTTTTCTGTTCAGTCTCATCTTAGGGATTGTAACAAGGAAAAACCAGAAGTGGTCTAGAGTACAGATGGATGGTAATTTCAGTTTTCTCGCATATGCAGATGACATAGTACTGCCAAGTGAATCAAACCGTGAATCGAAATAAATGTACCAGAAAATGGACAACTACGCACAGATGGCTGGAGTAGAGGTGCATCAAGACAAAATGGAATTCGTGCAATTAGGAAGAAGGTAAGAACAGGAAGGATATCTTGAGGTAGCTCGCATGAGGTTCATGCGAGAAAAAGAATCAAGTGTGTGGGCCATGTAACCCGCATGCCAGAAGAAAGACAGGTGAAGAAAGCATTTGAGGGGAAATCAAATACTTTGGGTCTTGGTGTATCAGCGAGAACAACACAGCAATGCACATCAAGAAAAGAATAGCAGTTGGAATGAAAGGCATGTATTCCCTCAGTGAGATGTTCAGCTCAAAATCAATATCAGCGAACATTATGATGAGTGATATGCCCAACAGTCATGTACGGTTCAGAAACGTGCAGCATGACTAAACAAGAAAAGGAAAAACCCATCAATATTTGAAAGAAGAGTAACGAGGAATATATGGAGACCTAACTTCAAGGAGAAGGGAGAAGGAGGAAAAAGGAGAAAATCTACCTCTTGAGGCAATAACTAACAATGCTACAAAAGCTGAGAGAAAAAGAATCAAGTCTGTGGGCCATGCCAGAAGAAAGACAGGTGAAGAAAGCATTTGAGGGGAAATCAAAAGTAGACGCCCCATAAGACGATCCAGGCCGCGCTGGACGTACGAATTGACGAACCTTGCAGCCCTGCGGACTGAAGACATGTGGAGGAAGCGAGCACAAAACACTAAGGAATGGACGCAGTTTCTGGAAGCAGCGCATTGTATAAACGGCCTCCGACCGCCGTACACATGGTATGTGGCAAAACGTGATCGACGTTTAACATACTCATGACGATTTCAGTACGATTCACGACCAGTCGTCACAGTCTGACTTCTGCCAATACGCTCCTTACGGACTGCCAGTAGTTTTGGAAACAGCGAAACTCCGCTGCAGAGTGAAAGCTGTATTCTGGAGAATTATTGGGAAATATGACCTTTTCTCGTTGGAAAATGCGGCCGTTTTCTTTTACCACAATCAACATTTCAAAACCTTAAGTTACACTATTTGACCGAAAGTCGCCCTCCATCGGCAATGCTGGAAATCAATACGGTGTTGGCCCACCCTTAGCCTTGATGACAGCTTCCACTCTCGCAAGCATACATTCAATCAGGTGATGGAAGGTTTCTTGGGGAATGGCAGCCCATTCTCCACGGAGTGCTGCAGGGAGGAAAACTTCTGCTACTAAGCGAAATTATTGTCTCTAATGTTGGAAAAATATTCAGAGAAAAGAAAACAAAAATGCTGATCGAGCTGACGCACCGGTTAGTCGCGGTACAGCCAGACAGTTTTATGTATTCAGGGGATTTCCTTAATCACTTATAAGGGGACCACACGACAATTGGTACATGAAGTTCAGAACTCAAATATTTCGATGCAGTTCTCAGATATTCTCGAGAAATCGACTTTGAGGTTTTTCCGACGGATTTTAATATGCTAAAACAAGGTCGACTTTTCTCGACAGGCAGCATGGCTATGTGACACAAAGCTCGCCTGCCACATACGGGTTTCAGATTCTATTCCTGGCTGACGGAAATTTTTGAACAGGAGTATGTTCTTGTAGCAGCTCCATGAAGTTTAAAGTACATAAAGATGGAAGAAAATCAGTAGTACTCTAGGTTGGTAATCGCTGGTTCGAGCTCGTTTATTGTGGTAAAAACCAGCCCTCACAACACCACTTTGTTGAGCGTCTGTCTGTACAACTGTTAAAAATCCTTTTTCTCAGGGACGTATAGACATCACGTTGAAACTTACGTCACAAATTAAGATCTACGGTGCTTTGACGGCGAAGAAAACTGAAGTTTCTAAGCCAATGCAGTCATAACATACGGCCATTTATGTCACATATTTTGATACTCGCAAACTCCATCAAAACCTATAGGCTAATTTCCGTTGACATAGAATCATAAATTTTGGCAAGAAACGATGTTCCGCAATACACGTAACGGAAAAAATCCGAAAATTGTTAACTTGTAAGTATACCGAACGAAGAAAAAAATTTGTCCGAGCGTCTTTCTGTTAAGACCAATTTTTAACAGTTGGTTGACGTATAAAAATCAAATTGATGTCAGATACTACGTCCTACGGTCCCTTGAAAGAGTAATAAATATAACCTTCTAAGTTAATTCTGTCAAAAGGTACGGCCATTTATGTCACATATTTTGATACTCGCAAATTCACTCATGAAGACATTTCCCTTTGAGGAGGAGGAGATCAGTGTCTAGCGTCCCGGCGATAACGAGATCATTGGAACGGAGCATAAGCTCGGATTAGGGAAGGATGGGGAAGGAAATAACCCATGCTCTTTCAAAGCAACCATCCCGGCATTTGCATGAAGCGATTTAGGGAAGTCACGGAAAATCTGAATCAGGAAGGTCGAACACAGGTTTGAACCGTCCTACTCCCAAATGGGAGTCCAGTGTGCTAATCACTGCGCAACCTTGCTCGGTTTCTCCTGTTGACCTAGAAGTACGAAATTTGCCAAGAAGCAAGGTTTTTCAGTACAAGTAAAGGAAAAACCTGAAACTTGTTAATTTGCCATTATACAACTCGTAAAAATGCTTTCGCTTGCCTTTTCTTACCCGACTGTCAGACTAACGTTGTGTTAAGACTCATTTTTGTTAAGAATTGGAAGACTTATATCTTGCCTTTATCGATGTCGATAACAGGCAGAAATCGTTGAGATTCCCGATTCCTGGATAAACTAATTATATACATATATAAGTTGCTACGGAATCCTCGGTGAGCTTCCGTTCAGTTCAAATACATCACTTAAATATAAAATTCATCAAATATGTGCCAATTGATAGACAGCTAATTGCAATATTTATGAATAATGCACGTATTTTTGATTCTAGATATGTATCACGCACAAAAATCCAAATTTCGTTGCAGATACAAATCCTTAGTAACTGGTCTTTCATAAAAGACTGTTTAAATTTTTAAAAAATACAAATTAAATTCACTTTCATCCTTAGGTATTTTACGCTTCATGGAAATGTTCATGGAATATGCCCCTTTGTGCAAAATTATGAGAGGGCTGGGAACTGAAGCCGCGGCTCGCACGTAGTAGGCGAACATTCCACCACATGGCGAGAAAAACTGACTTTGCCTTAGCACATTAAAAGCAGTCCGAAAATTTTAAAGTCGATTTTCTCGACAGTTTTTGAGAGTTCCATCAAACTATTTGCGGGATTAATATTTTAATTCTTAATTTCACGTACCATAAACATAAGAAATTTCGAAAATTCTACTGCCGTGTTGTCCCGTTGTAAGGCAGACAGAGCGGAAGTTTCCTGTGAATAAGACGCATCTGATTTCCCAGTTCTAGCGTGAATTTCGTGGCTGGTGACCTGATCGTTAACGGTACATTCTACCATAACCTACCTTCCTACTTACAGAGAAAGGGGAGGGGCCGGGGTGTGGGAGGGGGAGGAGGCATACACGTTACAAATTTTTCAGATTATCAATCCTTAGTATTGTCTTTCTGTTATTTCGCTGGACATCAACGCTATCTTCAGTTCAGTTAAATACTTGTCCCCACCAAACGGCAACAACGGTCGCCAAATATTCTGAACTTCGATTTTGGAATGGACGGAAATGCAGCTACGGAAACGCACTGCCACTGTGCCGCTCCAGTGCTCTTGTCATAACAGCGTTTACGTGACCCAGATAGCTACCCGTGCTGTGTGTGCTCTCCGTGAGAACAAACGTGCTGCAAACCTAGACTTGTCTCCGGTTGTCGGGAGCGCTGCAGGTAATTAGTTTTCCCGTCGTCGCCAGCTGACGTTAAAAAGTGCTGTGTCGCTCGTGGGCCGTTAGTCGTCCCCTGCCGGTAGGGAAGCCACAACTCATCTACACGGGCGCCACCTGGTGACAGGGGTCGCGTCACTGTCGCC